>NC_140580.1:261630711-262230711 GCF_964204655.1 Triturus cristatus
CGGCCAATGGGCGAGGGCACAGAAGAAAAGGGGGCGGGCCGTGGGGAGCAGCGGCGGGAAGCGGGGTGAGGGTGGGGGGCACTGAGGGCGAGGGTACAGGGACGGCAAAATGGAACAGCAGGAAAAAACAGAAACACAGCCAGAGGGGGAGAAAGAAATACAGAGCAACAAAAAACAGTATCACGGAAAAACAGGTACCAGGGGCTCACCAGCGGCGAACCCTTGGCAGCAGCAGCGGCAGTGGGGCAGTCACGGGCAACCAGGAGGAGCCGTGCGGCGTGGGGAGTGACCAGACGTCAGGGCACACTCACTGCCGCGCGGCGCCCTCCATAAGAGGCGAAGTGGGAGGGAGGAGCAGCTGGGAGGTGGGAGCGGGGCGGCCAATGGGCGAGGGCACAGAAGAAAAGGGGGCGGGACGCGGGGAGCAGCGGCAGGAAGCGGGGTGCGGGTGGGGGGCACTGAGGGCGAGGGTACAGGGACGGCAAAATGGAACAGCAGGAAAAAACAGAATAACAGCCAGAGGTGTAGAAAGAAATACAGAGCAACAAAAAACAGTATCACGGAAAAACAGGTACCAGGGGCACACCAGCGGCGAACCCTTGGCAGCAGCAGCGGCAGTGGGGCAGTCACGGGTAACCAGGAGGAGCCGTGTGGCGTGGTGAGTGACCAGAGGTGTGTTTTTTGGTTTGTTTTGACAAGTGGGCTTTGTGCAAGTGGGGATGCATGCTTTAATAATTTTGATTTTGTCGATGAAGAAGTTATTCAAGGAGTCGCATAAGGATTGCGAAGGTGTGGTTTTTAAGGTCACTCGGTCAGGGTTTGATAGGTTGTTAATTATTGAGAAAATGTCCTTTGATTGATTTTTGGAGGTGATGATTTTGAGTGAGAAGTATTCTGCCTTTGTGGTCAGAATCATTTTTTTATAAGTTCTTAGGGCTATTAGAAAAACGCTTTTATCGTCAGGTGAGTATTTGCTTCTCCATTTCCTTTCCGCTTGGTGCAGAGCAAGTTTTAACTTTTTTAGATCGTCGGAAAACCATTTCTGGGCTTCGTGACGACGTGTTCGATGTAACTTCCTAAGTGGGGCATATTTATTGCTGGCTGTCAAGAGCCATTCCGACAGGTTTTCCTCACTCTTATCTATAGAGGAGTGGCTAATGGGAATTGTATTGGCCAGGGTTTCGAGGAATTGGGCTTTGTCGATGGTGTTCCAGCTCCTAAAGTATCCAGGTTCAGGTAGGGGTATTTTAGGTTTAGTAAGGTTGTTTATGGAAAATTTTATGAGGTAGTGATCTGACCAGATACAAGGGGTGACATCTGGGTTTGTTATGGTCAGGTTTGTGGACCATAACTGGTCTAATGTATGTCCTTTAATGTGAGTGGCGGAAGTGATAAGCTGCCGGAGGTTTAGCCCTGTAAGTAGATCAGTTAGTTCCGCTGAGTGAGGTCCACCTGCTGGGTTGTTGGCCCAGTAGTTAAGATCACCTATCTGGGATACAGTGAGCACCTGTCTTGGTGACAGAATTGAGCCCTCTATAATCCACACACAACCTCATTTCTCTCTTTCCACCCTGTGGGTGAGGTTTGAAGACCAGAACCACTGGCCTAGCCCAGGGGCTCTCAGAGGGCTCAATAACCCCTAATTCAAGCATCGTGCTGACTTCAGCTCTGATGCTTTCCTTGACTTGGTCTGACTGTCAATAGATTTTTTGTTTGACAGGTGCACTGTTACCAGTGTCCACATCATGGGTACACCAGTTTGTCAGACCAGGGGACAAAGACAAGAGCTTAGCATACTGCTGCAAGACTTGCTTGCAGTCAGTCTGCTGTTGGGCAGAGAGGGTGTCTGAAAAGACAACTCCATCCACTGACCCATCTTTTGGGCTGTAGGAGAGGAGATCAGAGAGAGGTTCACCCTCTGCTTCCTGTTCCTCGTCAGTCACCATCAGCATGGTGTTGTCAGCCCTGTCATTGTAGAGCTTTAGGCGGTTCACATGGATAACGCTTTTGGGTGTCCTGCTTGTGTCCAGGTCAACTAAGTAGGTGACCTCACTCTTTTTCTCTAGGAATAGGGTAAGGGCCACTCCATCTGTCCTGGAGTGCCCTTGGGCCACTGGCTCCAACATCCACACATTTTGCCCAGGTTGAAATTCAACCAGTGCAGCTTTTTGGTCATACCAGTGCTTCTGAAGCTCCTGGCTGGCCTCAAGATTTTTGGATGCCTTTTCCATGTACTCAGCCATTCTGGACCTTAGGCCAAGCACATAGTCCACAATATCTTGTTTGGGTTCTTGGAGAGGCTTCTCCCAACCCTCTTTTACAAGACAGAGTGGTACCCTCACATGATGGCCTAACAGAAGTTCAAAGGGGGAAACCCCTACTGCCTTCTGTGGCACGTCTCTGTAAGCGAAAACCAGGCATGGTAAGAGGACATCCCATCTCCTTTTGAGTTTCTCAGGGAGCCCCATAATCATACCTTTCAATGTCCTGTTGAATCTTTCAACAAGGCCATAAGGGCCACCCCTTTGGGTACAGGAAAGGAATCAAGCTGCCTGACTGTAAATGCTGGGACTCTCTGTATAGACCTGTGGAGCTCTACAGAACTGATATGATCAATTTTTCAGGGTGAACCCAAACAAATAACGGCTGTCAGGGTGAAAGCGTATCGAGAAGAAAGCATTCTTCAAATCGATCACCGAAAATGTAGTGGCAGTAGGAGGGACCATAGTGAGAAGTGTAGTGATATCAGAAACTACCGAATATTGGAGCACTACAATTGTATTAACTTCTCGCAAATCAATAATGAATCTGTAGATTTTAGTGTCAGTGTCTTTTTTCAAAATAGGAAGGATAGGGCTATTGCAAGTGTTATAGGGGACCTCTTCCACTACCCCCACTTTAATCAAATCTTGAACAATATGTGATAATGCTTTTTCACCTTCTCGGGATATTTTGTATTGGGGCAGTCGAGGCAATGAAACACCCTCCTTTAATAGAATATGTACAGGTGGAATAACCATTTGACCCACATCAGTATCTGATTTAGCCCAGGGCGACTTTCTCATTGATAAGACAAGATCTCTCAACCGGGGAACAGCCATTACAACGCGGTTTTTACCACGTGCAGCTTTTACATCGCATGCGTTACAACGCATGCGATGTTACAACGCTATGCCATTACAACGCAAGTCTTTACATCGACTTGCGCTAGATGGCGTGCTAACATTACAAATAGTGTAGTTTACTATCCCAACACCTTCCCTACTGTTAAGTGGACTGGAGTTGGAATAGTAAATTACACTTTTCTAATGTTAGCACGCCATCTAGCGCAAGTCGATGTAAAGACTTGCGTTGTAATGGCATAGCGTTGTAACATCGCATGCATTGTAACGCATGCGATGTAACTGCACGCGTTGTAATAACACTCGTTGTAATGTCATACATCCCTCTCAACCATTGGATAATTGTCATTCAAAATAACACGCACACCTTCCGGAGAACAACGTATTGTGGCACGAAAATATTTAAGCATATTGATAACCACAATATTGTCAGGTGTGGTAGGGGAAAGCAAAAATGGACATGCTGCAGTGAATTTATCAAGTCTGAATTCAAGTGGCTGTGAAAGTGGGCTAGGTGTAGGTGTCCCATCGAATCCTATCGACGTTATCATTGTACCAGACAGCGGAGCCCTAGAAACCAGTTTTTTAGACAGAGCACTATGAGTAGCCCCTGTATCAACCAGAAACCGATCAGTAGATCCCAAGACGTTTGCGTCAACATAAGGACCCATTTGATCTACTGGCACCTCAACCGGTTCCTTACCCCGTCCTAAGCATCCCTGTGGGTAATCAGAATCTGCAAGGACCTCATCAGAATAATCAGACATTTGATATTGATTTCGTCTATCAAAAGTATTAGAGTAATTTCCTCCTTGTTCAACTGCCTCATACCAGGGATGCGCTCCCATACCTCCCCTGTTTCCTGAATTCCCTGGGCGTCCTCTCATACTGCCCCTTCCCCGCTGATACTGCTGACATCACAAAAGAGGGCTCTCAGAGCGCCAATGCCCAGTCTCTTTGAAATAAGCACACTGATCAGGGGACAAATTTGCTAGAGGGAGAGGGGGTGCTCTAGGTGTATACATTGCACGTCCGCCTCTTCCAGCTCCGCTAAATAGTGGACAATATATTTGAGCCAACATAACTTTTGTCTTTAAAGCTTTATCCTTCTTATCCTCCCTGCCTTTCTCTTCCTGTCGCTCATAATAGTGGGCCATAGTCAAAGAGAAACTGGGAAAGACGTAGTCCAAGAACTCTCACTGGCCTTTAAACAACTTGCTATTTCCGGTAACATATTAGCGAAAATGAATCAACAGACAAATGCTTACCCGTATCATCGGCCAATGACTGACCACTAAAATCATGGAATGTTTCCTCAAACCTTGAAAAGAAATCAGAAACGGACTCATCTGTTTTCTGTTTACAGGACGCTAACGTAGTCCAATCTATTTTCTTAGGGGGTATGAGAGTCTTTAACTTAGTCACAATAGCTTTAGGGAGATCTAATATATCCTTCTGGGGTTTCTGCGCAGGCTCCCTTTCTGCATCTATTTGTTCTAAATGTTCTCAGGTATCACCATATGCCACATTGTCATCTATTTTACGTATCGTTCTCCACATATCATGGGGCAAAATAAGCCCAAAGAACATATCAATATCTGGCAAGGTCATAGTGCAGGACCTAATGGCTCCTTCCACCTCCTCATAGAAGGCGGCAGGATTTTTCCGGGGGTCAGTCAAAGCAGCTTTAAGAGCCATCACATTAGCTCTACTCCAAGGAGTGTAAACCCAATTATATATAAAATATCCCTTTGCATCATCCGAAGTTTTGTCATCATTTGTTCCTGCACCCTTTGAAGGAATATACAGGGGTGCAGCTTCACACATAGGTTTTACAGTAACTGTAGTACTACTAGGTGCAGCCTCTTCCACCGGAGCATCTACATTCTGTACTTGAGATTGAACTGCTTCTATACCTCTCTGTTTTCTAGCTAATTCATGCTCCTTTCGTAAACGCAATGTTGCGTCTCGTATTTTAACCACTCGTCTAATCATATTGGATAGGTTTAAAAAAGGAAAAGTCCCCTCTGTTAATCGTACGTAATCAGTATTAATATCAGCTGGCTCTAGTTTCTGAGAAATTTGTCTACAATCAAATATTACCTCCCAAACGAATTTTTCTACAAAATAAAATTGCTCTGCACTGTTCCACTGTTGAACCATAGTTACAATGAGCGATGTCGCGTGAGACCGACGAGCCTCCTCCCTAGCAGAAGTTTTTAATTTATCTTTTTCTGCTTTAGTCAAAGCCCATCTTATTTATCTTGTTCTTTGTCATCTGAAGACAAATGCTCGTCGTCAGAAGCCTCATCAGGGGCACTCAGAGTGGGAAATTTATACGGGGGTGAGGGGCGTTCTAATAGGATGCAATCATCCTTAGTTGTATCAAGTAGGGATTAGAGAGGGAGCCTAATAGGATATGTGCCATGTATCTCTAATCGACGTTCTCTATCTTCTTTTTCTGTTTTTTCCTTCTTTTCTTTATTTTTTAATTTTAGCGATTTTTGATATATCATTTTACGTTGTACTTTTTCTGCTATAGCTTCTGCTCTCTTCGCTCTCTCTCGCACTTCTTTCTCCCACATACGCACACAATCAAACATATTCTGTCGACTTCTTCTTTTAAACAAACACTGCTCTACATATTGAACCTTTTTAAGATCAAATGACCCATTCACTGGCCATTGCAGATCGGAATCTTTCTTTGTGTATTTGTTCCACAGTGAACCGTACATTATGGAAGAAATACCATATTTGACATACCTATCTCTATTAGGTGTCCCTTCTGGGGGAGCCGGCTGACTTTTTTCCAAACTTACTTTGGTACCACCAGAGCAGCAACACCACCTACGGAGTGTGCTGAGAACAGGCATGTTTTACCTAAATATGTGTAAAATAATACTACTCCAAACAAATATTCCGAAAGGAGAATAATCTCCACATTACCTGACATCATACTTTGAAAAGATTGAATAACAAATTCAAACAAAAAGCCTAGGCTTAACAAATCAAGAGTGCCGCTTTAGGGACCTTACCTAAGAGAAGACTCCAACTCCCACCTGCCGATCTCCGGGCGACCTAATGGTCACTACAGATTTGCGTCAAAGAAAACCCCAGTGGAGACCGGCCACCACCTGGAGGGTCAAATCGGCAAAACCGGAAAAGTCACGTCGGCCTGCAAAGACAAAGGTCTCCTCGTGCAGTGCGCAACCTCAACAATATTTCGATCCTTCGTTAAGACCACTCCTCGGATGACCGCATCTCCGATGGGGCCCCACGTGTCGGCCGCCAACTGTGGAAATGTGCCTGCAAGTGGGCACACTGGTGCAGGGTCACCCTCTCGTCCACGGGTCCAGAGACCAACAAAATAGAGATCAGCACTGGAGTTGGAATAAATAACAAGTTTATTAATCACTCATGAGCGGGACCACATCCATACAACACTTTCAAGTGTTGTAGGAGGTAGTACACTGAAGTCACATAACACAGGTCTTTTATACAGGTTTGTAAGCATGTGAACAGAAATAGGAAGAACAAGTTTTAGGAATAGCTATCAGCAAACAAGGGCAGGTGAATAACCATGTAGTCAGCAAAGTGGGAGGGGGAGCAGGAATGCTTATGACAGCAGTAAATGGTTGACAGTTAACATCTGAGACCAGGTGCACTGACAACTATAAACCCTCAGCACGTACAGTGGTTTAGCTGAGTCAGGAATTCAACAAAAATAGATAACACAAGCAAAGTGAAAAGACGAAAGAATTACGAAGGAAACTTAAATGAACATCATAGCAAAAATGGCTGTTGCTTATGCTAAGTAAAATATTACACGTTTTCCACAATAGGAGTTGACCAAAAATTAGTACTAGATGGGGAGCTGTATAGGTCATATCCCCCCCAACACGCACTGTAACAACATCTAACACACAGGCCCTCACAGAACGACTAACAAACTGGTCACTAGTAGACACATGGAGGGCATTTAACCCCATAACACGAATCTACTTCGGTGCCTCACTTGATTCCTGCCTGACTGTTGCTGGGTGTGACTCTTTTCACCGTTGGACCTGCGTTGCGGGACTGCGAGGACCAGCTTCCCTTGCGCACATCCACCCACGGCGCAGCTGAGTTCTCTTCCCGCCCTCCTTCTCCATCAGCACGGCAACGACTCACGGCCCCCGCTTCGCGGGTGCCGCTCGCTGCTTAAATAGCGGTGTCTGCCTTTGAACTTTGGTGCCTCACTTGATTCCTGCCTGACTGTTGCTGGGTGTGACTCTTTTCACCGTTGGACCTGCGTTGCGGGACTGCGAGGACCAGCTTCCCTTGCGCACATCCACCCACGGCGCAGCTGAGTCCTATCCCGCCCTCCTTCTCCATCAGCACGGCAACGACTCGCGGCCCCCGCTTCGCGGGAGCCGCTCGCTGCTTAAATAGCGGTGTCTGCCTCTGAACTTTGGTGCCTCACTGGATTCCTGCCTGACTGTTGCTGGGTGTGACTCTTTTCACCGTTGGACCTGCGTTGCGGGACTGCGAGGACCAGCTTCCCTTGCGCACATCCACCCACGGCGCAGCTGAGTCCTCTTCCCGCCCTCCTTCTCCATCAGCACGGCAACGACTCACGGCCCCCGCTTCGCGGGAGCCGCTCGCTGCTTAAATAGCGGTGTCTGCCTTTGAACTTTGGTGCCTCACTTGATTCCTGCCTGACTGTTGCTGGGTGTGACTCTTTTCACCGTTGGACCTGCGTTGCGGCACTGCGAGGACCAGCTTCCCTTGCGCACATCCACCCACGGCGCAGCTGAGTCCTATCCCGCTCTCCTTCTCCATCAGCACGGCAACGACTCGCGGCCCCCGCTTCTCGGGCGCCGCTCGCTGCTTAAATAGCGGTGTCTGCCTCTGAACTTTGGTGCCTCACTGGATTCCTGCCTGACTGTTGCTGGGTGTGACTCTTTTCACCATTGGACCTGCGTTGCGGGACTGCGAGGACCAGCTTCCCTTGCGCACATCCACCCACGGCGCAGCTGAGTCCTCTTCCCGCCCTCCTTCTCCATCAGCACGGCAACGACTCACGGCCCCCGCTTCGCCGGTGCCGCTCGCTGCTTAAATAGCGGTGTCTGCCTTTGAACTTTGGTGCCTCACTTGATTACTGCCTGACTGTTGCTGGGTGTGACTCTTTTCACCGTTGGACCTGCGTTGCGGGACTGCGAGGACCAGCTTCCCTTGCGCACATCCACCCACGGCGCAGCTGAGTCCTCTTCCCGCCCTCCTTCTCCATCAGCACGGCAACGACTCGCGGCCCCCGCTTCGCGGGAGCCGCTCGCTGCTTAAATAGCGGTGTCTGCCTCTGAACTTTGGTGCCTCACTTGATTCCTGCCTGACTGTTGCTGGGTGTGACTCTTTTTACCGTTGGACCTGCGTTGCGGGACTGCGAGGACCAGCTTCCTTTGCGCACATCCACCCACGGCGCAGCTGAGTCCTCTTCCCGCCCTCCTTCTCCATCAGCACGGCAACGACTCTCGGCCCCCGCTTCGCGGGAGCCGCTCGCTGCTTAAATAGCGGTGTCTGCCTCTGAACTTTGGTGCCTCACTTGATTCCTGCCTGACTGTTGCTGGGTGTGACTCTTTTCACCGTTGGACCTGCGTTGCGGGACTGCGAAGACCAGCTTCCCTTGCGCACATCCACCCACGGCGCAGCTGAGTCCTCTTCCCGCCCTCCTTCTCCATCAGCACGGCAACGACTCACGGCCCCCGCTTCGCGGGAGCCGCTCGCTGCTTAAATAGCGGTGTCTGCCTCTGAACTTTGGTGCCTCACTTGATTCCTGCCTGACTGTTGCTGGGTGTGACTCTTTTCACCGTTGGACCTGCGTTGCGGGACTGCGAGGACCAGCTTCCCTTGCGCACATCCACCCACGGCGCAGCTGAGTCCTCTTCCTGCCCACCTTTATCCACCTATTTCAGCATCCATTTCATCCTCCGCGCTAGCGGGACGCGTGCGGGACGAAGCTCGGGGCGAAGACCAGGCTAAGAGCGGGCCGTTTGAGGCCGTTCAAGACTGTACGAGATTGGATTGGGTCCCCCCCTTGCCAGGCACGCTTCGAAAGGTAAAAATCAATGTCCACTGGACTTTTGAGGCTGGGCCCTAAGGGGAGCAATGTTGTGGGGACTCTTGACAATTTTATAACCCGCGCAAGTAATGTCTTAGCCTATGAGATTGCTGCCACAGAACGGAGACTATCCCTAGATCCACTACTAGAGAAACGCTCCTCATTGGGAGCCATTATGTCTGTCCCTTCCCCTGTCAAATCTGTGCCTTTGCCCCCTGATGGTCTCTTGGAAAAGGCCTTGATGAGTGACCCCTTGTCCCTAGCCGAACCTATACCACCTAATACTTCTGTTCTAAGGCCAACTGAGGTTGAACACTCCTTTCCAGCCACTATTTTCAACTGTACCAAAACAAGGTCAATGACGGACCGGTCTGTCAGAAGTAAATGTCCAGGGACGAACCCACTAGTTACTAAAGGGAAGAAACGCGAAGGGGTCCCAATGAGATCTCCCACCAAGAAAAAACAAAAAAAAATGCCAGCCCCTACTCGAGACCATACTTCCCCCCCTTATAGTAGAGGATCAACATATTTCTCTAGCCAGGGATTCTGTAGCTTCCCTTAATCGCACAGATCCATGTGAGGAAGCCCTGGGAGGTATGTCTCCCAGCGCTTTTTGGGATAGAATGGCCGCGGTAATTGATGGAAGTTTGTCCCCTTTAGCCAAGCGCCTATCTGTATTGGAAAATAAAATAGCTCAGCTAGCCGAAATTATTCAGTCCAATGCAGTGGCTTTAGTTCACCCAGTTTTGAAAACATCCTGTCATCAACTAGCTATACCATCTTCTAATAGGCCAAGTGAACAGGCTACCGATCACTCCTCCCCTCTCAACTTAGTCCAAATCGATAGGGAACCACTTCACAACAAAGACGGCAGGCTTGCTCCCTCTGCCCCCCCACACCTGGCTAATGTAACTTGCGAAACTGGTGGCTTAGCAGCTTCTCCATCTTCACGCCAACCTCAACCCCCTCTCCTCCTTCCGACTAACCCTAGACCTAACACTCCCCTTAACACCAAGAACTCCCCAAGACTTGATTTGCCACCTGACTGTAGCCCATATATTGTGGTCTTAACTGGCGTACCTGAACTCCCCCAAGATAGAGTCGAATCTTACCTATCCTTGAAGAACAAGGTAATTCATTGGTTGAATGTAAATAGATCTCTTCCATCCAATCTGTCTGGGGAAATCTTGATGGTACCTTGGGTAGGCCGGGATGTAAAGAACATAAAGGGAGACTGCATTGTTGTTAGTTTCAGAGACCCTAGGGTGGTAGAGTATGTGGGGGATGGGGGGTGGGCCAATATGGCTGATGGAATTCATACCCCCTTTCTCTCTTATTTCTATCCGTTAGGTACATCTAACCACGGGAGGGAAATAGCTAACTTGCAACGGGGCAGAGCAGGGACGGCCCTCGGCCCTAGTGGAATCCAGGAGGCTGACTCATATCCCCTTTGTCCCAACATACCCTGTTATAACAGGTTCGGCCCCTTGGACTGCATTGACTGACTGAGGCTCGACTCTGATCCTGAGTACATCCCCTCATTGCAGACGGAGCACATGGTGAGCCGGGCTGCATCTCTACATCCCAAGGCTTCCTCTGCTCCGATTCCAATTCCGCATCCGGGTGGAAGCTCCATTAATGCGCTAACCCACCAGAATGAGCTGAAATTTGTCGATACTTCCTCGTCTCAGCTAACAGTGTCTAGCCCTGCTATCCCCCACACCAATATGCTTCACTTTGATCCTTTCACGGAACTAGGACTTTTGGACCTTACTAGGGACAAACCAGTCGTTCCCTTGGGAATTACACCTACTTCCCCTAGGTCACAATCGGGCAGCCATCTTATCAACCGGGCTGTGGGGCTCGAAATTTTATCTTGGAACGTGGCGGGTCTATCACGTTTGCTAGAACTCACTGACTGGGGAGAATTAATTGATGAATATGACATCTGTTTACTACAGGAGACCTGGGCAATGAAGCCTTATCATCGCTTAGGGTATGCTACCTTCTGGGAATCCGCAGTAAGACCAAATGGGGGTAGGCCATCCGGAGGGCTGACCATCTGGGTACGAACCCACCTTGGATGTGCAATCAGGAAAATTAGTACCGATTCCCCGGATATCATGTGTTTGGCTTTGTCCTTCCGGGAATCCCAGGAGCTGACCCTGATAAACATTTATTCCCGCCCAGTGAATTACGGCCAAGTGTCCTCCACATTGACTGGCCTAGAGGCCTTTCTGACCTCAATCACTAACACTGACCATCTTATAATTGGCGGTGACTTTAACTGCCATTACGAACCCCTGAATGGGTTGATCTTCCCTGTATCACAGGAAGTAGATCAAGTGTGGGACATACCGCCTACTAATACCTATTTCACAAAGGCTTGGACACCATTGGTCCTACAACTCACCCAATTAACACTCACTTTCTCGTTAAGGGCATGTAACGGTAGGTTGCCCGCAGATAATCCAGGTAATCCAACCTTCGAAAGAAATGGTCAAACCTCTATCATTGATTATATCATGCTCAGCATGGGATTGTGGCCTACGATCCTCGATTTTCAAGTGATCAAACGATGTGAAAGTGATCACAACCCCATTGTCGTATCCTTGGAGGGTTTTACTAACCATCTCACTCCCGCTAATGATTTACCTACCCTTCCACCCTTGATTACAACTTGTGGTGCCCGAAGAGTCAGATGGGAGAAGATTGCTCAATCCCAAAGGGATCTAAGTGCAATGTACTCTGAGATCTACCCCCTCTTGGAGAAAGCAATGGGAGCAGCCACAGTACTAGAGGCCCATCCGGACCTTGAGCTGACCGGAGCCACCCAAACAGAACTTTGTAGCATCCTTGAGACTCACTTTAGTCAGGAAGCCAGGAGAAACTCGGCCCCTACGAGGGGGAATTCTACTTGGTTTAATAAAAGCTGTAGAGAGGCAAAGACATTGCTTTTTACAACCCTTAAAAACGGTAATAAGTCATCTATCAATGAATCAAGGGCCCTTTTTAAGAAAATCATCAAAGAGGCGAAAAAGGAATGGGAAGTAAGCAGATGGGAGGAGATTTCCTCTGCACTCAAGAATAGGGACTTAAGATTGTTCTGGAGTCTAGTTAAAACTGGATCGACACGTCCCAACTCAGCTCTCCAACTGAATGTAGGGGAAGATATATGGCGCAGCCATTTTGAAGATCTGTATGCCTCTAAGTCATCAGTAGCGAACAATCTTCCTGACCCCAACGTACGCCAGCCCGATATTCAGGGCTTGGCTCGGAGGTGCACACTTAGTGAGGTTAGAGTGGCCCTAAGCAAAGTACTACCTAACAAAGCTCCAGGCCTTGACCGGATCCCAGGCGACCTCTTTAAAAGTGAGCCTGATATCTGGGTGCCTTATCTCTACGGACTCTTTAATGCAATTTTAGCTGGAATGCCGCTACCATCTACATGGGCTGGTGCCGAGATCATACCAATCCACAAAAAGGGTTCTCCCCTTGATCCGGCAAATTATAGGCCTATTAGCCTAATTGATGTTGCCCAGAAGATTTTTGCGCGCATTCTTCTAGCGAGACTCCAAACCTGGATGGAGGATTTTAATATTTTGACCCCTCTCCAGGTGGGCTTTAGAGCCAAAATGTCGACTGTGGACCAACTGTTTAGGTTGCAAATGATCCACTGGAAAACCATTATTCTTGAAGGGGGCAGCCTTTATCTCACGTTTGTTGACCTAAAGTCTGCCTTCGATATGGTGGATCGTAGCCAGCTCTGGGAACTGTTGAGAGGGATGGGAGTACCCCTCTATCTATGTGATCTACTAGAGCGACTCCACAAAGACACCTTTGCTAGAGTTAGGTTTGGACTCAACGGAGAACTCACGCACCCGTTTCGAGTGGAAAAGGGTGTTAGACAGGTGTGTGTCCTAGCCCCAACCCTTTTTGCTCTCTTTTTAAATGGACTGGTAGAAGACATTCTGGCCCTAAGAGATATAGACGCTCCTAAGTTGGCAGGCAGGAAAATTCCTGCACTAATGTTCGCAGACGATACTCTGCTTTTATCCAGGACTTCAATGGGGATGGAAAGAGTCCTGGACGGTTTTGCGTCCTTTTGCAGGAAAAGTAATTTAGTCATTAACGTGAGTAAGACTAAATATATGGTCCTCCACGCAGACACCACCAACTGCCCTATCCCGAAACTCGATGGTTTGCCCCTAGAACGGGTGAATACATTTGACTACCTGGGCCTGACTCTAAATAATAAAATGACTTGGGGCCCCCAGATCTAAAAAATAAACCTAAAATATGCACAGATAACTTGGGGTATTATAAAGATGTATAAAAAAAGCCAATTAAAGTTAATCAGTCCTTTGGTGGAGATTTATAAAACCCAGTCTAGGGGGGTGGTAGTCTATGGTGCTGAACTATGGGGCCACACGTCATCCCAGATTTTATCTAAGTCAGAAAACTACTTTTTTAGACAACTATTTGCACTGCCAATGAGCACCCCTATGCAGCCACTTAGGATGGATCTAGGCATTCAACCCATTGCGGACATGGTAGCTTCCAGGCCAGTAATGTACTGGCGTCGATTATGGAGCACCCCTGAACTTGCAAACTTTCAGGAGGAACTCAAGTCTATCTTGCTGATCCCTAAGGCAGGTGCCATTCCTTGGCTAGCATATGTTAAGAAATCCCTGAAGGAGATAGGGAGAGAAGACCTTTGGCTCACACTCGTGGACTCATGCTCCTCTCTTCCAAAACGAACATTGACAAAAGCTTTGGAGGAACGAAACCTGACTAAAATCTTTCAATCTCCTATTATTGCTAATTTGACCACGGTATTCCTTGAGGCAAAAATTAGCTATAGCTTTGAGCCTGTAATATATTTGATCCACCCGGTTATTGCAAAAAAATTATATCTACAATTTAGGCATGGTTCTCTCCCGCTCTTTTCGAGAACGAATAAGTGGGCTGGCTCAGTCTGGCAACCCTGCCCCGGGTGTGGAGCCTCAGAAGAAACCGAGGTTCATGTCATACTCTTTTGCTCAACTTATAAAACACCCCGCCGAAAATGGATAATTCAACTTGCAAAAAACATAGGCGTTAGGAATTACAGAGATTTGTTCAGGTTGCTGAAGTACGATACTTATTTTTTATATGCCACAGTAACAGCCAAATATTTATTCTCTATGTGGTTAATCAGAAGACGCTTACTATCCCCCTAAGGCAATTCCTGTTTTACCTTTTTGCAATAATTGTTTTCCTAGTTTCTTTTTTCTTATGAATTTGTGCTTATATTTTTATTCAGAACCATGTATTATTTCTTTTAATCTGTGGATATTGTATTATGTGTTTTTATGAACTTTTAGGGCTGATAGCCGAAATAAAGTTTTCTGACTGACTGACTGACTGAATCTACTTTCTCTACTCAGTGCATGACCTTCACGGCCGACTCAATCAAATAGTAGTATCACCCCACCCTTTTATCCCTCTCATTAAGCAGATGGACCACCTAGGATGCAGGCACTCAGACCACAACCTACAGCTTTTGCAACTCACATGGGACACTGGCCCCCCCTCCTGTTCCCACGTGGCGCCTACAACCAGTAGCATTAGAGGATCATGCGTTTCGCGCATCCCTGAGGACATCCATATTAGAATATTTTGAGATAAATTAACACACCGTGGAAGACCCCCTCATAGAGTGGGATGCCTTTCAGGTGACCCTGAGAGGCCACTGCATGGGGGCCACCTGGAACATTCGGAAACAACTGAACGACAGACTCAGTTGAGTAGAGCGGCAGCTGTTAGGGCTAGAAACTAAGCAGTCAGCGGACAACCATAATACATGAAAGCTAGATGCATTAAGGGCCGAACACGCAGACCTGCACGAACGGCTTCGTTGCCATACCTACGCAGCACATTCAGCACACGCCGCTGCTAACTGCGCAGGTAAAATGCTGGCATGGCTTCTGCGCCAGGAACAGACAACTCACCCCATAGAAGCTTTACACACTGAGGCAGGACAGCTAGTATATACACAACATGAAATACATGACACAATGACCCGACACTACACTAAACTCTACCAATCTGTGAGATCACGGGATGAGAGGTCACTCTCAACGTTCTTAGATTCGGTGTGCTTACCCGAAACAACACTAGAACAGAGACAACAATTGGACGCACAAATAACCCCTGAAGAAATTAGAAGCGCAATCATGGCCCTCGCAAATGGGAAGACGCCCAGCCCAGACGGATTCCCAACCAGATTCTACAAAGCATATCACACAACACTAGTTCCCCACCTGCACACACTATACACAGAAGCAATCAGCACTAAGACGCTCACTCCATCCATGAGGGAAGCGGGACTGGTATCTCTACCCAAACTGGATAAAGACCCCGCAGATATGGGATCTTACAGACCACTAGCCCTCCTAAACGTTGACTACAAAATATTAGCAAAGCTGCTGGCTGACAGGCTCAGACAAGTGGTACCCTCACTAGTACACGCAGACCAGAATGGGTTTGTTCCCTCTGGGAGTACCTCATTAAACCTAAGATGCTTCTTCAGGCTAGCCACTTACTCACACACCCACTGGCCACATGTAGGTTGTCTGATTTTAGATCTAGAGAAGGCTTTTGGTTCATTAGAATGGGGGTTTCTCTTCGCAGCATTAGAAAAATTCAAATTAGGGGACTATTTCCTTAGCATGGTTAGACTACTGTCCCCGGACAGGTCACCCCCCGAGCACACTCCCCGCGAGTGAGCCCGTCCCCTGGTGCCACCTCTGCCCTGTGCTGGGCCCTGCGCCCTCTGCCGTGCCCTGACCGCCGGATCCGCTTGCTCTGCGGATCTCCTGTCTGTGCCCCCGCCACCTGCTTGCTTCGCCGCCGATCGTTCCCGCCGTTTACCCAGCCCCTGGGCTCCCCCCCCTCGCCCAGCCCCAGCCGCGTTTCCCGCCACCTCCCCGCCGCTGCCCCCCTGCGGCCCCGCCCCCTCCCCTCGCACGCACTCCCCATTCGCCACCCCGCTCCCCCTCCCAGCTGCCCCTCCCTCCCACGAGACTACTTAAGGCCGTCGCTGCCAGCTAGGTGCAGTGACCTCTGTCCCCGGACAGGTCACCCCCCGAGCACACTCCCCGCGAGTGAGCCCGTCCCCTGGTGCCACCTCTGCCCTGTGCTGGGCCCTGCGCCCTCTGCCGTGCCCTGACCGCCGGATCCGCTTGCTCTGCGGATCTCCTGTCTGTGCCCCCGCCACCTGCTTGCTTCGCCGCCGATCGTTCCCGCCGTTTACCCAGCCCCTGGGCTCCCCCCCCTCGCCCAGCCCCGGCCGCGTTTCCCGCCACCTCCCCGCCGCTGCCCCCCTGCGGCCCCGCCCCTCGCACGCACTCCCCATTCGCCACCCCGCTCCCCCTCCCAGCTGCCCCTCCTTCGCTCCGCCCCCCCACTCTCCTCATATGGCAGAGTGGCCAACGCGCAGCGTGCACGCGCAGCGGGCGCGCCAATTGTGCGCCGAAGGTGCGCCAAAGGTAAGCCCGTCTGCGCCCGTCCGTGCCTGGCCCGCGCCCAGCGCCCGAACCCCTGGCCCCCGAGGACCCCACCCCACCCGCCGGACGTACGACGCCGCCACCCTCAACGCACTCAACACCGGCCGAACCCCGGGATGCTACCAAGCCACCCCGAGACGCACCCACGGACCCTTCAGCTGCCTCGCCTGCAAGTTCACCTGCATCCGGACCTGCCCCGTACCAGCACCCGCCAAGCCGAACACCAGCAGCAACCACCTCAAGTGCATCCTGCTCAACACCCGCTCCGTCCACAGACACGCCATCGAACTCTGGAACCTCCTCGACACCACATCTCCAGACGTTGCCTTCCTCACGGAAACCTGGATGAACGACTCCTCAGCGCCCGACATCGCCATCACCATCCCAGAGGGATACAAGATCACCCGGAGAGACCGCAACAACCAGACTGGAGGAGGCATCGCCATCGTCCACAAGAACACCATCCGCATCACGACCAACACCGACGACACCCTGACTACCGCCGAACACCTACACTTCCAGATCCACACCGACCCCAAGACCACCCTCAGAGGCACCCTGATCTACCGACCCCCGGGACCACGCACAACATTCAGCGAAGACATCGCCGACTTCATCAGCCCGCACGCCCTCCCCTCCGCTGACTACATCCTCCTGGGGGACATCAACTTCCACCTGGAGAACAACAACGACCGCAACACCACCACCCTGCTTGACAACCTCGCCAACCTCGGACTCAAGCAGCTGGTGTCCACCCCCACCCACCTCGCCGGACACACACTCGACGCCATCTTCTCATCCAGCAAAGACATCGCCTTCAGCCACGCCACTGGACTCCACTGGACGGACCACAGCTGCGTCCACTTCACCTTCAGAAGAACCACGATCCACCACCACCAGCAACAAGAGGCTCGTAGAAGCTGGAACAAGATCTCAGCCGACCAGCTCGCCGCCTCCCTGAGACAGCACCCTCCAGCCAGCTCAGCGAACCCTAGCCAGGCCGCCGACAACCTCACGAAGTGGATCAGCACCTGCGCGGACGAAGTAGCCCCACTGAGGACCCCGCCCAACAGACCCGGCAGCAAGAAGGCCCCATGGTTCACCGACGAACTCAAGAGCTCCAAAAAGAACTGCCGAGCCCTCGAGAAAGCCTGGAGAAGGGAGCCAACACCGGACAACATGACCACCCTCAAGCTCGCCACCCGGAAGCACCATCAACTAATCCACGCCACCAAGAAAACTGCATTCAAGGACCGGCTGGACAACAACGCACACAACTGCAAGGAACTCTTCAACATCGTGAAAGAGCTCTCCAACCCCAACGCCGGAAACAACGACATCACCCCATCGCAAGACCTCTGCAACTCCCTCGCCTCCTACTTCCACATCAAGATCGCTGACATACACAACAGCTTCACCCCACAAACAACGCCCCCCACGACCGCACCAACGCCCCCCACCACCAACCTCAGCGCCTGGACCCCAATCAACACAGAAGACACCATCCACACGATGAACTCTATCCACTCCGGATCTCCGACCGACCCCTGCCCTCACCACGTATTCAACAAGGCCGACGCTGTCATCGCACCCCACCTGCGAGACATCATCAACACCTCCTTCGACACCGCCACCTTCCCTGAGAGCTGGAAGCACGCCGAACTCAGCGCTCTACTAAAGAAACCAACAGCGCACCCCACCGAACTCAAGAATTACCGCCCCATCTCGCTCCTCCCGTTTCCAGCCAAAGTCATCGAGAAGACCGTCAACAAGCAGCTGGCCGCCTTCCTCGAGACGAATGGATCCCTCGACCCTTCACAGTTTGGCTTCCGAGCCAACCACAGCACCGAGACCGCCCTCATCGCTGCCACCGATGACATCCGAGCCCTGCTGGACAACGGAGAAACAGCGGCCCTCATCCTCCTAGACCTCTCCGCGGCATTCGACACTGTCTGCCACCGCACCCTAGTGCAGCGCCTCAGCAACGTCGGAATCCAGGAGAAGGCACTGGAATGGATCATCTCCTTCCTTGACGGAAGGACACAGAGAGTCCGCCTACCACCGTACAAGTCAGAGGCCACCGAAGTCATCTGCGGCGTCCCCCAAGGATCCTCACTCAGCCCCACCCTCTTCAACGTCTACATGAGCCCCCTTGCGGCCATCGCACGCCAACACAACCTCAACATCATCTCCTACGCCGACGACACCCAGCTGATCCTCTCCCTGACCAACGACCCCGCCACCGCCAAAGCCAACCTCCACGAAGGGATGAAAGACGTAGCCGAGTGGATGATGACCAGCCGCCTGAAACTGAACTCAGACAAGACGGAAGTCCTCATCCTGGGCTCCTCGCCCTCCGCCTGGGACGACTCCTGGTGGCCCCCCGCCCTGGGCACCGCACCCAAACCGACAGACCACGCACGAAACCTGGGCTTCATCCTGGACTCCTCCCTCTCCATGACCAGACAAGTCAACGCCGTCTCCTCGTCCTGTTTCAACATCCTGCGCATGCTACGGAAGATCTTCCGGTGGATCCCCACCGAGACCAGGAAGACGGTCACCCAGGCCCTTGTCACCAGCCGACTGGACTACGGCAACGCCCTCTACGCCGGAACCACCGCCAAGCTCCAGAAGAGACTCCAGCGGATACAGAACGCCTCAGCCAGACTCATCCTCGACATCCCCCGAAGCAGCCACATCTCCGGACATCTGAGAGACCTGCACTGGCTCCCCGTCAACAAGAGAATCACCTTCCGCCTCCTCACCCACGCACACAAAGCCCTACACGACCAAGGCCCGAGCTACCTCAACAACCGCCTCAACTTCCACGCTCCCAAACGCCATCTCCGATCAGCCAGCCACGCCCTCGCCGCCGTCCCCCGCATCCGAAGAGCGACAACAGGAGGAAGGTCCTTCTCCTACCTGGCCGCCAAGTCCTGGAACTCCCTCCCTCCCGACCTGCGCCTGACCCAAGACCACCTCTCCTTCAGGAAGAAGCTCAAGACCTGGCTGTTCGAGCAGTAGCGGCACCCCCCCCCCCCCCCCCCAGCGCCTTGAGACCCTCTGGGTGAGTAGTGCGCTTTATAAATGGCTTGATTGATTGATTGATTGACTACTCCATGACGCGCCAACAGTATGGGTAAAAACAGGCCCTTATGTGTCAGAACCGGTAACGGTGTGCAGGCGGACCAGGCAGGGATGCCCCCTCTCCCTACTGCTCTTTGCCTTAGCAATTGAGCCACTAGCAGAGGTGCCCAGATTGGAAATAGGGGAGGGCATCATCTTGGGAGATGGCACACACGTCATATCACTGTATGCGGATGATCTCTTGCTAACGTAAGAGACATCCACCGAATACCCCAACAATTGCCACATACACTGGGCAGATTTGCTACCATATCAGGACTGAAGGTGAATGTCTCCAAATCCAGGCTATACTCCTTTGGCGAATGTGATATAGACCCGGGCTACACACTGAATGGGGAACAAGTTAAATGGTGCGCAGCCACATTACGTTATCTCAGGATACGCATATATCGTAACCCATCAGATCTACTAGATGGAAACATAGACAAAGCTCTATCTGCAGTAAGGTCCCATATGGCCTTTTGGAAGAACCTACTACCATCAGTAATGGGTAGGGTGACACTGACGAAGATGGTAATCCTCCCCCGTTTCTTATACTATGTTACGAACCTCCCACTATACGTCCCCCCATCCTATTTCCGCCCCTTAGAGAATCTGATCAAAGACTTCATATGGGGAAGCTCAAGAATACCATGTAGCACTTAAAAAGTTGTATCTGCCAGTAGACCAAGAGGGCCTAGCGGTCTCGAACCTAGAACAATACTACCTGGCTGCCCAACTGCAGTGGGTGGCCAGGTGGATGGCAGATAGATATAGAGAAGATACAGCGACCACACTCTCACCTGTGCAACTCCCAGACCTAAATGAGGCTTTTCCACCCCTGTGCCAAAACCAAACCCCCAGACTCATCACTGCTTTGCGTGGTGTATAAATGCTTCTGCAGATACTATACATAACCTATACATCCACTCCATATGCTCTCCCTTTAGAAGGGACTCCCAGAGGCACCATAGCTGCCTCAGCGGTAAAATTACAGCAATGGCGAGACGCAGGAGTCCAAGACATAGGAGACTTATACCGCAATGGTGGTTTCACTCCTGTACATCACACTTGTGGAAGAAGAGGAACTACTCCCGGGCAATTACTATTACACCGCTCTCTCATGGCAGCACTCGCCGCCAAATGAGGTGATTTATCCACAGAACCAGCCACGCACCTTACAGTGCAATATGTACACATCATGGGTCAAGGAGGACACTTGACCAAATGGTTCGCGGCCTCGCTAAGGCATCATACAGTCACTGACCTGTCGCCACTCAGGCAGCACAGGGAAGCTGAGATAGGTTGACAACTCTCAAATTCAGAATGGTCTTTGATTTTGCAGAGCCCCACACACATCCCCAGAAACACATGTCTACGCCAGATTTAATTTTCATCACACACAGAGCTTACCTCACACCTGAAAAGATTAACCATTATTTCAAATGACAAGGCGCAACATGCCCCAGATGCTTACTCACGGATGCTGATTTACTACACATGCTTTGGGGATGCCCTACTCTGACCGAATATTGGAAAGCAATAGCAGAAGACCCAGCACACTGCACGAGCAGAGACCTCTCCCCAGAATGGCATATATATATTTTATATCTATATTGCAGGAACTGCAATAATAAAGTTACATCCCGATTTCTGGATCTGGGGATGGTGGTTGCAAAGAGGCTGATCACCAGAAAGTGGAACGCTCCATGCTCACTTGGGAAAAAGCAGATAGTGTAGCACTCCATAGGGAAGACACGCTAGGTCTTCGTAAGATCCCCATTGCTTGCAGCTGGGATGAGATCCTGTCAGCTCTGTTCCACATCCATAATAACGACGAGCCCACCTCACCCCCAACAACAGTAACAACTTAATATGAAGAGATATACAACGAGAATAAGTCAAGATGCTGAGTAAGATATAGAGCAGATAGAACACACATGTTGTGGACCTGATCAGCGGATTTATGTACAAAGCAACTTTAATAAGCACCAGTTTGATGTATATGTGAAGCTCACGTATGACTTGCCATAATGTGAAAATTAATAAAAACAGATTTAAAAAAAACCAAATCTTTAGTTCCTTGTCTTAAATTCAAAAGTTCATTATCACTAGTTTGTACAAAAACATGCTTTGCGTATAAATGATACATGGCTGTTTTGAAAGCCAGCCAATTGTATAAAATCGGATCATCATTCTCAATTAGAGGTATTGACCAATTTGCTGCCGCACCCCAAGATAGGATAATACAAAAGCAACCTAGGCTGAGTCAGTGGGAAAAGATTATGGTTTACATTAAAATTAACTGACACTAACTAATAAAAATTGCGAACTTTGAACTATCTCCTGTGAATCTTTTTTAGGCACGGCTAAGCGAATAGGATTTGGTACTGCGACTGCTACTTGTACAGGTTTAGAATTTTCATTAAATGTGATGATTGAAACATTTTAGGACAAGAGCCATAATCAAAAGGATTTTTTGCCCCCTTGTTAGGTGATGTATCCCAGGGACTGTCCCTTGGTGTAAAACGAACAACTTCTTTGCGTAACTCTTCATTTTCAGCACGTAATCTATGCATTTCTAACTGCAAGTTATGTACCAACTGGTTCATATCTTGTTTATCTAAAATATCTGCTGCTAGGGCTTGGGACATATCGTGGGCATCAATATGGTCTTGGTCTTGCTCCATGTCTCCCGAAAGTAAGATAGATTTTGTGGCTTGCCTTCTGTCAAAGCCACTCACCTGAACTCCAGGCCTTCCTTTAGGGAGATGACTGAACCCAATGTCTCCTGAAACTCATTTCAACTACAATGTTTTTTGCTACCATGAAGTTGTAAAAGAGCGTCAAGGGGAAGGGGGAATGGGATGAGAAATAAGACAAAACACTGTATGTGTCTTCATAAGCATTGATGTCTTCAGGATATGCTAGGCTTATGTGCGACCATGACAGTCACTTCACCACTGTGTTTTATTTTCTTTCTGACTTCTTTTACTCTTTCAGAATCCAAATTAGATATTTAATGATCTTTTTGTCATTTGCTTCTTCCAATGCATCAATGAAATCTTTGAAGGATTCAATTCATGCAGTTCATCTGTCACCAATGTTCGGCTTTTTGGTGGTATTGAAAGGAGGCGGTGCTTTTAGGAATGCAGCATCATTATAACCTGCGGAATTTTCTACTGTCAGGAGTGTAGATCGCTCGGGCACTGTCTGCTGCCCGCTTGAACCGCAAAGGGAGGACCTGGCCTGGCAGTTCGGGCTGGACTGTTCCCATAGGGCACAGGGTCAAGACTGATTTGCATATGGCTGGGTCCAAACTGGAATGGCATGGTGAGCAAAAAAACGATGGATTTAGGCCCAGATCTCTGTACTGGGGTGAATGTATGACATTGTTCTGCATTCTGTCCATCAATAGTTCTTTTTGCATTTGTCACCCCGAGTGGGACGGGTATGCTCAGATGTGAGTCCCGTGCTCTCCATGTCACTGGAATCAAGCTATTCTGGCTGAAGAGGGGTGAAACCCCGAAACCGGTCCTGGGATGCTTGTTTCCAGTCCAGCGAGGACCTGGCCTGGCAGTTCGGGCTGGACTGTTCCCATAGGGCACAGGGTCAAGACTGATTTGCATATGGCTGGGTCCAAACTGGAATAGCATGGTGAGCAAAAAACTATGGATTTAGGCCCAGATCTCTGTACTGGGGTGAATGTATGACATTGTTCTGCATTCTGTCCATCAATAGTTCTTTTTGCATTTGTCACCCCGAGTGGGACGGGTATGCTCAGAAGTGAGTCCTGTGCTCTCCATGCCACTGGAATCAAGCTATCCTGGCTGAAGAGGGGTGAAACCCCGAAACCGGTCCTGGGATGCTTGTTTCCAGTCCAGGGAAGACCTGGCCTGACAGTTCGGGCTGGACTGTTCTCATAGGGCACAGGGTCAAGACTGATTTGCATACGGCTGGGTCCAAACTGGAATGGCATGGTGAGCAAAATAATGATGGATTTAGGCCCAGATCTCTGTACTGGGGTGAATGTATGACATTGTTCTGCATTCTGTCCATCAATAGTTCTTTTTACATTTGTCACCCAGAGTGGGACGGGTATGCTCAGACGTGAGTCCCGTGCTCTCCATGCCACTGGAATCAAGCTATCCTGGCTGAAGAGGGGTGAAACCCTGAAACCGGTCCTGGGATGCGTGTTTCCAGTCCAGAGAGGACCTGGCCTGGCAGTTCGGGCTAGACTGTTCCCATAGGGCACAGGGTCAAGACTGATTTGCATATTGCTGGGTCCAAACTGGAATGGCATGGTGAGCAAATAAACGATGGATTTAGGCCCAGATCTCTGTACTGGGGTGAATGTATGACATTGTTCTGCATTCTGTCCATCAATAGTTCTTTTTGCATTTGTCACACCGAGTGGGACGGGTATGCTCAGACGTGAGTTCCGTGCTCTCCATGCCACTGGAATCAAGCTATCCTGGCTGAAGAGGGGTGAAACCCCAAAACCAGTCCTGGGATGCTTGTTTCCAGTCCAGGGAGGACCTGGCCTGGCAGTTCGGGCTGGACTGTTCCCAGGGGGCACAGGGTCAAGACTGATTTGCATATGGCTGGGTCCAAACTGGAATGGCATGGTGAGCAAAAAAACGATGGATTTAGGCCCAGATCTCTGTACTGGGGTGAATGTATGACATTGTTCTGCATTCTGTCCATCAATAGTTCTTTTTGCCCGCTTGAACTGGCACCTTTGTCAAGCACTAGCCACATGCTAACATTTGGGTCATTGTGCCTGCTCTCTGGTTGTGATGTGCTGTCTTCTTCTTTAGCAGTGATTAGCGACTTTGTTTCTTGCATGGGCTCTTCACCCTTCTCACCTCTGTGCATTGTATCTGGTTTCTACTGCCTTTAGTGTTTGTGTCAAAAATGTTTCTGCTTTTAACGCTTTCTTGCACTCAGCTATTACTGCCATTAGCACGTCTCTGTACCTAGTTGTTGCTGCCCTTAGCGTTGTCATACTGTATGAGTGACCGCACTGTGTTAGACTGTGCCATATTATCTCTTGTCTCGACTTTACCAGCACATTTCTAGCTGATGACAAACAAACTTTCTGTAAGGCCTTCACTTTCTTCACAGGCCTTGCTCTGGCTGCAGTGGCTCTTTGGACTCCACACATGCCAATCTTCAAATTCCACTTCGACTGAGGCACACGTGGCACGCACGAGAAGGTTGCTGGATCACGGCAAACTCTCCGGGAGAGCACTCTTGGTCCTTCGGATCGCGGGGTTTATGTAATCCCCTATCTCGTTGCCAGTTGGAGCGTCCTCCCCTGCCTGGGTACATGCAATTATCATTCCACACAAGCGTGGTATTACACACCTTTATTCCTCAGCATGAAACTGTTAACTGAAACATTCTTCATCATGAAATCTATCACCCACACCCATGCACTTATGGCACTGTTCCACGGAGTCTATCAGGAACCAAAAGGGTCCTGTCATCTTTAAATCACAAGACGCTACATTTAACTCGCAGGCAGAACATGACGACTAAATAATTATCAACTCTGACTCTGAAGAAGATGTCAAGGACACAGGAGATACTCCAGCACAACCAGTAGTGGAAATCCAGGAATAAATCAAATGGTTACACCCGGTGAAAAAGGAATATTTTTCTCATGCCAATACTGATTCAGGCGGAAGACTCACGATTTTTTTAGCCCTCAAAAAATTTCTTTTACCTGTTTCCCACATGAAATTCCGCCTATTTCAATAGAAGTCAATGGGAAAAATACACTCCCGATTGTTTTCTAAAATCTAACACAGGGGTCACCAACCTTTTCCATAATAAGAGCTGCTTTTGAAAAGTGAAAAAAATCCTGAGCTACTATTGTTAATATGTTGTAATAGTGTCCACATCAGGCAAGATTACATTAGGGGCCACCCATGCAAGATTACTAGCAGTGATCACCTCGGTGCATGGGGCATGGTTGCCAGCATGAACGTAATGCCAATTGAAATGCTTCTACATGGGTAATACTCAACAGTCATAGCTGCGATATCCATTGTACCAAAGTAATAATATCAGTCATAAGTCTCCATAACACCACAATATATGACCTCTTGGTTGACTCACTTCCAGAATATTTTTCATTCACAGAAGGATAGGATACTAATGACTCTGAGGATTCACCGCTGGTTCAACTGGAGTTGGAATTCTCCTTACAGAAAACTGAGCTTGCACTGTCCCAATCGCCTTCCTTAAGGCAGCGGCTCAGATGGAGTCCCACCGGATATTTTTCTTGGCCAAAAGATTTTTTGGGCCCTCTCCTGGCCCAAGTTTTTAATGCAGTTGTCAAAGTGGGGCCCCCAGCATCCTGTAAACAATCATTGATTATTCCTATATACAAGAAGAGAGACCCATCGAACCCAGCAAATTACCATCCAATCTCCTTATTGGATAGCACTGCCAAGTTAATGGGGAGATTGCTTTTACATAGATTAGAGGATTGGGCATACAAAAATAATGTATTAGCTGAGATTCAATATGGTTTTAGAAAGGGTAGGGGCATGGTTGATCAAGGCCTACATTTAGCCTTGATTGCCGCTAAATATGTGCATGCTAAAAAGGGTCAGCTTTACATGCCTTTAATGGACTTGTGCACTGCCTTTGACGGTGTCAGCCACACTAAATTGTGGGTTCTCATGGAGTCAATAGGTGTGGACAAGACCATAATTCTTTTTATCAGAGATTAGTATAGAGAAGCAGGGGCTGTTGTCATGTTTGGTGAACAGGGAGAATGCACCAAATTGTTTCGTATTGAAAACGGGGTCCGACAGGGGTGCGTTTTAGCTCCCTTTTTTTTAATTGTACACCAATAGCCTCAACGAAGTTCTGACCGCAGAATGTAGGGATATTCCATTTGTAGGTGGTTTA
Organism: Triturus cristatus; assembly: GCF_964204655.1. Classification (NCBI taxonomy): domain Eukaryota; kingdom Metazoa; phylum Chordata; class Amphibia; order Caudata; family Salamandridae; genus Triturus; species Triturus cristatus. The sequence goes on from NC_140580.1 coordinate 261,657,534, forward strand.
CGCCTGCCAGTTCTGCTCTACGCAGATGATGCGGTCCTGCTGGCCAGAACATCACTGGCATTACAGCGCCTGATTGGTTCATACACAAACTATATGGCAGATCTGGGACTGTTTGTTAATAAATCAAAAACATTTGTTATGGCAGCTGGGTCAAGAAAAAAAATGCCAAAATCTCTTCAAGCAGACCGGGGCCCCCTAGAGTGGGTAGAGAGTTTTATGTATCTGGGTATTCTTTTTGACTCCAAATTAAATTGAGTAACTGTGTGCATGATTCCCCAAAGCTAGGTGGTGAAGCGGTTACGGCATTATTATTTGCCGACGATACTATCCTTATTTCTCAAACTCCGAGAGGCTTACAAAATTTGGTTGACACATTCCAAAAATATTGTGTGGGGAAGGGGTTAGAAATAAATCCTAGCAAAACTAAGTATATGTCCATAAACCCCAAAAAATCCCTTAGGAGTAATCTGTTCCTTGAAAATAAAAAATTGGAACAGGTTGGGAGTTTTACCTATTTGGGGATACTGTTGGACAGTAACTTGTCTTGGAAAGGACAGATGGACAAAAGTTCCCTATCCCTCAAACAAAACTCAATGCCTATTCTAATAGTCCACGGAGCTAGCTACTCCAAAGCTATATCCCCGGCTCTTGAAGTATACAAAGCTAAGGCACAATCGGCTGCCCTCTATGGTGCTGAGGTTTGGGGCTACTATTGTAACAACACCTTTGGAAAAGTGGAAAATCACTTTGTGCGTAGTCTACTAAAAATACCAACTAGAACCCCTTTGGTTCCTGTATTTTTAGATATTAATCTAAAAAAAATAGATTACCAAGTAATATTAAGACCGTTGTTGTATTGGGTCAGGTTATGGGTAACCCCGGAACTGAGTGTCTATAAAAGTGGACTAGTTGAATTATCTCAGATTGATGGCTATTTGAATACTCCATAGGTAAAGTATGTTTCAAAGTGGTATGAGAGATTAGGGCTTGCACATTTATGGGATGCTCCACAGAACATGACATCGTCTTCTAGGAAGCTTGTAAAGGATACCTTTTGGTCGTATGTCAACGGAGAACTATTGTATAGCTCATCGTCTAGCAAATTGACCTTGGAATTTTTGAATTTCAAAGATACACCTAGTTTAGAGCAATTTATGGATGAGATCTGTCCCCCATTAGCAAAAACATTATACTTACAGTTTAGGTATGGGGTTCTACAGATTAATGCATATACATCCCGTTGGGGGAAGGCAAAAGGGCCTGACTTGTGCACCCTTTGCTCTCTAGGGGCTAAAGAAGATGCTGCCCACTTACTCTTTTTCTGCCCGAAATACAAAAAACCAAGGGCCTGTTGGATCAAACCGGTTTGTAACTATGTGGGGGTTAGATACTATAAAGAGGCAGAGCGTATATTCAAGTCAAACACCTCACAGCTAGTGGTGTTTGGAACAAGCAGATTTTTATACAGTGTGTATTTTATTAGGAAACGATCTGGTTATAAACTGTAAATACACTTTGATTTATGCTCTGCCTTCCTCCATTCCCCCCTTTCTGATTTTTGTACATGTCTTATTGTCTCGACCGTCCATGTAATCAACTTTTGTCTGGCTTTTAATTAACTTATACATAGTTATTTATATTTTTATATGCGGTATTGTGTACTTATGGGTTACTTATAAAACAAATTTTATCGCCAATTAAATTTAAAATATCTCCCATTATTATGATGAATTGTATATATGTATGTTGTACTTATCTCTTGCTGACTTTTATGGCTTATTGCCGAAATAAAGTTTAAATGATGATGATGAAATTGGAGTGCTATGGTTGAAAACAGAACAAACATGATGAAAAGAAGCCTAGCAGCTCTGTGGAAATGTGCCTCTAATTAGGGCAAACAAAAATCAGGGAAATGGTAGAAATCTACCTGGCAAAATCTGTAGCCCTAGCCACTTATGTTGCCGAAATATGGGGCACAGCCTTGGTGGGTGCCTTGCAGACTGTGGAGGACAAATTGCTTGTTCAAACCTAGTTGCTCACAAAGAACTTGGTCTCCCTTTTTTAACCAACTCTATTAAACTGGCTCCGCCCCTTCTATGGCTCAGAATCTGGAAAAGGGATTCGGTCACAATAAATTAAGCAGTGATAAAAGACATAAGTAATCTTGACCAAGTTAACAGTATTCCGTGACTAGCTTATATTAAGCAGTCTTTTTCAGATTTGGGCCTAGCATTTTTGTATGAATCACCCTCTAACTGCTTGTCTTTCCCTAAATCAAAGTTAAGAGAAGCTTTCCTCACCAAGTGTGAACTTGAAAGATGGCAACACAATCAATGTAAAATTACGGTTTTAACCTACCAGACCTTGCCTAGTGTGGTCATGGCAAAACCAAAGGGGATGATGGACGGAGTGTTGAACATTGCAAGCACTCACCCCCAGTCAACTGATCTGGGTTTAATCCATCATCATTCTTTAGCTCACTCCGCCACCCCAGTTCAGACATGGCCATATGCAAATCAGTCTGACCCTGTGCCTCAACAGTCCAGCCCGAACTGCCAAGCCATGTCTTCCCTGGACCGGAAACAAGCATCCTGGGACCGGTTTCTGGCTAATCAGCCTTCATCAGCCAGGCTAGCTTGAATCCAGTGGCAAAGTGAGCAAGGGACCCACGTCTGGGCATACCCTGCCAACTTAGGGCGAACAAAGCAAAACCAAAGGGGGGTGATGGATGGAGTGTTGAACATTGCAAGCACTTACCCCCAGTCAACAGATCTGGGTTTAATCCATCATCATTCTTTAGCTCACTCCGCCACCCCAGTTCCACGGGTCATGCTTCCTGTCTCTCCTTTGTCTCCAAAAATTGTAACCGCTATTTATTGACTAGGATGAGATTACATTGTTTTCCTTTACTGGTAGGATACCCAGCTCAAGCACATTTGATTAACCATTTATCACTATGCCCCTGTGATGATCGTTCATCACAATCTATGATGCATATTTTATTTTTCTGTTCATTGTACAAAGTGAAGAGGAAAAAGATTATAATTCCAATGCTAAGATAACTATTTCTATGGTCACACTCCTCAGCCTTTGCTGTAATTACTATGCTGGAAACCCTAATCCGAGAGGACAACCACTTTCGGGCGCCACGGTTATGGTAGAGCTGTCCTGCTGCTTTTGGAGTAAAAACAACGCACATCTGAAATATTTAGCAATTGGTTTACATGTGCAGACTTCGATTCTGCAGATAAACCAAAATAAACGCCTGTACGGTAAATACCTCCTCTACAGAACAAAATACAATTGTGTTTAAGAGATATTTATTATATCATCTCAAGAATCTGCCATTTTTAACCATAACCACGGGATTTCATTACAAGACCGGAGGTTACATTATGCATGAATCCTTTAATGCAGATCACAAGCAGCCGCAATACATCACAAAGAGAAAACAGTTCTAGAATGCAGTGAGCATCAGGTGGAGACAGCTCCACCTGATATCCTGCTGCATTCTTTATCCCGCTTCAAAACTCCCTCCATCTTCAGTTTCAAGATCAAGTTGGATCTCTCCTTTGAACTTCTGTTGCTTCGTTTCATTTAAAAGAGGCAGTCTGTTTGTCTCGCATGCCATTTATAGCTTATGCTCACTGCATTCTAGAACTGTTTTCTCTTTGTGATGTAGTACGGCTGCTTGTGATCTGCATTAAAGGATTCATGCATAATGATAGCCTCCATGTCTTTAATGAAATTCAGATTCTCTAGTCATGTTAATAGGAGAATCGCAATTACAAAGCTGTTAAAATTAACCAAACTATTGCACCTGCTAACGGCACAATACTCTGAAGAAACTTCATACATCCTCACTGTATTAGAGGAAGTAAGTAACGCATTTACTCTGTGTTATTTACCCGTTCGACTATGCATTCTAGCGTTTGCGTAGTCTGCTACAGTCTTTCCTTTATGTTTACTACTGTCTGTTGCGTGGACCGGAAGCTGTGACCCTAGCTTTTTCCTTTCACACTAATCCCGGGACAGGCGTGTCTGCTACTGGATTTGGGAGTTTTAAAGTTGTCATAAAATGCCCAGCAGGACCTTCGGGGACGACGAGAGCTCGGTGGCGGAAGCCGTGACAGCCATGGTATATTCAGAGGAGTCAAAGAAGCGGAAAAAACACAAGGTGAAGAGCTGGGGAGACCACGCGGTTGTGTACTAACACGGGACAATGTTTGGCGGGCTTGCCGTCGCAACTCTGCATCATGCATAAGCGTTTTTTTAGCGGCTCCTGATAGCAGAAACTACACGTTTGAGGTTTATTGTTTAAGTAGTATGCAAGGCGCCGACGTCGTCTTCTACTTCGGGAGGTGTGCTGGTTAGCGAATTCGCTGGACCAACCAGAGAATTCAAGGGACGACCCGGACCAGAGGTCAGGTTCAACTCGAGCTCGAGCAGAGCAAATAAAAAACAAACGCTTACCAGAGTAAATCACCACAATTAGTCGCCATGCTTTAAGATAAATCTTTCTAAACATATCTGGGGCGCAACTAGACCCGAACATTGGGGAAGGAAGTAAAGGGGGGGGGGGGGGTGACTGAAAGATCAACTAATGGAGGCAGGGCTACGTTTTAAAACAATGGGGCGGAGCTATCATTCGAGCCATTACTTGAAAATATAGTGGCTAAACAGTATTTTAAACATGCTGGTCAAACCCAATATGATTACAACAGACATTTTAGAAGATTTAACAATGTTTATAGGCTACTGACGTATATTTTGAAAAAAGTGAATAGACAACTTAAAAGCAGGCTATACAGATTTCAAAACAAAGCATTTTAGAGTCGGTTCCACAATGCTATTTCGCCACAAGGACACATTTTGCCGGTTCCTCTGTGAATTGATAATAAGCTTGTGAAATATTTTCAAATCAGTCTTCAGAAAGAGGCTTCTGCTTGGCCGATGACCATAGATAAGTTTAAAGTCTGCTCATTGGAACCTTGCATCATATTATTGTTTGAAGCCTCCCACATTCAGGTCTTATAATATTGAGCTTACTGAGTTAACATCTTATTTCAGGATGTGTGACTGGCAGTACACTGGCTTGATTTTGAATAATCTCCCATTCATTCTAAAATTGAAAAAGTATCGTCCGTTTCCAATATCACTGCCTGTTATTATGTCAGTTATTTGCCCTATCCTAAATCAAAATAACATTAACACCCCACAGTGAGCTGTTCCCATATGAGATGACTGAGGTACATCTGTGTAGGAAGCCACAAACTCTAACAGAACCACTTCGTCATATATCATTAGAATAACTTGGCAACAATTGGCTTTTTAACATCAGAGTGCAGGCATTTCTTCCAGCACCAGAACTCAGAGTTTGGGGGTCATGGGGAATGTCCTGCAAAGAGGCCACTCCAACAGAACAAGTGACCATTAATAGCATATGGTATAATAGCAGCAACCACAATTTTAATTTGATTCATTCACGTTATTCGAATATAAAAATGTCCATTTAAAGTCAAAAAGCGACCATTTATTATAATGCATTTCACTATCTTTCACACCACAAAAATAGTTACACGTTTAAATTAACTGTACATAGACATCCAATATGCGTTTCAAAATTCGCCTCAATTACTTCACATAATGTCGGGTGTTCTGTTTCATAATACACTACTGTCCATTTCTCCTTATAATACCTCCAATAAAATGGCCACTTGTAGAATATATATAAACCTGGTACACTGAAAAAATAACAATAGCATCTCTAAAAATATATACTTGTTAATAAATATACATTGATGTTAGAAAATGAGCTCTTGAGTCTTTTTGGTTAAGCGCTACTCTTAATTACCCAGCCTCTTATGTCAGAGATTCTAGAGATGAAAGGCGATTCTTTCTAGCAATTGCCGATGTAATGAAGAATGAGACTGAAGAACATATAGCCACATTTCCTAGTACATATATATATATATATATATATATATATATATATATACTTAATCGCTTCCTAATAGATATATTTTCCAGTTTAAACATTGGTAATAAAAATTATCTTTTCAAATCATTGGACAGTTTACATAACAAAATAAAGTGCATCGTGCATTAGGTGTCCCATCACACGGTCACTTGGGAAGTGTTTGTGCCCAGGACCCGTTTTTGGAGAAAAAAAATTAAAAAGCAAAATGTCTAGGCGTAATCTAGCAAGATAAAATCTATGTTTGGTATTCTGTACAATTGAAAGGTAATTTTGCAACCCGTCTTGTACTGGGCCTAAGATGTGTCTATGCACAGTGGGCTTGCCGCTCGCAATTTTTTCTTTCTGCCACACTTTTCGCCCTTCCAATGAGTTTAACTTTCTTCTTACTATACAGAAATATGCTAACTGGATTCTGTACTCTAATATTCTCATCCACTTTTTTCAAATGGCTGTCTTAAGTAGGCCAACCATGTTATCTTTTTCCCAAACTCTAAAGATAAGCAATCCAATATTATTTCTTTGCTAAATTTTGTGCCAACTTTCCCCCATAGATTATGCCAAAATAGAACCGGGCTGGCATGTAAGTAAGCCTTCAAGAAAGGAACGGCCACTTCCTTATGTACAGTATAGGCAAACTAGAGTTTGGTACAGCCGTCAATCTATCTAAAAACAAGTTCTCTTGGGTCTGAAGAAGGGCACAGTTTACACACATCCACAGGGGGCCCCATAGCTAACACTCAGGAGGCATTGCATTTATTTTTTATTTAACATTAATATTTCTCTGGTTGGTTTGTCTCCTACCTTAGCTGCAAATTTATAAAGGGATTCTATGGCTCTTAGGAATTTCTGTTTTCCTGTGTGCAACTGTGTTTCCCAGCTCCCATCACTAGTGAATGAAAGTACTAAATATTACAAATATTGTCTCAGCCAGTGTCTCTCCCATAATGTGATCTGACCTTTTTTGCCCTTCCCTGTCTGCATAACATGGTGAATGTTTTTTTTTTTTAAGGCTGGTTTTCATGTCTTTATCGTCCAAATAGGAGACAGAGTTGTCGATCAGTTGCTGGGGCCCATTTGCGGTTCTGGAAATCAGTACAGCATCGTCTGTGTATAGTAAAATAGGAACTGGGCAGCTCTTGGCTCAAGGGGCATCAGCCTTCATTTTTTTGCTCATCCACCCCATTAATGTATGGTGAAAAGGACAGGGGGCGAGAACACACCCCCTGCCGAATACCCGAGAGACCTTGAAGCGGAAGGTACATTCCCCCTTGGGCCCCTACCTTCATCGAACATTCAGATGGGAGTACAGTTGTGACAAAAAGCTAATAATCTCCATTGGCGCACCCATCTCAATGTTTCCCACAGCTTACTCTGGTTTACCAGATCGAACACGCTGCTTAAGTCTGCAAAGCACAAGTGTATATGGCCCTACTTTGCTACTGTATATTTGCTAACAAGGAGATGTAAGTTAACACATAGGTTCAGGAGTGATGTAGGCATGATGAAACAATGTTGTGTACAAGTGAAAATATTTATTTCCGTCACCCATACCTCTAGCCTATCCAGAAGGATTCTACTCATTAATTTAGCACTAGAGTCCAGGAGGGATATGGGGCGATAACATCTTGGATCTCCTCTTTCTCCCTTTTTAGGTCTCGGCCTGGCGAAAGCAGCGCATGCGCTGCTCTGTCATACAGAGGCCTTTTGGAATCGATACGATTCCAGCGTGCACGCGGGGAGACGAACGAGACAGAAGATGTGCATGTGGGGATTGGATGCTTTACTGGCGGCGTGATACACTGGGGACTTTTTTCCCGCTGCCAGTAAAGGCAGTCCCCACGTGCACGTCTTCTGTCCGTCCCGTGATGGGCTGCGCTTGTTTAAGTGAGGTGTAACTTTAAAACCAGTCCAAGGACATCCTGGGGTGAGTGAGCCTGGCCTCGAGGCGTGTGCGTCCACTGCTGGTGTTAAAGTATTGGGGCGCAGGTGAACGCTGAGCTTCGACCTCCTCCCCGCCGCCCGCTCTTTGAGCAGATGCCCCCACAGTCCATTATCCCTTAACCACAATACTTGGGCGTCGAGCCCCAGCTTCTATTACGTGACAAGGGCTCTGTAATGTGTTAACGAGCATCCTCCTAATGAATGGGAGACCCCAGATCAAAGGTGGCGCTTTTTGCAGCCCAAAGAGCTGGGGGGAGGACGTGCGAATGCATGATAGAAACACTGAATAATAAAAAAGCAAACCCAAGCCATTGTCATGCCAAGGCTCAATCCGCCTCTCCTGCAAACGCAGAATGCGGCCATTACCAATGTCTTTGCCCTCAGCAGTGCCACCTCAGGGCATGTCCAGAGTGGGGAGCCGCTGCGGCCTATGTATCTGCTGTCTGAGTTCAATCCACAAACGGCCTGGGCAGGTTTCAGCTGGAAGGCCTTGGCCGCGAAAGCATCACTGCGAAGAGAGTGTATCCAACATTTGAGTCTGGCCAAAATCACCAGAGCCGAAAGTGTGCCATGGCAGATGGAAATTCATTATCTAGGCTTGCCTTTTGTCTCTGTGTTCCGGCACTTCTCATTTTGCGAGTCTAGAACTACAATATCAATGATGCAACACAACAAAATTCAGATAAAGCAACAGGATGCAAAGAGCCAAAAAAAAAAAAAGAACACGGAACTGGATCAATAATCGTATCTGAAACGGGATAACTGGAGGTTTCTGCCTGGCTAGATTTGCAAATCTTGGGACTTGTGCAGAATGTTCTTATCTAACAACCACCACTTTAGCCAGCCGAACTACGCTTTCTAGGATATCTTCTCTTTCGCGTGTTTGAATATATTGATGTATAGGTCCCAGAATGTCAGGCTCTGTTGGCTAAGCGTGGCATATGTGATATGGGGGTCACTTTTTATCTAACATTCAAAGACAGTGATGCACTGCCATGCCCAGCGGCTCTCGGCCTGTGTTCCTTGCTCCCTCTGAGCAAGGAGATTCCACGCGTCTCTTCTCTACCCTCGCCTGTTTGTGGTCTCGTGAAGGTGAAATGAAAGAAGCTGAATGGCTGATGTTACTTGTATGCAGTGCTTAAGTGGGCAAGTTCTATTAGATACTCAGTACCTGCACTTCTTTAATTTGGAAGGCATAGTGCCAGTAGTCCTTAGCACTGCTCCACTGCTTTTAATGCAAGATTACCAACACTACTCAGCAGCAAATAGGTACTCTGGGACAAGGAATACCTGCACTTCCATTTCTGAATTTCCATTTCAAGCACTGTCTGCATGTTGACAGTCCCTCTTTTGAGTGCCTTGAATGTGAAGCCTATATTGTGTAACCATATTGTGAAACCACAGTTGCACAAACATTTTAAGACAGCCAATTGGGCGAAGCTACTACAAAGAATTGTAACCTGAATGGATCTAAAGGCCTGAAATTGGGCAGGGAACACAAAGTGTGATGTGAGGAAGCCAATACTTGGAAAAAACATTTGGAAGCCGACTGCTGGTGAAACATAACCTCAAATAATCGCGAAATGAAAGAAATGCCCATGGAGTTGTTATATACCCTTCCCACCTATTTCAAAAGTATACTAAATATGAAGAGTGATGAAATAATCCGCACCCATTCCTGCCTGCAGTGTACCTGATAACGAGCAATGTCATGCATCTTTGTGAACTCTTTTGAGTTCTGCAAGGACCTCATTTGCATCTAAATATCAGAGGCCTATAAAACGAGAATCATTGCATTGAGATCTTTTTTTCCTGATAGATACTTCTAACCGAAGATTCCTCACATTCATAATGAATGCAGGCGCCAGACCGGATCCGGAAGTTTTTTCGGCATCTCTTCTGCACACCTGTAGGTGGTGTTGTGTGGCTCCACATCGAAGCTGCTCCGCCCCAGAAGTCATGGCTGAAACCGCATCAAGCGCATTGACATCAGTTGCTTGCTTTCCGTGCCTTCGTATTTGGATCTGCCGGCAGCTCCTGCTTTTTTAGGTCTTGCCTACACAGCGCGCATGTGCTGCATAGGAGACCTTTAGCCGTTCAGCTTTTTCGAAGCACATACTCGTGCTTGTGACTGCATACACCTAGCGGGAGCGCGCAGTGGCGCGCCATAAGCACAAGTATGTGCTTCAAAAAAGAGCAGACTGTGCACACACACACGCACCACTCCCGGGCTTGATAAGATAAGAGTTTAACATGTTTTCTCAGGTGCGTTGTAATCCTTACCCGATGTGCTGTCTCTCTATCTTAATTGAATTACTTTAAAATGAAATCGATTAATATAAATTAGCAATGACAAGCACGAGTGCTTTAAAACAGCTGCTGCTTGTGCTCTTTTGGAAGACGGGAAATTACAGGTTTTCAGAACATGCAGATTCAAGTCTTCACTATAATTGTTTCTTTTATTTGTTCTGCATGTATTTATTTGCATATAATAATGTAGTATCCTCAGAGCATTAGGAATAGCCACAAATCGTTAAACTCTGCAAACATGTACCGGTTTTATATTTGAACCATTGTCACAATGAAAGTTGAGCTTTAGAGTACTCCTAACTGCAAATGCCTTTCATTAATGGCTGACTCGCTCACTCTGACTCGCTCACTCTGACTCGCTCACTCTGGCTCGCTCACTCTGGCTCGCTCACTCTGGCTCGCTCACTCTGGCTCGCTCACTCTGGCTCGCTCTCTCTCTGGCTCGCTCTCTCTGGCTCGCTCTCTCTCTGGCTCGCTCTCTCTCTGGCTCGCTCTCTCTCTGGCTCGCTCTCTCTCTGGCTCGCTCTCTCTCTGGCTCGCTCTCTCTCTGGCTCGCTCTCTCTCTGGCTCTCTCTCTCTCTGGCTCGCTCTCTCTCTCTCTGGCTGGCTCTCTCTCACTCTGGCTGGCTCTCTCTCACTCTGGCTGGCTCTGGCTCTCTCTCACTCTGGCTGGCTCTCTCTCACTCTGGCTGGCTCTCTCTCACTCTGGCTGGCTCTCTCTCACTCTGGCTGGCTCTCTCTCACTCTGGCTGGCTCTCTCTCACTCTGGCTGGCTCTCTCTCACTCTGGCTGGCTCTCTCTCACTCTGGCTGGCTCTCTCTCACTCTGGCTGGCTCTCTCTCACTCTGGCTGGCTCTCTCTCACTCTGGCTGGCTCTCTCTCACTCTGGCTGGCTCTCTCTCACTCTGGCTGGCTCGCTCACTCTGGCTGGCTCGCTCACTCTGGCTGGCTCGCTCTCTCACTGGCTGGCTCGCTCTCTCACTGGCTGGCTCGCTCTCTCACTGGCTGGCTCGCTCTCTCACTGGCTGGCTCGCTCTCTCACTGGCTGGCTCGCTCTCTCACTGGCTGGCTCGCTCTCTCACTGGCTGGCTCGCTCTCTCACTGGCTGGCTCGCTCTCTCACTGGCTGGCTCGCTCTCTCACTGGCTGGCTCGCTCTCTCACTGGCTGGCTCGCTCTCTCACTGGCTGGCTCGCTCTCTCACTGGCTGGCTCGCTCTCTCACTGGCTGGCTCGCTCTCTCACTGGCTGGCTCGCTCTCTCACTGGCTGGCTCGCTCTCTCACTGGCTGGCTCGCTCTCTCACTGGCTGACTCGCTCTCTTCACTGGCTGACTCGCTCTCTCACTCTCTCTCTCACTGGCTGACTCGCTCTCTCACTCTCTCTCTCACTGGCTGACTCGCTCTCACTCTCTCTCTCACTGACTGACTCGCTCTCACTCTCTCTCTCACTGACTGACTCGCTCATCACTCTCTCTCTCACTGACTGACTCGCTCTCACTCTCTCTCTCACTGACTGACTCGCTCTCACTCTCTCTCTCACTGACTGACTCGCTCTCACTCTCTCTCTCACTGACTGACTCGCTCTCACTCTCTCTCTCACTGACTGACTCGCTCTCACTCTCTCTCTCACTGACTGACTCGCTCTCTCACTCTCTCTCTCTACTGACTGACTCGCTCTCTCACTCTCTCTCTCACTGACTGACTCGCTCTCTCACTCTCTCTCTCACTGACTGACTCGCTCTCTCACTCTCTCTCTCACTGTCTGACTCGCTCTCTCACTCTCTCTCTCACTGACTGACTCGCTCTCCACTCTCTCTTCTCACTGACTGACTCGCTCTCTCACTCTCTCTCTCTCACTGACTGACTCGCTCTCTCACTCTCTCTCTCACTGACTGACTCGCTCTCTCACTCTCTCTCTCTCACTGACTGACTCGCTCTCTCACTCTCTCTCTCTCTCACTGACTGACTCGCTCTCTCACTCTCTCTCTCTCACTGACTGACTCGCTCTCTCACTCTCTCTCTCTCACTGACTGACTCGCTCTCTCACTCTCTCTCTCTCACTGACTGACTCGCTCTCTCTCTCTCTCTCACTGACTGACTGACTCGCTCTCTCACTCTCTCTCACTGACTGACTCGCTCTCTCACTCTCTCTCTCTCACTGACTGATCTCGCTCTCTCACTCTCTCTCTCCCACTGACTGACTCGCTTCTCTCTCTCTCTCTCTCCTCTGACTGACTGACTCGCTCTCTCACTCTCTCTCACTCACTGACTGACTCGCTCTCTCACTCTCTCTCTCTCACTGACTGACTCGCTCTCTCACTCTCGCTCTCCCACTGACTGACTCGCTCTCTCTCTCTCTCTCACTGACTCGCTCTCTCACTCTCTCTCTCTCTCTCTCTCACTGACTGACTCGCTCTCTCACTCTCTCTCTCTCTCTCTCACTGACTGACTCGCTCTCTCACTCTCTCTCTCTCCCACTGACTGACTCGCTCTCTCTCTCTCTCTCTCTCCCACTGACTGGCTCGCTCTCTCACTCTCTCTCTCCCACTGACTGACTCGCTCTCTCGCTCTCTCTCACTGACTGACTGACTGACTCTCTCTCTCTCTCTCACTGACTGACTGACTCTCTCTCTCTCTCTCACTGACTGACTGACTCTCTCTCTCTCTCACTGACTGACTGACTCTCTCTCTCTCTCTCACTGACTGACTGACTCTCTCTCTCTCTCTCACTGACTGACTGACTCTCTCTCTCTCTCTCTCACTGACTGACTGACTGACTCTCTCTCTCTCTCTCTCTCACTGACTGACTGACTGACTCTCTCTCTCTCTCTCACTGACTGACTCTCTCTCTCTCTCTCACTGACTGACTGACTCTCTCTCTCTCTCTCTCACTGACTGACTGACTCTCTCTCTCTCTCACTGACTGACTGACTCTCTCTCTCTCTCTCACTGACTGACTCTCTCCCACTGACTGACTGACTCACTCTCTCTCACTGACTGACTGACTCACTCTCTCTCACTGACTGACTGACTCTCTCCCACTCTCTCTCTCTCTCTCTCTCTCTCTCTCTCTCTCTCTCTCTCTCTCTCTCTCTCTCTCTCTCTCTCTCTCTATGACTCTCTCTATGACTCTCTCTCTCTCTCTCTCTCTCTCTCTCTCTCTCTCTCTCTCTCTCTCTATGACTGACTCTCTCTATGACTGACTCTCTCTATGACTCTCTCTCTCTCTCTCTCTCTGTCTCTCTCTCTCTCTCTGTCTCTCTCTCTCTCTATGTCTCTCTCTCTCTCTCTGTCTCTCTCTCTCTCTATGTCTCTCTCTCTCTCTATGTCTCTCTCTCTCTCTATGTCTCTCTCTCTCTCTATGTCTCTCTCTCTATGTCTCTCTCTCTATGTCTCTCTATGTCTCTCTATGTCTCTCTCTCTGTCTCTCTCTGTCTCTCTCTGTCTCTCTCTGTCTCTCTCTGTCTCTCTCTGTCTCTCTCTGTCTCTCTCTCTGTCTCTCTCTGTCTCTCTCTCTGTCTCTCTCTCTGTCTCTCTCTGTCTCTCTCTCTGTCTCTCTCTCTGTCTCTCTCTGTCTCTCTCTCTGTCTCTCTCTCTGTCTCTCTCTGTCTCTCTCTGTCTCTCTCTGTCTCTCTCTGTCTCTCTCTGTCTCTCTCTGTCTCTCTCTGTCTCTCTCTGTCTCTCTCTCTGTCTCTCTATGTCTCTCTATGTCTCTCTATGTCTCTCTCTATGTCTCTCTCTATGTCTCTCTCTATGTCTCTCTCTATGTCTCTCTCTATGTCTCTCTCTATGTCTCTCTCTATGTCTCTCTCTATGTCTCTCTCTATGTCTCTCTCTATGTCTCTCTCTATGTCTCTCTCTATGTCTCTCTCTATGTCTCTCTCTATGTCTCTCTCTATGTCTCTCTCTATGTCTCTCTCTATGTCTCTCTCTATGTCTCTCTCTATGTCTCTCTCTATGTCTCTCTCTATGTCTCTCTCTATGTCTCTCTCTATGTCTCTCTCTATGTCTCTCTCTCTGTCTCTCTCTATGTCTCTCTCTGTCTCTGTCTCTCTGTCTCTCTGTCTCTCTGTCTCTCTGTCTCTCTGTCTCTCTGTCTCTCTGTCTCTCTGTCTCTCTGTCTCTCTGTCTCTCTGTCTCTATCTATCTATGTCTCTCTGTCTCTATCTATCTATGTCTCTCTGTCTCTATCTATCTATGTCTCTCTGTCTCTATCTATCTATGTCTCTCTGTCTCTATCTATCTATGTCTCTATCTATCTATGTCTCTATCTATCTATGTCTCTATCTATCTATCTATCTATCTATCTATCTATCTATCTATCCATCCCTTAAAAGTGTTTAGCCATGCAACAGTTGACGTTGTTGTACCAATGATATTGTGCTGCATAACTAAATACTTATAAGATCCCAAAGGTGAGATCTATTGGCTATGCCAATGTTTGTTTAAAAATTGGCATGATTGTACTTTCTGTCCAAATAGCAGTAAGAAAGCCATCTACTGTAGTGTTGCACACTTGTGTTAAGAATGGGGCTCATAAAGTGACATGTGACATAAAAATGTGTATTTGCGTTAGCAGCTTTATTTAAAGCATTAGTTACCTCTTCCATGCCTATTAATAAATATATTGCATGTGTTGTGTATACTACTGAGGCAGGCAGCCTTATTGCAAGTATGCCTGGATTAAAAATAGCACCAAAATGGTGTATCCTATGTGCCTGTTGACCAAAGGGCTTCAACCCTGGGTCCGCCATGTCTTTCAGGAAGGCTGATTTACTGTTTTCCAGAATAAAATATTATCCTTTGTATCAGCAGCCTGTAATAAATTAGCCCAGACCGTATCTTGCATCTCTCTCCTCCTTTTAACCAGGGCTTGTTTGTATGCAACTGTCAATTTACTAAGTTTATCCCAATCTCTTGGTTTATCCTGTAGGGCTTTTCTCAGAATCTTATTTGCCTTAGAGCAGTCCTGATGAAACCATCCACGCTTCTTATTTTCTATACTTCTGTTACTAGATCTCACATTATCCGCTATCTTAGCCATTGGTTTACAGTAGGCGGCCACAATACTCTGTGGTGGCGGAGTGGGATGGTTTGGGGTTCTCAAATCCGTGCATATATTAAAGTCACTAAGATTTTCCACAATAATCTTTTCTTAAAAGGCCATTTCTGTTGCACCATCTAAGCCTGATACCGTTTTGGCTTGCTCTTATCATGTTTTTCTCAAGTTGTGGCCCTTTTTAAACGTGATTTTGTTTTATATATTAAAGACCACTGTCCGGGAGGGGGGGGGGGAGGAATGGTCGAACAGCTCCATGTTATATTTAAAAAATAATTTCTTACTTGCCTCTTCAAAAAATATTATGCGGTAAATGTAGCAACACATCGCCGTTGTCTTTTAAATAGCCACATCTTTTGGATTCTGGCCTATTACATTTGCTTATATTGAAGTACCCTAACCATATTGGGATGAAATCATCCTTGATCTGTCTCGTGAAAGAAGATCAGTAATAACTTTAGCTTTGTCAAAAACGTTGTTGTAGTAGTTAACTAATACCATGTTTAGATGTTCATCGGTTTGCAGGTGGAAGAGTTGAATGTAGGGTTAACTAATATAAGTTGTTTTCAATTTTGTGTATAGTTGTAGAAATTAATAAAGCTAGGTCCCCTCTTGGCCCGCCCTACCACGATGGGGCTGGCTGGAGTTAGAAACCAAGAATAACCTTCCACATACAAATAGTCAGCCGCCCAAGTTTCTTGTAGACAAGCTAACTGCGATTGCTTAACTGTCTCCAGCTATTCCGGATTACCCAGTTTAGTTTTAAACCCTGCAATATTCCAAGACCTAACTACAAGGTTCGTACATTCGTTAGTTGGAGGCATATCCACTATGAATACTATCTCAAGGTTATTGCAAGCTACTTTCTGGACTTCAGTTAGATTACTCTAATTTACTTCAACGCAACGCTGAAGTTAATCTTGGTCGTCAATGTTGATGGGGGGGGCAAATCTATTGAATGGTGGTACTGTTGTAAACATACTAGGTTTAATTTTATTCTATTATGAAGCCCCCAGCATATTTAATGTTAGACCCACTAAAGTATTGTTTTTAAATCCTTCAGGAGCAATGTATATTATAAAATGCAACATTTGTTACACATTTCAACGAATTTGCTTTGAGAAGAGTGACTGCATTCTCTATAACGGTTGTTCTCATATGTGTGCTAATTGTAGCAATTAGTCTGGCCTTGGTAGAGAAAGGGGGGAACTTGAATGGGGCATAAAAGTGACTGCAGACAACATATTAACATTGGAACAAGTAGTGCACTATGTGTTTTCATTGTGCAGTGCTTTGCATTGGTAAAGTTATCATACACAATATCAGAGTTATGCTACGTTTGGCATACCCAGGCTTAGGATGACAGTAGAATAAGGGTTCAGAAGCATTTTGCTTTCAATCTATACTCTTTTTAAGGAGTTGAAAGAGGCAAGTTAAGGTGATGCAGTGCCTACATGAGGAGTGCTGATGTACTGCCTTTGCATATACACCATCCCAGAGAAAATCCACACAAGGCATACGTTAAAGCAAGTTCTAGATCTGTCTTACAATGCACTCGGAGAACCTGGCCATAGAGATGTTTGCTTTAGGCAGCAGAGCTATGCCTCCGGTTAGACATTAATGATATAGCGTCACATAGCTGAGCATCGTCTTAGTCTACCCATGGTCAGACACCTTAGCTAGCCCTCAGATGGCAATGCTCCATCATCAAAGGACAAAAGCCACAACCTCCTCATTTCTGGGTCTAGTGCCTGAGAGAATCAATAAGTATTTTGAAAGCCTACAAATGCAAGATACGAGTTAATTTGAGTTGTTGTTACTTATAAAGTGCTATGAATCCTCTAAATGAAGAGAAAACAGTATCCCAACTGGTAGCACTGTAGAGGACAATTAGACATGTATGTATAATACATTACGTGGAAAAGAAAGCGGGAGACTCCGAAATGGTTTTGAAATGTGCACATGGCATCATATAATTATGTTCAAAATTAAAAGGTACAGTTGTAGCAGCACTGTAAGCAAATAATGCGTGAAACAACCCAAATAGGACTTGGTGCTCAATTGTGTATGTGACACAAGCAGGTGGCGATGCAAGTGACAATTGTGATATCAGCGAAAACGGCGCAAAGTGTGGATGTGAACAAATATATACAGTGGATGTTGTGCCTCAAGACAATGATTGACAATGTTAGATTTGTGAAATTGAAACAAATTAATTTGAGCCACAGAAGGAAATGCGCCATCAGTTGCGCTGAGGAGTCAATGACGTTTCGATCCTATCGACAGGATCATCTTCAGGACCGGGTTGTCGGTAATAGCGGTGCTGTACAGGGAGGGAAAGGAGAAGGGTAAGGGAGGGGCAGGGGATTGGGCTGCACATGTGGGCAGGGGGGGGGGGGGGAGGAAAAATTATGTAGGTTGCACCGGGTGGGTCACGTCAGTGTAGAGAGTGAAACTAGGATGCAGCCTGAGCGCAGGTAAGTGATGTGGCGATGGGCCAAGCAGCATGTGGGCGTGTATGGTGGTTAGCACGGTTGGGGCGGGGAGAGAGGTAAAACCAGGAAGGGCAGTCAATGGGGGGGGCAGGGAAAAAAATAATTAAAGACGGTTACACTGCGTGGATCACGTCCGTGAAGAGAGTGAAACTGAGAAGCAGCCTGTGAGCACGATCGCAGGTTAGTAATGCAGCGGTGGGCACTGTAGCATCTGGGTGTATATGGTGGTAAATGCGGCTGAGGCGGGGAGTGGTGGAGAGATTAAAAACCAGGAAGGGCAGTCACTGGGTGACAGGGAAGAAATAAGCGCCGGTGGTCGGGTGCTGCAAGCGCAGGCTAAGTGATAAGTTGGGTGGTGTGTTTAAATAAATTGGAAGAAAAACGCTACCTGGAAAAAGCACGGTGCGTGAATCACGCGTTGCCGGGGTAGAAGGTCTACCCAGGGGGCTGGAGATCCTGCGGGGGTGAAGATTAAACGGATTATAAAAGCGGGGGCGCACAGAGGGAAGGAGGAAGCGTGGCAGGAGTCGAGTAGTTACCTTGAAGTAAATTGCAGGAGGAAGTAAATGACGGGTGCCGTGTTCATCGGCGGTAAGGAAAAGGGAGGCTTCGCTTCGTCCCACGTTGAGGGAACCGATTTAGGAGACCTGAGGAAGAAGACGGTGGGGCGGGTAAGAAAGCAATCGTGTGGGAAGGGGTAAGAAACTGACCAGGGATCGCTGTAGCTTACCTGGTTCAGCGGACTAAATCCGACGGTGGGGCAGTCATCCGGGACCCGCCTCATTCGTGTGCAGAGTGTGGTGCTGGGCTGTGGTGTCTTGGCTATAAGCCAGAGCGGCTGCTTCCGGGAGTATACGTCACACGGACAAGTGTGTGTATAGAGGGGGTGTGTCAGCAGTGACGTGGCGCGGGGGAGGAGCGGGAGGGGGAGCAGGACGGAGGGTTTAAGAGAACAGCATTCAATGCAAGCTGCGGACGGTGCCGCGTTGGAAGCATCATAGAAGTATATCACAGTTCAAATAAATACCTTGGGTCAACAAAAATGAAATGAGTGCATTAGGAAAACAACAATGAAGCGGCAATATCAATTGAATTATGAACTAGAGCCGGACAAATGCACTCGAGGAGAGTGAGCTACCAATTGCACAACGCAGTGTGCCAGGTGGGACTCATCACTCATGTGCTGACCAAGTTAACGCATGAGTGGGATAGGAATTCACAAGTTCCCGTGGTTGAGGCTGTAGGAGAGTAGGGTCTGCTTTCTATGTTCACCCCCACTTTTTGCTTTTGCTTTACTGGTTTTCGACTTAGATGTGGCTGTGGGCCTGCTAATCAGACCCACAGCCCTGCTGTTCTCTCTCTAAATTAATACTATGTACTTTAGGTGCATAACCCATTTGGATAGGATCACCTTATTGGCCCCTGTACAGTGTACCCTAGGTACCCAGGGCATAGGTGTACCCTAGGCCTACCAGGGGCTGCAGCATGTATTGTGCCACCCCTGGCCTGGCCTTCCATTTTGACACAACTGGCTGATCACTCAGCTGGGGCAAGGTCGTGTAATCACCCCTTGCTTAGGTGTAGTATTCCTATACCTAACTTACATATAGACACATGTGTACCTATCAGTCACTCCTATGGCAGGCCTTGACAATCCTGGAGGCAGAGTGCTTGGTAACATGTGAGATGGTGCTCTAGCATGAGCTGAGCCTGTCTGCAGCTTTCGGAACCTTGTCCTTATAGCTGTTCTATGATATAGCCTACCATATACTCTTAAAGTGCCTTATAATCTTAGACGGTTATGGTAACTATGGTTTGACTTTATCAAAACATGTCGTGTAAGGTGTCTAACACTCGGGAATAATACCCCCATGCCATTTCTGGACATGAGAATATTATTCCCCCCTTCTAGAGGGAAAGACATGTTAAAATCATACTTCAACTGTTAGCCTCTGACCAAAGCCTCAGCATCACAAAATGGATGCTGCTGCCACGACACAAGTCTGACCTCCTGCAGCTGGGAGTGATCCCAGCCAGGGAGGCCTGGACAATAGGTTTCCTGCTTGGGGAGGTGCTAGCACCTCCCCAGACAGCCTTTAGTGTATTGGGGCAGGGTGGGCTGAAAGGAATGAGACATGCCTGGGGCACACAAGGTGTTCCTTGCATAGTCCAGTTCAAACCGGCGCTGGGGCACTCCAGCCCCAGCTCTGGCGCGAAACTGGACAAAGGGAAGTGGGTGTAACCACCCCCTCCCAGGTCCCACCCATAAGGCGTGACCTAGCAGGTATCCCAGCCCCCCAGATTAGTATAAGAGTGGGAGTTGGGCCTCAAGACTTTAGATTATCCTGAACCTGCAAAACTGAACAGAAACTCTGGACCTTCGACATTCGACGAAAGAAGAAGACTGAAGAATCTCCCTTGTAGCCAAGGAGTGGCTACCCTGTGCAAACAGGCACCATCAAGAGACTACCCTTTGCTTTGCGACCGTTCTACGAGGAACCGACTGCAGAGCTCGACCAGAGCCTTGACTTCCAGACTTCTCCGACCCTCATCCACATCTGCAGCAGAGCTGAGATCCGTGGAGGCGACGAGCAACGTGGGACCGGCTACCTGGGAAAAGTGGCTAGTAACTTACAGCGCAGCTTCTGAGGTACCCTCGAAGTTGTGCACCGGGGATTGAGAAGCCCCAACCCCAAGCACCAACTGCACCGAAGATCAGCCCCCCACACTCCACGAGTCCTGCGTGGGGCCCTTCAGCATTTTCCTGCTTGCCGCGTCTGTCCGGTTGCTTGCCCGCTGGCTAGTGGCCTCTGTGACGACGCTCCCTGAAATCTTCCGCGCTGGTTTGGCTCCTCCAGACTGGCTCCCGCTTCTCTGCAAAGAAGAAGCACCCCAGACCTTCCTGGTCTGCACCAGAAGCAAGTCCTTTGTTCTTCGTGGGTTCCGCTTGCCAAGGCTTGGTGAGTCCTAGTCCAACTTCGACGCCGCCGACAGCAAGAGCCTTCGTGGGACAGCTCGCCTCCTGGTCCTGGTCGTCCTCGACGCTTCCTGGTCCTCCTGGCTGCAGCGACAAGCTTCACCTTCACCTGCAACTCTTCACGACATCGCCTGGTTCCTTCCTGGTTCCACGTGGTCACTGGCTAGTGACCTTGACTCTGTCCCCTCTGCTTGCAGGTTTCTTCTCTTCTTGATCCCAGCCTTGGGATCCACCGGACACTCTTCACTGACTGCCTGTCAGCATCTTTCTTCAGGCATCCATAGGAGTCGACGACGAAAACGACGCATCCTCACCCCTATGCACCCGCAGCCTGTGGGCTAGGTAACTTGGGTACTCCGGTGCTCATCAGGATAGTGACTATCCTAGTGTCTAGTTTTCAAGTCTCAACTTCCTAGCTACTCCGGAAGTGTCCTAAATCTATCTATTTCTAAACTGTAACATTGCTATTGACTTTTACGCATTACGCGTGAGTGTTTCCACTCTGCACACGAATCCCGTGGGCCTCCCACTTCCTAACTAACGCTAGTGTAGTGTAGCCCCAGCGATTCCCTAGGCCTAGGCCTATTCCATTTCCGTGACAGTGGTTCTTATACCACTTATTTAGTATATGGTTTGCGTGGCCCCTAGGGCCTAACTGTATTACTTACCTGTGTGACTTACTGTATGCATTAATAAGACTGTGTTGTACTTACCTCTAAACTCATAAAGAGTGCTGAGGGTTTGCTTAGAATAAATACACTTTATTTTATATATATATCTGTTGTGGTTTCCTTTCATTTGGTATTCAAGGGATTATATATGGTATCACAGCTGGCTTCACATGCCATTCAGAGTTTAGCCTAAGACTGCTCTTGTCCATGCTACCACTAGGATAGCTGGTCTATAAGGTTGACTTTACAACCAATCACCATAAGGGTATTTGGACTGATATAAGGTGTACACTATAACTAGTGACATCATACATCAGGCCAACTTCTCACAGAGGCAACCAAAAAGGGGCGGGGGTGTGGGTGTTTTTTAGACCGTTAAAGGAGGACGATAAAAATAGTCAGTGGCAGGAATGCAGTAAGAGTAAGAGGAGCACGGTACAGTGTGTGGTAGTAGGTGTTATGAAACTAGGGTCAGAGTAAAATGGTGGTTTCATTCATCAATGGTGTTCAAGCCAGTGTTGACCGAGTTACATACGGTGATCCATTTACATTCGCATTTGTTCAAGAGGGCTTTGCTGTCACCGCCTCTGATGGGTAGGGTAGGTTGGTCTATCACCTGCCAGGTGATGTCTCTCGCAGTGATTTTTTTCAATGTAGTGTGCAACCAATGGTGCCGTGAGGACTTTGCAGTGGATTCTGCTTTTGTGTTGAATTATCCGCTGTTTTACCTTTTGGGTGGTCTGGCCGATGTAAATGAGGTCACAGGGACAGCGACTCGCGTAAATGTTTTGTGATCTACAGTTTGTGAGGGTCCTGAGCTTGTACGATTTTTTTAATTTTTTTTTTTTTATAACTTTATTAAGTTTTGCTTACAGACAACCAAACTAATCAAATCAAAACTGCAGACGGTCATTGCAGCATCTTCGTACTTGATACACATCAATTGAGATACATAATAAAATACATGCAACCCCTGCTCGTCCTGTTGTATTCCTTAGCCTGCATATATGTCCACAGGCCATCAGTCCACGCTACATTCATGTATCTTTCGGCGGGTCGCATAAAGTTAGGCATTAACCTATTTCAGGAAAGGAGTTGCACCAAGCCGTCCCCATCCCCGGCCTCCCGGCATGCCCTCATACATAGAGTTCAGCAAATAGCCATAACCCAGGAGAAACCTAGCATCACAATATTACCATACTCCCATTCTCTGGAGGAGGCCAAAGGGCTCTGAGTCTAAAATCCAGCCATTAACACTCCAGGCCAACCAATGCAACCTATGAGAACCCTTCTGGGGCGTGTAGCAGGAGATACTGTTTAAGTGGTCCCCATATGTCTTTGGGTCTCGAGCTGCTGGGCAACGTTTCTGCATAAATTGAGTGCTGGTCCTGACTATAGATCAAATCGTCAAGCCATTCTTTGAATTTGGGGGAGCGTCCCCTACCCCATCTGCATGCAACCCTTCGTTTTGCTAATAAAAGCGCAAGTGTAACGTAACGGCGATATGCCTGTGGGAGCTGCTCAGTATATCCCAGCAATGCCGTAAGTGGACTACATTCAATTACACCTGATGCCATCTGTGCGAGTGCTTCAAAGACCTTCGACCAATATTCCGAGACCCATGGGGCACTCCCATGCCAGATGCATAAACCCAGCCCCCGGGCTACCACAACGGTCGCAGCTGTCATTATCACGCAGCTTGAGTCTGTATAATTTTGCAGGTGTACAATAGATACGGTGAATGTACCAAAAATGAATAATACGCAATCTGCAGCTAGCGGAAATGTGTGCAACTTGCCTACAACAGTACCCCCATTGCTCAGGAGACAGGTCAAATCCCAGGTCAGTAGACCAGTGGTGCAATGCCGTATGTGTAGGTTCTGGCTGAAGAGCATGTACCGTGTGATATAGTATAGAGACCATATGCCCCGGGCTATCTGCAGACAACATACGATGGAACGGTACTAATGAGTCCGGTTCCTTGGGAAATTCCGGGAGGATATTCCGCAACCCCTGTTGCAGCCGTAAATACAAGAAAGTATCTAACGGAGTGGGAAATGTCTGTTGGAAAAACTGATCAGCCGAACTAAATCTTCCATGTATAAAAAGATCCCCCCCATGTGCCAATATTCAGTCGCGTGCATAACTTATGAAACCCCTTTTCTTGCAATAATGGCATCTGTGGATGATAGGAGAGAGGCATCAATGGAGAATATAACATTGCGGCACCAAGACGCCGCCCAATGTTGAGCCAGGCAGTGACTGTTCTCGTGATAGTGGTGGGTGGTATGTTTCTGGCTGGCGTAGGTGCATGAACCGCCCCACTCAACGGAATCGGATCCGACAACCAATCCTCCGCCGCAACCTGAGGCATATAGCACGATGAGTTCATCCAATAGTAAGCATGTTTTGCATGCACGCATGCCAAATATAATTCAAAATCTGGTAGATCAAACCCTCCTTGCGCATACGGCTTCGTGAGCACAGCCCACTTCAGGCGTGGCTGTTTACCCCCCCCCAAAATAATCTCAGCAATTCTGTTCTAAGAGAGGCGACAAAATGTCGTCCTGGGGGGATAGGGAATGTTCAAAAAAAGGTATAAAAACTGCGGGAGTATCACCATTTTAATCCGAGAGGCACAGCCGGCCATAGACAAAGGCAAAGCTATCCAACGTGTGACATTGCACGCCAGGCGCTCCATCGCCGTGCCATAATTAAGGCGTAGAATCTCATCTCGAGTAGTCCCAATTTGAATGCCCAGATAGCGGAGGTCTGCTTCACACCAACCCAGAGGGAAATCAGGCGCAAATTTAGCCACCACAGGCGTGAGGGGAAAAATCAATGATTTCGCCCAGTTAATATGGATGCCCGACAAGCGCCCAAACACTATAAATTCCCGCAAGAGTGGATTAAGATTATTTTGCGGATCTCTGACGTATAACATCATGTCGTCGGCATAGAGCAAAATTAGGATGTGCATGTTACAGCGCAGAGCGCGTTCTCGATGATGTTGCCTTAGTTTACAGGCTAATGGCTCTATCGCAAGAGCGAAGAGCAGAGGAGACAATGGGCACCCCTGTTGGGTGCCTCGGATATGGGAATTTCGGCGGAGATGTGTCCCTTTATGAGAACCCGGGCAGTGGGGCAAGAATATAGGAGGTGTATCCAGGAAACTAGGGGCAATGGAAAGCCCATTCGGCAAAGTATTGCATTAAGATAGTCCCATTCCACGGAATCGAATGCCTTTGTGGCATCAAGAAAGACCGCAGCCATGGGCAAATCTGGCGCTATGTTTTGAAGTATGGAAAATAATGTACGGAGGTTATGCGAGGTATCCCGCCCAGGCACAAAGCCAGATTGATCAGGTAACACCAGTTTATCTATTAAGAGCAGCAGTCTGTTGGCAAGGACCTTAGCCAGGATTTTAGTATCGCAGTTCAATAGGGATAAAGGCCTATAGGAGTCGCATGAGGTAGGGGCCTTGCCAGGTTTAAGCAATGACGATATCATTGCCATCCTCATAGAAGGGGGAAGCTTGCCACCCTCCATGGACTCCAGGTACACATCCTTCAACACTGGGGCCATGATATCAATGTAGGCCTTGTAAAATTCGGCTGGCAGGCCATCGAGTCCTGGGGCCTAACCAGATTTCTGTTGCATAATTGCCTCTCTAATTTCATCGAGCTCAAAGGGGGCACTAAGGAATTGTCTATGATGATCCTCTAGCCATCCCAGTGCGACCACCCAGGAAATTATCAAGCTCCATATCGTCCTGGCGTTGGGAAGCGTACAGTGCAGAGTAATGTGCTGTAAAACGAGCTAAAATTTCCGTATTGTCTGTGAGTTACCCCATCCGGGCCATGAATTTCCAGTACATTCTGCGAACCCCTAGGCCTCTTAATCAAATCTGCCAAAGCCCCAATTCCATGTGAAATCTTGCATCTAAAAGGGCTGTAGGTTGTAATCGCCAATGCCGCCTGGGTGTATTGTAGCCGGGCATATTAACCTCCATCTGGACAGGTGAGTGATCGGAAAATGTTTTAGCCAGATGGGTGATTGCTAGGATGGAGGGAGCAAGATCCCTTGAGAGCAAAAAATAATCTAATCGTGCCCAGGATCCCGCATGAGTGTTATTATGCGTTCCTTCTCTAACCATCGCATGGCGAAGGCGCCATGCATCTACCAGGCCGCCCTCCTGAAGTATCTCCATCATAACCGCTTGTGTCCTGGTGTAGTGTTGCGGGGCCGGATTTGACCTGTCTAGAGACGGCTGAAAAGCCACATTAAAATCGCCGCCCCATATCACCTGTGCGGAACCCAGTTCCATGATCTTACCCCAAAGCACAGAGAAAAATTCAGGTGTATCAATGTTGGGACCATAGCAGCAGACCATAATAACGGACTGCTCACTCCGTGCAGCCATTCCGCAAGTCCGCCACCTAGCGCCCCCCTACGATTTGTTGTTGGTTTTGAAATCTTTTGTGTTCACTGCGAGATCACATATGGTGCAGTTTTGACATAATTTGCCTACGCTTTCGCGGATCTCCCAACCCCGAACATTCCAGGTGATGAACCTTAGGCTGGGATCTGGAGGACCCTCCCTTAGTAACAGTGTAGTGTGTCGTGACATCTCACTTTCAGCAGGTAATTATCTAGTAAACCCTGTTTGTGTACCGCTATGTCTGCAATCATTGTTAAAACATACATTAAGCAGGAACAAAACCACTCAACTCCCCCCCCCCCCCCCCCCCCAACCTCCACCCACAATGACATCCCAATCATGCCAAGGAATATATCCATCCCACCCTCCTCCCCCCTTTAACCAACCATTGCATTATTGCTTAATCTACCAGGGCATTTCCCTTATGGGGGATCTGCCTAGGTGACCCAACCAACCCTCACCAACTACGAGGCAATGACATGAGAGCACCCGCCTCTAGCAGAGTCAGTGAGGTGTTCGGCTCTAATGAACCCTTGAGCCGGTATCATAAAAGTGAGAACATAGAGTGAAACATCATGGACCCTTCATTGCCCATCCAATCCACCAGGCCTCCCATACCCTCCCATGCAGCAGCAACGGTGTGACAGAGGCATTGAACATACACAACAGCCAACCAGCCAGTATTTAGTCCACTGCATCTAGGTTTTCTGGGATTACGGCAGCTTCCTTAGGCTTCCTGAGGCGTTTCAAAAATTCCTCGGCCTGCTGAGGCTTAGTAAACATCTGTTTTCCTTGATGTGTAATTCGCAACCGTGCAGGATATAGCAGCGCGTATTCTATTTTGGCTTGTCGCAGCTTGTGCTTCACCGGAAGAAATCGCCTTCTGTCCTCCTGCACCAATGCTGTAAGGTCTGGGTAGATTGTAAATGGAGTGCCATCGTAGTGTAACGTTTTCTTCTCATGAGCTATCCTCAGAATATTTTCCCGATCTCTTTAATTTAGAAAAAGGGCTATAATAGGACGCGCAACAGCCCCAGGGGGCGGCCGAGGACAGAGCGCCCTGTGCGCGCGCTCCACAATGAAGTGTGGGGATAGCGCTTCAGACCCCATGGTGTCCAGCAGTAATTTCTCGATATAGGACTCCATCTTTCCTGTGTTGGCACTTTCAGGGTTTCCAAGCACGCGAATATTATTCCTTCGACTCCTCGCTTCCAATTCCTCATTTTTCGCTGCTATTATTTTGAGCAATTTATCCATTTGGGCAACATTACTTTGGAGCTGCGTCGTTGTGTCCTCGGTGTCCGAGATCCTGCGCTCCGCTTCCGTAATGCGCTCTCTGTTGATCAAGCTTGTGTACCATGCTGTCTATGCGAGAGGTCATGGAGTCCATTTTATCTGCCAACGTCGTCCGGCCTTGCCTGACCTCTAGCATAAGCGCCTTCATTTCACCACTAGGACCAGCATCGCCACCCAATGCACCTGCCTCCGTCCCCGTGTCCATCTCCGTCGCCTGGGAGTGCATAGATTTTTTTAGCTTCAAAGTTAATACGTGGTTGTTTTGCGTCTGTCTCCCCCATTGTTAGCTTGACCCACCACCACAGCGGCCACCCGGCTACCAGCTTTGGAGAACAAGCGAACCGGGGAACCTATGGTCGTGTTCAACCACGATGTCACTGTTCCAGCCTTTCAGTCGTTACACTCCTGACTCAACTCCCCAGCTAATATCAAAGCAGCAAATCACATTGATAGGTGGCAAGTACCCACAAACCCCGACCACACAGGGGCCTCCAACGAGCTCGTCAACACACAGTATATTAGCTATTATGATCCATCCGCCGCAGCAGGCACATATAAATCAGTAATGGCGCCTCCAACTCATATTAGGTCTCTAAGCCGGCCGTAGCTCCTGCGACTCCCAGACAGCAGGCAAACAGGGCTGTAAAATTGAGGGTTGAGCACACCTCCGGAGTAGCGCCTCCCGCAATCGGGGCCCACCTCTGCACAAGGTCAGCGGACATCAGTGATAGCATGCATTGTAGTAGGCCCTCACCCGGTTGCAAGCTTATAGTTCATCCCAGGACGGCAGATCTGCGAGCATCAACGGCCAAGAGGGGCGACGTCGTGGCCTCCACTTGCCCCTGCTACTTGGGGACCAGAAAACGGCGCGCGCCAGGCACCAGCGATGCCGCTATCGAAAGATATGCACCAGTCCAGGCCCAGTACTCATTACACTGCCGCACCCACTAGACACAAAGACCCAGGGTGTATTGACATCCAGCGCCCGATGGCAGCTGAATAAGAATCTGCTTGCCAGAACACTCCTCGGCTCTGCCGACAGGCCGCTACCACAGCTCAGACCTCACCTCCAGTATCAATCCGGGAGCGAGAGGCTTCCCACCGATTCGTGTCCAGGGGCGCAAACGGAGATCAACCGCAATGGCGCTGCCGCCTATGGCCGGTCCGCCAAACGTGCGGCGCACTCTGCTCGCCGGCGTTCGTCAAATACCCTGCGCCGCAGCCACTCCCGCTCCGATGGAGGAAGATCGCGACATCCACCTTGCCAAATATAGGGGCGCGACCCTCCACCGCACTCACCCGGGCGATGATATCCGGATTACTCCGCTGCGGCCTGAACTCCACGCGGGAGGCCCCGATGTAGCGTAGTCTCAGCCGCCGCCGTCCTCCAGCAGCGCCCGACAGTCCCCGCACGGCCTCTGCAGTGGGCCCGCCTAGGGAACACAGACGGCTGACTCTTGACCCTTCAAGCATGGTACTCGATGCCTCACCGGTTCCGCTGGCATACACTCCTAATTGCGTGTAGAATTAGCTCAATCAGACAGGATAAATTAAGAATAATCTTGCAGAACTGCGGGAGCTTCACTCCGTGCAGCCATTCCGCAAGTCCGCCACCTAGCGCCCCCCTACGATTTGTTGTTGGTTTTGAAATCTTTTGTGTTCACTGCGAGATCACATATGGTGCAGTTTTGACATTTGTAGTGTCCAATGACCGGGGTAGACCCCAGGTGGCGGTGATAGTGTTCTTCTCAGCAATGTTGGTGAGCCATGTAATGGTGTGTACTAGATGTGTGGCTAGATTGCCACGTTGGTATGAGAAGATAGGTGGTTCTTTAAATGTTTTGAATGATCGTAGTAGACTCCAGTTACGTTTGATGATCATACTGATTTTATTGCTGCATGGGCTGAATTTGGCAACAAATGGTGTCATGGTTTTCTTAGGTTGAGGTGTGAGAAGATGTTTACGGTGGCAGTACCAGGCTCTCTTACGTGCTCTTGTGACTAGATGTTTGGGTTACCCCATGTCAATGAGTTTGTTAATGAGGATATCGGATTTGCGGAAGTAATCTTTCCGCCATTTGCAGTTCCTTCGGATGCGTAGGAATTGGCCGAAGGGTAGCCCATCTCGGAGACCTCGAGGGTGATAGCCTGAGTATGGAAGAAGGGTATTTCTTTCAGTGGGCTTACGATAGAAGCAGGTGCCAATCTTGTCATCCTCAGCATGTATCAGGACATCCAGGAATGACAAGTCATTGGGTTTTGACTCGCAGGTGAATTTGAGGTGAACTTGTGATTGATTGAGCCAATCGATGAAGGGGTTGAGGGTTTGAGTAGTGCCTTTCCATAGTAGGAGAATGTCATCAATATAATGTCGCCAAAGAGGTATATGTTTCAGAAAAGGATATTTGGCAGTGAGAATGACTCTTCTCGAGATTATGGACGAAGAGTATAGCAAAATTTGGGGCAAAGCAGGCTCCCATGGAGACACCTTTGACTTGGAGATAAAAGGTGTTGCGGTAAAGAAAGTAGTTATTTTCTAGGGCAATCTGTAACAAGTCCATGATGAATTCAGTGGGGATCAAGGTGGGTCTAGACCTGGTTTCAAGTAGTGAACCAATGACTTTGAGTCCTTCGTTGTGCGGGATGTTGGTATACAATAATTCGATATCCAGTCCCACCATGAGGTCAGTGTTCATGTCAAAAGGTCTGTCCTCTATGGTGAGGATGGGGTCCATGGTGTCCCTGATAAATGTGTCCGTGGAAGGGACGAATTCCTTTATGATGGCATCAATATATTTTCCCAATGGTTCAAGAATGGAACCGCGTCCTGAGACTGGGCGACCCGGGGGCTGGTGCTGTCTTTGTGGATCTTGGGGTACATATAGCACAGGTGTGCGGGGGTGTTGGTTGTTGAGGAAGATAAATTATTTTTGGGATATGATGTTGAGAGATCTAGCTTGTCCCGTGATTTGTTGTATTTTTGTTCTGAGGTCTGGTAAGGGATCTTTAATGAGGGGGCGGTAGTGGTTGAGATTGGATGGTTGTCTTTTGACTTCTACATCATATTTGCTTGTGTTCATAACCTCGATTCCGCCGCCTTTGTCTGCTGGTTTGATTATGACTTCAGGTTTGTTTTTGAGGTTGATCAAGGCTTGGTATATGGAACATAATCAGATTGGGCTTGGAGGTCTGCAAGTTCCTGTAGCACCAGGCGTTCGAATGCTAGTATTTCAGGTAGCATGGAAGAAGGGGGGTTGAAGGTGGAGGGCGGGTGGAACCGTGGTCCAGTGGGTTGGATGGATGTAGGTTTGTCAGAGAAGAATTGCTTGAGACGGATTCATCTGAAAAATAGGAGTAGATTAGACTGTAAGTCTAGGAAGTTGGTCCGTTAAGTGGGAACAAAACTTGGTCCTCTGCTGAGAAGTTGAGTCTCGTCGTGGGATAGGATGTGATCTGAGAGGTTGAATATGGGTATGAATAGTGGGTCTAAGTCTGGTGTTGTGGAGGAAGCAAGTGTGAGCCGGGTTTCC
The DNA here is from genome assembly GCF_964204655.1 of Triturus cristatus. Taxonomy (NCBI): domain Eukaryota; kingdom Metazoa; phylum Chordata; class Amphibia; order Caudata; family Salamandridae; genus Triturus; species Triturus cristatus. The sequence continues at coordinate 261,688,232 of NC_140580.1, forward strand.
GTATGGTCGGTTATTGTTGGGGGCCCCACTGGTAGAATCTGTTTCGGGTTGGTCTTTCTCCTGAGAATTGAGGTTGGTACTGGCGGTTGTTCCGAGATAGCGTTTGGGGTTGGCCTCGTCCGCGGCCTTGTCCTAATAAACCGGGTAGTAGTAGGGGTTGTGGTCTGTTGGCCGCTCGGGATGTGCTTGGTTCGCCACTTCCGTCAGTCCTCTATGGATGTGTTGGAGAAGGTGATCTGTTGGTTATTGCGGTATCGGCCCCAGTTGCAGGTCCTGGGTGTAATGTATGAGGTGTTGTAGAACTCGTCACGTAGGTAGGGATAGGTTTTCTCTACGTTGTAGAATTTAATATCCTTCTGGATTTTGGTTATTTTCTCATTTAGTTCAAACGTATTGAAGGTGGAAACGGTGGCCAGCCATTGGAAAAGAGGTGTTGGTGACGTTTTTGTTCGTCTTTCTGAGCCGTCCCATTTGGATGGGCTCGTCTGCCTTCCTTCTGTCGTGAAAGCTTTCTTATCTTTATGGGGCCATGTGTTTCAAAACACATGGCCCCATAAAGACAAGAAAGCTTTCACGACGGACGAACGTGAAAGCGGACCGTGCTTGTATGTTAATGCAGCCGAACAAATTGGGACTGACTTCCTGTACTACTGAACGAGGCTCTAAGAAAGGTGTTTCTAACAGTGGAAATACATATATTTAAAAACAAAGGGGCATATCTGTAGTACATGCGAGAAACAATTGTTCAAATGTAGGGGAAACGCTACACAGTCCCGAAGCCTGCTGAGTTCCGCCTAACTCTGTCATGTCCGTGCATGGGACTCTGCACCGCCCAGTTGGTATGATATTACTAACAGTGGCAGCACATCTCCTGGGCTGTCTTACAGCAGCAGATGGCTGGATACTCATGGCTTCAAGTAGTAGTGCACGCAAATCGCACCGAATCCGGGGAAAGGTCGAGAGCCCGCCGGCGGCAACAGTGAAGTCTGACACCCAGAAGTCAACCCGGTCTGGCGTCCCCCCGGTCTTCTACTCAGTCTGTTTGTCTTCACTTTTGTTTCAGCTAGTTACATGCACACACTGCATCCCTTGGTGCCAGGTGGAGATTCCGGTAATTTTCCCAATTATGTCTCTTAAGAGCATAAGAGCTAATATTTAGGAACTGTCATATGATAGAACGATTTACAAAAAATCGCAAGGGTGGACTTCAATTTCCCCATTAACTTACATTTGGATAGAGGCAATGTATTAGGCTACTGAAATATAGGCATTTTTGCAAAACTGAATAGTTTCCTACTTAAATTGTAAGTGTTGGCTGAGTTAGTGTGGCCGCCTCTGTTCAGTCCGGGGCAATTTTGTGTCAATCTACTGTATTGTGATTGCTTCTATTAAGCTTATAATTTTTGGAGAAAAAAAACACATGAGAGCAACGGTTGGAAGGTAACCAGCATAGGACTGGAAACAAAGCTCGACGATGTCAGCGTAAGTGGTTACCATAGACGGAGGTGCATTTCCTCTCGACTGTATATTTAAACAGACCAAACGTGCTATTAACGTCTCAGTGTATGCTGAATTGCAACAGGAGCTGCGCTGTTTCTTATTTACTTTTTTTTTTAACAACCGATTTTATTTGTCATTTGCACATTAGAAGCAGGGCTCTGTATCCCAGAGACTACTGCCGCATAGAAATATACAGTACCACATCGCAAAGGACATTTTACATTGCAAAGGAACATAACTCCCAGAAAAAAACCAAAACCAAGCCAACATAGATTTTAAGCCAAAGTGTAATTTCGGACCCCCCCCCCCCCCCCATGAGTTGCGCTCGATTCCCTAGCAATCCACCGACCAACCAACACCCAGTTACCACAGAAAGAGAACAAAGATGAGAAACTATCTGCCCCAGCAGGGGCCTACCGCACCCGAAACCACCTAGCCCACCCGTGGCTGCCGTCCAGCATAGTATGGCTACCCCAAACCCACAGTTTCTTATTTACTTTTAATGCTGTTTGTTTGTTCTGTTCCTTCATTTTTCCTAGCAGGCAAGATCTCGTGTCCCCATAGCATATTAGAGCTAGAAGCTGTGCAAATTAATATCGCCCTAACATGTAACTTTCTGCAGACGGAGAATAACTCTTGTGTTATGATTTACACCCCTATCGATGATTTTCAGCAGCTTGGCAGGTGAGGTTTCAGGATGTGGTCTCCATCGTGTCTTTCCATTCAAAGGATAAGGGATAAGCATTCAGCTTCCATTTGTCAATAGCCATTAATCCGAATGGAGGGAAATGAACCCCATCTGTCTGTGTGCCAGAGTCTCAGGAGAAATTCTCGGAGACCCTCAACCACGCTCTCACAATTGGCAGCATATAGAAGACCTGGAACGGTCTCTCTTGATCTAAGGGTAAAGTGTAGGGAAGTAAATAGTAAGTTGCAGCATTAAATAATGATGTCAAGCCACTGATATAAGATTGATAAGGTTTCTAATAGAGTATACATTCTAAAAATGGGTGAAAAAAGAACATGGTTTGCCCAATTGATCACGTTCCTGACATGCAGCCATCCAGCGTGGTACTGCTGTTTGCCTCTCATGTACCGAATGTTGGTGGTAGTTGGGGATGACTGGGTTTTATACTACGCCGGGAGACCTTGATTATTAAGTAATTACACTAGGTGGTGCGCCCAGGGATGCGCGTTACGTGAAGTGTGGTATTTAGTAAGCACAAGTTGTTTTAGTAAGAGGAAGGTGCTGGTTAATTAGTTCAATGTACTTCTCTAACAAGACGCAGTGGGTCATTGCCTCTGTGCTTTCCATAGATGGCCGGTATGACGCAAAACAAAATTGGTAGGTAGACACAGTTGGGAATAATAGAGGTAGCCGATGACTAGCTGTGTCGTAATGGCACGAAAAAAGAAAGAAGAAAATGTTTTTTTTTGTCAAAATTGCTTTATCACTGTATATTTGATCTGGCTGAGTGTAACATGCAGAAGTAGGTGGGTGTCCATCTTTGTGTGTGTATATATGTATATAATTAATTCTTTTCAGTTTTTACTATTGCGTGTGTTTCTGGCAGTATCAGGTTGTTGCCAATACAGAGAGGATCTGCAGGTATGATTCCTTTAACTGTATCAAATAGGGTGAAGTAGATCTGATTCTTCCCGAGTTTCCTACTTATAGGATCTTGCTAAGTAAGTACTGACCTGAAGTCGTTGTCTTACGGCTTTTATAGTGCGTGTATCTACTGATCCTACTGGTCTAGGTTTTGGCCAGCCAGTACGAAGTTGTGGCCCTATGTGTATACCACACAGTGTGGTTTTATGCGAAAGATTAATCTGTAGGTAATGTTCTTAATTTATCTGGCTGTCCTGAATGAATGGAGAAAGTATAGGACGTGTTCTTCTAATTGGACCCTCAACGTAGAATATTGCCAACCATGTGTTTGTCAGTAAGTTTCAGTATCTATTTTATTCTACTGGATAAATGCTAGACTGGGAATATTATCATTCTGCCCTTTGTCAAAAGTTCTGATGTGGTAGATCCATCGTTGCTCTTTAAAAAGGATGCATTCATCATTTTGACGATCAAGTAATGGTTGTCTTAAAGTTCTTTGAGCACTTTTTGCTCCTTATTGGTTAGGTTGTGGAGGAGTTTGTAGCGTGTCTTGTCGATAGTTTAGATTTCCTTAAAGAGCCTGTACAAATGAAAAGGGTCTCAACAGGTTTCAACGAGTTAGGTGGGCAGAACATTGATTTTCTCTTTAAATTAGTGTCTCCTGTTTGGGGAGTATCCTTGTCCTTGTAAAATGCTTTAAGTTTGATCTATCAACAGAATTCCGCTATTTTACTGTGGAGTTTAAATTTGTCGAGGGTTGGTGTTGGAACAAATCCTAACCCTTTGTTGAGAACCATTTGTTGTTCCTCTGTCAGTATAGTATGGCCAAGTTAAACACTAGCGACTGCTTGTGCTGGTTCCGGGATTCTCTTGGTCTTTGGGCTTTCTCAGTGTTTGAATTCCTTGTTCTGTCTCGCCATCTCGCTTCTTTGTACGTCTCGCCTGGCGAAAGCAGCGCATCTCGCTATTGCGAGTACCTTTTTATAATCAATTCTGCCGAGGGCTTTCGTGCACACATCTGCATGGAGAAACATGGCTGCTCTTGCCATTTGTCCATAGCAGACAGCATGCGCGTGTCCGTAGGGACTGTGGACAGTCCCACGCCATTTTGTTGCCATAGCAACAAAAATGCTGCTTCGCGTGTGCTTTGCTTTTATTTTTGCTGTCGGTTCACCCGGGGCACAAGCAGGCATCCACTTCTGTCTTTTTGCTGCGATCAGCTTGTTCTGAAAATTGCACCACTCGGCTCTCTGACGCCCTTGCAATGTATGGGTTGTCATCCCACTTTTCCAGAAGCAATTAATCGTTCCTTATCACGCCCCGCGGAAAATGCAGAGCGGAGCCCCCCGCTGCCCTGGTGTGAACACAAACCGTGCTGCCGCCATCCTTCTTTGGCGCGAGACTCATGTGGCACATTGTTTGTGCTTTCAGCCCCGGAGGTTCCTCGGGAGGCAGGCGGCTGAGATGCTCTTCAGGAGACCTTCCCAGGGCACAGCACAATGCATCATGTCTTTTAAGAGCGCATTGCTTTGTATTTGTGACTGCCAGCCATTGTTTACTCTGTATGTGGTGAGCGCATCACCCCAGACGGGCTGCACAGGAGAAACACCGGGCTAAAATAACCAGATAAAGAACACTCTTAAATAGCAATGTCTGCGCCGAAACAGGTAGCCTGGGATTGAAAAAAACAACTAAAGATACATCGTTTTGGAAGCAGAAACACCTGCGACAACAATTCCCTCATCATGCAAACAAACGCAAAAGCTGTTACTTTCAAACACGAAAAATTGGCATTTACCCTGATTTAGAGCATTACGGATTTTCGCAGATAGTGAACTGAAGTAGGGAGACCTGAATTATGTTTCCCGGGAGCACGCAAGATGATAAGGCGTAGAAGCTGGGATTGAAAACCAGATTACCTTCCAGCAATTTAGCCATTGAATCACATCATCATCTAGTGCAATAGGTTTGAACCTTTTTATTTTTATTTATGACAGTTTATGTAGCGCACAGCTACCCACTTGGGGTTCCCGGTGCTTACACGAAAGGTTGGGTCTTATCCCAGCCACACCAGTCACAGTTTTCCAGGCGTTTTACGGAGTAAATCCCGATTTCTATACAGGCTGCACTTTTCCCAATGCAGTACAGTGCACAGGGTACAATTGCACATTGGAAGAAAGCATCAGCGCTGTCCAGTTGCACATTTTTGCTCTTAATTTTTATCTCCAGGGGCTAACATTTTTCCTCATGAAGAAACGCTTTCCCCTACATCCCCTTGAAGTCTGTGGGCTTTTCTTCCTTTCCCCTTTCCACCATAGAAGGGGATTTACTTCAGCTCCTTACAGGAGCCATTCTATAACCATTACCATTTCTAGGGTGGGGAAGGGTTGGAGATGAGTTTATGGCACTAATGAACTCTCAAGGCAAACCATACATTGACCCACCAACTCCCCACCCCCTGCATGGGGGTTACTACTGTGTAATTGTATGTGGTGATGGTGTACACATATGTAGTAGTAAATGCCTTTGAGCCTGCTAAGTATTCTTTTGGAGATACCCAAAAGGTGTAAATGGCTCAATTTACGGCCAAAACGTGGCCTAAAATAGCTTTGTGAATTGGGCACTATGTAAATCTACAAAAATACAAATGCTAAAAAAAAAAATCAATGCATGTAAGAGCATGCTTGTAAACTCAGGGTGGGGCCAAAGCAAACACAAGTGGATGGTGGGCTGAAACCCGCACTGCAGTTCCAGGAATAGTAAGAGAATGAGATAATTGAAGAAACTACTACAATGTATTTATTCACGTGATTTGTAGAGCGCATGGCTACCTAAACAAGCATTGAAAATGCAATAGGTCTTGCCTTTTCTTAAGTTAAAGCCATTTGCTTTGCTATACAATACCGTTCGCAAAGCAAATGGCTTTAACTTAATCAAAGGCGTGAGACCTATTGCATTTTCAATGCTTGTTTCTTGGGGTTGCTGGATCTGAGGAAGGAAGGTTCAGGGTGCCCCTAAATACTAAATTTAAGGGCGTTACAGGTAGGTAAAGGGCAGGGACCAATGGGTTCCTTTCCTGGGGTGGGTACGCTCCCTATTCTGCCACTCTCCAGTGGGAGGGGGCAGGAGCCTGTCTCTGGTTGACCGGGTTCCCCCATCCTCAAGACGGCGGGGACTCTAGGTTGTGCTTCATCTCGCCTCCCCCACCTTAGGGATGGAGTTGGCAGAGGTGGGCACACCTCTCTTCCTCACTTGTCTTTCCCGCTGGTTCTCCTGCCCAAAGTGGGGGGTAGAACCAGTGGGGATCAGTTGCCGAGTACAGCAAGTGGTCTGGAGAAGCTCACAAAGGCGGCAGGCCTTTAAAGCTTCCCCTGCCCATCCTGGGGGAGGGGACCTAGCACCTCGTCCCAGGATGTGCATTGTTGCAGACCCTCGATCGCGGATGGCTCTTGACCCAGGAGTCCAGCAACATGTCTGGTGGGTGGCAGCCTAAGCAGCCACTCAGTCGGGACACTGGTTGTGGGTTGAGTTCAGGGGGCATATTTAAAATGCCCTCTGTCGTGCGTTTTACATTGAAAGCCACACTGGCATCAGTGTGGGTACAATGTGCTGAGAAGTTTGATACCAAACTTTCCAGACTTCAGTGTATCCATCATGGTACTGTGGAGTTCGTAATGACAACCTCCCAGCACCATATACTCTTTGATGGCTCACTGCACTTACAATGTCTGAGAATGGACTCGGACACTGTAGGGGCACAGGGCTCATGTCTCTGTGCCCTCACCACTGGCATAGTGCACCCAGCTAGAGGGGTGACCGCCCTAGGCCAGGGCAGTGGTTGGTAGGCATGGCACACAGGGATGTGTGCCATGTCGACTCTTCACTTTTGATCTGCACCAAGACACGCAGCCTGCAAGGCAGTATGTTTGTGAAAAGGTACAGGGCCCCTAACGGTGGCACAATTTGTGCTGCAGCCCCTAGGAGCCTTCTCTGGTCACTGTATCCTGGGTACATGGCGTACCATTTACCAGGGACCTACCTGCGGCCAGAGTTGCCAATTGGGTTTTGTTTCGGGGAAAGAACACAGGCCCTGGGGTCCTGATTGGCAGGGCCCCAGAGCACATCAAGTCAAAGAGCATCAGTAGCCTGGCAACAAAAAACATAAGTGGGTGGTTTACTGCCACAGAACCCCCCCCCCCCTCCCCAGGCCAGGAGACTTAGCCAAAGCTGGGTGAGTCTTCCTAGTCTTTCAGGGTAGGAAGAGTAGGGGGAAGTGGTTTGAAAGTTGCAGGGCCTACCCTGCCTTACATCCTTTCGTCCAGGTCAGTCCCTTTTGGGAGCTGGCCTACCTCAACAGTTTCAGGGTCTAATCCTCAATGCTCCTCTCCTAGCTCTTTAGTTTCATCACCCCCTCTTTTTAGTTTGGGTTCAGAGGTGCATACCTCTGCAAATTCTAACTTAGCTGGGGCAAGGCCCAGCTTACCAACAGAGGTTACCCACAACCTGAGCAACCCCACCATGACGAGTAGGGTCAGGGGGGCACACCCTGTTAGCTCTTCCCTGATAGGTGAAGTAGCTAACTCACAGGCTTCCTTGGGTTGGGGGGGCCTGTCTGCTGTTTTAGGGAGGGGGGGTCACCACAGGGCTCGACAAATTCACTCGACCGCTCGCATTTGCGAGTCAGATTAATTCAGGACGAGCTATTTTTAGGTCCTACTCGCCCTTACTGGCGAGTAGGAATACAAACTGACACTTGACCTCTGCCTCTGAAAACAGGGGAAATGTGACAAGATAGCAAGATTTAACGGCATCTTTATTGCTCACAAAGTAAATGAGCAATAAAAATGCTTTTGATCTTGTTAACATGTCACATTTGCTCAGCAGAGGTCAAGTGCATTTCAGTTGGGTCGAGGAGAGTTTGTAGGTTACTAGACCTGTAGGTCTAGTGCATTTTTTATGATTTTTCGAGCCCTGCACCACACTTGGTAGTGAACACCCTTCTTCCACCCTTTGTTCTGCCAGCTGAGGAGCCACCAACTCAGACGGGACAGTTCCCTGAGTAGTCAGGTCTTTTTGTTGGCTAGTGGGTACTTTACCAGTGCCAATATTGGGATTCTCCCTTACTGGGATAGAATCACCCTGGCCCACTGGAACTGTGGCTAACAGTTGCCCACCTTTTCTACACTGCATCTTCTTTTTCTTGTGGGGCTTGGCTGCAGTAACTGCATGTTCAACCCCCTCCCAGGTTTCTTGGGTGAGGTCTGGCACTGGGCCAGTACCTCTTTGGCTCAGACCAACCCCTGTGTGGTCATTCCCAAGGAGACAATACCACCTTTCTCCATCTAAGGCACCCAGCTACTTCTAGGGGCACTACAGCACACAGGCTTAACAGTGACTCCCCCTGGGACAGTCCTTACTCTTCTGGTTTTCCCTGGGATAAACTGGTTTGAGAGAACTAACCTGGCATGCACCACAGTGTGACTGGCACAGGTCTCTCAGTGCAGTGGCTGGGATTCCATTCACCAGTAGGTGGTGGAAGTGTCTACTCCCCTCTGGAATTTCTAGCTGACTTTTTGGGCTCATACCCCAGTTGAAGGCTAGGAGAACCTCCTCATCTGAGGAACCTTCCTCCAATGCTACACTGGCAACCCCTGGAGTCACAGTAGTAACTCCTGGGGCTGCACTAGGGGCCTTGTTTTTAGGACAGCTAGGGTCCTTAGTGTGGTGTCCTGCCTTTTGGCAGTTGTGACACCAGACTCTGTTGGGGTCCCAATTCTTGCCTTGGTACCCTGGCTTAGGTTGTGATGTGTTTTTGGGCCCACCCTCCTTGACAGGTTTTGGGGGGGCTACCTGTGACTCCTTACTCTTTTCTTTAAGGGGTTCACTATCTTTCTTCTGGGGAGGCTTTTTGACCCCTTTCTTTTAGTCACCCCCAGTGGACGTCTTAGTTACCCTTGTTTTGACCCAGTGGTATGCCTTCTTTCCCAACTCTTGGGGAGAAAGTGGACCTAGGTCTACTAGATACTGATGCAACTTTTCATCAATGCAGTTACTTTTAACATGCGTTCCGTCATAAACAAGTTGTAAATTCCATTAAAGTCATGCACATTGTTTCCAGTTAACCAGCCACCCGGTGTCTTTACTGAGTAGTCTACAAAATCAATCCAGGACTGGTTCTGGGGTTCGTGAGCCCCCCTGAATCTAATTCTATACTCCTCAGTGGCGAGTCCAAATCCGTCAATCAGAGTTCTCTTCATGAGGTCATCAATCAGAGTTCTCTTCATGAGGTCATAAGACCCAGCATCTGGCCTTGAGAGGGTCAGTAGTCTATGCAGTTACCAGAGAATTGTTCCCAGAGGAGTGCCCCCCGGAAAGTCGTCTTCACTCTCCTGGCTTCACAAGCCCTCTCAAAGGCTGTAAACCATTTGGTGATATCTTCACCATCCTCATATTTAGGAACAATCCCTTTGGGGATTTTAGGATCATAAGATTTTTCTGTGTCCTTATTATTTGTATTGCTGCCACCATTGATGGGTGCTAAACCCATCTCCTTTCTTTCTTTTACTAGAGCCAGGAGTGTGGTCTCTAGATCCAATCTTTTGGCCAGCCTTGCTAAAAGGCTGTCCTCCTCATTGAGGCTGCCCTCTGTCCTCATTGGCACCTGTACCACCTGTGTGGCCTCTAGGCCCCCAGGGGTTGATTCTTGGAGTTAAGGGTCTGGAGACCCTTTCCTCCCTAGGGATTATTGGGGGTGGGCTACCAGCCCTGTCCTCCTCATCCCTTTCCTCATCTGACTGGTCATCACCATTTTTAGATGGGTGGGCCTGTGCATACTCAGCCTGGAGCTCCTGGAGCCCTTGTTTGGTTGGATGCTGGCCCATTGGTATATTTTTAACTTTACATAAGGACCTTAACTCCTTGAAAGACAAGTGAAGGTAAGGTGTGAGGTCGAGCTCCTCAACCATGTCCTGTTTGTTATCCTGGTTATCTTCACTAATAGCTGGGTTCTGTTTTTGAGACATTCTAACAAAAAGTTCTAACCCCTCTAGCCTTGACTATAGTGACTTTTTATTTTCTAAAATTCTAAAGGGACTTAAGCAAGGCCCTAACAAGACTCTTAGTAGTTCGGAAAATAAAATGCCAATTTGTAAAAATCAGAATTCTACAGGCAATTTAAGAGTTCTGTTGTGTGATCAGATGGTAACCAGTTAGTCCAACAAATGCAAGTTTGTATCCCACCGCTGATCCACCAATGTAAGAAACTGGTTCTATATATATACTGCACCAAAGTGAGGTACAGTGTGTATAGATTCCTGGGGTCTCCAGAGGTTTGGCAGAGCTTAAAGTTAGATAGAATCTTACTCTCTGAAGTGGTAGCTTGGTCGAGCAGTAAGGCAGTATCAGAGGACAGTGTTAAGCATTTGATGTTCACACTCAGTAAATGAATTCACACACTCAAGAAGTGAACTCTAGGCCAATTGTTTATGTATAAAAAAATATATTGTTTTATTTTTAGAACCAAGCAAGCCTGGTACAGGTAAGCATATAAATACTTTGCAGTAGTAAATTACTTGTATGAACACAGTTCAGAATTGCAGTATGACATGTACTGGTTTTGGTTACAGTTTTGAGTAAGCAGTTTGCAACACATTGCAGGTATAGTAGATTCAAATGAATGGGCTTTTTAAGTAAAATGCAGTTAATTACCTTTCAGATTACTTTGGCTAACACAGGGTTGGATCCTAGATTCAGCCCTGGGACATTTCATGAAAACAGGTGAGTAAATGAGTTTTTTAGTTAGAGGTACGAATTTTTAAAGAATATTATTGCATTTCAAAACTTGACACTTAGAAACTTTTTCACATAGAATCACCAATGTTCTCCTATGGGAGGAAATTAACTTAGCAGGTATGTAATGTTAACGGTACTTTTTCTTACTCAGTGCTGGATACCTAGATTCAGCAGTGGGACATTTCCTGTAAACAGTTGAAAAAATACGTTTTGGTTATTCAGCTGATTTTTAAGGAATATTTGTAATTTTCAAGTCGACACTTAGAAACTTTTTGGGAAAAAGTGTCAATGTTATTCTATAAGGAAAAATAGTTTATCGGTTTCCAGGTAGGTAATCGGTCTTTTGAGTTGGGGTTCTGGGGTTAGACTCGGGGGACTCCCAGGGTCAGTGATGCACTGTTGTTGCACCCCCAGTGGCACTAGGGCGGCCGGGTGCAGAGCGTTGAGCCCCAAAGTTATCCGATTTGGGGGGGGGGGGGGTGCTCCGGTTGGTGGCTGCTGGCAAGCAGGCCACGGGGTTTTGGGAGCCAAGCTCCTAGGGTTAAGCTCAGAGCAAGTTGGGGACCAGGCTAGCACAAAAGGGGCACCATCAGCGGCACTAGGGCAGCCGGGTGCAGGGTGCTGTTTTGAGGTCTGGTGCTCTGTTAATTTCAATGGAGATTCTCCGGGACTGAGAAACACTGCAGGCTCGGGGACGAGGATCTTCCAGGAGTGACCACTGCTTCGAGGGGTAAGTTGGGATGTTGAGGGTCGGTTAGGCACCACTGGGTTGGGCACACAAAGCCGTGGGCCGTCGTGTGCAGGGGTGCCTTGGGACGTCTGATTTTCTTACCTGCTCTGGTCGCGGTAGGGGGATGTCCTCTGGATTGACGCTGCAGGCGTCTGGAGGCTTGGGTCAGGTCAGGGGTCGCTGGATCTTGGGTCAGGATCGCCGGGGGGGCCTCCTCGTGGTGTTTTTCCACTCTCGCTCGGCGGGTGCAGAGTGGGCTGGATTCACGGTTTCTGGCTGGTACCAGAAGCTGCAGTACTAACACGTCCGGTGTTCACGGAAGAAGCAGCTTGGAAAGTGAATGCAGGCAGGTCCTTTGGGGTTTTTAGGTCCTGCCTGACCCAGCGCTTGCGCTGGTCTGGCAAGACCTTTTAGTAAGGGCTTCAAAAAATGCTACCACCGGCTACAGCTTGCAGTGCATGTGCGCGCTTGAGCAGAGGCGCCATATGGCATTCTTCATTAAGCACATCGCTCGCTGCGTGCTTGCGATCACTTTCACGTCGCGCGACGGCTGCGCGCACACCACTCCCTTTATACTCTTTCTTGTTTTTCCAGACACAGTTTCCGCTTTTGTTTCTTGTTTTAAATACCAATTTAGCTAAAGGCCTATTGCTTGCCTATTAAATGGCATGGGATCTGCGAACGTCTATCAAGGAGTTTCCTTCCCCCTCGTCCTGTATTCTGCCTCAACCCTAGCCCGGGCAACATTTAATTACAATGTGACCATATGATAGTGAAGCGACCTATCGTCTATCTAACAGTAACGCACTGTAAATATATTCCTACATATGCGCATTCATTTTCCTTTATATGTTCTATGTTAAGATTTCACCCTACTTTTTCTTAGATTAACATTTCCCTACAAATTCACAAAAAAAGGTGATCATGTTGAGTTTATGGTATGTCCTACTCCTGATTATTTTGGCCAGGAATGTTTTTTATTTTTATTGGGATTGTGAGAAGTTGGCCTGGCATATGCTGTTCCTAGTTATAGGGACACCTTGCACCAGTCCAATTCGACTCCTATTGATGATAGGTTTAAGACAACCTTTAAAGAAAGCTATCCTAGTGGTAGCTGTGGAGAGCAGCCTTCAGGCTAAGTCTTGAAGGAGTGTTAAGCTTATTGTTTTACCATAATAACCTCTTGAATAACCAAATGAAAGAGTAGCCCACACAGGTATATATATAAAATATATGTATTTATTCTAGACAGAATCCCACAGTCACTTTATGTGGCTAGTGGCAAAGTTACACTTCAAACAAGCATTTATAAACACAATAAATAGCACAGAAATCAATGGGCCCCAGGGGGGGACCAAACCATATACTAAAATAGTGGTATAAGAACCATGACAATTCTACAGGCAATGCCTAGGGCATTCAGCATCGCTGGCCCCTTAAGAATCCACCCACAGTTAAGAGGAAGGTGACCCACGGGAGGCGTGTGCAGTGCGAGAAGTTGCTATCGGGATCGCAATGTTAGCCTATGGAGAATGTCGCGGTTGAATATTTAAGGTTTAAGGACACTTCTAACAACAGTACAAAGTTAAGGCTTGAGACTTAAGGCTTTGGAGAGCCCACCACCACGGGAGTACCGAAGTACCACTGTTACCTGCCCCAGGGAAGCCGGGTGCATAGGTCGATTCTGGTGTCGGGTCGCGGGCTGATTTTCTATGGAAAAGGAGTCCAAACTGCTGCTAGCTGGAAGTGTCGCTGAAGTCGTGAAGATTGAAGTTGAAGAAAAGACAAAGATGAACCTGAAAGCAGAGGGGACAGAGTCTGGGTCACAGCACAGTGACCAGGGAGCTCACAGGAAGGAGCTCGTGGATGTCGGGTGCTTCAGGTGTGGAAGGTACAGCTGGGCTCTGCAGTCACGGGCTCCGGGAGGCTTCAAGGAAGGCCAGCTTCTGGAGGGCGACTGTCCCACGTCGGCTGAGGGTCGCTGCGGTGTTAGTGTCCCGATTGGATCCACTAAGCATTGGCAACCGCAACCCACGCAAGATGAACAAAGCAGCTGCTGGTGCAGACCCACGTGGTCTGAGGGTGCTCTCCTTTGCAGGGAGCGTAGAGCAGGCCTGGAGCAACCTGGGGAACTCTTAGAAAAGAAGATTGTCCTCCGTCAGGGCCCACAAGTCGAGGGACAAGGGACCGCGGAAGGCAGCAAAATGGAGTGCGTAAAAGGGCTCCCACGGGCCACCGGAGCGGGCCAGGGAGCTGAGGGTCGGCACAAATGCTGCTTGAAGGTTGGCTCAAGAATGGGCCAAAGCACAACTTCCCCACTGGTCGGGGGCGTGTGCTGGACAAGAGGTGGCCGGTGTCTCGGGGTATGCGGGGATCTCGACACCCACGTGGTCCAGGGTGCTCAGACTTGCTGGGCACACTCACAGGACGCTGGGATGCACTGGAGACCCACCTCGAGGTTGCTGGAAGGCGTCGAAGGTCGTGAGAGCAACGAAGTTCCAACCGGGTATCTTGTAGTCTTTTAGGTGCCTGCCAAGCAGGGGGATAACTCCTTTATCCCAAGGGAGATTTCTTCAGTCAGCTGGGCAGCAGCTCGTCGAAGGTCAGTTCTGTGAATTCCTGTACGAATCTAAGGCTCTAGGGCAAAGTTATTCCCATATATCCCCAAGATTAGGGGATGGTCCAAAATAGAGCCTACCAATCAGAGTAGAGGCGGGAATGGGTGGCTACACCCACTCCCCTTTGTGTGTTTCCCGCCTGGGCGAGGGGCAGGATGCCCCTGAACCGGTTCCAGGCGGTGTATGCAGAATTGGGGCTCTGCAGCTGCCTACGTGCAACTCTGAAAGGACATTTGGTGCACCCACCCTGTTCCAATCCACATATCCTGTCTGGGGAGGTGCTGGCACCTCCCTGCCACAGGAGCCCTATTGTCCAGATGGCGAGGCTGGGGTTTTCCCCAGCAACAGCCAGCCAGAGTCGTGTAGGTGGCGAACAGTAGCCATTTTGTGGTACATGTGCACTTTTAAATTGGTTTCCAAATTCTACCGCTTTTCCCATATCACCCTCCTAGCAAGGGGGAATCGTGCCCCCATGCCCATGGCTGGACTGGGGGTATGATTCCTTCATGTTTGACACCAAACACGATATGGTTCTGTGTAGCCATTCCTAAGTTACAGCGATGACGCAATAACTTATAATGCGGTTAAGAGTATATGGTATGGCTACACTACAAACAACCCAGTAACGATTTTACGAAGGTTGCAGAGAGGTCCTACTCACGTAGGGGTCCCCCCTCACACATACCTCAGCACCCAGCCCTGTAGGATTACCAGGGCCTGCCATAGGGGTGACCTATGAGAGTATATGTGTTGTATGGTAGGGGACATAGGGTACCTACATCCCTGTAAGGGGTGCTAGCACCACCTTACCCAGGCTACAGTAGTGGCCTGGTGGTGTCAGTTTGGGTGGCTGTCCCAGGGTGGCACAATAAGTGCTGCAGCCCTGGTAGGCCTACTGGGGGACCCATGCCCTGGGTACCTAGGGTACCATCTACAAGGGGCTGGTAGGGCATGCCCAGCATCCAATTATGTTTGTACCTAGAGTACTCACAACAGTTTTAGGGAGAAAACAGATAGGCTGGGGTCCTGGATAGCAGGATCCCAGCCAGACTAGTCAAAAACCACTTAAATACCAGGCAAAAAGTTGGGGGCAACCATTAGTCAGATTCCACTCTCCTACAGGGATGTTATCACAATCTCATATTTTGGTGATGGATTAGCAGGTGGAATTCCAACACCCAAGCGATCAGTGTTCTTCACTTCCAGCCATTTCCGTTGTATGGCTTAATATTTCTGCCTCCTCTGATTCTGAACCGTTGAGGTACTGCTATTTGCATTAGGTTATAGATAAATACTGTATCGGTGCACTGTCGCAATGTGACAAACCTAGAATGTCCTTTAAGTGTTTCCTAAAATAATTCTAACAGTAACGCGGCTTCCCAGCCTGCACCGATTGCTCGGTGCGACTATAAGAATAATCAAAATGAATGTCAACTTTAGTGACTGACAAATGTGTGATAAAATAATTTTAGCCCATGCACTTTGGCCTGTTTCATGCACTTAGCGATATCGGCCATAAACGTATACAATCACATGGCTACCCCCCACCCCCTTCCGTCCATCCACCCTTCTAAAATACACACTGGGCGCACCACTTACAAAGCCTAAAGGCCCGTTTAATGTTACTGCATAGCGCTGCGATAGCTGAATGGGCTAGCACATCTGTTGCCAGCGTCTATGCGCACCCCGCAGGCCGCGAGGTCCGATCTCTCCTCTTTTCAATGAAAGGAGTGATGCCCATTTGCCCAAGATCTTTAATTGAGAGCGCTGCGTAGCCGAAGTACTGGAGAGCAAGTGCTTTAGGGGCGGGGCATGCTATATACTGCGTCTGTTTGCATTCCCGCCTCTATGACGTATAACCGAGATGCTGCACCAGTGCAAAGCAGCGCAACTCCAGTGCACTGTTTATGCCACTTGGGCAATGGGGGTGTGATGGAAACTATATTTGCACTACTTGGAGTGTGTCGCAAACGGATACTCACATATGTTGTGTTTCCAAATGAAGACGACTTAGGTTAAAAAAAAGTGCATTTTATTTGTTAAGAAAAGCTTCCATAATCCATGTGTGTTATGAACCCGTCAGCGCTCCCCAAGGAGTATGTGTGGCACAATATTTAAACACCACAACACTCATTGTCTCAGACAGCGGGAAAGCGCTCTATGCAGGCACACAAAGAGGAGCTATGTTGCCACCCTTGTGTTTTTTAGGTCTCGCCTGAGCCAGCATGCGCTGCTCTGGCGAGACCTTTAGTAAGCAGGGTTTTGAAAGTTCTACCCCATGCATTGGCTGGCCTAGCGCTTGCGATCATGCGAGCGTGCACGTGCGCAGCCGACATCTGTCTTTCGCATGTCATTAAGTGAAGTGCATCGCGATGGCTTTCACTTGCGCATGTGTGTTCTTTCTCACCAGAAGATTGCAGGAAGTGATAAATGGACAAGCAGAACCCCACGTGTGATTTCAGCTGTTCACACCTGTCCACACCTGTCTGCAATGTATGTCAAAAACAGTGGTATCTTTATGTATCTCCCATATATATATATATATATATATATATATATATATATATATATATATATATATATATATATATATATATATATATATATATATATATATATATATATATATAATCAGATTCTTAGTCCTTTGATTCTGTGAACTAAGAAAGGATTGCACTCACTCGTAGTTGTATTTAAGGAAAGGACTTTATCCTTGCGCATGGACACAACACTATCAGAAATCATTGGAGACCATCTAGAAATCACATACAGAAAAGCAAAAAACATCGGGGATTACATTGTGCATAGCCACTTCCAAGACACAAAGAAACATACATGGCTACAGAGGGAAGGGTTCTGGCCGTGCAAACAATGCAAGGTCTGCAAAATTGCCACACCCCTGAAGGAAGTCCAGACCCAGAAAGGCATGACCTGGAAGATAAAGCAACACCTCACATGTAAAAGCTCTTATGTGATATACATGATCGAATGCCCGTGTCACAAAAAATACATAGGCAGTACAATTTTTGAAGTGAAAAAACGCATTTTGGAACATGTGCGAGCTACAATTCACAAAGATCGAACCAATGCAGTCGCAAAGCATATGGAAAAACATCACAACAGTGACTGGGAAACCATCCGATTCTGGGCTCTGGAACAAATACCTGTTTCTGAAAGAGGAGGAGACCGACTGAAAACCCTACGACGAAAGGAATCGAAACACATCCTCACTTTCAGAACTCTAGACCCAAGAGGGTTGAATCAGAATGAAGAATTGTACACTCCTCTGTAAATACATTACTGGACAGTCACCCCTGGCAAGCAACTGGAAACACAATGCTCACTAGAGAGCAATGAAAGAACTAAAACAAAATAATAATCTTTCCCTCCAAAAAACTGCGAGGACTAAAGAGGTGGAAAGACATGAAAACATACCAGAATGACATCAAAAAATGCCGACAGGTATTAAGGACTGACATAAGACCATCAAGTGTCCGCAAACACAAATGTTATGTAACATATTCACCTCACAAAAGAGCACATTTATTATATATTAACTTTGTCACTGTATAAAAACTTCACTGACCACAATGCAATTGTCTAAAGACAAACAGGATGTGACTGCATGCTAAACATAAAAGAGAGGCATGCCATGTAACCTCATCCCGTGATCAAGCCTTCTTGCAGAGGCGAAACGCGTTGGGTTTGGCAAGAATAAAGTCCTTTCCTTAAATACAACTACGAGTGAGTGCAATCCCTTCTTAGTTCACAGAATCCAAGGACTAAGAATCTGTTAAATAATTATTGGCTGGATCCTGCCGAATGGTTTATGCACCGCGCTGAAAATGGAGCGCCTACGTCACAAAGGGATCCGTCCTGGATAGAGAGAGAGAGAGATGTGTGTATGTATATATATATATATATATATATATATATATATATATATATATATATATATAATATATATATATAGGAACTGTTGACAGCGCAGCAGAAACACAAGCACTCCGAGCTCTCACGGCCACTGGGTATCTCCGAGATTAGATAGCAGCGCCTTTCGGAGACTGAAGAAATCACAAGGTTACATTGTTCCAGTGAATGCACCTCTCGCCAACAGAGCCTTGTTATTGGTTTTTAAAACCGATATTTGACGTTTATGGAAAATGCGCAATCGTCTTAAAGGGAGTGACTGAACTTTTCATAGCAGTTGTCTCCAGCTCTGTATTCCCCTTTTCAATCCTGTACATTTACTCGTCTTTCAAGGGAAACTGGTGAGCTACCTCCGCTCTAAAGCCAATGAGTGTCTAGAGCTTAACAGTCAAAGGCCAGCCTCTGGAGCTGTCTGACCAACCAGTTTAGAAAACAAGCATTGGCATAGCCAATAGGTCTCGCTTTTGGGACCTTCTAAGTGTTTAGCCATGCAACAGTTGATGTTGTTGCACCAAGGATATTGTGCTGCATAACTAAATTACTTATAAGGTCCCAAAAGCGAGACCTATTGGCTATGCCAATGCTTGTTGAGGTTGCTGGCCGCTGGACACGCCGGGGTTTTGCAGGAGCAGGTTTGAGGGGACACAGGCCTGTAGGGCTGGCAACAAGTCGGTGGGCGTCGTCCTCTTGTTAGCTCTGCACGGCTTCTCATCCTTCTTTTCTTGTGGTTGCTGGATCTGAGGAAGGAAGATTCAGGGTGCCCCTAAAAACTAAATTTAGCGGCGTTACAGGTAGGTAAAGGGCAGGGACCAATGGATCCCTTCCCTGGGGTGGGTACACCCCCTATTCTGCCACTGTCCAGTGGGAGGGGGGCAGGAGCCTGTCTCTGGTTGGCTGGATCCTGAAGATGGCGGAGACTCTAGGTTGTGCTTAACCTCGCCTCCCCTACCTTAGGGGTAGAGGTGGCAGAGGTGGGCACACCTCTCTCCCCCCCCCCCCCCCCTTGTTTTTCCCGCCCAAAGTGGGGGGTAGAACCAATGGGGACCAGTTGCTGAGCACAGCAAGTGGTCTGGAGAAGCTCACAAAGGCGGCAGACCTTTGAAGCTTACCCTGCCCATCCTGGGGGAGGGAACCTAGCACCTTGTCCCAGGATGTGCATTGTTGCAGGCCCTCGAGAGCGGATGGCTCTCGACTCAGGGGTCCTGCAACATGTCCGGTGGGTGGCAGCCTAAGCAGCCACTCAGTCAGGACACTGGTTGTGGGTCGAGTTCAGGGGGCATTTCTAAAATGCCCTCTGTCGTGCATTTTACATTGAAACCCACACTGGCATCAGTTTGGGTACAATGTGCGGAGAAGTTTGATACTAGACTTCCCAGACTTCAGTGTATTCATCATGGTACTGTGGAGTTCGTAATGACAACCTCCCAGCACCATATACTCTTTAATGGTACACTGCACTTACAATGTCTGAGAATGGACTCAGACACTGTAGGGGCACAGGGCTCATGCCTCTGTGCCCTCACCACTGGCATAGTACACCCAGCTAGAGGGGTGACTGACCTAGGCCAGGGCAGTGGTTGGTAGGCATGGCACACAGGGATGTGTGCCATGTCGACTCTTCACTTTTGATCTGCACCAAGACAAGCAGCCTGCAAGGCAGTGTGTTTGTCAAAAGGTACAGGGCCCCTAAGGGTGGCACAATTGGTGCTGCAGCCCTTAGGAGCCTTCTCTGGTCACAGTGCCCTGGGTACATTGGGTACCATTTACCAAGCACCTACCAGTGGCCAGAATTGCCCATTGGGTTTTGTTTTGGGGAAAGAACACATGCCCTGGGGTCCTGATTTGCAGGGCACCAGAGCACATCAAGTCATAGCATCAATAGTTTGGCAACAAAAAGCAAACACAGAGCTGGTGACTGCAGGAAGTTTGTCAGTTTAGATGTCGTGTCACTCTTTCTCCACTCCTCCTAAGCAGTTTGTAATATGTAATTGTATCGCCAGGGAAAATTGAGTGGCAGTGATTTATTAGAGGTTGAGGTTACAACAGGTACAAAAATGGGTAAAGTACATGGTCTTGGTGGCTCCAAACTGAGACTAATATATTGTAGGCTATGTACCTAACTTAATGGATAGCATCTTGATAGTAGCACAAAACAGATTTGGAGAATGTCATGATTCCAAGTGATTTAGTAGTGGGGTGGCAATTAGTGCACAGTGGTACTAACACTGACTTGGTGTGGAGTATAAAATGGGTAACCTAACTTTTCCAGCTTTTCCCACATCAGGACAAAGCCTTTTTCACACACTGGTTACTACATGTTTTGCATTGGTCGTAGCATTTTATCCTGGCAGATTCACTCTGGCTTTTTCTGGCGAAATCTGTCGCAAGAAATTTGCAGAATGTAGTACCTGATGCACAACTGGATCAGAAATTAATAATCCACTTAAATGGGGGTCTAATTAAAGTCTGTACATGTGTAGATCGCAGGGTTTGGTTATGTCAATAGAGATTTGCCTAGCCCTGTATCGGCATCATTAAGGATTGGAAGTGCTGCATGTTTTGAGTATGTTGTCTAGTACTGAAGTTGAATTTATGCACTGCTTAATACTCTATATAAGGCATCAAAGCACGTTTGCTGCGATGTAGCTGGAACTGTGCGTATTTGTTGTGCAGCCTATATGTGGAGTGTTTTTATCTTGCGCTTCTGGACCAGAGTTAAGCTTTTAATAAGCTTTGCTGCTATTCTTTTGCATGCCTTTGAATAGAAAGAAAAAAAAGAAGTTGCTCAAGCATTAGCTTCTAATTGAAGGGACAAAGTGTGTCAGTTGGCTCCGACCTGTGTTTGAAGGGTTTTGGTGTGTGGATATGGCTAAAACTGTCATTAACAAGAATGTAGCTTACTCATGGAAGTAGGCCAGATGTGCAAGGCTAGATGGGGCAGCACAAGCCAACACATGCCACATTTGGAGGGGTTTGTGTATGCACAGTTGCAACCTCATAGAATACAAAGCAGAGGTCTACCCTTGGGTGATACTAACTCAGTTAGGCAGGTACAAGGTCCGAAAGTGCTTCCAATCAGCCCAAAACAGCCCCTGCGGAACTGAAAAGTACACATGGGAACTACAGCACCCCTGGTACTCTTTTCTTAAGGTAACCATTAGCTGGGATCTGAAAAGTGGACAAGCTTTGGAGATTTAGGTTTTTAATTATGGTAATTGCTAAAACCTGATGACAGAATATATAATTTTCCATTCAGTTCCTGTTTAAATAGTGCCTAATGTTATGAAAGTGTTCAAAGCATTAAGAGCATAAAACAAAACCTGTTTCTCCCATATCTGTGGACCTCTCAAGGGTTAGGAAATTGCTACAAAGTGACAACACAATACAGTATTGCTGCCTTTCTTTAACATACTAATGTAATCTTGGATTCTGTTTTGTGTTGAAGTTATATGTGCCTGGATATAGATGAATAGGGATGAAAGGACGAGATCCCACCACATCTACAGATGCACAGCATTGCTGCTTCACCCTAAGTAGACAGATTACACGTTTTAGAGTTCTGACAGTATGCAAGCTCGTTTTCAGTAATAACCAGTACCATGCAATCACAAGGTAACCAACACGGAAAGGGGAATTGGTGTGCAACTCAGATATTCCCTGCGGTATTCAGCATGGTATTCCCTTTTATGTGTCGTTCGATGCACACATTAACCACCTGTATTACACAGGTGGTAAAAGTATGCTGGGGACTGTGATGATCATGCACCAGACAGTTAATTTTAAGGCACGGGAGGAGGCAGAGGTTGAGTAGCGTGAAGGAAGGAGTAGAGAATGTTGTCTGGCTAGGGGACATGTAATGTTCCACCCATACTTTGTCTGAGGTTCAGCCAGGGATTGTGTAAGGGGCTCTGTGCCACAACCTAGTATTCACCCACAGTGTTTTCACCTTTGGAATTTTCTGGCCAGTAGAATTGGGTTTGTTGTTCCCGCACTGAATGAATTGCCAAATAACTGGACCTCTTATACTTGTGGAGAATAGAATTCCGCTATGCAGAGTTCACAACAGGGGCCCGTGTCTTTAATGGGCGCCTTGCACATGGGTGAAGAGGCAGAGAGAACGCAACACCATAAGTTTCGAGAAGCAATGAAAAGACAGAGATTCCTCTACCAGTACATTAGTTTTGGATGACCTCAGAGGTTAAAATGGGTGGGATCTATTGGGAACAACATTACCAATCTCTTACAGTTCCCATACTTTTCGTTAAAAATAATTGTTTGAGGGCATGATTCAGACCTTGAGATGCCTTTGGCTGAAAAGGGAATGGAGGGGAGGGGGGTCGCTACCCTTCTGTGAAGCCAAGTGAGAGGCAGACAACGAAAGAAGAAGCAATCTTGCCTGAGTGCCTTTACCTGAAAGAAGTGTAAATGTGTGCAACTGGTTAAACAGCAAATCTAAAGGCTGCTTGGGAGCCAGTATACAACTTTAGTTGATGCAGTAATTTGAGGGTTCTTGGGGGGGAAAAAAGATATATATTTTTTGAGACGTAACGGTGTTACCATCTGAGTCCTGGAGTACATCCTCCTAATTGAAACTTATTTAAATAATGTTTGCTCTAGGTGCATTCTGATTGCTTTTTTTTTTTTTTTGTTGTAAACAGATTTTATTCATTGGTGATAAAGCAGTCAATAGCATTACAGAGATGAACCTGAACCTACAAGCCGCTTTCAACAATTAGCCATTTACATCCATACACTAATCTTGGTTCCACGTCCCCCAGGAGTCATTGGATTTATTCTTGTGCAAGGAGTTGACGATCACTGAGTATAGTTCAGGGTCCTCGGGCTGATTAGACTCTGTACCCCCTTAATAGACATGCATCACCCCAGCATTCTGTTCCATTACTAAACCTGTAACAACCCACAAAAGGAACCCTCCTCCCACCCATCACCCACCCTCGCCCACCCCCCAGGCATGTCGCTCAGTCATTCAATTCCCCGCATGGTAATGTTATCCGGTCTTACAGGGCATCAGGTATGCTATTCCCAGTAAGGTAGTTCCCTAAAAGGGCCTGCTCCCATCCAGTACCCCATGGGCATCACGATCTCTTGGACGGCCATCATAGTCATGCAATTAGTCAGGCACTCAGTTCTCCATAGCTGGGTTTGCTCACCCAGGGGGTGTTTCGTTATCGCCCCTTGGCTGCTTTAACACCTCCACTAATGCCACTCACGCTCTTGCTGCCTCCAGTGTCTTTTCACTTCCAGCCCTCTGGGTCATTTGCAGTCTAAAGATCCCTTCTCACTCCGCCCACTTTATAAGCTCCCTTAACCATCTCCGTACTCTAGGGGTGCTTTTCACCTTCCAGTGGCTAGTAAGTTCCCTTTTGGCCAATACCAACCCCAGGTCTATAAATTTGCTGGTGACTTTACTCCTGGCGGTGTGAGGGAACCAGTGTAGTAGGCAATACCCTGGTGTCAGTGCTATGTCGCGTTCCATTGTGTCCCCCAATCTAGTCGTTACCCCTCTCCAGAACCCCCACAGTAACGGGCAGTCCCAGAACCTATGTAGAAACCCCGCTTTTTCCCGGTTACACCGTGGACAAGCGGATAGGGCCCCAAAATATTTGTTAATCTCGGACGGGGTACGGTATGCTCTATGGAGGACAACAAAGCGTATCGGCTAGAAACGCGCATTTCTAGAGCTTTTCCAAGCTCTTTCTACCAGTTCTTCCCACGGTTTCTCATCTATGGGCTCGCCTAGGTCCGCTTCCCATTTGAGACGCAGGGCCGTGCCCCTGCTTATGGCGTCGGTAGAGACAAGTGACTGCTTTAACCATTCCAGTCGCTACTACTATATACTGACAAGCAAGAGAAGTCGGAGGTTCCGCCAGCCCCTTCCTCCAGTGCTTACCGATAGCTGCCGTCAGGTCAGCATGTAAAAGGAAATCACCTCTGGGAAGGTTGTATCGCCCTAATAAATCATTAAAAGGGAGTAAGGTATTGTGCTCATAGAGATCTTCAATAGTAGATATCCCCGCCTCCTCTCATGCTCGCAGTCCGTGCCAGTCTCCACCATGGCGCAGTGCCTCACAGACCAGCGGGATCTCAGGTGCATAAGGGGGTCCTGGTCATGCTCGGCCACAAGCCCGGTTCCAGCAGCGGCGCATCGCCCATAAGTCCACTGGAGCTTCCCCATCTCTCAAAGGGAGATGTAACAACACGAGGGACAGGAGTCACAACCCCGGAACCGTGCTCCCAAGGTCCTTCGCATTTCGGAGTAGTCCAGCCATCCACTTTGTGAACCACTGTACATGGGCTGCATGATAATAGGCCTCAAATTCCGGCACTGCGAAGCCCTCCTCCGCCCTGGGCCTCATCATGGTGGTTAGCGCCACATTGCGTCTCCCAGTGCCACATAAAAATCCCGTGATCGTGGTGTTGAGCTGGGCAAAGAGTTTGCGCGGGATCCAGAGTGGTAACGAGCCGAAATAATAGAGTAGTCTAGGCAGCGTGGCTATCTTTAATAGTGCCACCCGACCTGCCACTGACAGCGGGAGGGTCCCCCAGAATTCAAAGTTACTTTTGGTGCCTCGTAAATCTTGCGGTATATTACCTTCTAATCAATCTGTAGTGTTGTGGTAAATCTTAACACCCAGATAAGTCAGGCATCTGTTTTTCCACATCACATCTGTTGTGTCTAGTGGGCCGACCCTCCCTGCCAGAGCAGGGAAAAGGCACGTCTTGGTCCAGTTGACCTTGAATCCTGCAACTCTTCCCAGTCTACTTGATAGATCTTTGGCTCCCTGCAGGGCGTCCTCAGAGTTAGCTAGGAACATCAGGAGATCATCCGCGTATAGTGCTATAAATTGGGGTTGTCCCATCATGTCTAAACACTGATAGTAATGGCCCGATCTTGCATGGACGGCTAGAGGTTCACCGCCAGCGCGAACATGAGAGTAGACAGCGGGCATCCCTGTCTCGTTCCCTTGCCCACTACACAAGCCTCTGAAATCAGTCCTCCTGCGCGAAGTCTTGCAGTAGAATTCTTATACAGTATTGCTATCCAGGCTAAAAACCCTTCCCCCAGCCCAAATGCTCTCAGGACACTGAAAAGATACGGCCACTCGAGGCTGTCAAAGGCTTTCTCAATGTCAAGTGATAAAATGCAAGCCTCTTCTTTGTTATATGTGGTCGCATCTAGTAGTCTAAGAAGTCTACGTATATTCATTGCTGTATTCCGGGATGGAATAAATCCCGCTTGGTCCACATGTACGAGTGTCGTCATGTGAATAATCAGTTGGCTCGCTAAGATGCAACTTAATATCTTATAATCTAAGTTGAGCATGGCGAGGGGCCGATATGCAGTGCGATCCCAAGCTGGCTTGCCAGGTTTTAGCAGCGGGATGATTGCCGCTTCTCTCATTGAAGCGGTTAAATATCCATCTCTTTTCGCTCCATTATATAGGGCCATCAGTTGGGGAGCCAATATATCTACATATGTGGAGTAAAACTCAATCTGGAGCCCATCCGTCCCTGGAGTCTTGTTTCTGGCCATGTGTTTTATGGCCCCACGCACCTCTCCGAGTTCGACGTCCCTTCCCAGGGTCTCCTGCATCTGCATCAATTTGAGGCAGTTCTATAGCCTCTAAAAAATCTCTCCCCCTCTAACACTGTGGGATCGAGCTTACTCTGGTACAGGGCAGTATTATCCAGAAACTGGAGATTGATATCCTGCTGCCTATAATAGACCTTGTCGTTCCTCCCCCGCAGTTCTAGTATCGTCGTCCCTCTGCTTGCCGGATTGGCCAGCCAAGCTAGCAATGCTCCAGACTTGTCTCTCTCAGCATGGCCCCGAGCCGTGTAGGCCCTGTAATCGAAGCATCGCAACCTCTCCACCTGCGTCTCTGGAGTTTCTCTATCCTCAAGGAGATCAGCCTGTCTGTCCACCTATCTCTTTCTACTTCCTGAAGCCGCTGTTCCGCTTTCTGTATGTCACCCAGGAGGACCTTCTGTACCCCCACCGCGTCTCCAATACATCGACCCCTAATAACTACTTTATAAGCATCCCATTCAGTGAGTGGGCTAGTTGCTGTGTTGGCATTAGTCATGAAATAATCCTCTATAGCAGTGCCTATCGTGGCTCGAAACACCTGATCTTACAGCACCTCCGGTCTCAGCCGCCAGCTAGGAATTGTAGGCCTAGTCCGCACCCAGTCCAAGGTTACCAGCAGGGGATTGTGATCAGATACTGTCCTAGTTAAGTACTCACTCAGGGTGATCCCACCATGCACATCCGGGGAGCACAGTATCGAGTCTTAAGCAGACGTGCAACTCATGTAGGGCAGAAAAGTAAAAATAGTCTCTCTCCCCCAGGTGGTGAGCTCTCCAGGTGTCTGTCAACCCCCAGTGTCACTGCCAGTCTCGGCAACTGTGTGGGAGCGTCGGGTGGGAACGGTCCAAGTTGATGTCAGCAATACTTAGCACCGACCCAGTCAGCACCGGTGTTGGTGTCTGTGTCAGTTGTGCCAGAAATGCAGGTTGATCGACATTAGGGGAGTAGATACTTCCTATTGGTATATCTTGTCTGTCTAACCTCCCCGATACCACCACAAATCTGCCCTCTGGATTTATTATTGGTCTGACACACTGAAAAGGGACTCCCGCGCGCACCCAGTCCAGGGTCCCTCTGGCAAAGGCTGAATATGTAGTATGAAACACCTGCCCTCCCCACCGGCGCTGCAATGCCGCTCCTTCTGTCTGCGTTAGGTGGGTTTTATTTAACAGTGCGATTTGCACCCCTCTCCTGATCAGATGTGTGTATTTTATGACGTCTGATCATGGTGTGCATCACCCTAACATTCCAAGATATACATTTAATACCTACGGTGGGTCCCATAGTATGAGCCACAGACTTTCTCGGATTAGCTCACCCCTAGCGACATGCCTGGCCCCAAACCAATTCCCCTCCACCATAAAAACTCCCTCTCCCCAGTACATGTATAGATAAACAAGTTCCCATCCAAATTAAGGCACACAAACAGTGAATCATGAAAGTGGCGAGGTGTAAGCTGAACCTGTTGG
This sequence comes from Triturus cristatus, assembly GCF_964204655.1. NCBI lineage: Eukaryota > Metazoa > Chordata > Amphibia > Caudata > Salamandridae > Triturus > Triturus cristatus. The sequence goes on from NC_140580.1 coordinate 261,715,494, forward strand.
ACCCAGATCTCCCCCAGACCGCTCCCGCCCCTCTCGTAGATCAAATAGTGGCCCCCATTGTTCCGATTGTGTCCCCAGGGAGTCACCAATAATCGCAAGTGTTAAAAAGGACATCTCCCATCAATAGACAATCCCTTTTCATACGACCTGTCGTGTGATCCTCAGATTATGCAGTCTGCAGTTTGAGGAGTAATGTCCGGGAGTTCGGTATCTGATGCCTTATGGACACTACTCGACCTTGAGCCGTCAGAAATGTTCATTTCGTGTTCCGTGATATTACTGGTTGGGCTCATGTCACCATGGCTAATCTCTGCCACCGCTCGTACCGCTTTATCACGCTTTAGCTTCCGTCTGGCAGGGGAAGAATCCCTCTGAGTAGGTGGTGTGTTCGGCTTCCGCAGGGGCGAGCCTGGTGGTGGAGTGCTGGGTCCAGTGTTTCGTCGAGTCTCCAGCCAGTCCCAAGCTTCATTCAGGGTAGTAAAGAAATGCCTCTCTGCATCCACAGTTACCCGGAGGCGTGCCGGGAACAACATAGCATAGGGGAGCTGCAGCTGGCGCAGTTTCCGCGTAACAGCCAGGAAGGAGGTTCTCTGGCGCTGCACCTCTCTGGTGTAATCCGGGAAGATCGTCACCCTACTGTTCCCAATCTGCAGGTCCTGTTTCTCTCTGGCTCGTTGCAGGAGGTAGTCTTGGTCACGATAGTGAAGTACCCTCCCCACCAGCGGGCGGGGAGGAGCTCCAGGCTTGGGCGGTCAAGCCGGAACTCTGTGAGCGCGCTAGAGTGCATAAAAGGGGGAGAGGCCCTCCGGGGCCACCTCCGCTTTTAGTCAAGCCTCCAGAAACTGGACAGCATCAGCCCCTTCCTCTCGTTCTGGGACTCCCACTATGCGCAGATAATTTTTTCGTGAGCGCCCCTCGCTGTCTTCAGCTCTCATTTCTAATACTTTGATTTCGGTTTCCACCACTTTCAGGACACGCTGTAGGGTAGAGACCGCCTCCGGGACTTCCTTCATGGCGTTCTCATTGACCGGTCACTCTCTCCTTAAGTTTACGGTGGTCATCTTTTAGCAAGGTGAGATCTGTCCCTATGGTGTCAATTTTTGTTTCCAGGGCTTCTCTCGAGGAGGTAATGGCCTGCATGATGTCGGCTATGGTAGGGTCTCTGGGAGCCCTCTCTGTTCGTCTTCCGGGCGCATCCTCATCATCCTCATCATCCTCAGTATGTTGCTCCGCTTCTTCCACTCCCAGGACCTCAAACCCCCTCCTTTTGGATGCTCTCCCCATAGTGAATCCTGCCACGATGAGTTGCGAAATGTTGTGGAGCTCTCGCAGGCCGTCAAGCTCATGGATAAGTATAGAGATCCAGGCGTCTTGTGAGGGATCTGTCAACCTTTGCTCCTCTGCGTCGGCCTTTGCCGATCAGCAGGTGTTGTACCACCACAGCGCAGACTCCGTTGGCTCGGCCTCTCCGGTATTTAAAGGAATGACTCCCGTGGTCTGTAGGGCTTGTGAATAGTGATAGTGAGCCTTGCAGGGGCCGTCTGTATCCACCCAAGTGATCCCACGATGCCAGCAAGTTGCCCAACGCCAGTCAGAAGGCTCTCATCCATCATTCACCAGCTGGCCTATATTTCCAGTGCCGCCACACGACTGCTGCCACCGAACGGAGCCTTGTCCAATCGCCACCTCACCGTGTAATATTGCTGGTCGAAGTCCAAGCCACACTCAGTCAGTGGTCTCTACAGTGCATCACAAGTATTGCACCGCGGCATTTCAACGTGTGTTGCGGTCCCCCTTGGTAGCAGGACGTCACTTCGCGGTAGTCAACCTTCCGCTCAAGAGGGGAGCTCAGTACAGGTAGATTCCGGCCTCTCTCCACTTCATCAATTCCGCCCCGCAGGAGCTACGAGACCTCGCTGTTCGAGCCACCTCCTAGTCACTCGGGTACCCAGCAGGCTCCGGTCTCGGTGCTCCCCCATTGCTCTTGTCGCTGCCCCACCGTCCGTGTTGCAGCCCCGGACCCAGGGCGTGCGTTTCAGCTGCTAATCAGCTCTTCCATAGGTAGCGTTCCCCACCACACTGCTACGCTTGGCTGTCTGCTTATGTCTTCACCGGGTCTCTCCATCGCCTCCTGGAGCCGCAATTTTGGAAGCGCTACTCGATGCAAGCGTGCACTGCTGGCCCCGGCCCTCCAATGCGCACTTCCCAGGTCTTCACCTCAGTGGACCCCTGTTGCTGGTTGAGTTCCGGTACTCCACACAGCCACTCAAATTCAGAGCTCAAAACTCCTGTCGCTGCAGTGAATGGAGATCTCGTTCAGCACGCGGCCATCTTAGCGCCGCCGCAGTCAGAGACTGAGCGGGGCAATGAACTGCTTTTTTACCCCTTCTCACGGCACCACCGCTCCTCAGCAGAGATCCTGTAAGGGCATCAGACGTTCCGCCAGAGAGTGCGCGGCGGGGGGCCCTCAGTGTCTCGGGATCATTAGTAGTGGAGGGAGGCCACGGAGGAGCTCCGCTTCTCCTTACATCGTCGTCAAGCCACCCCCCCATCGTGCATTTTGATTGCTTAATATTGTATTCTTATTTTAACACACTTTTAAAATAAACATTTCGTGTCTTGTTTAGAGATTGGTGGACGGAAAACGCTACCATAAATGTCCTATTAGCCATTTTACAGGTGCATTATTGCCTAAGGGCATTTGTAATACAGCAGATAGTAAGTACCTGGCATTTGGACGTAGTAGCCCACCCTCCAGCCTCGAAGTAAAGCCCGTAATCTCCTTGCGCATTTTGAGGCAGCCTATTTTATTCAAAGTGTAAAATAGTTTTAAAATAATGACTTGCATATTCACAGTGCTTTCAAACACTCATGATGACCTCAAAATGGTAGAGGAACCTGTCTTTTTTGTTGCTTCTTGTAACTTATGGTGTTGCGTTCTCTCTGCCTCTTCACCCACGTGCAAGGTGCCCATGAAAGACACAGGCCCCGATTGTAAACTCTGTATATCCGTATTCTATTCCCCACAATTATAAGAGCCTGGCACAAAGAAAGTTGCGTGGCCGCTAGGTGTGCCGCGCTGGTTAAAAAAAAAAGTTCCACGAGGCCTGCGGCCGCCCGAGTAAAAGTTAGTGCTGGCAGGCCGTGAGCCACATGATGTTTTCGTGGTCCTGCCCGCCCTGCACACGTGCTCCTGCGAAGGTGGGTTGGTGGTAAAAAGCTGTAGTTAAGCATAAATCATAAACATAAGCGTCTTGTTGGCCTTTGTTGTGTGTGATTGACAGAACAAAATCAGGAGGGAGGCACTAGCTGCTGCCGAAGAGATGGAGTAAATGGGGAGGAGGAGGAGTCAGCTGCAGCCCAGGGGAGGGAGAAAGGTTGGCTGCATGCAGTTCCTGAGCTTAAAGAAGCAAAAAGGAGAAAAGAGTCAGCTGAAACGAATACATAAATAGTAACCGGATGTGTAACAGGCCAGTCCTTATGGGAGATTAAAATAAGAGAAAAGGTGGTACTAAGGAGGGACTACTAAGCCTATTAACCAATGAAAAGCCACCATTTACACAGGACAGAAACGGGAGCTAATAAAGTTGGGCCAAAAGTGGGTGGAGCTAATGACCATATCCTCAGTACAGCATTTCTCGAAGTGACTGCGCAAGCGCTGCCTAGGCGGGACCTGAAGAATCATGCAGTGGCTCCTGAGGTTAGTGCGGCAACACTGGAAAGACCACGGCTACAAAGGAGAAGCAAACCAGACCCTGCAGTGCTTCTTTCTGTGTTAGACACGACCGTCCAAGTGGTGAAGACTGTGGCGAGGTGGAGTTGTTTCGATGCATCAGAAGCACTGGAGTTGGGTTGCTCCCCCACCCCTTTTAAATCCTTGTTGGAATGTCGGTGAAGAGGCTTGCGTTCAAGTGCAGACTCTCATGACTGGCAACTTAATTTGACTAAGTCCTGTTAATTCCTTTAAAACGGCGAGCTGTTCATTCATTCTCTTATTGCATGTTTAGGGCATTTTTAAATGTAACGAGTGGCATTCTTGCTGGTGTACAGGTGAAAGGAGAATGCCACAGTATTCCAGATGTTTTCCGTCACATACTTAAAGACATGGTTGCTTCATAAGTAAAATACAAAGATCTCTGTATTATTCTATCAGCAGCTTGGAAGGAGCAGTCAAGGCACTTAAATCAAGTGGTGGCAATGACCATCACTTGATCCACAATCCATCCGGTCTCGGATCTAAGAGACAACCCCTCCTGGTGGAGGATAAGACCCTATGATGTAACAATATGTGACTTGTTCCACCCAATGTAGATTTTCCTGTGGTGTACGAACACTGAGTTTCCCTACAATTTTAGTGTTACAACTTTCCGCTCCTACATCTCTTCAACTCTTTTTGATTTTGTATGTTTACCCAATTGAAGTTGAGCGGAACAAGGACTTCTCTCTCCCTCTTTTGAATATTGAGAACACAAAAATATACCAATAAGTAACAGAAAGATGACCAGTCCAACTTTGCAAAGGACCTTCCACTGTGTGGCAACATGTTTTCCTGCACTTTTAGTAACTTTTCAACCGTTTGTGCTAGAAATTCTTTTTTCTTGTTAAAATCTGCAGATTATGGATTATGTGGCAAATATGGTAATTCTATAAGTATTCAAAAATCGCAGCGGCTGCACAATCCCATAATTCCAGTGGCCTTGCCTATGAGGTACAATATTGATTGGGTATAGTAGTGTAGTCGGGAATTTAACTTTATAGACAGAAATAATGTGCTGTTGACCTTGGGATTTATAGAGGTATTCTATGTTCCCCTGCCTCCCTCCATGGCCCAATGCTTTACCCCTCCAGTTGGAGAAGATACTTCACAATTAAGGTTAGATTTTTCACATTCCCCTTCTATCTCCTAACTCAGTTTACCAGTAGCACTAACTTTCCTCTTGTGTTTATTTCTAATAACCACCATCTTTTTGAACATTTAATTTTCAAGGTTTGGGGAGTTGCATAGATAGACCTGCAGTTTATCCTAGACCTAGCAATTTTGAATACCCTTAGGCATAAGATCAAATAGGATCACATCATCTGCATATATTTAAGAATGAATTGGGCGTAACCCTAGCATCATAAGGCAACCTGCAGAATTGGTAATTGTTCTGGGATGATCATACACATATAGGAGGCAGGGAAGTGAGGCCAATAAGCAGCGCTGCATTAGCCCATTCTCGGTCTGTCTTCAAAGACTATCCTCTAGCACCACCCATAATCACCTTATAACAGGTCGTAGAGTGTAGCGCAATGATACATTTAATATGTTGTTAGTACTCTTAAATATCCCTCTTCCCCCCCCACTGTGCAGTCTTTCTCTGATGACCATTCCTCAATTTTGAGTTTTCAAATAAATCCTAGATCTGATCAGGGAATGACTGATTTTTCTTTGGTTGTAAGTGTAACTGTGGCAGTTCTCTCATTTTATAATGTTTTCTTGCTAAATCAAGTTGTTGCTCTCTGTTTTAGTTTTAACTATGTATTTTTATTTTAACAGAAGGAAAAAAAAGAGAAAAAGTCAAAGGAACATAAAAAGTCAAAGAAGTTAAAACATCTTAAAGAAAATAACTCTGACGACCTTAAAGCTCCTAAATCCAAGAAGATGAAAAAAGAAAATAGCAGCTGCCAGTTGGAAGATCAAAGTCCCCAAGCAACAGATGTAAGCATTGGAGTCTATGAGTCCAAATCCTTTTCAGATTCTGGTGAAGAAAGCAGAGAGTATAACAGTGGTATTGAGCAGGTAATGTTTGTACTTTATCTCTGTATTCGTCATCTGGCTATTCATACATTTGTGTTGATAATATAAATATGTTCTCTATTTACTAAAGGGCCCCCCAATTTAAATAGCAATCTGAAATCAGAGTTCTACCCAATAGGCTCTTTATGTTCATTACACATTCTAATATTTCCATGTGTCTTTGAAAACCTAAAATTCTCTGCAATAGAAAGAAATCTCTCTAAGTACAAGGCATTTTTGTCCAGTTTGAATATTTTCTTTGTGTTTTGATTTTTAATTAAACTAATGCAGTTAAAAAAAAAAAGACCCACTGCAAATGAAAAAAGCCTTGAAAGCGCTGATGGAAGCCTGTTGTCCTAATTTTCACCTTTTCCAAAGCAGAGCAAGCATTGGCAATGCCAATAGGTTAGTTTTATAGGAATGGTTTATGGTAATGTGAAGCATTACAAGTAAATAGCATGGAAGTAGATGTGTGGAAGCAAAGAACTGTAGAATAGCTTAAAAGGTCAGGTGACAGCTGCACTGTCAAGCCAAACCTCAAAATCCAAGTAGGTTAAGGACTGCATCTTCTATTCATGCTGCTGCCAAAGAAAAACATAAATTATCTGGACGTATGACGGAACCACTCATGACATTACCACGCAACCCTTTACAACATATCCCTTACCATGCATATGCTAATACCACACATGCCTTTACAACAAAAATGTAAGTATGAAGCATCTCTCTCTCTCTCTATCTCTTCATCTTACCCCTACTCACCCTGAACCACCCGGGCCTCCCTAATAACCTTACCCACCCTAAAATTACCTTGCCACCCAAATACTCTTACCAACCCTAAAAATGCCCTTGCTACCCAAATACTTTTACCTACCCAATACCCTCACCCACCCCTAAACATATATAATTACCTACTGGCGGTCACCAGTAGGTAGCTAAAGTTAGGACCATGTTTCCATCGAAAAAGCATTTTTTGACTTGGCTATAACTTTGGCATCGTTTGACCAATCGTCATGAAATTTCACCTAAAAAGTGTCAAGGTGGGTTCTATTGTCATGGAAAATTTGGGGGTGATCCGTGCAGTGGTGACCGAGAAGTTGGGGCGTGAAATAAGGTTGCTTTTGTAATGTTAATTCTGATAGAAATCTTTAGCCACACCTACAGCCCAAACCGCTGAACGGACTTGCACCAAATTTGGCAGGGAGGTAGATGTCTGTTCAAGGAAGTGCCTTTTACTTATTTGGTGTAAATTCGTTCAGTATGCCTGGAGAAATGTAAGTTTAAAATTATAGTGATAGCTCTGGTCGAGATTTCTTCGCGAACAAAGAAAGCTTGTGTAGGGAAATGCACTGCTCTGATTGGCTGCCAACACTTCAACCAGGAAGTGTTGGCAGCCATCTTGGAACTCGACTTCAAGCCGAATTCCCCCAAAAAAGTGAAAACAAATAAAAGGGGGCAGGGTAGGAATACCCCGACCCCAAGCCATGGTCTTGGGGTCCTGCTGGGACCTCGCAATGGTGTAAAACCATTAAAAAAAACAAATTGCGTCAAATTGGCGATATCGAATTTGCAGCAATTGTTTTTAAAAAACCAAGTGCGTGCTCCCTGCACTTGCTTTAAAATAACCCCCAGGTGGGATATTGTAAGAAAGTGGCTCTGTATATACTGTCCCCAAATAGGTACAGTGTGTATACAGAGTCCACCGTCCCCAGAGGTTTGGCAGAGGCTAAAGTTGGATATAACCTTACTCTCTAAAGTGGTAGCTTGGTCGAGCAGTAAGGCAGTATCAGAGGACAGTGTAAAGCATTTGTTGTACACACTCAGTCAGCAAATGGTTTCACACACTCAAGAACTGAACTCTCGGCCAATGGTTTGTATATAAAAATATATAGTTTTATTTTAGAACCAACAATAGATGCTTTAGTTAAATACTTTCAATAGGCAATTGACTTTTGAATACAGTAGATACAGTTGTTGCAATAGGCAACACAATTCAAACACAATTATAACATTGAGCTCAATGGGAATTTCTTAATAAATGCAATTAATTACTTTTTGGATTACTTTTCTAACCACAGGACTGGATCCTAAATTCAGTCCTGGGACATTTCCTGGAAACAGGTGAGTAAATGTGTTTTGGTCAAAGGTATGATTTTTAAGGAATATTATTGTATTTCAAAAGTTGACACTTCGAAACTTTTTCACATAGAATCACCAATGTTATCCTACGGGAGGACATTCACTTAGCATTTAAGTGGGGTTATCGTTACTTTTTCTTACTCAGTGCTGGATCCAGCACTGGTGCATCTCCTGTAAACAGGTGAAAGAAATCGTTTTTGTTACACAGGCGATTTTTAAGGAATATTTGTAAGTTTCAAAAATCGACCCTTAGAAGAATTTCTGGCAAAAACCAGGCAATGTTATCCTATGGAGGAAAATCAAGTTATCGGTAAGTACAGTTGTGATTACTTTTCAGGGTCAGTGCTGGGCACCAAGATCCAGCACTGTGATCTCTCCTGAGTGAGTGATTTCGTTTTTGTTGATCGGCTGATATTTAGTGAATATTTTAAAGTTTCAATTCTCGACACTTACAGGGGCGGCTGGTGACATTTTAAAGTGGTGAGGCGTAAAATGATTGGTATACTTCACCGTTGCGAGCGAGCGTAGCGAGCGAGCCCAAACCCCTATAAGGAGGGTTCAGGGGGGTTCTCCCCCCGAGAAAATTTTGAAAGAAGAGAAATGGTGCATTTTCAAGCAAATTTGAGAAAGCAGGAAGGTTAATAAAGCAATTGTGAAAGTGCAGTTATAACATTAATAAAGAGATGTCATATAACATAGGTAGCTGCTTATTCAGTGTAAAACCACAGAGCTTCATAACAGACTTCGAGATACAATGCATTTCTGAGTACCTCACTCACAGATGTTTTTTATTTAACAAACTAAACTGGTTGCAAAGTAGCAGCATTCAACATTGTTTACTTTTTGTAAATGAAATCAGCACGTCTCTCTCTAAGAGCAGCAAACTTTTCAATAACTTTAGTGTTAAAGTTCGGGATTTTCTGAACTAGCTTGCTCTCTACAGAGAGCATTGCCAAAGCATTGAGTCTTTCCTCAAGCATGGTGTTTCTCAGGAATGTCTTAATCCTCTTTAAGGCTGAAAAACATCGTTCAAAGTTTCATAAACTCAGCAAAGCACAATACAGAATAAAACTCCACCACATCCAACACCACAGCCGAGCCACCCCCATGGTACAGTGAGGCTTGTAGGCAAGCCAGAGATGATCTAACTGTGGTGGTTAAGAAATATATACAGACAGACAACAAAAACAGAAGAAAGCTGTACTAGAAGGCACATGTTGAAGCAAAAAGGGACTGGAATTCAGAGAATTGGTGCACACTTGTAGAGGCCTCAAGACTGAAGGATTGTCAATTATTTTGGCACCTTTTGCCGAAAGGGACATCTAAGCAGACAAGTGAAACTGACTTTCATATATAGTCTTATGTCTGAGAAGAGTACTTTACAAATCTTTACTTGGGCAAAGTTTAGGACTGCAGTCTAGAACTAGTACAGGTCTGCAGTACAGAATAAGCACAGGCTGATTAAATTAGTTTTTCAATCGAGGAAACTGTCTCAGCTATTAGCTCTATGCAGAATGGGAAAGCTCTGGGACTGGACAGACTCCCAGGAGATTTGTTCAGACATCGCATCAGCACGGAGAATGATGGGAATGACGACAATTAGAGCTGCGTCTTAAGGCTTGCAGGACAGCTGATAAGGACTCCGACTCCGTCATTTAATGTAGTGATCTTAATAACGCACATGGAGGTCACAGGTTACGATGTCATCGTGGACAACTCAACCTTTCATCCTTCTGAGGTCACTAAAATGAAATCCTTTATAAGGGGGCCAGAATGGTCAATGTAATATACAGTTCTCCTACACTACAATAATGTGATAAAATGTGCCATAAAAACATAAGGGCATAGATTCACTCATGTATTTATTGTATGTCAAAAGGTTTTCTGAAAGGGGAGGGGTCACTTTCACATGGTCATAGTTTACAGTCTGGATTTTACTTTAAAAAAGACGATGCCTCGATCTATGACTACCCCCCCCGCTGTGAATGTTGACTGGCAAAGGAACCCCTCACTGTCCACGGCCGAACAGACTGCGTCCTTACTAGTACGGACTACAACACCCAGAAGGCATTAGACTGACACACGAGAGACTAAAACTGCAAAGTGTACTCGTTGTGACGAGCGCAGTGAGAGAGTACTCGCAGCAAGGCCGCCAGGCCTGGCCTCTTCCCGTCAGCAGTGTGAACTGCGGCCCCCTTCATTCCTTTTCAAGATCTCAACAAACGTATTTAGATAAGTATCATTCTTAAGCTATTCGGAACAGGATCGATGCCAAATAAAGACTTTTTCCTCGGAGGTCGGTCCCCTTTAACAATTAAAGGCATTCTGGGTAAGAAGTGTTGCTTGCTTCAAACTAATTCATCGAACGCACCTGGTAAAAGCTTTTCATAAGGAACCCCCCCCCCAAAAAATGTAAATCGGAGTAGCTGACATTAAACTATTCGGGCATTTGGGTTTCGGATCTTGGCACATGTAGAGACTTTTAGGCGCTCTATTTCCATTTAGGTTTCCAAAGCTCTCGTCACACGTGCCTCGAAGCCCCCTTGTAGTTACCTTGATTGTGCACTCATGTTGCCGAGACCATTGCCCTTTGATGCGGGGGTGGAACGTGGACCCAGGCGCGCAACACCCATTGGATTCACAGGGCTTCAGCCCCCCCCCGTCGTGTGTGGCAGCCCGGGATGAGACAGCTTCCCGGGCTATCACACAGCCGCACCCGAGCACTTCACAGGTCTCTAAAAGAGCATTTGCATGTTAATGAGGCCTTGCTGGTGTTTCACCCCTTCTAAGAGCCCGTGCAGCTCCACTCTGCCTATGGCTTAAAAGATTCAGCCCCCCCCCCCGAAATTTTTTCTTAGCCCCCCCCCCGAAATTTGGCTCTAGTTGCGCCTCTGCGTGGACCCCCCCCCCCTCCCCAGCTTCCAACATGCCTTTGGCACTTCCAGCCACCGGCGGTCGTGTAAACAAAACATGCCTTAGATTAGATTCTGGGACATGTCTGCCCTCAGACGCAGGAGCAGAGCCACACCACAGGTCCCAGAATTGTATGCGAGGATTGACGAGCAGGTGCGGGCTGGAGGTGCGCACAGGGGTCAGGGGTGCGCACAGCGGTCAAGGCCACGCACGGGATAGTAACTATGTATGCAGATTTCTATAACGTAAACGCGGCCCACGAAGCTCTTGACGGAAGATGATCCGTTTTAAATAATGATGAGCACACATTTGCTCTGCAATAAGTGATGTAAAAGAACCCCCTTTATTAAAATTAATTTTCTTAAAACTACTCCTCTAAACAGATTCCACCTCGCGCATCACGTATAAGAATCTCTATAGGCAATTAGATCTCGCTGTGTTGCACAGAGAACACAGTAATTCATTTTTCATTACTTGCGCCGCCACCCCTCGAATAAATCCTACCGCCCCCCCTACTCCTACTCTGTATGTATAATGGCGCACTGCTCGAGACCTGCTAAGTGCGTAGCAGGAAATGAAGCTTAGCTTAATAAAAAGTAAGTAAAACACCCTCGTCACATTAGAACGACAGTACTCACCAATGGACAAGTCAGGGCACTGAGGCAGTCAACAAGAAAATTGTCACCACCACGACGAGTCAGTCGGAGTCAACAATCAACACACACCGTCACCGACACTGTCACACGACGGGGCTCCTGTACGCACCGCCGCCACGAGGTGTGTACGCAGAGACAGACAGTGGCACCACCGCGTGCGTGATGGCGCGACAGAATTGCATAGAGTGCGCAGCGCACCTCATGGCCAATCACTGTCACTCTGTTCAGACTAAGCCACAGGGATTGGCCATAGTTGCGCGGCACCCAATGCAGTTACTCCTAGGCTGTCTCAGGCTCTCTCAGCCAATCCAGAGACGCTGCATTAGCAGCGCCTGCCCTGGATTGGCGAAAGAGCACGGATAGGGCTCGTCCGGATACCGAGAGACGGGGCTGCTGCAGAGGCAACCCTCAGCCTCTCGGCCCCCTCCTCTCACTACTAGTACACATGGCTACAGTGCGGCGAATGCGCATGCTCGTGCTTGTCGTGAGACAAACTCGAGCATGCGCAGATAAAATGCGAGCCGCTGCCGTTACTGTGCACTGTCTGTCACTCACTGTCAGTGCTCGCCCCCCGGCCCCTTCACCGCGGCTCGCATTGCCTCGCAATCAGCTATTCAATTTCATGATGATTGCATTGCTGGTCCGTCTCAGCTGTGACGCGTGCGTGCGTTCGCGGTAAGTGGGGCTCCGCCCCTGCGCCCCAATGGACGCACCGCCGCTGGACACTTAGAAGAATTTCCAAGTGAAACCAGTCAATGTTACCCTATAGAGGAAAAGTGAGTTATTGGCTTTTGGGTAAGTACTCAACTGTCAGAGTTAAGGTTCTAGGCATAGACTCGGGGGTCTCCCAGGGTCAGGTAGGTTCAGTTGTTACACCCTCAGCGGCACAGGGGCAGCCGGGCGCAGAGAGAGTTAGGCACAATGTTAGCTTATGGTGGGCAGGGGGCCTTTGGTTGCTGGCTGCTAGCAGGCAGGCCACGCGGCTGTGGGAGCTGGGCTCCTGGTCACTCACTCAGGGCAAGTGGGGAAGAAAAATAGGACAGAGGTTGCACTCCCAGGGGCACTCGGGCGGCTGGGTGCAGGGTGCTTTTGAGCCGTCGGGTGCTCAATGGATTTCAGTGTAGAAGCTCTAAGACGAACAAAGGCTGCAAGCTCGGGGACGAAGATTCTTCAGGTGCGACAACCACTTCGAGAGGTAAGTTGGGAAGCTGTAGGTTAGGTAGGCACCCAGGAGCTGGGCACAGGGGGCCGCAGGGCGCCGGGTGCATGGGTCTCTTTTTCGCGTCGGGAAATCTTACCCTTAGCTGGTCGTGGTTGGAGGGGTCCCTGGTTCTGAGGCTGCAGGCGTAGTCCGGAGCGTCGAGGTGGGTCCTTGGGTGCCGGATTGTTGGTCACAGTTGCCAGGGGAACGTACTCGTGGTTTTTGTCCACTCCGGCACAGGCCAGGCTTGGCGGGTGCAGAGTGTGCAGGAGTCGCCGTTCCTGGTTGGCACCAGCGGCTTGTTACTTGCTTTGAGCAGAACCACTGCTTGTGGGAGTCCCAGTCTTTTAGAGTCACAAGGCAGTCCGGTCCTCCGGGGTTTTTGAGGTTGCTGACCACTGGAGACGCCGGGTTTTAGCAGGAGCAGGTTTGAGGGTCGACAGGCCTGTAGGGCTGCGGCCAAGTCAGTTGGTGTCTTCCTCTTGTTAGCAGCTGCACGGCAGGTCTTCTTTCTTCTTGTTCTTCTTGCTTGTTTCGGATTCGGGATTTGAGGAAGGTAGGATCAGGGTGCCCCTAAATACTAAATTTAGGGGCGTTACAGATAGGTAAAGGGCAGGGACCAATGGGTCCCTTCCCTGGGGTGGGTACACCCCCTATCCTGCCACTCTCCAGTGGGAGGGGGGCAGGAGCCTAATCCTGATTGGGCAGGGCTCCCCATCCTCAAGATGGCGAGAGCCCCGAGTTGTGCTTCACCTCGCCTCCCCCACCTGAGGGGTGGGGTCGGCAGAGGCTGGCACACCCAGTTTCCTCCCTTGGGGTTTCCCGCCAGTCTTCCCGCCAGAGTGGGGGTTAGAACCGGTGGGGGCCAGTTGCTGAGTACAGCAAGTGGCCTGGAGAAGCTCACAAAGGCGGCATGCCTTTGAAGCTTCCCCTGCCCATCCTGGTACCTCGCCCAGGATGTGCATTGTTGCAGGCCCAGGAGAGCGAATGGCTCTATACCCAGGGGTCCAGCAACATGTCTGCTGGGTGGCAGCCTTGGCAGCCTCTCAGACAGGACGTGGATTGTGGGTTAGGTTCAGGGGGCAACTCTAAGTGGCCCTCTGTTGTGCATCTTACATTAAATTCCACCCTGGCATCAGTGTGGGTTTAATGTGCTGAGAAGTTTGATATCAAACTTCTCAGTCTTCAGTGCAGGCATCACGGTGCTGTGGAGTGCGTGATGACTACCTCCCAGCACCATATACTCTTAATGGCAGCACTGCACTTACAGTGCCCAGGAATGGACCTGGGTACTGTAGGGGTACAGGGCTCATGCACCTGTACCCACACCACTGGCATAGTGCACCCAGCTAGAGGAGTGACTGAGGTATGCCAGGGCAGTGTTTGTGGGCATAGCACACAGGGATGTGTGCCATGTCGACTGTTTTGCACTACACCAAGACACTCAGTGCGTGTGTCAGGGTACAGGGCCTCTAAGGGTGGCACAATAAGTGCTGCAGCCCTTGAAGGCCTTCTCTGGTCACAAGGCCCTGGGTACCTAGGGTACCATTTACCAGGGGCCGACATGTGGCCAGAGATGCCAATGGGATTTAGGCTTCATGCAGTTTTAGGGAAGGAACAAACGCCCTGGGTACCTGATTGGCAGGAGCCCAGGGCACACTCAGTCAAAGTACATAGCAATTCAGCAAAAAGTGGGGGCATACCAGGCAAGAAAGATGGCACTTTCTCACTGCTATGTCCCAGGTACATATGCTAATCATAGGTGGAGTGCGCATGGGGCCCCGCTCCTAGGGCTTATGAAAGCCCCGGGGATCACCATCCACCAATTAACCCCCCCCCCCCCCCCTCCTGGGCAAATGTGAGCAAAGGAGGGGGGGAGCAGAGCGGCCATGTCATGGGGTACCTTATGGCATGGCGGGAGCACTGGTCCCGCCATGCCATAGCAATTAGTGTGCTCCACTCTGAACAAGGCAGTTGCCTGGTAAGAAGGGTGTAAAAAGCAATGCCGGCTCCCGCAGGAGGTGGAAGCCGGCCAGGACCACTGCGGCCTTCAGCTTCACCCTGTAGTCCCCAACAAAGAGGCATGTCCCCGGGGGATGGGGTCCCCGGTGCCGAAATCTATCTGGGGAGGGGGTTGGGGGGACGCTGCCCTTCTCCAGTTTTATTAAAATGTAAAAACATGGGTGAGGCCCAGGGTGATGCGGTCCCCGGGGCCCAAAAGGTTCAAGGGCAGGGGAGCCACGCGCCCCCCCCCCTGCCTAAAAAACAAAAAATAAGCTGTGAACTCTACAGAGGCCAGCCCCCTTTTTCCACTACTTAAACGCACCTCCTGGTGCACTTCTAGTTGGGTGGCTGAAGCCCCCTTTGCTGCTAAGGCTCGTTAGTGGCCAACTAGTCCTCCTGTTTCCTCCAGTAAGCCTCACGCAGTAAGATTGCTGGGAGGTTGTCAAAGGCCATGCCCCCTTTCTCCATCACTCTGCAGACGCACCTCTCGGTGCACTTCTGGTGGGGGGCTGACGTCCCCTTGCTTTCTGAGGACCTCCGGACTAAAGCAGCAGTGCGCCTGGAGTCTCGTTTGAGGAGTGGTGGAGAAAGGGGACGTGGCCTCTGACTACCTCTCAGCAGTCCAGCTGTGTGGTTCTTGCTAGAGTTAACAGGAGGGCTAGTTGGCCCCCAATGACCCGCAAGAATAACTGGCCATCTTTCTGGCTTTAAAAGCTTTCAGAACCATCATTCACGGAAGCACGGTGTTGATCCGGACGGACAACACAACGTGCATGCACTACATCAACAAGCAAGGAGGCACGAGGTCCGTTCTGTTGTCCCTTCAGGCTCAAAAGATTTGGGATTGGGCGATTCAACATCACATTGCCCTCACAGCAGTACATGTTCCGGGAGCGTCCAACATTCTGGCGGATTCCCTAAGCAGATCCTCCACGACCAATCACGAGTGGGAATTGCACCAACCCACTTTGGAGCACATATTCCAGCTATGGGGTCCCCCGAATCTGGATCTTTTTGCAACCTATCTGAACCGGAAATGCCAGTTCTACGCAAGTTGGCTTCCCCAACCAAAGTCATGCGGGAACGCCTTTTTGATGAACTGGTCCACAATTTATGCTTACGCCTTTCCACCGATTTCCTCTAGTCCCCAAGGTTCTACGGAAAATGAGGAAAGAACCCTGTCGGCTCATCCTAATAGCCCCCCGATGGCCTCGACAAATATGGTTCACGGAGCTGCTGCTACTGTCTCAGTGCGAACCAATCATGCTTCGTCCTCTTCCGAATCTTTTGACCATGGAACACGGTCAAATTTGTCATCCCGATCCTGCGTCTCTACACTTAGCGGCTTGGAACCTGAGTACTTTGAATTTGTGAATTTGGACATCCCTTTGGAGTGCAGAGAAGTCTTAGCAAAGGCTACAGCTCCTTCTACTGTAAAAACTTATAAACTCAAATGGAAACGATTTTGTTCATGGTGCAATGATGCCAAAATTCATCCCATACATTCCAAGCCAGAGCAACTTTTACCTTTCTTTTTGCATCTAGCAAAATCAGGCCTTTCATATGCTACCCTTAAAGTCTTTTTAGCGGCAATCTCACGATTCCGTCAAGATGGCTCTAACTCCCTTTACTCGTCAAGAGTAATGCAACAGTTTTTCAAAGGACTTTTTCGGATGTTTCCTCCGATACGTCGGCCTCCTCCTCCATGGCATTTAAACATTGTATTGGCACAGCTCATGAAATCACCATTCGAGCCAATCCATAAGGTCAGCCTCAAACATGTCACGTGGAAGACTTCTCTTCTCCTAGCTCTTACATCTTCATGCCGGGTCAGTGACTTGCAAGCATTTACCATTAACCCACCTTTTCTTCAATTTACTAAGGACTCTGCCCTGCTTCGCACCAATCCGGCCTATAGCCCTAAAGTGCCATCTGATTTCCACCTCAATCAGCCGGTTGTTTTAAAAAGGTTTTTTCCTAATCCTCAAACTTTTGCAGAAAAGTCACTTCATTCTTTGGATGTCAAGAGATGTCTCAAATTTTATCTTCAAAGAACTGCTGCCATTCGTAAAAATGACCAACTCTTTGTCGCCTACGGACGCATGCGACAAGGTCATCCTGTCACCAAACAATCTATAGCACGTTGGATATCCTCTGCTATTACCTTTTGCCATCAAGAAGCAGGAAAACCTCTTGCTGCTGCCGTGAAAGCGCACTTCACAAGGAAGGTTTCTTCTTCTACTGCGCTTTTTGCTGGAGTCCCTCTTCAATCCATCTGTAGAGCGGCGACTTGGTCCAGCAGACACACCTTTACGAGACACTACTGTCTGGATGCTGCAGACGACACGGACACAGCCGTGGGACAAGCAGTCCTTCGTAATCTTTTTAAATAAGGTGAGCCTCTGGGGTCCTACATCCAGAGGACCGTATTTACTCTTACTACTCCGCAACACACGACCTGCATGTCCGACTGGACAGGGTGTTGGGATCTCGTTCCCTCCTGCCGTTGGTGGAGTGTTCGGAATACTTGGGACGGACACACTCCGATCATAACCCCCTGCGGATACAGCTCCGATGGGATGTGGAACGGCCCCCTATCCCTACATGGCGCCTCCAACCAGCTGCGCTGGAGGATCCCGAATTCCGCTCCTCATTGGGAACAGCCATACTGGCATACTTTGAGCTTAATGAGGGCACTGCGAGTAACGCACTGGTGGAATGGGACGCCCTCAAAACAACGCTCAGAGGACATTGCTTGGGGGCCACGTGGAATATACGGAGGCAGTTATCGAAGGACCTTGCCTGCCTTGAATCCCAGCTGTTGCAGCATGAACGCGAGGGCGAGGGTGGGGGCAGCCACTCCGGTTACCTGAAGGAGCTACGGACGCGGCATGTGGCGCTCCTGGAGCGTTTACGTTGCCATAATTACGCAGCCCACACAGCCCGCACACATGCCACAGCAGACAGGGCGGGCCGCCTACTTGCTTGGTTGCTAAGACAAGACGATTCCCGAGCCCCGATTGCTGCCATGCGTACACGCGAGGGAGAAATGGTGTGCACACAACGGGAGATTCATAGGGTCATGGTAGAGCATTATGCAGGGCTTTACCAGTCCGGGATTAGTGGTGCGAACCTCGAGATAGCGGCATTTCTTGAACGGCTCCAGCTGCCCACAACCTCAGCTGCCCAACAGGAGGAACTTAACCGCCCCTCACTCTGGAGGAGATAGGGGAGGCAATTGCGTCCATGGCGTCAGGGAAGACGCCGGGACCGGATGGCATGCCGGCCGAATTTTACAAAGCTTACCGGGAGACCCTAGTGCCTCAATTGCACGCTCTCTTCGCCGTAGCGATGGAAGAAAATACGCTACCCCCCTCGATGCGTGAGGCGTATCTGGTATCCCTGTTGAAGCCTGGCCGAGACCCAATGGCCTTGGGATCTTACCGACCGCTGGCGCTCCTCAACGCAGATTATAAAATACTGGCTAAAACTCTAGCGGACCGTTTGGCGCCAGTGGTCGCAACGCTGGTTCACAGGGATCAAAATGGGTTTGTTCCCAAGAGATCCACGTCATTGAACCTGCGGAGATTTTTCAGGGTGGCGACGGACAGCATCCATGAGTGGCCTAGGGCAGGTTGCTTAATGTTGGACCTGGAAAAGGCCTTTGATAGTTTGGAATGGGGGTACTTGTCAACATTGTTGCAGCGATATAATCTGGGGTTGGACTTTTTGCAGATGGTTGGCCTGTTGTACAAGAATCCCTCGGTTCGGGTACGCCTGGGTCCGTACGTGTCGGAGACCGTGCCTGTCTGCAGGGGCACTAGACAGGGGTGCCCGCTATCGCCGCTCCTGTTCGCGCTGGCGATTGAGCCCCTGGCGGTGGCACTGCGCACATTGATGGGAGACGGCATCCAATTGGGAGACGCAGTTCATCAAGTGTCATTGTATGCAGATGATCTGCTAGTATATGTGAGGGATGTCGAAAATATCCCAGCACAGCTGGACCACATATTGCAGGACTTCGCTGCTGTGTCAGGGTTGCGGGTAAATGCCAACAAGTCCTGTCTTTATGCGTTCGGGGAGGGGCGGCTGGACCCGGGCTACACTCTCAATGGGGAAAGGGTGATGTGGAAAGGGGACACTTTTCGGTACCTGGGGGTACAGATATATCGCCAACCGTCTGACCTTTTTGATGGAAATCTGGGCAGGGCTCTCACAGCCATTAAGTCGCAGATGCGGTTCTGGGGCACATTGCCACTTACGGTCACGGGCAGGGTGGCATTATCGAAAATGGTGGTTCTGCCAAGACTCCTGTATTATTTTTCTAACCTGCCATTGTATGTCCCTGCGGCATTTTTTGCCATGTTCTCCAGAACGCTCCGGGACTTCATCTGGGGGAATAGCCGGCATAGGCTGTCACTAGCAAAATTGTACCTTCCGACTGACCAGGGGGGGACTTGCGGCACCCTGCTTCGAGCACTACTACCTAGCCGCTCAGTTACAATGGGTTGCTCGCTGGTTTGCGGATAGAGGCCGAGAGGACACGGCCTCAACGCTACCCCCTTACTCACTGGAGCGACTCCTGGGGCTTTTTCACCCGACGGCCAGGCGAGCGACGCCAGAGCCGCTTCTTCTGAGCGTGGCGTATAGATGTTACAGCAGAAGCCTATTTCTTACCAGAGCTCTAACCCCATATGCGCCGGCGTTACCGCTGGAGGGATCCCCAAGCGGGTTGGGGACACTCACCACCCGCACGCTCACGGACTGGCGGGATGCTGATGTATACACCCTGGGAGATCTGTACCGTGACGGTGCCCTTCGGTCATATGATCAGCTGATGGAGGAGGAGGGATTGCCCCCAGGACAGTTCCTTCTGCATCGCTCACTTGTTGCATCCCTGACAACGAAATGGGGGGACGTGTCCACGGAGCCTCCTCAGCACCTCACCATACAATACCTACACGTTATGGGACGTGGTAGGCGTCTGATCCGCTGGTTCGCGGCGTCGCTGCGTACTCATGCAGCGATAGCGCTGGAATCTCTCAGACATAAGTGGGAAGCTGACATGGGTAGGCCACTGGAGGATAGGGAATGGGAGCGTGTGTTGGGGAGCCCAGTGCGCATACCCAGAAATATGAGGTTCAGGCAGATCCAGCTGTTCATTATACATAGGGCGTACCTCACACCGGAGGCAGTCAACATGTATTTCCACCGTACAGATGCAGGGTGTCCCAGATGCGCCGAGCTGGGGGTGGGTATAGTTCATATGTTATGGAGCTGTAGCCGACTTCATACGTACTGGCATAAAATCAGCAGGTTACTACATGCATGCGCTGGCAGTGCCCTACCGTTTGAGTGGACCGTATATCTGTTACACCTGTTCCGCAACACCTGTTCCGCAGAACTCCGGCCACGAAGGTAGTGTCCCGGTTTATAGACCTGGGTATGATAGTAGCTAAGAGACTGCTCACCAAGAGATGGAAGGCGCAGGACCCGCCTCACTCGCTGGCATGGAGAAATTCACTGCTCACCTAAAATAAGGTGAGCCTCTGATGCTTCCCTCCTCCTGCACACAAGGTACTTTTATTTATTATGTATAGTAGATATATCTATATATAGATCTTTTATATGCATATAGTCTTCTGCACTGTATATGCTGTTTTGATTCTTATGTACCTTGTAGTATTCTGCTTCACTACTCTTATTCAAGCATGTGAATCTATGAAAGACACCCCAATACTGGAGAAGAACAAATGTTACTTACCTGTAAACTGTGGTTCTCCAGTATTGGTGTCTTTCATAGATTCACATGCGACCCACCCACCTCCCCTCAGAGGCTCTATTGTGTATTTGACTTTGTCACTCTTGTGCTATGAAAATCTGAGAGCCTGAGTCTCTGGGGAGAGGGTTCTAGAGGGTGTGGA
Source organism: Triturus cristatus (assembly GCF_964204655.1). Classification (NCBI taxonomy): domain Eukaryota; kingdom Metazoa; phylum Chordata; class Amphibia; order Caudata; family Salamandridae; genus Triturus; species Triturus cristatus. The sequence goes on from NC_140580.1 coordinate 261,736,110, forward strand.
CGCCTGATTGGCTGGATTTGGCCTAGAACATAATGACAGTGATGTTATAGAGGTGACAAGTTGTCTATCTGTGAAAACTCTATGGTTTTTTCTTTCTTTTATGCCTAATGGGCATGGGTTGTTACTACATTGCTTTGTTATGTACCGTGGGACTCCCACTTCGACGACGGGGAATATTCAAGCATGTGAATCTATGAAAGACACCAATACTGGAGAAACACAGTTTACAGGTAAGTAACATTTGTTCGTATGCATCTGTTCTTGCCATGTAGAGCTGCAGAGCCACACACGCCCACCCACCTCCCCGGGACCTGTATCTGTTCCAGCATTGTCTTACTTAGACATCACACATGGACATCTCTCTCTTTTCTACAAACTCCATTTCCCATCATGGCTAAAAACAATCTAACGATGGAGTTGATGCCCATGCGCACTGATGTCCAAGGGAGGAGTCACCTATCTCGTGACCACAAAGACTTCTTCCGAAGACAACAACAACCTGCAAGCATCCGAGCCCAACACCAGATGGCGATCTACTATCCTAGTGTGTGGCTCTGCAGCTCTACATACCAAGAACAGATGCATACTGGTAAGTAGCATATTCCTACCTACCTGACCCTGGGAGACTCCTGAGTCTTACCCCAGAACCTTAACTCTGCAAGTAGAGTACTTACCTAAAAGCCGATAACTCACATTTTCTCCATAGGGTAACATTGACTGGTTTTCACTTGGAAATTCTTCTAAGTGTCGAGTTTTGAAACTTTAAAATATTCACTAGAAATCACCCGATCAACAAAAACAAAATTACTCACCTGCCATCAGGAGAGATCCCAGCACTGACCCTTACAACTGCGATTTTCCGATAACCAAACTTTCCTCCATAGGATAACATTGCCTAGTTTTTGCCAGAAATTCTTCTAAGTGTCGATTTTTGAAACATACAAATATTCCTTAAAAATCGCCTGTGTAACAAAAACGATTTCTTTCAACTGTAATTGATATTGCATTTACTTAAAGATTCCCATTGAGCTCAATGTTATAATTGTTTAACTTGTGTTGCCTCTTGCAACAACTGTAACTATTGCATTTAAAAGTCTATTGCTTATTGAAAGTATTCAAGTAGAGCATTTCATTCTGAGAAAGTATTTTGATACCTACTTGTGGTTCTAAAATAAAACAATTGTATATTTTTATATACAAACCATTGGCCTAGAGTTCAGTTCTAGAGTGTGTGAGACCATTTTCTGACTGCGTGTGTACAACAAATGCTTTACACTGTCCTCTGATACTGCCTTACTGCTCGATCAAGCTACCACTTTAGAGAGTAAGGTTATATCTAACATTAACCTCTGCCAAACCTCTGGGGACTGTTGGACTCTGTACACACTGTACCTTACCTTGGTGCAGTATATACAGAACCACTTTCTTACATTGGTGGATCAGCGGTGGGATACAAAATTGCTTTTGTTGGACTACTTGGTTACCATCTGATCACACGACAGACCTCTTAAATTACCTTTAGAATTCTGATTTTCCTAAATTGGTCTTTCCAAAATACTAAAAGTCTTGTCAGGGCCTTGCTTAAGTCTCCTTAGAATTTTAGAGAAATAAGTCACTGTAGTCCAGGGTAGCGGGTTAGAACTGTCTTGTTAAAATGTCTCAAACGAACCCAGCTACTAGTGAAGGTAATACCATGCAGGACCTGATTGAGGAGCTCGACCTCACACCGTACTTACACTTGTCTTTCAAGGAATTGAGGTCCTTATGCAAACTAAAAAATATACAAATGGGCTTGCATCCAACCAAACAAGGGCTCCAGGAGCTCCTGGCTGAGTATACTCAGGACCACCCCTCTGAACATGGTGATGACCAGTCAGAAGGGGAAAGGGAGGAGGATAGTGACCCCCCCCCACCCACCAATAATCCCTAGGTAGGAAAGGGACCCCATACCCTTAACTCCAAGAATCAACCTCTGGGGACCTAGAGACCACATAGGTGGACCAGGTCCCAGAGGAAACACTGGGGAACTCCCTAGTGAAGAGGGCAGCTTTTTAGCAAAGCTGGCCAAGAGATTAGAACTAGAGTCCAGAGTCCTGGCTCTAGAGAAAGGAAGGAGATGAGTTTAGCACCCATCAATGGTGGCAGCAATGCAAATAATAAGGATAAAGAGCAGTCTTATGATCCTAAAAAAAGGGATTGTCCCTAAATTTGAGCAAGGTGATGACATAACCAAATGGTTTACAGCCTTTGAGAGGGCTTGTGACATGAGAAAAGTAAAGAAACCTCGCTGTGGAGCACTCCTGTGGGAACTGTTCTCTGGCAACTGCAGAGACAGGCTTCTGACCCTCTCTGGGTCAGATGCAGGGTCTGGGCTCACCACTGAGGAGTATAGAATTAGATTCAGGGGGGCTCACAAAACCCAGACTCAGTCCTGGATTGATTTTGTAGACTAGTCAGTAAAGACACTGGGTGGTTGGTTAACTGGACACAATGTGCATGATTTTACTGGACTTTGCAATTTGTTTATGAAGGAACATATACTAAGTAATTGCACAAATGAAAAGTTATATCAGCATTTGGTAGACCTAGGTCTAATTTCTCCCCAAGAATTGAAAAGCAGGCAGACCACTGGGTCAAGACTAGGGTGACCAGGACAATCACTGGGGGTGACAAGAAGAAGGTGGTTACAAAACCTCCCCAGGGGAAAGGTGGTGAGAATCCCCAAAATAAAAAGTCTGAGTCTTTCAAAGGGCCCCAAAAACCTGTACAGGGGGGTGGGTCCCAAACTACTCCCTATGTGCCTCAGCCTTATAGGGGGGGAAGAACTTTGATCCCACAAAGGCCTGGTGTAACAACTGTAAGAAGTTGGGACACTTAACTGTAGATAAATCTGGCCCCCAAAACAAGGCCCCCAAGGCAACCAGTAGAGCTACACCTGGGGTGGCAAGTCTACAGATGAGATCAACAGTGTGCCCAGAGCAAATCAGGATGGACACTGAAGCAGTTCTAGTTCCAGAAGGGGAAGTTGAGTTTGCCACTGTAGCTGTGTGGCCACCCAACTTAAAGAAGTACTTACAATACCCCTGGGTTAATGGAACTAGGATAGAAGCTCTGAGGGATACAGGTGCCAGTGTCACTATGGTGAGAGACACACTGGTTGCCCCTGAGCAATACTTGATTGGGAAAACTTACCCAGTCACCAATGCTGACAGTGTTACCGCTAATCATCCAATGGCTATGATGGCATTCGGCTGGGGGGGCGGGGGGGGGGGGGGGGGGAGGTTACTGGCCTGAAACAGGTAGTGGTCTCTCAAAAGTTACCAGCTGCATGTCTGCTTGGCAATGACCTGGAAACCTCAGCCTGGGCTGAGGTTGAGTTGAAAGCCCATGCAGCCATGCTGGGTATCCCTGAATTGGTGTCTGTGCAAACAAAAGCAAGAGGAAGGGTGAGAAAGTAGGATTGGAGCCTAAAAGTATGGCCCAACCCACCAAGAAATAAAAGGTAAGAAGACTGGGGGACAAGCTTCCATACAGCAAACCACTCCAGGCCCCTCTCCTCAGGGAGAGGACTTGGACACCCCAGAGGGAACTGAGCCTATGGAGCTTGACCCTTACCAGGTTGAACTCTTGGGCCCAGGGGGGACCCTCTAGGGAAGAGCTGTGCCAGGGTCAGCAAGACTGTCCCACTCGTGAAAGCCTTGGGCAGCAAGCTGTTTCAGAAGCAAAGGGAGATGTCAGTCGTACCCACAGAGTCTATTGGAAAGAGGGATTACTGTACACTGAGGCAAGAAACCCCACTCCTGGAGCCACCAGGAGGGTGGTAGTGCCACAGAAGTACAGGGAGTTCCTCCTAACTTTGGCTCATGACATCCCCCTAGCTGGACATCTGGGGCAAACCAAAACTTGGGAAAGGTTAGTTAGTCACTTTTACTGGCCCCAGATGCACCAAAAGGTGAAGGAGTTTGTCAGCTCCTGTGTCACCTGTCAAGCCAATGGCAAGACAGATGGCCACCCAAAAGCCCCCCAATACCACTGCCTGTGGTGGGGGTTCCCTTTTGAAAGGGTAGGTGTGGACATTGTGGGTCCACTTGAACCTCCCACAGCCTCAGGGAACATGTTAAGTCTAGTAGTAGTGGATCCTGCGACTAGGTACCCAGAAGCAATTCCACTTAGGACTAATACAGCTCCTGCAGTAGCCAATGCCCTCCTGGGTGTCTTCACCAGGGTAGGGTTTCCTAAGGAGGTGATTTCTGACAGAGGTTCCAACTTCATGTCTGCTTACCTAAAACACATGTGGAAGGAGTGTGGAGTGCAGTACAAGCTTACTACACCATACCACCCACAAACCAATGGCCTTGTTCAGAGGTTCAACAAGACATTGAAAGGCCTGATCATGGGACTCCCTGAAATACTCAAGAGGAGATGGGATGTCCTGCTGCCGTGCCTGCTTTTCGCTTACAGAGAAGTGCCACAGAAGGGAGTAGGGTTTTCCCCCTTTGAGCTTCTGTTTGGTCATCCTGTGAGCGGACCACTCTGTCTTGTGAAAGAGGGTTGGGAGAGGCCTCTCCAAGAACCCAAGCAAGACATTGTGGACTATGTGCTTGGCCTAAGGTCCAGAATGGCTGAGTACATGGAAAAAGCATCCAAGAACCTTGAGGCCAGCCAGGAGCTTCAGAAGCACTGGTATGGCCAAAAAGCTGCACTGGTTGAATTTCAACCTGGGCAACAGGTGTGGGTTTTGAAGCCAGTGCTACCAAGGGCACTCCATGATAGATGGAGTGGCCCTTACCCTATCCTAGAGAAAGAGTGAGGTCACTTACTTAGTTGACCTGGGCACAAGAAGGACACCCAAAATGGTTATCTATGTGAACCGCCTTAAGCTCTACAATGACAGGGCTGACATCACCATGCTGATGGTGAATGATGAGGAACAGGAAGCAGAGAGTGAACCTCTCCCTGAGCTCCTCTCCTTCAGCCCCAAAGATGGGTCAGTGGATGGTGTGATCTTCTCAGACACCCTCTCTGCCCAACAGCAGACGGACTGCAAGCAAGTCTTGCAACAGTATGCTGGACTCTTTTTCCCTGACCCCTGGTCTGACAAACTGGTGTAACCATGATGTGGACACTAGTGACAGTGCACCTGTCAAGAACAAAATCTATTGTCAGACCAAGTCAAGGAAAGCGTCAAAGCTGAAGTCAGCAACTCACTCACTCGCTCATCCATGCAGGCAGTCACACACCCTTTTGCCTACCCACCCACACAGATACTCATACACCCATATAGGTAATCAATCAATCACCCATACAACCACACACCCACTCATCAACCCATGCTAACCCATACTGCCACTTTGACCCAAACCGATAGACATTCAGACAACCTAGTCAGTTATCCATATATTCACTAAGCCACCTAACCACTCACATATACAGTCAGTCACGCACCTACCGAATCATCTATAGAGGCACTCGTACACCCCCTGATTCATCAATGCGAGTTAGTTACCTCAGTTAACTATAACTGCTGAACTTCTCTGGTTTTGCACAAGTGAAATGTCAGCACAACTATAACGTCCCTGTTACCTTTGTTTTTTTCAGTGAATTTCTAAGTTTAAAAAATAAAATTCTATTCCTGAACTATAAAACTATAACTTCTCTGTAACCGCTGGTATTGTCAGTGTATTTATATATTCACAGAATATATATATATATTTATATTTCTCGTAAAAAAAAAAAAAAAACAAAGGTTAGAGGGACGTTATAGTTTGACATTTCACTAGTAGAAAACATCAGCCGTTATAGTTAGCTGAGCTAACTATAACTCGCGCCCCTGCAATGCACTGCTTATGACCTCGCATATTACATCAATCATGACATGGTCGTTGACATCACTGATGACATCATCCACTGACTTAGTGTTTTTTAAAATATTTGAGTGTTACATATATATACCTAGGCGTATTGGTGAATCAGTGGGTGTACGAGTGACTGTATGGTTGACTCAGCGGGTGCGTGACTGATTGTATAAGTGAGTGATTAGGTGTCTCAGTGAATGTATGGGTGAGTGACTGGTTGTGTGAATGTATGTATCTCTCTGTCAGTTGATGTCTAAGTGGGTGTATGAGTGTTTTAGTGGGTACGTGAATGGCTATATGGGCGATTGGTTGTCTTGACTACGCCTATGGGTGTCTGTATTTGTGGGTAAGGAGGTGTTACTGCCTGTGTGGATCAGCGAGTGGGTGAGTCAGTGGCTGTATGGGGTACTGTTCAGTGTATGAAAAGTTGTGTGAGTGTCTGTATGGCTGTGTCGGTGATTGAGTGCGTGTGTCAGTATGGGTGAGTAACTGAGCAAGTGAAAGGCAGTATGCATGAGTGATAGGTATCTGAGTGACTATGAGCGAGTGAATGTGAGAGTGGCTATATAGATGAGCGCATGCTTTTGTCAGTGACTTTATAGCTGAGTGAGTATGTGTTACTGTTTGTATGAGTAAGTGGGTGGTGTATAACTGTTTGGGTGAGCAAGTGGCCTGGATCCGGATCGGCACCAGTTGACCTCGTTACGCCTCCCCCAGCGCCGATTCCACCGGACCCACGTCCGCCGCTGGCGTCTGCTGTGTCCCCAGCCGATGTCGACCCCGGCCTCCACCTCGAGATTGAGTTGGACCGGCATCAACCGCCGCTGGATTAGATGCTGACGGGTACTTTTGTACCCCTGTTCTACTCTGGCTCTTTGAGACCTGATAGGCAGCCAGAGGAGGAGAAGGACTGGGGGCGGGGGTCTGGGGGAAGCCGGTGGTTTGGATGCCTCACCAGACCATGGCATGTTAACTCCTCCTACCTTGGCTACGGAGGAGGGAGCGTCATACGCAGTGATGTTGCATAGGGTGGCCAAGGCTCTCCACCTCGAGCTACCTATGGTGGCAGTCAGGACTAACCACCTGATAGAGGTGCTTCAACCGGCAGCAAGCTTTTCGGAGCCCCTGCTGCCGTTTAATGAAGCCCTGACAGATATCCTTTTGGGCACCTGGTCCAGGCCCAACACTGGGGCTCCCGTGGACTGGATGATTCCCCGACGCCACCGCCCGGCCCAAGGCAACCCCACTTTCCTCTCCCAACACCCCACCCGTGGGGGCTTGGTAGTCCAAGCCTCCACGTCCAAGGGCGCACGCCCTACCGCTCCTCCGGACAGGGATTCCAAAAAGCTGGATCATTTTGGGAAGATGTTTTTTTTCCTCCAGTTTGGGACTGCGGTCGGTAAACAACGCATGTCTATTGGGCCGTTACACCCACTCCGTGTGGGACACGGTTGCGCAACTGCAGCAGAGCACGGCCCCGGGGAAGCCTGGTCCATGCTCTGCTGAAGGGATAGACGCAGCGAAGTTTACCATTCACTGTTGTTGGAAAGGCGTTCGCCGGAGGGGGGTTCGATGCCCGTCTTGCCCACTCCTTTGACCCACCTCCCACGTAGGCCGAACTAGGCGCGCACACCCTGATATACACTACGAACAGAGTGACACCACACGTATTCTTTGTAGGACGATAGGTTCTTTTATCGATGATTTTCAAGGGATCTTTTATGATCCAAGATGCAAGTAGTACAGCAGTGGCACAAAGTACCACAAATCGGTCGTGGGGAATGGGGGTAGCGGGACAGTCTTTCAAGATAGTGTCTCTGCGAAATACCCTGCGGATAGCTCACAATCCTCGAGCTGGAGGGTGTCGATTCTCTGGGCGATCTCTTACCGAGTCGTCCTCAAGGGGAGCGCCGCGAGTCTCTCAGCAGGCACAGGTGGTCGGAGTTCGGGAGCCGCGATTCCGTCAGCAAGGCTCAGATGGTTCAATAGCTGGGGGCCGCGAGTCACTCAGCAGGCCCAGGTGGTTCAGTGCTCGGGAGCCGCGACCTCGTCAGCAGGGCTCAGATGGTTCAATAGCAAGAGGCCGCGAGTCACTCAGCAGGCCCAGGTGGTTCAGTGCTCGGGAGCCGCGACCTCGTCAGCAGGGCTCAGATGGTTCAATAGCAAGAGGCCGCGAGTCACTCAGCAGGCCTAGGTGACTTCAGCGTTCAAGAGCCGCGACAGCGTCAGCAGGCTCGGATGGTTCCAGGTCTTCTCTACCTTTGTTTCTCCGGCACCCCTTGTTATACTCCGCTTGCTCTTTGAAGTCCGGGGTCCTCGCAGAGGGGGGACTGGGGTGACTGAGGGGGTTCGGCGGGATTTCCTGCCGCTCACTTCTTTGGTCTTTTCAGGTGGGTCTGGGAGGGACCCCAGACGCTCGGCAGGGGAGGCGCCTGCTCCCCGGGGGCCTGGTGGCCGATCGAGTCTTCCCGGGGAAGGCGACCCGAGGTGTGACTGGGCTGGCGCCTTTGGGTCTGGCTCGAGGGTTCCCGCTCCCTCGGTCGGACATGCGTGGTAGGGTGTCGAGTCTGTCGGGGCTCTGGCCGGCCCTCGGATCTGGGTGGCTGGGGCGGCCGGAGTCGGAGATGTCGTGTCTTGAGGGTGGTTGCAAGTTGGCTGGATGATGGGGAGGGCAACGCCGTGAGGCCGGTCTCACAAAGGGTAAGTACTCGACTGGCAGAGTTGAGGTTCTGGGCACAGACTCAGGGGTCTCCCAGGGTCAGGTAGGTACAGTTGCTTCACCCTCAGCGACTCTAGGGCGGTCGGAGGCAGAGAGAGTTAGGCCCAATGTTATCCTATGAGGGATAGGGGGGGCCTTGTTTGGTGGCTGCTGTCTGGCAAGCAACGCAGCTGTGGGAGCTGGGCTCCTGGTCACTAACTCAGGGCAAGTGGGGAAGTAGGAAAGTGTAGAGTTTTCACTGCCAGGGCCACTCGGGCGGCTGGGTGCAGAGTGCTTTTGAGCCTTCGGGCGCTCAATGGATTTGAATGGGAAATCTCCGGTTTGGAAAAAGACTGCAGGCTCGGGGACGAGGATTCTTCAGGTGCCACCACCACTTCGAGAGGTAAGTTGGGTAGTTGGAGGATAGGTAGGTACCCCGGGATTGGACACAGAGGGCTGTGGGGCGCAGGGGTGCCTTTTGGTGTCGGAAAATCTTACCCTCTGTTGATCGCGGTTGGGGTGGCACACTGTTCTGAGGCTGCAGGCTTCTTCAGGATTGTTGAGGGGGATCCTTGGGTGCCGGACTCGGGGTCACAGTTGCCGTGGGGTCGTCCTCGTGGGTTTAGTTCACTCCGGCATCGGCCAGGCTTGGCTGGTGCAGAGTGGGCTGGGATCGCGGTTCCGGGCTGCTGCCAGGGGTGAAAGGTAGGTTCTGAGTAGAGCCTCTACTCATGGGAGTCCCAGGGGATCAGAGTTCAAAGGTAGCCAGGTCCTCCAGGGTTTCTGAGGTTGCTGGCCACAAGAGATGCAGGGTTTGGAGCAGGAGCAGGAGCAGGTTCGAGGTCGACAGGCCGGTAGGGCTGGGGCCAAAGCAGTTGGTGTCTCCCTCTCCTTCGCAGCTGCAGGGCAGGTCTTCTTTTCTTCTCGCTCTTCTTGTAATTTCGGAATCTGGAATCTGGGGAAGGAAGGTTCAGGGTGCCCCTAAATACTAGATTTAGGGGCGTTACAGGTAGGTGAAGGACAGGGACCAATGGGTCCCCGTCCTGGGGTGGGTACACCCCCTATCCTGCCTCTCTCCTGTGGGAGGGGGGCAGTAGCCTAGTCCTGATAGGGTAGGGCTCCCCATCTTCAAGATGGCGAGAGCCCGGAGATGTGCTTCACCTCGCCTCCCCCCACCTGAGGGGTGGGGTTGGCAGGCTGGCACATCCCCTGTCCTTATTTGGGGTTTCCGGCCAAAGCTTCCCGCCAGAGTGGGGGTTGCAGGGGCCTGGGGAAGCTCACAGAGGCGGCATGCCTTTGAAGCTTCCCCCTGCCCATCCTGGGGGAGGAGATTTAGCACCTCGCCCAGGATGTGCATTGTTGCAGGACCAGGAGAGCAGGGGCTCTCCTACCCAGGGGTCCAGCAACATGTCTGCTGGGTGGCAGCCTAGGCAGCCTCAGAGCAGACGTGGATTCGTGGTTGGGTTTCAGGGGGCACCTCTAAGATGCCCTCTGGGGTGCTGGGTACATTAAATCCCACACTGGCATCAGTGTGGGTGTAATGTGCTGAGAAGTTTGATACCAAACTTCCCAGTCTTTAGTGTTGCCATTGTGGTGCTGTGGAGCTCGTGTTTGACGAGCTCTCAGCACCATGTACTCTTAAATGGCAGCACTGCACTTACAGGGCTCAGGAATGGACCTGGGCACTGTAGGGGCACAGGGCTCCTGCTCCTGTGCCCACACCATTGGCATAAGGCACCCAGCTAGAGGGGTGACTGATGTATGCCATGGCAGTGTAGGTGATGGGCATGGCACACAGGGATGTGTGCCATGTCGACTTTGTTTTGGTTTTGCACCCAAACACTCAGCCTGCAAAGGCAGTGTGTGTGTAAGGGTACAGGGCCTCTAAGGGTGGCACAAGGTGTGCCGCAGCTCTTAGAGGTCTCCCTTGGTCACAAAGCCCTGGGTACTTAAGGTACCATTTACTAGGGCCTGACATGTAGCCAGGGTTTGCCAATTGGGGTTTGGTTTGTTTTAGGGAAGGAACATAGGCCCTGGGCACCTGATTGGCAGGAGTCCAGGGCACACTCAGTCAAAGTACATTCAGCAATCAGCAAAAAGTGGGGGCATACCATGCAAGAAAGATGGCACTTTCTCACAGGGGGTCCCTGGTTCTGAGGCTGCAGGCGTCGGCCGGAGCGTCGAGGTGGGTCCTTGGTTCCCGGATTCGGGGGTCAGTCGCCGAGGGAACGTCCTCAGGGTCTTAGTCCACTACGTCACAGGCCAGGCTTGGCGGGTGCAGTGTGTGCAGGGTTCGCTGTTCCGGGCTGATGCCAGGGGTTAGAAATTTGCTTTGAGCAGAGCCACTGCTCATGGGAGTCCCAGATGCTCAGAGTCACAAGGTAGCCAGGTCCTCCGGGGTTTGTGAGGTTGCTGGCCACAGGACTTGCCGGGATTTAGCAGGAGCAGGTTCGAGGGTCGACAGGCCGGAAAGGCTGGGGCCAAAGCAGTTGGTGTCTTCCTCTTCTTAGCAGCTGCACGGCAGGTCTTCTTTCTTCTTCTTTACTTTTTCAGAATCTGGAATCTGAGGAGGGAAGGTTCAGGGTGCCCCTAAATACTAGATTTAGGGGCGTTACAGGTAGGTAAAGGGCAGGGACCAATGGGTCCCTGCCCTGGGGTGGATACACCCCCCTATCCTGCCACTCTCCTGTGGGAGGGGGGCAGTAGCCTAGTCCTGATTGGACAGGGCTTTCCATCTTCAAGATGGCGAGAGCCCGAAGATGTGCTTCACCTCGCCTCCCCCACCTGAGGGGTGGGGTTGGCAGAGGCTGGCACATCCCCTGTCCTTACTTGGGGTTTCCGGTTAGTCTTCCCGCCAGAGTGGGGTTCAGAACCGGTGGGGGGCAGTTGCTGGGTACAGCAAATGTCCTGGAGAAGCTCACAAAGGCTGCATGCATTTGAAGCTTCCCCCTGCCCATCCTGGGGGAGGAGACCTAGCACCTCGCCCAGGATGTGCATTGTTGCAGGCCCAGCAGAGTGGGGGCTCTCCACCCAGGGGTCCAGCAACATGTCTGCTGTCTGACAGCCTAGGCAGCCTCTCAGACAATACGTGGATTGTAGGTTAGGTTTCAGGGTGCATCTCGTAGATGCCCTCTGCAGTGCTTTGTACATTAAATCCCACACTGGCATCCGTGCGGGTTTAATGTGCTGAGAAGTTTGATACCAAACTTCTCAGTCTTCAGTGTTGCCATTATGATGCTGTGGAGTTCGTGTTTGACGAGCTCCCAGCACCATATACTCTTAAATGGCAGCAGTGCTCTTCCAGTGCTTAGGAATGGACCTGGGTACAGTAGGGGCACAGAGCTCCTGTGCCCACACCACTGGCATAGGGCACCCAGCTAGAGGGGTGGCTGATGTATGCCAGGGCAGTGTAGGTTGTGGGCATGGCACACAGGGATGTGGGCCATGTCGACTCTGTGTTTTGTCTTGTACCCAGACACTCAGCCTGCAAGGGCAGTGTGTTTGTGTTAGGGTAAAGGGCCCCTAACGGTGGCACAGTGCTGCAGCCCTTAGAGGCCTTCCCTGGTCACAAGGCCCTGGGTACCTAGGGTACCATTTACCAGGGGCTGACATGTGGCCAGGGTTTGCCAATTTGGGTTTCGGGTTTTTAGGGAAGGAACATAGGCCCTGGGCACCTGATTGGCAGGAGCCCAGGGCACACTCAGTCAAAGTACAGTCAGCAATTCAGCAAAAAGTTGGGGCATACCATGCAAGAAAGATGGCACTTTCTCACAGTAGTTCTGTAGCGCGGCCGTCAAAGTGAAAGCGGCCCACGCTGGTAATTAAGCGCGGCCACTTAAGTGAAAGTGTCACGTGCTGTAAATTAATTATTTGAATAAGGGCAGCCGCTATATTTAAAGCGGACGGCACTGTAATTTAAATAAATACATTATAAAAGCCAGCAGTGTGCTGCGATGTCGTGGGTGGAAGAGGAGAACATCATTAGAGAAAACAGTGCTCACCGACTTATCAAACCGATCGTGTAATGACACCAGTAAAAAGTCCAGTCATTATGGGAGGTTACAAATGCAGATAAGGCGGTACCAAGGAGGGTTTAGTAAGCCTATGTGCAAATGAAAAGCAACGGTTTAGCAAGGACAATAACAGGAGCCAATTGAAGAGATGGGAGTATGATGGCCGGAGCTTTTATGCCTAACCTTAATACATCATGCCTCACAGAGCATTGCATGCGCTGCCCAGGCTCAACCTAAAAGGCACTTATGCAAAAATGTATGTAGATCCGCCATTGTTGAAAAGTTTCCCATGTTGATGCACGACTAGTTAGGTAGGACAGTCCCTTTTCTTTTTTTTTTTTTTGTATAAATCTGGGATTTGTAGTCTTATTTAACCCAGTATAAAACCAGGACTGCAAGTCCCAGATTCCTAAGAATCGCATGAGACTGGAGTAACTAATCTAACAGGGACCTAGGAAACTGACAGCTATGATGTTTGCAACAAAGATTACATGGACATGCTGAGACCCAAACCTGGTACGTTGTTGCCATCCTGACTTATTACATAAGATCCACCATTAAGTCCATACTACTAGGCATTCTGGAACTTGTAGTTTCGATTTGATCATTTTCCTGCTCAATGTTTTGGGCGGCAAATCAAAAACTGGCTGAAATTAAACCTAGTGGCATAGGGTCAGTTGAAAACTCGACTTGTGCAGCTGCATATTTCCTTGCAGTGGCACATCTCATATTTGATCACTGCAGTCACTTTTGACTTGGGCAATTTGAGTAAAATGTAACACATCTGCACTAGAAGTATAATCATTCTCGAAACATCAGGAGCAATTTCATAATGTTAAAAAAAATTATGCTTGTGGAGATTTGGATGTTCATGTTCAAATCAAGCACAATTGGATCTTATGAAGTAATCACATACTCATTCTTAAATCCTCCTGAAGTCATAGGAATATTCACACCTTGTGAAGTCATCAGATGTCCATTTTTCAAGTCATCCGCAAGTCATCAAGCTCAAGTTTCTAAAGTCGGCTGATGACTTCAAGAGCTTGATGATGTGAAAATGACTTCTAGAGTCGTTGGATGATCATCCAATGACTCTGGGATGGCTTCTAAAGTAATCCTGTTTGACCTGGGAAGGGGTTCACAAAAGTGATTTATTTTCTTTTACGTGTATTATTATAGGGGGAGTTATTGGCATTTTGCTAATTAATCTTCAGAGGTTGTTAGCTTTGAAAATTGTACTAAAGTATGCCATTGCATAAACGAGGTGCAAGAAATACCATCGGGATGCAGAACTGGTGTGGGGAGTCCCCACACTCCACAGGGAGTGAGACGTTGGGGTGACTTGTTCTGCTCGGCAGAATGGGCAGTAGTCTCGATCTCAGACAGAATGGAGACAGATAGCATCTATTGGATACAGTAGGGCGCCTATCTCGTGACAAGGAAACAGTTTAGGAATCTGGTAAAATGCACACTACCTCCTTTAAAGAAAGCTTTACAGAAAGTAAACTGCAACAAAATGTAAAGTAATGAAACTAATAGTTCTTATGCATTTGTAACTTGTGTAACACGTGTTGACTCCCTTAGGCTTGCACAACACAAAAAATCTTTTCCTACTTTCCCTAAATTTTCATTGGTGTTTGGTCTGGAATAGCTCAAGCAGCGGTTAGGGCTTTGATTTTCTTACAATAAGGCACAGTAATTGTAACGCGAAGATGATTATCCTGTCTGAGTTGTTTCTAGGAATTAAGAATTTCTCCTATATAACGGCATCAAAGTTGAAATGGAAACCATTGGTGATATGAACTGCAGTTGTACCTGCATGTCTGTCATAATGTTTTATGTGAAATATATATTTGCTACCATGTATACAGTGTGAAGCATTCTGATGCCGCAGGTCGAGCTAGCGCTATATTAAACTTTACAAATAAAAATAAATACAACTAAATAACCTGTAGTGCATCATTAATGCCACTGAGTAGATGTGACTCCAACCATGTTTAATGTTTATCTGTGGGGTCAAAAGACAACTCTGTGTAGGTCAATTGGGCTGTTTTTCGGGACACTTCGTTGTTACGACTTCATGTTTACATTTTCATGTCTCGGTTGCATCTGCCAAAGACCCTTCCTGACAGTTTGCAAATGCCCATGCTTTACAGTAGCCTCTTGGCGAGGAGTTGGCTTGCCCGTTGATAGTGGCCCATTGAAGACCTAAGTTTGAACAGGTCTTTTTGAACTGGCGGACCCAGAAGGCTCATGCCTGGGTAGGCCACAATTTTCACACAGTCCAAAAGCCCTCTTCAGACACTGAGGTCGAGTCTCTATAGGCACTTGCTGTCTGAAGCGCCCTACATTTTTTTAGGTCAAGCCTGGGCAGAGCGTCCGCTGCTCTGAGAGGCATGCTGTATTCGAGTATAGACTTGAAGCCCCACTTACACTCCGCCCCTATTTGTCATTGGCTTGTCATTGTCCTTCTTAAATGCTGGCTTTGGGATCATTAATAGGCTTGTTAGTCCCTCCTTAGTACCGCCTTGTCTTCATTTGTAACCTTACTTACAAAAATGTAGTTATGCCGTTCCTCTGTGAAAAGAGTCAAAAAGTCAGTGAGAAGGCCGGATTCAACTAGGTCCACAAGGGGTCTATAGTTGGGAATCCATATGTTGGATTATGGTGCCCTCACACACCCTTGCAGGTGTCATGCTTCATCATATGGGCTGCTCCTCGTCGGGTCGGAAGTGCAATACCCAACGGGCTCCCTAAAAAGGGGCACTTTGTCGGAGATCTTCTGTCCAACTGCCGTATGGTGAAGTGCAGGTATAGGGCCAAGAAAGTGTAGATATGTAGTGGTGATTAAAACAGGGTTGGGAGTACCTAACACAAATTGATTTTTATTCTGGGGGTCTCCTACCCAGATTAAAAACAGTGAAACAAGGCACTCATCCGAGTGTAAAACAAAACTGTGCACACGTTATAATCTGTGTAACATGCGTAATAGCGTTTGGTTTAAAGCAGATTCATTATGGAACGATAGACAATGAAGGACCACAATGTTCTGATTTCTTTTTTTCTCTGTATTATGATGAGTTTAGATTTACAGCCAGCCTTAAAAATCACAAGGGTCAGGCTAAAGCTCATAATATCTTACCCTTGTAATATGTTGATCTGAATCAATCACGAAGGATAGTGCCTCCAATCTGAATACAGGCAGTGTATTGAGTTTCAGCTGACCGAGTAAGTCGATCGGAGTTGAGGTAATGCCAAAATCTGCAAAGAATGTGTTCTTATTCATTACTATTGGTGCTAGCTAGGAAGCCATTATAGAATGAACTACCAAGATATATAACTCTTGGAATTGATTAATGATATCATACCTCATGACGAGTACATCATTGAGTATCTGCGTGTATCTCCCCACGTGTGGTTCCGTCTGTGAGCAGTGCGCATGCCCGGAAGTAGTATTTATAGCGAATTCCGTGTCTGTAAAAAAAAAAAAAAAAAAAAAAAACACTAGACCGTGTGTATTCGGACTCAAATTAAAGCGTGCATGCGTAGAGTGTAGTGTGTCGGGTTTCGGTATTTGTCAAGATATACTAAGCACGAATTGAGAAATCTACAATCATAAGAAGCGACTTTCGAAGTGAATTCGACACTAGTTAATCGGAGAACCAAAATTTCGAAGAAAACATGGAACCATATAAAAGGAAAGTAAAGCAGAAAACAAATCCACAATTAATGTATGTGAGCAGAGTATTCCAGTGCGAAAAACATTGGTTTGTCATTATCGCCTTATCATGGTGAGTTCTCAGTTGAGGCAGACATGTAAAATTAGTGGTCACACATATTAAAAATACTTCCATGATCGATTCCCACATGTTTGGAAGCAGAATATTCGAATACGAGACACATTTTTGGTTTGTCATTATCACCTTCACATGATGAATTCACAGATAAAGCAGATATGTGAAGTTAGTGGTCTCGCATATTTAAAATTTTTTCGTGATGGGTATCTTGGTTCAGGCAAGAGACACATTTCAATTGTGTACATAGTGAGCATGTAATTCCATTTTACAAACATTTGCATATCTGTTGGGGTGAAGTGGTTAGAACACTCGTACATTCTATGAAGCATCAGATGACATTGTTGGAGCCATGCGTACGTATGGTTATTATTCACCTAGAAAATAGTGCATCTCATTGTCACTGTTAAAACCCAGGTCATGTGTGCGCAAGCGCATGATCCAAAACGCTTCGAGCTTTCTCAGATTGAGCTCCCTGTTTCCCCCTCTGGGGTTTTGTTTGCAGGTGTCTATACCATAGAATTTGGACCTTCTATTGGGGTCTTGTGTAGGACACTCCCAGATGTGTGTTGCCATGGGGTATCTAGGATCCTTTTGTTTAAGTGCCCGTACATGTTCCCCAATTCTCTCTTTGAGGCATCTTATGGTTCTTCCTACGTGTTTGCCACCACACGTGCATTCCAACACATAAACCACGTATTTGGTGTTGCAATTTATATTGACTCTGATGTCAAAGGATTTATTAGGGCCTTCGAACACCTTCTTTTTGTCATCTGCCCATCTGCATGTTCCACAACACCCGCATTTGTAAAACCCCTTAGACCGTGTTGTCAACCATGTGTCTGAGGTTTCGTTCTGTGTGTAGCTGGGGCTAAGGTGGGTTCGGAGTGTTTTACCCCTTCGGTATGTGATCTGTGGTGTTTTACGAACAAATTTGGCTAAAGTAGAGTCGTTGGTTAGAATGCGCCAGTGTTTGTGCATACTCTTAGACAGGGCCTTACTATAGTCATCAAAGTTTGTGATCAATCTGACTGCTGTCATTTGGTTTCTTCTCCTTGTCCATGATGGTATCTTTTCTGTCTGTATTCCTGATTCTATTCTCTGCTCTCTGAATGGTGGATCTAGTATAGCCTCTTTGAGTGAATCTGGTTTTCATGTCGTGTAGGCATAGTTCAAAATCCGTATCTATACTGCAATTGCGTCTCGCCCTCGTGAATTCCCCGAAGGGAATAGCATTGATTTGGTGCGGTGGATGTGCACTGGTTGCGTGTAAAATTGCGTTACACGCTGTCTTTCCTGTAAAGTTTGGTATGTAGCTTGTTATCCTTGATTAGGATCTCAATGTCCAGAAACGTAATGCATGTGTAACTCCACTCATGTGTGAACTGCATATGTGAAGTGTTCGAATTCAGGTATATAAAAAATTCCGTCAAACTGTCTAGAGTGCCTGTCCATATCATCAAACAATCGTCAATGTAGCGGCCCCAGTATAGTATAGAGTCGTGAAACCCGCCTCCTCGGGGTCCCCATATCCAATCATCTTCTAATTTGCCCATGAACAAGTTAGCGAAACTGAGAGAGAATTTGGATCCCATTGCTACTCCTTTCTTTTGCCTGTACCATTGAGAGTTGAAAAGAAATACATTGTTGTTGAGGATGATGCGCATCATGTCGACCAGCATCTCCGTGTGCTTCCATTGAGAAGCAGCTCTTCTGAACAAAGTGGTTTCTATGGCTTTGATGCCTAGATCTGGCTCAATGCTGGTGTACAAGGACACCACATCCATCGTGACCAAGATCATGTCCTCCTCCCAGCTCAAGTCTGACAGGATGTTTACAATGTGTTTCGTGTCCCTGATGTACGACGGTAAGTTCTTAACTAGTGGTGACAGGAATAAATCTACGTATTCTGCTATACTCTCAGTGGGGCCCCCAATTCCTGCGACTATAGGTCTGCCCGGAGGGAAGGCAAGATGTTTGTGTACCTTTGGGAGTGTATAAATGCATGGGTAATTTGGTCTGAATACTTTCAGATATGTCATTTCCTCCAAGGTGATCAGGCTATTGTTATACCAATCAGTGAGGTTCCTATTGATTAGTATCGTTAAAGGGCCTATTGGGTTGTGGTATACAGGTTCATTGCATGTCGTGTCGTTAAGTTGTGTTAGTATTTCAGCATTGTAATCTTGTTTGTTCATAACCACTATGTTGCCTCCTTTATCTGCTTCTCTGATTATTAAACTTTTGTTAGTTGCTAACTCTTTCAGGGCCACCCGTTCCCCCTTCAACAAGTTGTCAGTGTATCTCAATTTCTTCTGATTTCTCTTATCTTCAAATCTGTTAAGGTCTGTCTGCACCAGTTTGTAAAATGTGTCGATTGAATTGCCGCTTGTTAGTGTGGGTGTCCACTTGGATTTGGATCGGAGCCCACTAGTGAGTGAGTAATCAGTTTGGATATCCAACTCCTGTAGTAGTTGTTCCATGCGCTGAGGGGTTTCCTCAGTGTCTGCTATAGATAGTAGGAGTTGAGTATTACGTGCATCTTGAATACTGACATTTTCATACAGAGAGTCAGTAGGAATATGCGTAGCAAGTTTATTAGGTACAGGGTTCATTTCAAAGAATTTCTTCAATTTCAAGTTTCTAATAAATTTATAGAGGTCTACCTTGCTATTGCACACATCACCTTCATTAGTGGGGTTAAAACTTAGACCTTTCTGTAGCAAAGTAACCATATCCTGATTTAGTGGTGTAGACGAAAGTTTCATAACCCCAATATCATCTGCAGATCCTGCCGTTATTTCTTGTTCTGTCCTGATCTCAGTTTGTTTCGGTAGTCTTCTCTGTCTCCCTGCCCTTTTCCCTCTGTGGGTTTTACGTTTATGGGGTCGCGGATTGGTGGTAATCTGTTCCCCTTCCTGATTCTCAGTACCTCTTGATAAAAAGATGAAGATTGTGCCCCTGTACTTTCTATCTCACTGTCGCTGGTGTTCGGTGCGTTCAGTGATGAGGAGCTAGAGGAGATTGAGATAGTCTCCTGTCTCTGGTTCTTTTCTGGCTCCTTTCCTGTCTGGAAAAGGTGGTCATATTTTCTCGCATATGTATACACTCGCCCCTCTCTGTAGTCTATCTCGTCCCGTTTTAACTTTCTTGCTTTCCTTTCTTTAATTTCATTTTGATGTTTCGTTAGAATATCATTGAGTATCCCATAATTCTTCTCTGTCGCCTCTTTTAAGTCTAAGGATCTTATCTCCTGTTCTAGATCTTCAATTTCTTTCTGTAGTTTTAGTAATTTCCTGTCTGTGTTGTCTATGAGGATTCTCATCAGCGTTTGGGATTTGTCAGTCAGTGTCCTCCCATTTTTTTAAAAGGTCCTCCTCCAGGTCGTCATAAGTCGGAAAGATCTGTTATCTTAGACCCCTGGGGACCCTATTAAGGCGTAAATACTGTTTAACGTGGCGCCATCCCACCATTTGGAGTTCTCTGCTTTTTTTCAGCCTTTCTAGTTTCGTGAATTTGTCACATAGTCCCTCATTGCGTGTGGGTTTGGTAGGCCCAGCACTTGCTGCTATTGATTGTCCTTTGGCTAGATTGTCAAAGAGTTCCTCTGCAACCTTATCTCCGTCACTGGTCATGTTTGTGGTAACGTAGATGCTGCCCTACCCTGGTCTCAATCTGGTTACTTTTCAAAAAAGGGGAGGGTGTTATTTCTCTGCCAGGTTGTTTCCGGGCGCTCTCCTTATAGTGCGTTAATTAATATTGTGTTCGCTAGGTATATGTCAAAAACGGTGCTACAGAAGAGGGATAAAACCCCTAAACCCTCTGGTGGTGGACCACGGCACACTGTACATAAAACAAAACAAAACTGTGCACACGTTATAATCTGTGTAACATGCGTAATAGCGTTTGGTTTAAAGCAGATTCATTATGCAACGATAGACAATGAAGGACCACAATGTTCTGATTTCTTTTCTTCTCTGTATTATGATGAGTTTAGATTTACAGCCAGCATTAAAAATCACAAGGGTCAGGCTAAAGCTCATAATATATTACCCTTGTAATATGTTGATCTGAATCAATCACGAAGGATAGTGCCTCCAATCTGAATACAGGCAGTGTATTGAGTTTCAGCTGACCGAGTAAGTCGATCGGAGTTGAGGTAATGCCAAAATCGGCAAAGAATGTGTTCTTACTCATTACTATTGGTGCTAGCTAGGAAGCCATTATAGAATGAACTACCAAGATATACAACTCTTGGAATTGATTAATGATATCATACCTCATGACGAGTACATCATTGAGTATCTGCGTGTATCTCCCCGCGTGTGGTTCTGTCTGTGAGTAGTGCGCATGCCCGGAAGTGGTATTTATATCGAATTCCGGGTGTGTAAAAAAAAAAAAAACACTAGACCGTGTGTATTCGGACTCAAATTAAAGCGCGCATGCGTAGAGTGTAGTGTGTCGGGTTTCGGTATTTGTCAAGATATACTAACCACGAATTGAGAAATCTACAATCATAAGAAGCGACTCCGATCGATTTACTCGGTCAGCTGAAACTCAATACACTACCTGTATTCAGATTGGAGGCCCTATCCTTCGTGATTGATTCAGATCAACATATTACAAGGGTAAGATATTATGAGCTTTAGCCTGACCCTTGTGATTTTTAAGGCTGGCTGTAAATCTAAACTCGTCATAATACAGAGAAAAAAAGAAATCAGAACATTGTGGTCCTTCATTGTCTATTGTTGCATAATGAATCTGCTTTAAACCAAACGCTATTACGCATGTTACACAGATTATAACGTGTGCACAGTTTTGTTTTGTGTACAGTGGGCCGTGGTCCACCACCAGAGGGTTTAGGGGTTTTATCCCTCTTCCGTAGGACCGTTTTTGACATATACCTAGCGAACACAATATTAATTAACGCACCATAAGGAGAGCGCCTGGAAACAACCTGGCAGAGAAATTACCCCCCCCCCCCCTTTTTTTGAAAGTAATGTAATGTGTCGTGTTAGAGTGTCCTATGTTCGAAAGTATGGGTCAACATGTTTCTCGCATAGAGTGGATATACTCTCGATTCTTCAGGACCTAAAAAGGAAAACACTATATCTAAAATCTCCTGATACCAAAGTTTACAGAAGGGAAAAGTGTTTCTTGATTGCAATACCTGTTGTGCCCAGGAACTACCCTATTCAATAGCAATCTAGGCGTCAACAGTACCCGTTGGTCAACGCATGAGGTTAAGTTTTTCAGTATGTAGGAAGTTTGTTGCCTCACGCTGCTCCTTCTGACCTGCCCACTCCACCGGGTCATTTGTAACCTCCCATGAGAACTGGCCCTTTTACTTCTGCTGTTACACGGTACGTCTTTTTAGGTCGCACCTAGCGCAGCACGCATGTGTTGCTCTAGGAGGGACTCTTGGAATCACTCCAGACTTCACAGTAAACTCGTGCGTGTGCCTTTACATTTTCCTCACGTTTTTTTGGCCTTTGCGTGTGGCTTTCAAAAATGAAAGCACGCAATCGGCCAAAGGCGGGTGCGTGTCACACCTTTCTTCTAAAGATTCACTCCCATGGCCTTTGGGTCTCAGGAGCGAGCAACGGCGCGCACAGGCTGGCAGCTGGTCGTGGATCAGGTTACTAATTATAACCGAGCGCAGTCGCTTTCACTTTCGCGGCCGCGCATTCATTTCACTTACATAAACAAATGGGGGGCGCCTTTCTGCTCTGGCAACAGCTCAGACATCCTTATCGTATTTGGACAGCAAATTCAAATTATCCAGGAAATTTCTGGATTGGCAGTAGCAATTGAACTTTAGCTCTAGTTTAGCTGGTGAACGCATCGCTGCAGGGGCTCCATAACAGAATGGTGTCCAGTTTCGATCGACACACAACAGTTCCGCGAATGGCTGTATCGCTACGAGTTCACTTCCAGTAGAGACAAAGTGCAGTGGGGGAGGGTATCGCTGCATGAACACCTGTAACCTGATAGTCGCAGTTTTACAAGTTTCACAAGTTTAAGTTTATTATGTTTTGGCTCTCAAAGAGGGCCACATAAAATAAAGACACAATTATACAACAATACTTACAATAAAATCACAGACAAACAGATGAGAAGAAGATACATCATATACACTGGTCTGACAATTGACAGATATTTCTCTATATTTCATTCAATAAATATTTAAAAAACCTAAAAAAAAAGTTAAAAACTTTAAAACAGAACATTTCATTTGGAGGACAGTAAAGTGCATGAAAAAAAGTGTTTACATTTAAAATTCCTAATTGTAAACAGATAGGTTTCAACCATTTGTAACGCAATGGGCGTAAAACAGGACAGATAAACAGAACGTGATTACGATCCTGTACAGCATTATGACAAAGATTACATATAGGAGATACACCATACCATTTAGCTAAAAGTGGATTTAGTGGAAGCAAATCTTGTCTTAACAGGTACCAAAACCTACGGACTCTGTGGGGGATATTCCATGTGAGGTATTGTTGTGGCAGCTTTAATGTATATGTGTTTAAAAGAAGTTGCCTTTCCGATTTTCCTTGTTGGGCAATCATATCCAATTTATAACTGAGCTCCCAAGATGCACTTTTTAATTTAGATTTTAGTTCGGAGGGAGTAAGTAGGAACAGAGTACTTACATCCAGCTCTAACAGAATTACTGCTTCTCTAAAGTTTTATACTAACAGGGAAAACTCATTGAAACTGCCCAGAAGCTCATTTTTTATGGCTTCCCGTAAGGAATCCTTTTTACCTCTAGCTATGCAAGCTACCCACCTTACCAGAGCTATCAGCCCCTGTACCCAACAACTTCTGAGTCCGAACTCCAATCTACATGAGGATACAGAACAAGCTGTATTAATGGAAGTAATTCTTCTTAATATCTTTCCTTCCATTCTATGTAAAAATCCCCAGTGTTTTAACTCTACTAATTCTAACCCATACAATAAAGTTGCAGGGATCTTTGCCCTAAATACCTCCATAAATAGTGTAAGGTGTCTCTTCCCTGTAGCCTTGTACAAGGAGCATAATCCCATACCATGGGCTAATGCTTTACGCGAGTTATGATCTGTATGGAGTTTCTCACTTAAGTTTGCCGATATTATTTTACCCAAAAAGGTGTAGGTTTTTACCACCTCTAGCTTATGTCCGCCTATGGCCCATCCGTAATTTACAGACCTACATTTTTTCTTTCCAAAAATACACATGATTTTACTTTTCGAAGCATTAATCTTCATGAAATTTGCTTCTGCAAATTGATTTAATGCACATAAGCGGTTAGACAAGCCCTTCGGAGTTAAATCTAATATGAGGATATCATCTGCATACATTAGAATTGATACAGGAGATCCTCCAATTATCGGGGCTATCCCACCGCACACTGAAATGGAAGAAGGAAGGTCTGCCGTATAGAGAGAAAACAATATAGGGGCCAATATGCACCCTTGTTTTAGCCCATTAGGTGAGGGGATAGATTGAGACAAACCTCTTTCTCCACCTTGTAATACCTTACACCACGTGTTCGAGTGGAGGGCTTTTACAAGTTCGAGCAAATATAACGGCATCCCTAGAATAGCGAGTTTTCTCCACAGGGTTGGTCGGTCGACCTTATCAAACGCTGTGGAGAAATCAATGAATGCCGCATATATTCCACCACCGCGAACACGTACATATTTATCGACAATCACCTGTAATGCTGTTAAGTTATCAAGTGTACCATGCTCTTTACGAAATCCAGTTTGTTCCAAAGGTAGGATGTCATTCGCTTCCATCCATTCGGAGATTAAAATCAAAAGACATTTTGCAAAAATTTTCCCTATCGAATCTAAAAGAGCAATTAAACGATAGTTCCCAGGGCTATCCCGCTCTCCTTTTTTGAATATCGGGATTAATATACTTCCCCTCCACGAATTAGGGACTGATCTCAGTAAAAAGCACGCACGGAATACTGGAAGGAGAATCCTACTCCAGGATGTAACGTCTTGCTTTATTATAGACATGGGCAGCTCATCCGGGCCCATAGCTCCGGACGCACTCATACTCTTTATCACCGAAGCGATCGTTTTCTCAGATGGGAGCTCTATAATAGGCTGACTATTTAGGGCTAAATCCCAGCTATCCCCCTCTACATTATTAGAAGCATACAAACTGGATATAAATGATATCCAGACATTTTCGGCAATAGAGATAGGGATAGGGGAAGTTCTTACCCCACATCCCTTCCCTATTAGGGTCCAGAATTCTCTAGATTTATTAAAGGCCGATGCCTCTCTTAACCTGATCCAGAGAGAATCTTCTTTTTCTCTTTTTAATTTGATTCTAAGTCTAGCTCGCCTTCTTCTTAATAAGGCTATCTTATACTCATTTTCCTTAGTTCTACTAATGAACTGTTGCCTTACGAGTTTATTTATTTCCTTATTTAGGGGTAATAATAAACTAGGAGGGAGATATGGCTTTTTAGGTTTACTTAATTTCCTAGCTCTCATGGTAAGGGTTTCCTTAAGAGTTTCAAAACATGAAAATTCCCTACCCTGCCAATCATCTAGATCAAGTAAGGTTTGGGCAAGAATATTTTGTACGTCTTTCATAGTTGAAGGGTCCCAGAAACACCTTCCAGACTTGCAATGAATTGAAACACCTTTATTAATTATAGACCATGATTCAGTATCTGGGGTTTGTAATGAAACTATTATATTAATCACATTATGATCGCTCAAACAAGATTGAGAGACCATCATGTCCTGAACATAAGAAAATGAATCATAATCCGTAATTACATAGTCCAAAATAGATTCACCCCTACAGGAATTATGTGTAAACTTAGCCGGAGTGTCAGAGGGCATCCTACCATTTACAATTAACCCCTCTACATAACTAAGTTCTTCAAGTAATATCTTTCCTCTTTTGTTAGTTTTCATTTTACTAGGAAAGATTGCTTGGGGTATATTGTATGCTTCTTCCTTAAATTTACTTCTAAACAAGTCTATACTCGAAGTGGACACTTTACTATTTAGGTCACCCGTAAGTAATATATATGGGGGGTGATCGAGCTCCAGTAGTTGTTTGACATAAGAAAACATTCGCTTCAGAACGGTATTAAAAATCTCTTCAGGTGGGATATATGCATTAAGAATTACAAGAGAGGACCGTCTACCTGTGGACACTAAATTATTAATAGTAATTGATTGAAAAAGATTACTAGTGTCCTTATAATGGGAAAATTGCCATTGTAATGAGTTTGATAAAAAACAGGCTATTCCTCCTTTCGCGTGCCCTTTTCTTGAGGGTGTGGCTGGGGCCTCGAATACAAAATAATTTTTCCCCCCATAAAGAGAATCTTTGCACCATGTTTCCTGAATACATAGCACATCTGCATTCAGAGAGAACAGATAATCAAACTTCTGAGGACAATTATGTAATCCTGCAGCATTCCAGGATATGATTTTTAATTGACTGTTAAAGATGTAGAAACGGTCTTAAGTTGTTCGATGTGTTACTGGATAAAACTCCAGGAAGCCAATTCCAGTGTTGATTATCTTCTGTCATGGAAATAAGAAGATTTTCAGGGGGAGAAGGTACCTGAGAGACCATACGCTTTCCTCTAGAAACCCGTATCTTTAGATTTTTATTTTGAATAATTGGGTCTTCTTGCCCAAGTCCCAGCTCAGAAGCTCCTTTTCTAAAGAACATATGATTTCCATTATTAATAAAGGGCAGCACATCAATCCCTCTACGTTGAAATGATTCCGCTTGTTGGAGGACAAGATTCGCAATTATTTTTGAACAGAATTTTACCCTTACGCGCGGACCATTTTCAAACCCCATTATTGAAACCAAATCAATGTCGCTTGACAAAATAAGTTTTAAGCATTCAATGTCCTTGAAGGAATTCAGCAACCATGATCTATTCATATTAAGGTCTAAATCGAATAAGGGGAGAAAATCCAGTGACAAAGTATCCACACATGGGTTGGAAGTTTTTAGTGTTACAGTAGATGAATTAGTGGTCACATGCGCTAAAGGCCAAAAAGTAGATGCCGATGGATTAAGTACTATTTTTTCAATAGGCCTATTACTTGTAACTTCATCCTTTGGTTCAAGAGGTTCTATCCCACCAGCCTCAGAACAAAGGGGTCCTCCATCCAAGGTGCTGACACCGGGGGGGCCTTCAGCTAAAGGGTCGGTGAGGCCACCAGCAACCTCAATAGATGAAGTCTCCTGTATTAAACTATCTAGAGTTCCTATAACATCAGTTACTTCTGTATTTACATGCTCTTGAAAGATCATTTTCCTCTGTCTTTTCTTCTTATATTTGCGAACAGGTTTCCTATTTTTCCCTTTAATCTTTCTGCTTTTTTCTATTACTGTCCCAGTAGTCACCACAATACCTTCAGGTTCTTTTTTATCCTGAATAAAAATAGGAAAAAATTTGCTTCCAGCGGTTGGGTTAACCACTGCCGATTGTTCTTCCTTCAAAATCGGTTCTAATTCTTTCCTCAAAGATGCAGAGATTGGTAAAGAAGAGGTTGAGGGCTCATGAATATCTACTTTTAATACCAACCCCGCAGATACATTTTTTCTTAATGCAATGTTACTATCAATAACGTTCTGAGCAATAGGTTCGATAGGAAAAATAGACCTGTTCACAGCATTTTTGGCAGTTAATACTTTCAATATTTCAGTAACTGAATCCATAATACAGTCAGTGCTCCCAACGAATTTATTCAATAAACCTAATATGGAGGTCAGCAGATGCTCAAGTGCTATCAGAGAATCAGAAATTGGTTTTTCATTTTTTATATATTCAGGTGCAGTAAGAGAGCAGATACCTGATAGGTTAAGTTGAGGAGATTTCAAATCGCTCTGCAGTGAAAAAATATCATTAGATGTCATAGAGGGGGTGCTACTATATAGCCGTAATCCTGAAGGCGTTGCTCCGTTTAAGGAAATACAAGGATCAGGCTGTTTCACAACCCTCTCACCCATATAACGACCACACAATTCTAGATCAATACTAGACGGAATAGAGATTTCTTTTATATCCTCCACCTTCTCTTCTGTAACCTTAGGAGTATTATACTGAAAACCTTTCAAATCTGCCTTCAGTAAGACTGAATTATCTCCTTTGGGAGGACATGCTAGGATGTCTACATCTTTAGTCAGGAGTAAGGTGGGAGAAACTTTTTCCGTAGCTGACCTAGAGTTAGTGTCGAAGGCTGCTTCTATCTGCGGTTCCGTCGTAGTTATTGTCTCATTGTCAGTAGTGACTGGAACTTCCATATATTTATTCTCTGGTTTTTCCCATAGTTTAAACAACTGCATCTGTCCCTTCAATTGTAGACTATGTTCAAAATTATTCCTCAGGGGGTTGGACCTAGTTTTAATACATGATCTCCCCCCTAAGACTCTTCCAGAGCGTAGTTTTTTGGCTGTCATTTTGTATCAAGTAAAAGGATAAAAGCAAAAAACTAATACACAATAAATTAACCAATGATATACTAAGAATCAACTGTCAATGTATAGTTTATATATGCGACCAGTCAATAGTTGTATAGTTGTATCACCCTCACCGTTTTAACGCCTTCAATAGCTGTAGAGAATGTACATGCTGTGAGCAGCACTATGGAAATAACGGGGCCCTGCCCGGCCAACCTCGGCCACTGAGGGCCCGCCCTTTGCCCGGGCTTAGCCCGGCGTCCGCCCGCGCGCGTCCCGCGACGCGGGAGGTGTGCTTGTTTTTATGGGACCTCCGGGCGCGTGATTAGCGTCACCTGCTCCTGGGGCTGGGGATTCTGGGGGCTGAAGTTTTTCTCCTCTCGGCGGCCGCGTAGTCAGCAAAGCGGCGGCGGGAGAAATGAGAGCCAGCAGCAACCACAGGACAAGCAGGGAGAGCAGGTAACTATCTGCAGGGTTCCAATGTTCGTAATCAGCTCAGGGCAACACCCGCTCCCCCGGAGGTGTGCTTGTTTTTATAGGACCTCCGGGCGCGTGATTAGCGTCACCTGCTCCTGGGGCTGGGGATTCTGGGGGCTAAAGTTTTTCTCCTCTCGGCGGCCGCGTAGTCAGCAAAGCGGCGGCGGGAGAAATGAGAGCCAGCAGCAACCACAGGACAAGCAGGGAGACCAGGTAACTATCTGCAGGGTTCCAATGTTCGTAATCAGCTCAGCTTATAGTCGAACACTCAAAGTAAAGGGGCAAGTAGCTCCGTGAGATATGCTTGGCAGTTTGCCCATTGAAAAGGCACCCATGTGCCTCTGTGTTGCGTCACACACGAGGATCAGTAAGAACAGCGAGAAACAGAGAGAACTAACTACCAGTGAAAGAGAAACGGCGAGGAGAGGGGATACCAGTTTTACAATGGCGGTCGGGCGTGTCAGTGTCGTAGCCAGTGTTATTGAACCTAGCGCGAAGACAGCAAGGGGCCCATAGTCACTATATTTGAGATGTTGAATAGAAAAATAATCAGGGTTCAGTGGGCTCTCAGTCCTGTTGCCCCCGGTGCCACTTCACCTGCTGTACCCAAGTCTTATTTATTTATATGCCTGCCTCACGCTCTGCTGTTAAGAAAGAGTACAGAACTTGCAGGGCAAGTTTTTGTAGTACACCACTGGTGCTGTGATCTATGGGGCGTCATTTCAGTTGGAATAAACTAAGACTACAACCCCCAGAATGCATTGTGTCTCTGAACGAAATGCAACGACTGGCATATGGCTACGCTGTACACACTTTCAATTTACCGCATCAGCCACTCACACAGCGGTGAGAAGTTAAAACCTCCTGCCCTGCCCTTCCCGGCCAGCACAAAATTTAGGGCTGTACATCTTGCGCTGATCCCATTACCCGAAATATGCCTGAATTACTTGTTGCTGCCAGTTGCAGGCGGGACTATGGGTGTGCCCGCCGGCTTCCTAGACAAGAGCTGGCGGTGCAGGCGTCGGAACAGAGCGGGACTCAAAGGTACACATCTCTTATTTACTGACCTATTAACCCATGGCGGGCATTTGGTGACAGGGCTGGCAGAGGAGGGTACCCCTACAGTATAACAGGAGAAGGTAAAGGGAATGAATTAACTGACAAGCAAACGCACAGAGAGGGGAAAATGTCGAGTTGCGGTGGGTCGATCTATTCGATGTATTCGATTATGCGCAGCCTGTGTACTTCTAAATGTAATTCAAATTTGTACAGATATTGTCTGTCGCATTATTATTGTACCGTAGTTGCGATCTGTTTTTGATAGGGCATCTAAAGTGTCACTATATTGTGTGAGCATATCAAGTTATTTACACGCCTAAACGTCATCGCGTCTGGGTCTGCCGCTTTAGAACCGGTAAATGTCAGGTCACTGAGTATGTCGAATTACTTTATGCCTGAGCATCACGTGACTGATAGTTCGAAGTTCGAGTGCGTCCAGTATTGTAAGCCCAAGTGCTATATACATATTTAAAAGTGGGGTTATATCAAGACTTGATTTTATTTGTTTTATACTTCGATATTATCATGCCTACTTCACTATTTAATAAAGACAGCCGGCAATATAAAGAGCAAATAATTAAGCGGTGGAAGCTGAGGGTGGTAACAGCACAGTCCCTTAGTGAAATATTCCAGGAAGCCATACATCCTGCTGGTAAGAGTGTAGGAGTCAGAAAAACAAAGTGAATAACTTCACTAAGACAGTCTCCGCTTTCCTGAATGAATTAGCCTCTTTAAGAATGATCAGTTTTAATTCCTAACACAATAACTGTCCCTACTTCTGAGCTGAAGGAAGAAAAAACGCAGTTAAACAAGCATTTGCAATGCAATAGGTCTCGCATTTACGCGAGTTTAAGCTATTGGCATTCTAAATGATAATGCCTTTTATTTGTTTTAAAAACCAAAACATAAAAAAAGGCATTGTCATTTACAATGCCAATAGCTTAAAGTCGCGTAAATGCGAGACCTATCGCATTGCAAATGCTTGTTTAGTCTGTAAGCACTATTTTCTTGAATGAGTTTCTGGTCCTGCAGGCACAACATGCTTTCCTGCAACATTCAGCACGCCATGCAGGTTTTCACTTTCCAAGCAGCCCGGGACAATGGCAGCTGCTTCTTTGAAATGAAATAGATCTTGCATTTACAAGAGTTTGAGCTATTGGCATTGTAAAGGACGATGCTTTTTATTTATGTATTAACTATCAAAATAGATAAACAAAAAGCATTGTCATTTACAATGCCAATAGCTTAAACTCTCGCAAATGCGAGACCTATTGCATTGCAAATGCTTGTTTTGAAACGGGAGATGGGCAGTGCGTGTCTCATACTTGCTGAGTAGCAGGTATAAAACATCTCCCCCTTTTACAAAACGCAACAACAATGTGGCAATTACCAGATGAACAGATCACAATTACATAGAGACAAAAGAAACATGCATGAGAACAAATTAAATGTAAAGACGATATGGTATCGCCTAAACATAAGAGACCATGCATGTTAAAAGCAAAAAATAAAAGATGTAACCCACATCTCCCACCCTTTTCAAAACCTAAGCTAGACCACTGGCCTGTTCAGTGTGACTGCTCTTCCCCCGCGCAGTTCCACCACTAAGTGCTGCTGCCTGAGCTGTCCGATTTGCTGACCACGGGTGTGTGTTTCGAGGCCCTCCTCCTGCTGCGCCTCATCCCTGGTGGTCCTGTGGGAGAGCACTCTGCTCTTCTGCTGGTCTGCCCCTCTTGGCTTTTCTGTGCCGTCTTCTCTCTGTCCACAGGAACCATTGTATTCTGTTAAACACAATCAGTCAAAGATACTTAATACATACTAGCACAATCACAATAATTGAAGGCAAGGGGACGTCGGAAAGAGGAAAGGCATATAGCATGAATTTGGTATGAAAATACGTTGCTTTATGTAATGTAAACGCATTATTTTAAATCCAGTGCATGGTGTCCCAAGTGATTGAGAAACCTATATTTCAAGGTTGTGACTCAAAAATGTACAAAAGCGCCCATTAAATCAAAACATAAAACATTTGCTGCTCACTAGGGACCTCTAGGCGCAGCTTGCAGTACTGCACCTACACCTCTGTATTAGACCTTCTTCGAACCAGACTCCAAAGATCCTCGAAGTTCTGCTTGATGGGAAATGGCAGAGGGTCTCGGGTTGGGGTCCAATGTTTGAAGAGTAGGGTTTCCAACTTGGTGCTCTCAATACAGGTCCTCTCCAGCTCTTTAACAAATGGTCCGTCTGCACAGAAGGCAGAGACCTCATCCATGTAGGGTGGATTTACCATATCTTCATAGTTTATGATACTCGGGTTGCGGTACTGCACCTACACATCTCACATTTATATTAGATCTTCTATAAATTTCCCTTCATCAGGTCCACATAGAGTACAACCTAATCTGAATTAATATAATAATTGTTTTGTAACATTTCAAAGCTACTAATTGTATGTATGGACATAGCTATTTGAATGTACTTGTGGTACTGTCTTGCATGCAATGCATTATGGGAGTACCATATGTGACCAAAAGTTTGATTCTCACTAGGAACCTCTAGGCGCAGCTTGCGGCACCTCACCAACACATCTATATTAGACCTTCCATAAATTTCCCTTCATCAGCTCCACATAGAGTATATCCTAATCCAGAATTAATATAATTATTTTGTCACATTTTAAAGCTACTAATTGTATATATTGTATGTACTGTGGTACTGTTTTGCATGCAATGCATTATAGGAGTACCATATGTGACCAAAAGTTTGATGCTCACTAGGGACCTCTACGAGCAGCTTGTGGTACTGGCAGTGCTGGTGCCTTGCTCACTAGGGACCTTTGGCAGCAGCTTGCGGTACTGCACCTACCACAATTAGATTAGACCTTCCATAAATTTCCCTTCATCAGATCCACAAAGAGTACAACCTAACCTAATCCGGAATTAGTATAATTATTTTGTCACATATCAAAGCTACTAATTGTATATATGGACATAGCTATTTGAATGTACTTGTGGTACTGTCTTGCATGCAATGCATTATGGGTAGGGTGGATTTACCATACCTTTAAAGTTTATGATGCTCACTAGGGACCTCTAGGAACAGCTTGCGGTGCCGCACCTAGACAAGCAGTGCTGGTACCTTGCTCACTAGGTACTTCTAGGAACAGCTTGCAGTACTGCACCTTTTTATTTGTTTTGAAACCCAAAACATAAATAAATGCATTGTCATTTACAATGCCAATAGCTTAAACTCGCATGAATGCGATACCTATTCCATTGCAAATGCTTTTTCTTGCTTCTACCTGGACAGGGTCCAGTTTGGATGTTGGAAAGCTGATAAATATTTTTAAGGTAGGATGATAGTTCATTATAGGCAACTATTTTCATCAATTTGTAAACTGGGTGTTAGTTGGCTGGGAATGTTGGTTAGAAACCTCATTTCTTAAAACTTTTTTGAGTTTTTCAGGGATCATCCCCTCTGCCATTGAGTCAATGATAGTTCTGGCCGGAATGGCATCTGAGCTGTTGATGAGTTTGTGCTTCAATATATGTCATGGAAATGGTTTGATAAAGTGCCTTAATCCTTTTCAAGATTAGTAAAGTCCTCTGTAGAGAAGAGGTTGAATTATAGTAGGATGTGTGGCCTCAGGATTTATGAGGTAGGGGTGATATGTAGGTTGGAATTTCTTTTATTTTTCTTCCAAGCTTTTCTTCAAGTCTTTAGCTTTGAATATGAAATGATACGACTCCCTTACAAAACATTCTTGTGTGGGTGGTTTTGGAAGCTTAAGTATTCATGGGTCAGGAATTGGGAGATAATCTTTCAAACGTCGTGCTTGGACATGTAGATTCATATATATGTTGTTTTGCCTTTCTAATTGAGTGGTATTGTAGTGCTAGTTTGTCCTTGCATTTAACATCTGGCTCTAGGGTGATTCTGGTGACCATTTGAAATAGATGCGTGCATCGGTGTCTTTTTTCCTGATGCACTTTTGTGAAAATCGGCCTTTGTACATCTGATGGACTTTATGAAAATTGTTGTCTTTCTGTTTGTGGGCCTGTATGTTTGTTTCTGTGTGCATCCAGTATGCAAAAGCCAAATCTTTGTAATGCATGTTTACTTGTTGCAAATATCTGTTCTTGAAAGGTGCAAGAGTTTGTCAAAGGCAAGAGATTTTATTGAAAACTTGTGTTCTGAAAACATTAGTCTGTTTTATATTAAAATGGGTAAGAAATTCTTTAACCCCTTCGGTGCTCATGACGGAATGGTTCCGTCATGACCCACGGTTGAGCAGTGCTCATGACGGAACCATTCCGTCATGACCACACCCGCGCAAGATTCCGTCAGCACAGCGGCGGAATCTGCGCAGCATCGAAGGGGTTAAACCTTACATTACAGTTTTGTTAGGATCTGTGTTTGATTTATTAGAGCGCTTATCTGCCTTGTTTGTTCATATGATATTGCATTCACATGTATGCTTTCAGAAATGAATGGTTGGTAAGTAACTGTTTAGACCTCGGATTTCACCAAAATATTTTTATCAACAGAAGAAGAAAAAAAAAAAAAAAGACGGCAAGTCAAAGGAACTTGTAGATGAGAACTTGAATGTTGGAAATGTCATAAAGCGAAGGAAGGAGAGTACTGGACACTTGAAATGTGAACGTTCTAAGCAAAGTTCAGTCATCAATGGATCCCCGCCACTATTAGATTCAGCAGATAAACTCTCAAGCACAGAATATAAAAGTGATAGCGAACTGGTAAGATTTTCATAATTCACAGGCCAAACTTCTATTGCTGCTTTCATCTTCACTTTTTATATTAGAAAATTATTGTTCTCAAACATCCTCTACGATTTCAAACTTAAATTAAGACAACTTATTTTCTTGCAAATCTGTATCTGCTTGTCCATAGATACCATATTTGGTGACAGATTGCTTCTGCGTTATATATGCTGCTTTTAACTAAAATGCGATTATTCTTTTTATTCAGTGTTCTTTTTTGTGTTTTGGTTTCCTCTAATAACTCGGTCCCGAGGATCATGCTACATGACACCCTGAAATTAGAGACCCATCCAGTCCTACTGTCACACAGCATATACAGCTTAATTCCATAGCGTGCCATCTTACTAGGAATATATTGCCTCAAAACCAAACGGCCCTTGAACAAGACCAAAGACTCATCCACTGCTATTTCTTTCCCTGGAGCATAGATCTCAGAAAATCGATCTCCAAAGTGATCAATGACAGGCCGAATCTTAAAGACTGGTGATCTTGTGGCAGCGCTAAACCATTATCGACAAAATGCAGCATCCGAAGCAAATACCTATCACGACTCATGACTGCTGGAAATATAGCCGTTGTCATCAAGGGACTAGTAGACCAATATGAAGACATTGATGGCTTCCTTAGCAAGCACATCAAAAAAGTCAAACCCAAGAACTTCTTCCTCTCTTTCAGATTTGTGGGAGTCCACTGGGTAGCTCTAGAGTGGGGTCTAAGGCTGGCACTGTTGTCCCTCAAAAACTGTTCAGCATACACATTATTCTGCTCACCAATCTCTACCAAAAATACATCGTCCATAAACAACTGAAAAAAATGTATTTGCCAAAATGTTTGTGTTCACTCCAGTAGAGTGGCAATGCCGGCTTCACGATGCCTGGGGCAACCCAGAGGTCATCACTTCCAACTGGAAGCCTTGCAGCCCCAGGCTGCAGCCCAGATGCCTCTTGCTGCACTATCGACACATCAATGTCCTCCTCTAAAACAGGCTCTTCATCCGCACTAAGAGTAGCTTCATTCGCATTGAGAGTAGCTTCATCATCCGATGATTCCACGTGGAGAGAACTCACTGCCTGAATCTTCCCCTTCCTCCTCTGCCTCAGATGCAGAGTCCCTCTCTGAACCATGGTCAGAGGAAGACTCAAAAAGCATACCAACAACCTGCTGAGCAGTAATCCTGCGGCTAGACATTATTCTTACTAAGAGACTGCACAAACAAGTCAACAACCACCAACACTGTGCAAAATAAGTAAGTAAAAAAAAAGTGTGCCTTTATCACAAAGATCTATATATACAAAAACTATACGATTCACTTACAAGAGACAGCTACTCACCTGCACCTACTCCGCTGAGAGACAGCAAAAACCAATGATATCCCCCTAGAAAGAAAAAACAAAACCAATTACTCACAAAATCAAACACTCACACCCAGTCAACAGATCTGGGTTTGATCCATCACCGTTCTTTATTCAGTCAAAAAAACTTTATTTCGGCCACAAGGGCCATAAAAGCAGAATACAATACAACAATTTATATGTCGAAAGCAAGAGCAGATCACATTTTAACCACCAAAACAGAATAAAATAATCAAATTAAAATTTTCACATTATTAAAAATTGGTGGAAAGTTTCCTACGCTGAAACCATACAGCATTAAGAAAGCGTGAAACTGCAAACACAATTGGGGGATGGGTGTCGTATTTTAAAACTCGCAGGGCATTAACACAATCTCTAAAACCAAGGTTCCTACAAATCGATTTTACCCAGCGTTTCCTATGGGTAAGGTACGCAGGACAAACAAAGAACACATGAATTTCATCCTCCAGTTTATAGCCACATGCAGGGCATGAAATACTATTCTTAATGTCCCATCTAGAAGTGAAAGACCTGAGTGGTAAGGTACCCATTCTAAATTGAACATATAATTTCCTGGCTAGAGGAGGGAAAATCAGATCCAGGAATAACTCCCTCCCATAGTTCGGTTTAATCTGAAGAAACTGTTCGGTCAGCCTGCCTATGTTAGGGTCCATGTGCAGGCGTGTTAGATGAAAGTATCTTAGTTCTTCAGCAAGATTGGTTTTAGAAACAGATAGGCAGGAAGCTTCTGGGGTATCCCAGAGTTCCCTGCGACCAATCTTGAAGCAAGTTTCCCTAACGTGAGTTAACCAAGGGATATTCATGTGTTTAAGTGTAGGCCAGAGATCCAGAAATTCATCTCTGAAAATTTCGAGGTCTGGATTGGACCATAATCTCTTCCAGTATTGGACAGGCCGGGCCACCACCACTTCTTCAATGGGAAGCAGTCCCAGATCTAATCTAATTGGGACCAACGGAGTACTAGGGGGTAAACTTAATAGTTTCCTGATAAAGGAGTTTTCGACCCTCGTTAGACTATCTATTTGGGAGTGGCCCCATAGTTCTGCTCCATAGGTAGCGGCAGATCGGGCTTGAGTTTTAAAAATTTCTACCACTGGGGCCGCTGGTTTAAAAACCGTGCCACTAAACAATCTAGCCATACCTCCTGTAGTTTGGGTCAACTTAAGTGTAGAATTGACCACCTGGCCTCCCCAGCCAAGATCTTCTTGGAGTGTAATCCCCAAGTAAGTGAACGTTTTCACCCTTTCAAGGGGGATTCCATTCAATACTGGGCTCGGGCGGGTACTTTTAGGAGGGTTGAGAATCATAAATTTCTTTAGCCCACTCTGCCACCCCAGTTCAGACATGGCCATATGCAAATCAGTCTGACCCTGTGCCTCATGGGAACAGTCCAGCCCCAACTGCCAAGCCATGCCTTCCCTGGACCGGAAACCAGCTTCCTAGGACCGGTTTCTGGCATTTCAGCCGTCTTCAGCCAGGCTTGCTTGAATCCAATGGCAAAGTGAGCAAGGCAGAAAACAGCAGACAGAAATGTGCGCCCCTTGCAAAAGAAATAAATCCTTGGTGCCGGTTAGGGTTTTCTGCCTCCCCCTCCCGCCTAGGCAGATCCTCCAGGATCCTCCAGGATTTTGCGATTAGCAAAAAAATCCCAAAAGCAGCAGTTGTGTAAAAATGCAGTGATTTTGACAAAACTGCCCGCGAAATCCGACCCCTTCTATTGGCCCCGTGGCTCTCGCCACAGAGCCAATAGACAGAGGGTCCTCGGGGTCCTCACAGCAGGCAGGCGAGTTTGTGTGTTTTACACCCCTCACCTGTGCTGCTGTTTTAATTTCCTGGGGACTGGTCTCGCTGGAGCATCGTTGGGGTAGGTACTCCTGCTGCTGCTCTGCTTGTTGGGCCTGCTGCACACTGGGCAGCCAGCGGGCATAATTTATTTTTAAATATTCTGTTGGGCCCGCCACCTACCCAGTGTGCGCCGGGCCCATGGGGGGGTATTATTTTTGGACCCACGCACACTGGGCACGCGGCGGGCCCTGGGGGGTATAATATATTTTTTTAATTGTTTTGGCCCGCCGCGTGCCCTGTGTGCGGCGGGGGCATGGATGGCATTATTTTTGGGCCCGCCGCACATTGAGGATGCAGCGGGCCCTGGGGGGCATATTTTTTTAAATAAGTTTCTGTTGGGCCCGCCGCATACCCAGTGTGTGGCGGGCCCATCGGGTGCATTATTTTTGGACCCGGCGCACATTAGGCATCGGCGGGACCTGAGGGCCATCATTTTTGAAAAAAAATATTCTGTTGGGCCCACTGCGTGCCCAGTGTGTGGTGGGCCCATGGGTGGCATTATTTTTGGGCCCGCCGCACATGGGGCACGCGGCAGGCCCTGGGTGGCAGAATTTTTAAAAAAAAGTTTTCTGTTGGGCCCTGTGGGGGTATGATTTAATAAAAAAATGATTCTGTTGGGCCCGCCGCGTGCCCAGTGTGCGGCGGGGGTATGGGTGGCATTATTTTTGGGTCTGCCGCACACTGGGCACTGGGGGGGCATAATATTTTTTAAAAAAAGATTGTTGGCCTGCCGCATGCCCACTGTGCGGTGGGCCTATGGGTGACATTATTTTTGGGCCCACGGGGCACGCGGCGAGTCCTAGGGGGCATAATTAAAAAAAAAAAAAAAGTTTGTTGGGCCTGCCGCATGCAGTGTGCGGTGGGCCCATGGGGGGCATTCTTTTTGTGCCCGC
Organism: Triturus cristatus; assembly: GCF_964204655.1. Lineage (NCBI taxonomy): Eukaryota > Metazoa > Chordata > Amphibia > Caudata > Salamandridae > Triturus > Triturus cristatus. The sequence goes on from NC_140580.1 coordinate 261,774,352, forward strand.
CGCACACGGGGCATGCGGCGGGCCCTGGGGGACATAATTAAAAAAATATATATATATATGCTGTTGGGCCCGCTGCGTGCAGAGTACAGCACCGTGATGCATGCTGATGGTGGCGTGCTGTTTTGCAGTGTGTGCAATGTGGCGGTGGACCACATCCGGAAACGCACAGTGGATATGCATGTGCGGTCCCAAAAACACTTGAACCGCTGTACAGATGATCCAGAACCTCACTTTTCGCCAAAACGTGCCCGACAGATGAATGTGAACTCACTTTTCTCAGAGTACAGCTGCTGGTGCCTCAAACCAGGAAATTATAAGTGAATGGGTCAGTGTCTGCAGAGCACTAAACATTCTGCTGAGCAAAACCGACCACCCTGTGTTGCGCAAGTTTCTCCACGAGCGAGTATGAAATGGTGGAGTGATACCTGGGAGTCATCAGCTTCAAGAACGTTATCTCCCAGGGAGATGTACAGGAGCCAAGAACGAGTTGAAAGAACACTTGCAAGATCAAAAGATCAGTGTTAAATTTGATGACACACCTGATGTCGAAGGGCGATGTGTATTAAATGTGTTATTTGCAGTGGTCTCTACGCAGTGTGGCAGTCGGAGCCACACCCACCTAGCAGACAGTGTTCCTCTCACAGTGCAACCATGGGACTGTAGCGCAAGCAGTTGTGAAGGGGCTCACAGAGTACAGCATAGCTTTCCAGAACGTTATTTCCTTTAACACTGACAATGTGACATACATGCTCAAGGCATACAACACTGTGTTGAGAAATCTGTATAGAAACTCCATACATATCACCTGCTTGGCACACATAATGAACCTTATTGGAGAGTCGTTTAGGAACCCTTTTGAGGAGCTAAATGGTTTCCTTCTGTACTTCTCGCGCATCTTTTACATGGCCGGTAGCAGAAAGAGAAGGTACCTGCACCATCTTGCTGAGAACCATGGGATGAAACCACGCATGGCACCTGACCCTTGCAGTACCCAGTGGAATTCTTGGTTTGCTGTTGTTCAGTACCACTGCAAGGACTTTGATGCCTATGCTGGGTTTGTTGAGTCTGAGATGCAACTCAGCAAGTCTCCCCCCAGATTCTCTTGAAAATCTGCAAAGGATTTTGAACAGCGACTAAAGAAAGTGCATTAAAGTTCAATTGGACATTGTGGCAGAAAAATGCCAAAACATTTTACATCTGATGGACTTATTCCAGAGTCAGACACCAGTGACAATGAAGGTGTATGATTATTTGCATTATATGCATTCCCCATTGTTAAAAAGGTATTTAGAGGATCTCCACATGAACCTAACCAACAATTCAGTCCTCACTGTGGAGTCACTACAACCATTTCAACAGACCATTGCAGGGGCTAAATTATCTCTGACACAGAAAAAAAAGATAGCAGCCCAGCTTAATGAAGCTTTTGAAAATTTTCTGGAAAAGGTGGGCAAATACATGGAGGAGGCCCAACCAGACATTGGATTCTTGAAACAAGTGCGCCTTTTCAATCTTGCACGACACTGCATCATGCCTAAGGACAAGATTGCATATTTAGTCATCCCTGGTTTGAGCAAACTTCCCGATCAGCAGCTTCGCCTCTACTTTGAACATGTAGGCCCAGGAGCAGTACAGGCATCTGTTTCTGGGGTGATTGACACTGACCTCTTTTGGCGTGGGATGGCTGACCGCACTCCAGTTCTTTCACAGCTTGCAGCTGTGTACAAGGACAATGTGACCAGTTCTGCAGACGCTGAAAGGAGCAACAGCATCTACAAAATTTGTCAGCCAGACGATGGTCCCTCTCAGAGCAATCCATCCGGGCATTATTGTTTTTGCATTATAATCAGCAGCACAATATAGGGCTAAATTTGGACTGCTCAGAAGAACTGTACATACATGGCCAAGATTAACACGACCAGCATACAGGTCCCGTGGGCATTTATTCAGTAACCTGTTTATGTCCTATATGTAGCCTTGAAGCAAAACAAACTGTCTAAATTGTAACTAAACCAAATATACATAGCTTCATGTTGTAAAATAACTCCAAAAACTAAGATATCTGTGTTTGTTGTAGGAAAAATTGCAAAATAAAGTGCCGCAAAATGCCGCTAAATTACCAGAATTGTGCCGTTAAATTTCCAGATTTGTGCCGCTAAATTTACTAGTTCATGCTGCAATATCCTGAGGGGGTCTGCCTAGGGCAGAAAGGCCCAAAAAGGGGCAGATATGTCCCCAGGAGGGGCAGTAAAAAAAGAAACAAAACTGACACCCTTGGAAGCAACCATGTCGCTTCCATTACAAAACTAAATCCCTGGTGCCTAGTGGGTTTTCTGCCCCCAGAAAGGCCGAATAAACAGACCAATTTGCCCCCAGGTGGGGCAGAGTACACATAATAAAAAATGTCCCCTGGAAACGACCCTTGCCCAAGGGGTCGCTTACATTTTGTAATTTTTTTTTAAAATGCCTGGCTCTAGTGGGCTTTTCACCCCCCCCCCCCCCCCCGGAAATTAGTTGGAAAAAAACAGCCATTTGTGTCAACGTTTTCACCTGTAACGTCTTCTAATTGTGACAGCTGTTTGAAAGCAATATACCGTTTTGCAGCGTGAATCTTTCAGGATTATTCTGCCATCTAGTGGTTAGGTCTGGAATTGTAGTATTTCTTCTTTTTTTTCGTGGCCTAGGTGGGCGTCGACATACCACCATTTGGTGTCCTTCGTGACGTCGACGCGCTTCCGGAAGCTCCCACCTTTTGTCGCCATCTGGATCAGCAGTGAAGGAGCACCAAGAACTTTGGAGAGAAGAATCAACGAAAATAGAAGAAAACTTTAGAATATATCACCGGGGAAGACAAGTAAGGAAGATTGACGACAGAAGAGAGAACATCGAAGAATTCGACGTTTCAAAGGAGAATGCGCATACAGGGGGCTCTCTGGCCACGGTGATGGACAAAACTCTGTTTAAATTCTGCGCGAACTGCCACCACAAGTACGTGCAAAAGGACCAACACCCGGTCTGCAATCTCTGCCTGCCCCTCGACCATCGAAGCGAGGACTGCAACGCCTGTGCAGCGTTCACCCCGAAGACCCTCAGAGTAAGGGAGAGGCAGAGAAGAGCAAACTACAACATGCAGGGGGAGGGGACACCCCCATCGCTGCGAGATTTGGGACTCTCCAGCGGAGGGAAGGACAACATAGCAGAGGGACCAGAGGACGTCTTGGTCGTCTAGGTCGGAAAGAAAACATCGAAGGAGGTAAAAGTCGTCGAACCCTAAACACTCCACTGATACTCGCTAAAGCAAACCAAAGTCCTCTAAGGGAGCAGGGCCGTCGAAGCACTCGACGTCGGCTTCTGCATCCAGGGACAAGCAGACCGTCTGATCCTCTGAGAAGGACACACAGATGGCGAAATCCCAAGACAAGGGAAAGGCGCCGAAGAGCAGCCACCAAAGAGGCCTCGACGTTGAAAGGCGAAGGCCCAAAAACGGTTTAGACTTCGGCGTCGACAACCGCGAAAAGGAAAGTCGAATCCCTCGAAGCCGTTCACGCGGCCGAGATGGAAAAGAAAAAGAAAAGGCTCGAGGCTGAAATGGCGAACATCTTGCAACGCAAGAAAGACTTAGACGAAAAAATGAAATTCTACAGCCTACCGTCGAAAGCCACGGCCGAAACAGAAGGGTACGTCGGATTTCCAACCGCCGACCACACCTGAACCTGGAGAGGAACAGGAAGACCTGTACTACGGGGACGCCGAAGGGGAGGAAGACTAGCACACTTACCAAGACTCGATGTCTTCGGAGGCTCAGGACTTGCCGTGGCAAGATCTTAACGCCGAATCCCCGGAAGAGGGTGTAGAATCATATCCGTCGAGGCCTTTGCCGCCGGACGACATGGGGATCTACAACCAAGTCATCAAAAGGGCTGCAGACACATATGGAGTGCAGATGGAAGAAGAAAAACCCCAGTCTTGCTTCCTCTTGGAGACCTTGTTGCCATCCCAGACCAGGAGCCAGTTCCTGCCCATGCTCCCAAGTGTTCTTGACCAGGGGAAGGAGGCATTCAAGGAGCCTGCCATGTGTAGAGCAGTGACTCCACGAGCAGAGAAAAAACATTCATCAAAAGACCCCATGTACATTAGATGGTCAGTACCAGCTGACTCGATCATCACAGCCACGGCTCGGAAAAGAGCAAATATACCCACAAACTCAGGCCCACCACCAGACAAACAAAGCAAGAGGATGGACCTGATAGGTAGGAAGATGGAGAGGAGCGCAGCTATACAATGGTGCATCGCCAATTCCAATGCACTCATTAACAGACACGTGTACCAGCCCTGGGAAGAAGTGGGAGAACTCCTCAAGCACGTACCAGAGCAATACCAGAGAAGGGCAAGCCACCTGGTAGAAGAGGGGAAGAACATGGCAAATATATGTTTAAAGTCGGCCCTAGACGCAGAAGAGACATCTAGCAGGCAGATGAAGCTGGAGATCACAGAAAGGAGGCATGCCTGGCTAAGAATTTCATGTTTCAAAAATGAAGTCCAAAACAACATCCTCAACACACCCTTCAATGGGGAACAACTGTTCGGAGCACCAGTTGATGACAAATTGAACCAGCTGAAAAAAGATAACGAAACAGCAAGGTCCATGGGGGCACTGCAGTTCCGAGGTATGAGAAGGGGGAACACCTTCCAGGAGGCCAACTGTGTGAGAAAGTGCCATCTTTCTTGCATGGTATGCCCCCACTTTTTGCTAAATGCTGAGTGTACTTTGACTGAGTGTACCCTGGACTCCTGCCAATCAGGTGCCCAGGGCCTATGTTCCTTCCTTAAAACACACAAACTCCAAATTGGCAAACCCTGGCCACATGTCAGCCCCTGGTAAATGGTACCCTAGGTACCCAGGGCCTTGTGACCAGGGAAGGCCCCTAAGGGCTGCTGCACTCATTGTGCCACCCTTAGATGCACTGTACCCTTACACACACACACACTGCCTTTGCAGGCTGAGTGTCTGGGTGCAGGACAAAATGAAGAGTCGACATGGCACACCTCTGTGTGCCATGCCCATTACCTACACTGCCAAGGCATATGTCAGCCACCCCTCTGGCTGGGTGCCTTATGCCCATGGTGTGGGCACAGGAGCAGGAGCCATGTGCCCCTACAGTACCCAGGTCCATTCCTGGGCACTAAGTGCAGTGCTGCCATTTAAGAGTACATGGTGCTGAGAGCTCGTCAAACACGAACTCCACAGCACCATAATGGCAACACTGAAGACTGGGAAGTTTGGTATCAAACTTCTCAGCACATTAAACCCACACTGATGCGAGTGTGGGATTTAATGTACCAAGCACCCCAGAGGGCATCTTAGAGATGCCCCCTTACAACTAACCTACAATCCACGTCTGCTCTGAGGCTGCCCAGGCTGCCACACAGCAGACACGTTGCTGAACTCCTGGGTGGGAGAGCCCCTGCTCTCCCGGGCCTGCAACAATGCACATCCTGGGTGAGGTGATAAATCTCCTCCCCCAGGATGAGCAAAGGGAAGCTTCAAAGGCCTGCCGCCTCTAGGAGTTTCCCCAGACCACTGCAACCCCCCACTCTGGCAGGAAGCTTGGCCGGAAACTCCATACAAGGACAGGGGATGTGCCAGCCTGCCCACCCCACCCCTCAGGTGGGGGAGGCGAGGTGAAGCACATCTCCGGGCTCTCGCCATCTTGAAGATGGGAGGCCCTACCCTATCAGGATTAGGCTACTGCCCCCCTCCCACAGGAGAGAGGCAGGATAGGTGGTGTACCCACCCCAGGACAAGGACCCATTGGTCCCTGGCCTTCACCTACCTGTAACACCCCTAAATCTAGTATTTAGGGGCATCCTGAACCTTCCTTCCCCAGATTCCAGATTCCGAAACTACAAGAAGAGCGAGAAGAAACAAAGACCTGCAGCTGCGAAGGAGAGGGAGACACCAACTGCTTTGGCCCCAGCCCTACCGGCCTGTCGACCTCGAACCTGCTCCTGCTCCAAACCCGGCATCTCTTGTGGCCAGCAACCTCAGAAACCCCGGAGGACCTGGCTACCTTTGAACTCTGATCCCCTGAGACTCCCATGAGTAGAGGCTCTACTCAGAACCTACCTTTCACCCCTGGCAGCAGCCCGGAACCGCGATCCCAGCCCACTCTGCACCCGCCAAGCCTGGCCGGTGCCGGAGTGAACTAAACCCACGAGGACGACCCCACGGCGACTGTGACCCCGAGTCCGGCACCCACGGACCCCCCCCTCGACAATCCAGGAGAAGCCTGCAGCCTCCGAACAGTGCCACCCCAACCGCGATCAACAGAGGGTAAGATTTCCCGACACCAAAAGGCACCCCTGCACCCGGCGCCCCACGGCCCTCTGTGTCCAATCCCGGGGTACCTACCTATCCACCAACTACCCAACTTACCTCTCGAAGTGGTGGTGGCACCTGAAAAGCCTGCAGTCTTTTTCCAAACCAGAGATTTCCCATAGAAATCAATTGAGCGCCCAACGGCTCAAAAGCACCCTGCACCCAGCCGCCCGAGTGGCCCTGGCAGTGAAAGCTCTACTCTAACCTACTTCCCCACTTGCCCTGAGTAAGTGACCAGGAGCCCAGCTCCCACAGCCGCGTGGCTTGCCAGACAGCAACCACCAACCAAGGCCCCCCTATCCCTCATAGGATAACATTGGGCCTAACTCTCTCTGCACCCGGCCGTCCTGAAACAGCTGAGGGTGAACTAACTGTACCTACCTGACACTGGGGGACCCCTGAGTCTATGCCCAGAACTTCAACTCTGCCAGTCGAGTACTTACCCTTAAACCGCTAACTTCATTTTCCTCATAGGGTAACATTGACTGGCTTTTTCTTGAAAATTCTTCTAAGTGTGGACTTTTCAAAACTCAAAATAATCACCAAAAATCAGCCGAGTGACAAAAACGAATTTACTCACCTGCTCTTAGGTGAGCTCCCAGTGCTGGATCTTGGTGCCCAGCACTGACTCTGAAAAGTACCCACAACTATACTTACCTTTAACTCATTTTTCTTCCATAGGAAACCATTGACTGTTTTTCTGTGAAATTTCTTTTAAGTGTTGATTTCTGCAATTTCTAAATATTCCTCAAAAATCGTATAACATTTGAAAACGTAATTACTTGCCTGTTTTGGATAAAGGTCCCAGTACTGAGTCTAGGCACCCAGTACTGGATTACAAAAGTAACGATAACCTACTGTACCTGTAACCTACATTTTCTTCCATAGGGAATCATTGATTGTTTTGCACTGAAATATTTTCTAAGTGCTAACTTTTAAAATAGCTAAATATTAGTTACAAATCATCACAGTACCAAAGTCGACTTTCAACAGCTGATTCTGAGAACTGACCCAGGACTGGATCTAGGATCCAGGCTTGGAATTACAAAAGTAATCTAAAAAGTAATCTGTTGCATATAATGTGAATTTATCATTGAGCTCAATGTATTGTGTTTAGAAATAGTTGCTTACTGCAACTACTTGTAACTGTTTACTAAAAAGTCTATTGCATATACAAAAGTATTTTTATGAAACTTCTCCTGTCGAGAAAGTATATTTTAATTCCAAGTGTTGGTTCTAAAATAAAACAAGCATATATTTTTTTTATATACAAACCATTGGCCTAGAGTTCAGTTGAGTGTGTGGAACTATTTGCTGACTGAGTGTGTACAACAAATGCTTTACACTGTCCTCTGATATTGCCTTACTGCTCGACCAGGCTACCACTTTGGAGAGTAAGGTTATATCTAACTTTAACCTCTGCTAAACTCTTGGGGTCTGTGGACTCTGTACACCCTGTACCTATTAAGGAACAGTATATACAGAGCCACTTTCTCACAAACAGGCAGAGGAAATCATCAACCTGTGGCACAACACCAAACCTCCCAGCAAGGTTATCAGGGAGGTAACCAGGGACAGCAGCAGGGGCAGCAACTACAGAACTGACAGTACCAACCCCGAGGACAATCCTTTCGAGGGCGCGGCCGAGGAATGGGGGAACGGCCAAAGGGGAGTCAGCCTCCCGCAACAAAGTGACTCACCAGCAAAACCAACACATGCCCGGACAAGACCTCACAGGGTGCAGAAAGAGTCGAGGCAAGGACCAAGAGAAAATTAAAACCTTCAAAACTTCCTCCAACATGCAACACCAGTAGGAGGCAGATTAAGACACTTCCTCCAGGAGTGGAGAGCAATAACATCAGACAAATGGATATTAAAACTCATACAATACGGGTACTGTATAGACCTGGAAAAGCCACCGCCAAACAAAAGGCCAAGGGTCAGAGTGCACTCAACAAAAGAACGGACACACTTGATGCAGGAAGCGAGAGAACTGCTAAAGAAAAGAGCCATAGAAATGGTATCACAAAAAAAACGGAACAAGGGGGTATACTCAACCTACTTCCTCATACCAAAGGTAGATGGAACATTGCGTCCAATTCTAGACGTAAGATTCTTAAACAAGTTCATAAAGACTCAAAGGTTCAAGATGACCTCGCTCCAAGAGGTCATACCTCAAATACAAAAGGGAGATTACATGGTAACTATCGACCCCAAGGACGCCTACTTGCACATCCCCATCAACAGCAAACACAAACGCCTCCTCAGGTTTATGATCAACAAAACTCACTACCAGTTCACAGTACTGGCTTTCGGATTAAAATCTGCACTAAGGGTCTTCACAAAATGTCTGGCAGCAGTAGCGGCACACTGAAGGGGATACATGTATACCTGTACCTCGACGACTGGCTGGTAAAAGCAAGCTCATACCACAAGTGCAAAGGGCATATAGAGATAGTGATACAGACGCTTGCCTAACTGGGATTTTCAATCCATTGGGAGAAAACGTCTATAGAACCAGAACAAGTGAAGATATTCTTAGGAGCAAAGCTCAACAACTTACAGAGCACGGTGATTCCATATGCAAAGAGGACTCTGGCAATATGCAAAGAGATGCGTCTTTACCTCAAGGGGCAAGCTCTGACAGTGAGGACAGTGAGCAAACTGATGGGGATGATGGCATCATGCATACATTTGGTGCCAAATATTCGCCTACACATGAGACCATTCCACGAATGGATCCAGCAGCAATGGTCACAAGCGACAGGGAGTTGGGAGGATCTAGTGGTTGTCACGCAGGCAGTAGAGCAAGAAATAGCGTGGTGGAACCAGAAGAACTTGGCACAGGGGAGATCATTCACACTACCAACTCCAACAGTAACCATTACAACAGACTCCTCCCAGAAGGGGTGGGGAGCGCACACAAACAACCTCAAAGTAAGGGGGTTGTGGGGACATCGGGATGCAATAAAGCACATCAACTACCTAGAACTCAAGACAGTGTTCCTAGTCTTAAAAGCCTTTCAGAAACTTCTGTACGGACAGAGTACTAATACAAACAGACAATACATCTACCATGTTCTACATCAACAAGCAAGGAGGGACACAATCTGCGACACTTTCCGTGCTAGCGCAGGAAATATGGATTATGGGCAATCCCCAGGAAAATAGACCTGTTAGCAATACATCTACCAGGGAAGGACAATGTTGAAGCAGACTGGCTCAGCAGACAGACGTCTGCTTCCCACGAATGGGAGATCAACCAACAAGAAATACAGAAGGTATTCCACATATGGGGAACTCCGCAAATAGACATATTTGCAACACTCCAAAATGCAAAATGCCAAAACTTCGCATCCAGAGTACTGTGCAAACAGTCCCTGGGGAATGCGCTATGGATAAGCTGGTCAGGGACATTTGCCTATGCTTTTCCACCGTTACTGCAACTACACAGGGTTCTGAACAAGTGCAGATTCAGCAACATGACGCTCATCCTAATAGCACCCCAGTGGGCCAGACAAACATGGTTGTCACAAATCATGGAGATGGCACAAACGCACGCACACAGGTTCCCCGCCAGGAAGGACCTGTTAACGATGCAAAACGGAAGAGTACTACACCCAGAGCCAGAAAGCCTCCGCCTAGCTGCATGACTCCTGAGGACCTAGAGTTCGCACACCTCAAACTACCGGCAAGCACGATGGCGGTACTCAGAGGCAAGGAGACCCGACCACAAAAACGTGCTACGTAGCAAAGTGGAAAAGATTCACAGACTGGTGCAGTAGGGAGAAACTGCAAACAAGGATTACTAAGGAATCAACAGTACTAAGATACTTAACGCATCTACTGCAGAATAAACTAAGCTACACATCCCTAAGGGTGTCCACTTAGCAGCAATTGTGGCTTACACAAGAGGAGAAACAGGGAAAAGTTTATTCACCTCACAGGTGGTAGAAAGATTCCCAGAAGGAGCAAAAAGGATCGCACCTCCAAAAAGAATGCCAGCACCAGCATGGAACCTCAATGTAGTGCGAACACAACTGATGAAGGCACCATTTGAGCCTATTCACAAAGCTACACTGCATATGCTCACGCTAAAGACAGCCTTCCTAGTAGCTATCACATCACTGCGAAGAGTAAGTGAATTAGAAGCGCTAACGCTCCAAGAACCCTACCTGCAAATACACAGTGATAGGATTGTCATGAGAATAGATCCGCATTTCATGCCAAAGGTGGTGTCTAAGTTCCACATCAATCAGACAATTCAAATAACGTGTTTTTTCCCAAAACCTTCGGCAAACACAGAGAGGGCCTTACAGACACTGGACGCCAGGACAAAAGAGTGCAGGAAAACAAAACAATTCTTTGTATCCTTTGCCAGCAGTTTTTTGGGACGACCAGTTACCAAAAATACCATTGCACGATGGATTGCACAAACCATACTGCTCTGCCACAAACAGGCAGCGCAACCATTACAAGGAGCAGCTCATGCTCACTCAAGGAGGAAAGGAACAACAATTGCGTTTCTAGCCAACACACCAATTCAAGACATTTGCCAAGCGGCTACATGGTCTTCAGTGCACACGTTCACAAAGCACTACTGTGTGGATATCCAAATTAACAAAGAAGCGCAAGTGGGACAGAAGGTCTTGCAATACATTTTCAGTAACCAGTGCTCATCTTCCACCCAACCACCACTATATGGACAAACCGGTACAAAGTCTATGCACAGCATAGTGAATCCATAAAGATTCACGCTGCAAAACGTATAGTTTCTTACCTGTCGGTGTAGTTTTGCAACTTGAGGACTTTCTGGATTCAATAGCGAACCCACCCTCCTCTGTCATAAAGATGAGACAGGAGGATAAAGGGGAGCAAAAGGTAAAAAAAATAAGACTTTACAAGGTTTGATGAGGAAAAGTAGCACAAGAAAGGGAAAAAAGAATCCGAAGATGGCGACCAAAGGTGGAAGCTTCCAGAGGAAGCGCATCAACGTCACGTCACGAAGGACACCAAATGGTGGTATGTTGACGCCCACCTGGGCCACGAAAAGAAAAAAAAAAAGATGAAATACTACAATTCCGGACCCAACCACTAGATGGCGGAATAATGCACAGCATAGTGAATCCAGAAAGTCTTCAAGCTGCAAAACTACACCGACAGGTAAACTATACGTTACATCTGCTGGACCTTTCTGGTTGTGGGGATATATAGGACTTGTAGGTTCACCAAGAACCCGACGAACCCAGAGCCAATAACTGAGCAGTGTCTTGCAATGTTTTTTTTATTCTGTACCGGGTATATAGCAATTCATTCGGGAAAATATATACATGGGAAAAACAGTATAAAAGACACCTATGTATTTCTGAAATTGGAACAAAATAGAGATTAGAAACAGACATTTGCACATTTCCGAAATCGTGAGTACCCATACTAGCATGAGAATGATAGGTCATTTTTAAAAATGACTTCTTTTTTACACATTCTTTCATTTGGAAGGCAGAAATGCATCGAAAGTCAATAGGTAATTACAGTTGCTCTACAATTCTGTGTTACCCTAAGTCTCCCGATTAAAAATGGTACCTCACTTGTGTGGGTAGGCCTAGTGCACACGACAGGAAACGGCTCAAAACGCAACGTGGACACACTATTTTTACAGTGAAAGCTGACCCTTTTTTTGCAAAGTGCCTAGCTGTAGATTTTGAACTCTAACTCTGCCAGCACCTAGGAAAAACCTAGCAAACCTATACATTCTTTAAACCTAGACACCCAGGGGTATCCAGGATGGGGTGACGTGACTGGCTCTCACCAGGTTCTGTTACCCAGAATCCCTAGCAAACCTCAATGTGTCCCAAAAAACACATTTTCCTCACGTTTCTGTGGTAGAAAGTTCTGGAACCAGGCGGGTCAGCAGAGACAAAGTGTTCCTAACCAGCTATCCCGGCCGAAGGTCCGGCCGCCATCTTGCCTTTTCTTCAGATCCGGAGGCTTTGGAATAGCGGGATATTGGATCTCAACCACACTACCTGTTTTTTGGACCAAAATTCCTCTTGTATCGGCATGCTCTGGCGCTCTTTCGTTTTAAGGAGCCGACTTACCTGTTGGACTTTTGCCTGGCATGTGGGACTTTGTATGCGCTACTCTGGTGGTTCGGTGGCGGCGTTTCTTACTACAAGGACATGCCGCCAAAGGGGAAGAACGCGGCTGCGGCTATGGCTCCCGGTGTCACAGGTCGAGCCTTGCTCACCCGGGGCGGCGGCTCCTTGAAGGCAAACACTGAGGTGTGTGCTGTAACATCGTCGATACTGGGAGCTGCTACCCCGGAGGAAAACTCGCATACCCGGCAAGTGGCACCAGTCACAGCGAATTCAAAATCAAAGCACACAGTTCCCACTATGTTTAAAAAGCCTGCAGTTAAAAGCAAGACGCCACAATCATCTATTATGTCATCTAAAGGTCAGGCTGTCTCTTTAACCTCTGATGCAGCCGTTTCTTTAAAACTTCCACCAAAGACATTTCTTAAAATTGACGCTGGCCTTTCTCCCCCGAGCGCATTAATGTCTGCTTGCTCCCCCAGTAGCAAGGGGGGAACTATAATGAATAATCCTTCAATCCCGATCGCAGCAGGGGGGGACATTAATGCGGAACCTGGAGCTACTATTGAAAATGCAGCTGGTGTCTTACAATCCTGTGGAACTCTGGGAGCTGTAGTTTTAGTTTGGGCAGCTGGAGCTGTAGTAAAATCTATTACGCCAGGGGAGGCCCAGCCATTACTGTTAGTTAAATGAAACTATACCAAATGGGATGTTGCAAATGGGATGTCGCAATCAGCTTAACAAGCGTCAGGCTCTAATGGGGACCCTGATAAATTCTACTCTCTATCTGATCATACAAGCTCATCCGAGGATGATTTTGGGGAAGACAAGGACTGGACGGATGATGACAGTGAGCCGGGGGATTGGCGAGCCAGCGAAGTATTAAACTTACTAGCTGGTCCCAACACAGTTCGTAAGGTAGCCAGAGATCAGGGGGCCCCAACATCTTGTCCTGACGCAGGCTCACTGGGATTATTCTTACTCCATGCAGTCTGTTATAGAAAATGATACGACTGATCTAGGCAATCCGAGCGGAGCCAATACATTACAAGGGCACACCGGTGAGATGACACTGGCGGTTATCTATCAGACTATCATGGTCCACCGCGAAGAAACCCGACAGGAAAGTGCTCGGACACAGGGTGCATGTCGCAGGGTACAAAATTCTATCCGCAGAGTAGCAAAGACTTGCTCAGAGATAGCTTCTAGAATTGGGTAAGCGGAAGCAAGGATATCTACTCTTGAAGACGATATGGCTGCCCAGAAAGAAGTTACAGACCTCATAAAGAACCAAAGAGAAGATATGGTGTGGAAGCTCACGGACCTTGAAAATAGAGCTCGGCGGAACAATCTAAGAATTCTTGGTGTTCAGGAAGGAATTGAAGGGTCGGACATTAGACAGTTTGTGGTAATTCTTTTCAGTGAAGCATTCCCTGAGGTCAAACAATGGGACTGGGCAAACCGAAGTTCAGCGGGCCCACCGCTTTCCATTTAAGCAAACGAAGCGCACTGGCCAGTTAGAAGATAAACCTCATACCATTCTTATTAGTTTAAATATCTTTCTGGCCAGGGAGAAGATCTACGATTTGGCCCGGCCCGATAGGAAGCGAAGGGGCCAAGGGTGCGAGTTTTTTGTTAGACCTGATCTATGTCCAGCTACGGTTGAGCGGAGGTGGCAGCTCCGCCAGTTAATTTCATCGTTTCCATCTAAGGGAGCCCAGACTTTTTTTCTTTTTCCATCTAAATTGAAGATTATCTATCAAGGCCAAACTAGATTCTTTGTTTCTGAAATCCAGGCTCAGGACTTTTTGAACTCACTTTAGGGGGGGAAATGTGGCGTTACTGCTAAGTCAAATTTTTTTTCTTTTCTTTCTCTCCTCTGGATCTCCTATATGTAAAGTGCAGAGGGGTGTGGTTCTGGAGTGGAGTGGAGTGGAGTGGAGAGGAATACGAAAGTTGTTTTTCTTCTTTTTGTCTTCTCTCCCGTTTTTTAGGTCTCGCCTGACCAGCGCTTTAGCGCTGCTCTGGCGAGACTTATAGTAAGCGCGTTTTGGAAGTGCAAACAGTGGCTTTGCAGGCCTCCAACTACAGTGCATGTGACCCGTCCGGGCGCGCGCACCATTTGGAGTCCTGCAGCCACTCGTTTGCTTTCACTTTCGCCGTGATGGAAACCCTTCTCCAAGCCCTGCCAAACATACCCCGTGCACCTCCTTCCAGATCTGTCCTTGCTAATCACCCGAACGCACTCGGACAATTTAAAGCAGAGTTGTATTTTTTTATTATAAATGACACGCTCCGTCAGGGCACCTCCTTCAAGATCTGTTATTGCTAATCTAATGGACTTTAATATTTGCTTCCGTTTCATCAAAAAAAAGCAAAACCATTTGGCAGCCTGCGTGCCCGACTCCACTCCCCCCTCCCACTCCCTCCTCCCACTCCCTCTTCGTCAGCTTCAGAGCACCCCGTGCACCTCCTTCCAGATCTGTCCTTGCTAATCACCCGAACGCACTCGGACAATTTAAAGCAAAGTTGTATTTTTTTATTATAAATGACACGCTCCGTCAGGGCACCTCCTTCAAGATCTGTTATTGCTAATCTAATGGACTTTAATATTTGCTTCCGTTTCATCAAAAAAAAGGAAAACCATTTGGCAGCCTGCGTGCCCGACTCCACTCCCCCCTCCCACTCCCTCTTCGTCAGCTTTGTTTTTTTTCCGCACATTAGAACGACTGACTCACTAACCTTCCACCCCCCCACAAACAAACGGTTCCTTTTCCACAGCTTTCCGAGATTCCTTCGGGCGTGCAGCGACCTCCAGATTACCTCTCAGCACAGTGAGGAAAAAGGCTGCAATGTTTGTTTGGTTTTGTTTTTCGAAAAAATAAAAATAAAGGGCCTCAGAAAAGGGTGCAAGCAGTAGGGCCAAAGTGAGAAAACATCACGTGTACCTTAACCTTTTGCCATATTTCCCACAATGGATTTGTGCCCAACAGGTTTCCAATAAAGATTACGTGCCACACACACACTTTTAGCATCTTGCAGGGATGTCTCTTTACGCGAATTCGCAGCAGTCTGTGATTGCTTGGCATGCACTTTCTCAACTTTGGTTTAGGTTTGTAAAGCCTTAGCCACGCTTACAGCGGCCCTCGCATGGCAGTCTTCCCCGCCCCCCCCCCCTCTCTCAGATGCTCCGACCCCTCCCATCCTGCAGGCGAAAACACGATCACACAACCGACATCAGGCGCCACAGATATCGAAACCAGACCGAGCCTTTAGGCTTGGTTAATGGCCCATTCGCAAGTGTCGGAATTACAGACAACAGGGGCGCTTGGAGAAAAAAAAAAAACAGCCTTCCAATTGCAGTTTCCTGTTCTGATGACAATACAGGATACAGTGGCCAGATAGAAGTCTTTACAAAAGTAGATGCCGGCTCAGATAAAATGTTTTATAACACTTACGAGATTTTTCGTGGAGCAATCCAAAGAGTGCTCAATGTTTGCCGTTTAGAAGTTCATTACTACAGACAAGTTGGTTGTAGGAAAATCTACAGCAAATCCATTTTGCAGGCATTAAAACTACCTTTTTATTAATTGTTAGGCACTCTTTCGCAAATTAGGCATTTCATTCCATTACACAGGATGCAAGGTCAGAAATTGAACAACGCCCGTCGATTTCTACAGGAATAGTTCAGCTGCTTCTAGACTTGCTGTGCTGTTCGAGGCACTATGTGGGGTACCCTTATTGGATGTGAGTCTACATTAATGTCCGAGGAAATACGAGCCTTTATGCACTCAGGCCTCTATAGCTAACAAAGTAGGACCCTTGCTGCCCCCGTTTACATGTAGGCAAGAGCGACCTTATGTTTGCGGACATGCTAATCAACCGAACGCACTCGGTCAATTTAAAGCAGAGTTGTATTTTTATTATAACTGAGAGCAGTCTTTAGTTGTTAATTTTGCTCTTAGTTTGCTTCAGACCTGTTTTTGGGGGGTTGAGGATTGTTTGTTGGCACACACCTACCTGAGGTGAAGAGTTTGGATTTTACACCCATTTTGGTCTTTGTTTCGTTTGGGATGCTTACCATGGATTTTTGCTCTCGTGGGCTGGAGCGAAACAAGAGTGTGTTTTTGGGGCATGCTTTGGATTCTGCAGATGTAAAAGCCAGAGTAGTTCACAAACAGAAGTGAGGGTGTGGAGATGGGCCTCACCCTCCACGTGTCTCTCCTCACCCTCCACGTGTCTCTCCTCACCCTCCACACGTGTCTCTCCTCACCCTCCACACGTGTCTCTCCTCACCCTCCACACGTGTCTCTCCTCACCCTCCACACGTGTCTCTCCTCACCCTCCACACGTGTCTCTCCTCACCCTCCACACGTCTCTCCTCACCCTCCACACGTGTCTCTCCTCACCCTTCACACGTGTCTCTCCTCACCCTTCACACGTGTCTCTCCTCACCCTCCACACGTGTCTCCTCACCCTCCGCCTCACCCTCCACATGTGTCTCCTCCTCACCCTCCACAGGTGTCTCCTCCTCACCCTCCACATGTGTCTCCTCCTCACCCTCCACACGTGTCTCCTCCTCACCCTCCACACGTGTCTCCTCCTCACCCTCCACACGTGTCTCCTCCTCACCCTCCACACGTGTCTCTCCTCACCCTCCACACGTGTCTCTCCTCACCCTACACGTGTCTCTCCTCACCCTCCACGTGTCTCTGCTGCACGCCTCACACTGCTGCACGCCTCACACTGCTGCACGCCTCACACTGCTGCATGCCTCACACTGCTGCACGCCTCACACTGCTGCATGCTGCTGCACGCCTCACACTGCTGCATGCTGCTGCACGCCTCACACTGCTGCATGCTCCTGCACGCCACACACTGCTGCATGCTGCTGCACGCCACACACTGCTGCATGCTGCTGCACGCCACACACTGCTGCATGCTGCTGCACGCCACACACTGCTGCATGCTGCTGCACGCCACACACTGCTGCATGCTGCTGCACGCCACACACTGCTGCATGCTGCTGCACGCCACACACTGCTGCATGCTGCTGCACGCCACACACTGCTGCATGCTGCTGCACGCCACACACTGCTGCATGCTGCTGCACGCCACACACTGCTGCATGCTGCTGCACGCCACACACTGCTGCATGCTGCTGCACGCCACACACTGCTGCATGCTGCTGCACGCCACACACTGCTGCATGCTGCTGCACGCCGCACACTGCTGCATGCTGCTGCACGCCGCACACTGCCACACACTGCTGCCCGCCGCACACTGCCACACACTGCTGCCCGCCGCACACTGCTGCCCGCCGCACACTGCTGCCCGCCGCACACTGCTGCACACCACACACTGCTGCACACCACACACTGCTGCACGCCACACACTGCTACACGAAACATTGCTGCACACCACACAATGCTGCACGGCACACACCTGCACGCCACACACTGCTGCACACTGCTGCATTACTCACTGCTACATGCTGCACGACAATGCTGCACGCAGCACAATGCTGCACGCCACACACTGCTGCATGCCACTGCACGCCACAGTGTTGCATGCCACACTGCTACACGAAACACTGCTGCACGCCGCACACTGCTGCACGCCGCACACTGCTGCACGCCGCTGCAGGTCACAGTGCTGCATGCCGCACACTGCTACACGAAACACTGCTGCACGCCACACACTGCTGCACGCCGCACACTGCTGCATGTCACACACTGATGCACGCCTCACACTGCTGCACTCCACACACTGCTTTTATGCGACTTTATGCTACTGGCATTGTAAATTTCAATGCCTTATATTTGTTTTAAAACCAAAACAAAAATAAGTCATTGTAATTTTACAGTGCCAATAGCTCAAACTCTTATAAATGCGAGACCTATTGCATTGCAAATGCTGGTTTTCTTTTCCTCTTTTCTTGGGAGTGTACCCCTTATTGACGTTAGCAGTCTGGCGTGGATGCCGGGGGACCTTGTGTTCCTCTTAACTCCTCCATCACAAGGACCTCAGTCCTGGTGCCTCACGTAGGGGATGGTGAATTGGGGGGGCTCTAGTGGGTGGGTTCAGGGAGGGTTGTTCGGGGGGGGCGTGGGGGGGGGCGGTTTGGGGCGCGGGGGTTGGGCGGTTGGCCCTAAAAGGTAAAATTTGCTTGAATATATGCTATAATCATGGCGCATTTGTAAGGTTTTGTACAAACAAGGTATGCCTAAGGCTTGAAGGAGGGTTTAAAGTTATGTGTACTTATGTTTTAGGTTTACTTAGTGCGTTTGGTTTGGTTCAATATAGGGAAATAGATGGTAAGATTTCTTTAGCCTCCTGGAATATATGTGGGCTTAATGACGGCAAAAAAAGGGCATTACTCTCAAAAATTGTTCCAGCTTTGCATATTGATTTACTGTGTTTGCAAGAGACTCCTGTCCCCTGGAGTGATCGGGACCTTCTCAGAATACCAGGCTTTGATTTAGTCGGGTGCTCCCGTCAGACATCAAAAATTAGAGGAGTTGCAATTCTAATGAGAAGAGGAATCAGTGTCTGTAGGAAAACCGGCCAAGATAATTCCGGGAGGTGGGCTATTACAGAGCTGATTATCAATGGTAGATTCCTAACCGTGTGTACGGTTTATGGCTCCAATTTAGATGACCCTGATGTTTTTCATCATTTGAATGTAGAGCTGGCATTATACTCTCATCCGATTTTGTTTTTGTGGGGATGTGAACATTAATTTGCCCGCGGATTTTAATATAATGTGTGATATGGGATATAGGGGTAAGAAACCCAGGATCTTTAGCGCACTTCAAGCCCTGATTCAAGAACATCGCCTGATTGATCTTTGGTTTCACCATAACAAAAACCAAGATGGCTTTACGTATTACTCTGCCCCTCATGACAAAATGGTCCGGTTGGATTATGTTTTTTATGAGTGATCAGCTGGCTGATGATTCTTCTATTTCAGCCCCTCCAAGAACTCTTATCAGACCATAATCCCTTGATCGCTGAATGTCCCTTTTCTCAAATTTATGGTCCTTCAAGGATCTGGACATTTGAAAGGAAGCTCTTAATGGAGCAGTCCTATTTAGATCATATGAGGATGTGGATACCTGAATTTTTTAATATTAACAGGGGGACAGCTTCTGGCACCATTGTCTGGGATACAATTAAGGCTGCGGTTCGTGGAGAGACGAAGAGCTTTTCTGCTTTTTGACGTAAAACGATTCAAGACCAAATTATTAGTCGAATGGAAGAGCTCAGATTAGCAGAAGTCCATTTAATAGATGCTATTAAAGACGGACAGGATACAGACGAAAATCAGGCTTTGGTTGCCAGGACAAGGGCTTGTGTGCTGGAGTTCTTTGGCCGGGACCTTGCTGCCAAATTTCTGTAGTTTCGTACTGAGATGTTTGAGTTAGGTGAAAGATCTGGCAGGGTTCTGACCAAACGACTCCAGCAGAGGAGCCTGGCTAATCGTATCTTCAAGATACAAGATCATTTAGGCCGACTTCAGACTTCACCAGAGGGGGTTATAGGTGTTTTTCGTAATTTTTATCACACATTGTATACTGAGGACAATACTGGCATAGATATAGAGGCAGAAGCAGGGACCTTCTTTCAGGATAGTCATACCCATCATCTTACATCTCAACAAAAAGCTCTTTCTGCTCCTATAGAATGGGATGAGGCCGAGTTTGCGATTAGCTCTTTAGCCAATGGAAAGGCTACCGGTCCAGATGCAATTCCTTTGGAACTCTATAAGATGTTTTGTGCAGAGGTCCAGCGGGATTTTTTGCTGGTTCTCAGACGCGCAGCACGGCTCCATCCCTGATTCTTGGCGCCAGACTAATATTATTCTCTTTAAGGAAAAAAATAAGCCGGAGCTTGACCCTTCTTCATACCGTCCCATTTCACTTATAAACACTGACAATAAAATCTATGCCAAAATGTTGTCCACTAGGTTAGCTTCGGTCATTACTCCTCTGTATCACTGCGTCTGCACAGGTTTATCCTGGGAAGGGATACGGCCGATCATATCCGCCGAGCTATTGCATTATTGGATTGGGCACAGGTCACTGGCTCACCCATAGGGCTGATCCTGTTGGACGCCGAGAAGGCGTTCGACAGGGTCGCCTGGGGATTCTTATGGGCGGTTCTCCGGTGGAAGGGATTTAGTTCTGAATTCATTTGTGCAATCCAATCATTATACATTGCTCCAGTAGCCACCCTATCCATCTCTGGGCTAATATCAAATTCATTTAACATTAGCAGGGGTACTCGGCAGGGGTGTCCCTGCTCGCCGCTGCTATTTGCCCTATATATTGACCCGTTTTTAAATAAAATTGAACATTCATTAGACATTGCACCGGTTAGGGTAAACTCCACAGATTATAAAACTCTGGCCTATGCGGACGATATCGTTGTACTGACCAACGATGTGGCATCGGCCTTTCCTGTGTTACAGACCCTAGCAGTACAATATGGCCAGCTCTCCGGCTATAAACTTAACATTACTAAAACTCAAGTTATTCAATCTGCTGCTATGGGTCCATCTCAAGCCCCTGTGATCCAATCTGCAATATACCTAGGAGTTAAAATCACTGCCTCAGTAAGTGATATCCCAGATCTGAACATCGGACCAATGATTGAATCAGTCCACTCCATTTTGACAAGATTGAATAACTTACATCTTTCTTTATTTGGTAGGTGCAACGTCTTAAAGATGCTGGTCCTACCAAAGTTCTTATATCTTTTTAGAACTATTCCTCTTGAGTTTTCCCAATTGAATATGGCTAGGGCTGAGAGGACCTGTAATAGATTTCTCTGGGGATATCGTTGCCCTCGTAGGGCAGCAAGGTGGATGTGCCTTCCTAGAGAACGAGGTGGCTGGTCAGTACCCAATTTGTTGCTGTATTTCTGGTCTTCATTGGTCCAACCGTTTGGCATACCACTGCTCGGGGATAGGGCGGTGGTTCCGTTGTCTTGTAGACCTTCAATTTATGAAATAGGACTAGGAGAGGAAGCTAAGGGGGTTTTGATGCGAATCCTTGAGCCTAGTTACTATAAGAAGACCAGGTTCAAGGTTATTGGGACCAATGTTTTCTGTTTGGCGCAAGATCCGACGCAAATGGTCTATTCCGAACATTAATCTTTATACGCCTTTTACAGCGGCAAGACTTTTACCCCCAATCTTTCAAGATTATATTACTTTCAGATGGGCCTCTTCTGGTTTGACAGTTTTAGGGGATCTAGTTTTGGATGGGGCTTTGATCTCTTTTAAAGGATAAGTTTAATCTTAATACACATGATTTTTTCAAATATATGCAGATTCGCAGTTTCGTTGATAGATTGAAGGTCCAAACAATTACTATATTTGATAGGATTATCCTGTTTGATTTAATTTCAAAGAGGTCTAAAATTGGTGGTATCTACCTATCTACCAACAACTATCAGGCCTTCTGGATGATATCCTGCTGCAGAATACCAAACTGGAGGCTATGTTAGGGGTGTCGGGTGTGGACATCACCCAAATACTCGAACTGTCCAATAAGGTCTTAATTTCTGGAAGTCTACGCTCTCAATGTTTTATGGCCTTATTCGACCTATATAACACCCCGGCGAAGATCTCTAAATGGGGGGGGTAGCCAGGGGTGCTTATGTCCAAGATGTGGATTCCCAGCTGCAAACGATGTACATATGTTCTTTGTTTGCCCTAAATTGGGGTCCTTTCTTTTGGAGGTAGAACAATTTATCAACTCAAGGCTAATGATATCAGTTACTCTCTCACCCGAGTTGGTGGTCTGTGGGCTAGAAAATATCGGACCGCCTGGGAGATCCCGGTATGCATCAGCTTTTTTGTTTATTGCGATGTCCTTAGTTCGCCTTTGTATTACATCACAATGGATTAGCCCAGATGCGCCGACCTTTATGAATTGGAGAGCAAGGATTCTAGCCTTCTTTAATTTGGAGTCAGCAGTTTGGTTTAGATGGGGAAGAAAGAGGCGGGTGTGGGGTCAGAAGATTTGGGCTCCAGTGGTTGAGTGGCTTAGTGAATAGATCCTATTTGGGCTTTGTTTATTTCTCTTTCTTTCATGGTTTTTCTGGGCTTAACGTACCCTCTAGCCTTGTTTTTCTATGTACATTGCTTTTTGATCTTAAATAAGTACTTTTCCCTATTTGTTTTCGAAATACTTTTCTGTATTTTCAGCCATGATTACTATGTCATTATGTTTTTGCTTATCAAGATTTAATAAAAAAAAAAAAAGGAAAGTTCTGGAACCTGCGTGGATCCACAAAATTCCACCAACCCCACATTCCCTAAAGTCTTCTGAGAAAAATGGTACCTCACTTGTGTGGGTGGGTCAAGTACCCACGACAGGCAAGGGCCCAAAAACTATTGCGGCGACATCAAAATTACCTATCACAAAACAACCTGGTTTTGCAAGCGGGGGGGGGGGGGGGGGATCCCATAAGTTGCTGGCCCCGGGGTTAGCAGCCATCTAGGGAAACCTACCAAACCCACACATTTCTGAAAACTAGACACCTGGGGGAGTCCACGTGGGTCCCCCAACATTTCCCTGTATCCCGCCAGGGGAGACGGGCTGTAATTTTTGCGTGTGGGGGGGGGGGGGGGGGGGCAGAAAGACTGAATTTAGCCAATTGTTTTTGGGGGGGGGAAGCAAAGGCCCTTGCCCAAGGTGCTGCTCCCCCGCTCCCTGGTGTTTAGTGGGTGGATCCCTGCCCTAAGATCGCACTCCTGGGGCGATCCCCACCAGGGATCCACTGGGGTATTGTTTGAAAGGGGAGATTCTTCCCTTTCCAATGATACCTCTCCTGTCTTTCTACGTGATCAGGGGGCTGAGATAGCCCCCTGAGCATGTAGAAAGTGAAACTGAAATGAACCTAAAGGCTCATTTCGGTTTCTGTGAAATGACATCAGCGCGACGTGCGTGCTGTTTATCATTTCACAGAAACAGGGGGGGGGTGCTTGGGAGTTGGGCAAGCTCTTCCCCAGCTCCCGAGGCTTTAGGGGAGAAAAATCCCTCTGGTGCCTGCGCACACAAGCACTGTTGCGCATGACGGCTCCCAGCCGTCGTGCGCACAGAAGGGGTTAAGGCTCTGCATCGTCTTTTACTTGGGAACTTTGGAGCACATTTATTTCTATTTGTGAAAGGAGAGGTGTGTGTGTGCTGGTGTGAGCAATCCCAGGCAACAGACTGACCAACCGCAATGACCAGGGAGTTAGCAATAGAAAATCTAAATGACTCAGAAGGGAGTAATTCAGCCAGGACAGCGAACACACAACCGGTATCTGCTGGTTGCTGGATCTGAGGAAGGAAGGTTCAGGGTGCCCCATTAGGGGTGTTACAGGTAGGTAAAGGGCAGGGACCAATGGGTCACTTCCCTGGGGCGGGTACACCCCCTATTCTGCCACTCTCCAGTGGGATGGGGGCAGGAGCCTGTCCTTGGTTGGCTGGGTCCCCCCCTCCTCAAGATGGCGGTGACTCGAGATTGTGCTTCACCGTGCCTCCCCCACCTTAGGGGTGGAGTTGGCAGAGGTGGGCACACCTCTCTTCCTCACTTGTTTTTCCCGTCGGATCTCCCGCCCGAAGTGGGGGGGGTAGAACCAGTGGGGACCAATTGCTGAAAGCAGCACATGGTCTGGAGAGGCCCACCATGCCGAACAATGCATTCCTTTGCAGCACCTGCCTTTACCACACATGCGTTAACAATGTGAATGCCTTTACAGTACATAACCTTTACTACGCATTTCTTTACAAGGAAGGTCTTTACCACGCATGCTTTGCAGTACTTTTGAGAAGTGATGGTAAAACTTTGCAGTTCTACTTAGAAACATTGGCCAGGTAGGGCAGCTCGCAGGAACAGCTCTGTTCATTGATGGAGATTTCAGGCTAAATCTGGGAGACTACAAATTCCAGGCCAGGAGGAGGTAGGCATGCTCCGAACTATGTCTTTGTATCACGGAGTTCAGAAGTTGATCAATGCAGGTGCACGATATTCATACCCTCATGTCTTATTAGCTCATATCGCTTTCCTTCCGGTCACTTCACTCGTCACTTTCAGTTGTGGGCCTATATTTATAATCTGAAAGTTAATATTACAACTGCCAGAGTGCTATTTAATGTTAGCAAAAAATAAAGGGAAGGCATACCTGTTTTCTTTAACTCCATTATTGTTTCCCCCCAAAAGCCCACACCTCGTTTCAATGACCATAACCTCTCTTCCTTTGAAACCATGTGCCAGCATTTTTACACTATCAGATTTCCTTAGCCTATCTACTACTCCGATCAATCATTTGCATAAACTCACGTAGCACCCACCAGTGATCACATCTGTCAATTTATTCTACCACGAAGAAACTAGGACAAATGCATGGAATGGTTTCCTTGACCGCATAAGACCATTCCCAATAACCAGCCA
This sequence comes from Triturus cristatus, assembly GCF_964204655.1. NCBI lineage: Eukaryota > Metazoa > Chordata > Amphibia > Caudata > Salamandridae > Triturus > Triturus cristatus. The sequence goes on from NC_140580.1 coordinate 261,799,276, forward strand.
TGACCACTGGATTAACCACTCACTCCTTGTTCCAGAGCAGTGTGCTACGTTGCACGAAGTGCTTCAATACCTTGTCAGAGGTAATAAACACTATGTAGATGCAATTGAAATACAATACTGTTCTCTCCTGCAAGTCATACACTTAGCCTGCCCTTTTTTCTTTGGGCTCTATCACATTTTTAAACAAATGTGAATTTTAATGTATCTTTTGACTTGACTCAGTTTAAAAACTTATTATTTAGTTTTTTTTGTATATATAACTGATTTAGATGTAGTTTACACAGTTGTATATAATTTGTAATTTAGTTTCTTTTATTTAACTTAACATTGTGTAAGAATGTAATGCCAGAAAATCCTTAATCTATGTACTGCCATCCATTCTTTGCTCCATCCCTCTTTTTTGGCTTTACTTTTCTCACTCATTGACCTAATTCCATGACCGTGGAGATGTTGATTTTTTGGCAGGACACGGAGGCTAACATTATGCAAATCTACTGTTATTGCCTGCTCACAGCAGCCACAATAGAAACAATTTAGCTCTTCTAAAACATTCCAGTCCAGTATATAGCACAGTAACATGCAGCCATCTTCCTTCTTTTGTTGCTGCTGCTCACAAGATAAGTAAACTCCTTTTATATCCTATATTTCTATTAAGACTTCGCTGTTTAGACCGTGGTTTAGAAAAGCCTTTCTTATGAGGGCATAAGTTATAGGTTTTTTATAACTTGGAGCGTTATCAGGTGACTTATGTTATAGTACTCTTATAGTTTGGGCTTGTTTAACCTTAGATGTTGGTATATAACACTTTTTAAAATTGTACAAATATTTATATTCACCGTTTAGTTGCATTATTTTTATTTGCCTTATTACTTATTAACCTTACATGGTTTACTTTAGCCCTCATTATGGGAGGCAGTTGCTGGGGCATTTTAAACAATGCGACTGAAGCGGACCTCGCCTGTAGCCTCCAGCACACGTGTCCGACTCCTCCGCTGTAGGGCGTCTTTACGTGCCGCCCGTATTCAGGCTCAGGGGCAAGCGCTGACTTTCCTTCTCAGCCGGGCGTCCATGGGTGTCTTAAGAGGGAGCTGGTCTGGTTGCAAATTTGATACGACTGGGCGGGTGAAGGACATCCTGGCTCTCCGGTGCGGTCCGCTTGTCAGCAAGTGTGCCCGACCCACCTTCATCAAAGCAGAGTGATTTTTTTGGTACGGCACCCCTTCCCTACGTGCCGTACAGAAATCGGCTTGTTTGCTTCCTGTGTGAGGCGCATTAGATAAAAGGACATCGGCAGCCGACGACGCACACTGCATATGCGTCGGCCGCCATATTTTGTGTTTGGGAAACATAATTTAATTTGATCAGGCTCCCATTTTAACGGTGTGGGCAAGTGATTTACAACGGACACTAAGACGGTTGGCTGTTGTAGTCCTCATTCACAGCCACTGCGTTTCAAGCATGGTTGCACCCTTAGTTAAACTATAATGAATGTCAAGGAGTCACTGGTATTTCCCTTTTTTGGTAGCTTAACCATTATACCTCTGTTACACTTGAACTTGTACTGTAGCAATATGTCTGAGGAACAGCTAGAGGGTGGCAGTCAAGGGAAGCTAGAGGAGATAGTAAATAGGTGCAATAGGAAAACTTAGAAGGTCGCTGGATGAAACCATCAATAGGAAATTAGAGTATCACTACAGATGAAAATGGTTTAGTCATTTTTGGTCAACCCCAATGCTCTGGATGGTTTCATAAAACCCAGAGGAAAAGAACTGCGGTTGACCATCATCGTAAAAAGACAAGAGTCGAAGATAATTAAGGATTTGGTACCGGAGGGAGCCAGTAATGGAGTCAGTGTTTCTAACACTGTGAATGGGCAAGGAAGAGGCCCAGTTGTCCCCATATCTAGTGATGGTGATGACGAGGTTTATGAACCTGAAATTGGACTTTCTTGTTGGTCACAATTTATTTCCGACCACGAAGAAACTGTGGTCAGAAGAAAAGGAACATCAGAGGATGCATCCAAGGCCTCAGGATCTAAGGTGGTCATTGTTGACCCACTGGGGGAGAATATGTTCGATCCCCTTCCCAATAAACACCCCTTGTCACCTGAGTGGGCACCATCGCAACAAGTTGCAAAGTATATTGAAGGCAGTTCGCCAAAGAGGTGAGATCTCACCTTAGATCAGGTTGTCCTCGTCGTTCCCTCCTTGCCAAATCACCCTGACCCCAGCAGAAGGTATAAAACCCAAAGATGACTTGGTAAAAGTAATTCGAGAAGCTCCTTGCCCAAATGACAGAGACTTTAAAGTCATTTATGAGTCTCTGAGTATTTTTCAAGATTTATAGAAGGGTATGCTGAAAAGGTTGAACCTTTAAGGAAACTTACACAAAGGAGAAAAATGTATATGGGAAGAACAACATTTGAGTAAGCTTTTGAGGAAGTTAAAAGATCTATTATGTGTGCACCTGCTATATTTCCATGTGATCCAGCAAGGAAAAATATCATTACTGTTGATGCTAGTGCAGTAGGAATTGGTGCTGTCTTCAGTCAAAAGAAAGGGAGTGAAGAATTTACCATTTGTTAAAACTTATTTATGGGGTAAAGAATTTGAGATCATTACTTACCATAAACCATTGATCTATATGATGGATGGCTGTGGGAAAGGTAACGGAAAAGCATCCTCTAGAATGGTAAGACTGATTGCAAAATTGCAAGAATATAATTTTAAAGTCAAACACATTCCAGGAAATTAAATTCTCGTGCTGATTACCTCTCAAGGATGCCACTTGTAGAAAGTGAAGGTTATTGAAGCAGTAGAATTTGTAGTTGCTCCAATTGATGCTACCATCTTAAGTGATGGGCCATTACAGAAAAAGAATGGGTTGAAAAACTACAAAAGGATTGTACATTGCAAAAAGTTTAAGAGTTTGTAATTAGCAAATGGCCACCATTACGTAATTAAAAATATGACTTAAAATGTTGTCATCAAGTTGTAGATGAACTGTTTATGGTTTACTTATGAGACATGATTTGTTTATTCCACCATATGAGCTCAGGAAAAAACTTGTATGTCTTGCACATATTAGGTCATCCAGGATCTACGGCTACTAAGAGTATTCTAAAAATGTTATTAATGGTGGGTGGCCAGGATTAAATTCTGATGTAAACAAACCTGTTGATTTTTGTGAAGAATGCTTGACAGCAGATAAGCATTGGAAGGTTTGCAAAAATTAAATGCAAATGATTAAAATACCTTAGAGACCATGGTCTAAAGTTGCAATTGATTTTTCGGGACCCTTCACATTTTTAGAAAGGAATTGTAAATATCTTATTGTGTTTTCTGATTACTACTCAAAGTGGAATCATTTCGAATGTATTCCAAATATAACTACAGATATTATAATTGAATGCTTAAACACATTTTTTTCAATTGAGGGACAACCTAAAGTTTTAGTATCTGATAATGGTACACAATTAGTCTCATCAAAAGTGTGTAATTACCTAAAGATGTTAGGCATTAGGCAAGAAAAACACCTTCATCTCACGAATAAGTGGAACGTGTCAATAGATTTCGTAAAGGTGTTCAACTGGCTATTGCTTCACATTTGCCAGTTAAAGAACCTATTTGAGAAAAAGTTTTTAGTTACAACAACATTGAGAATAAAATTACAGGACACCTTTTTTTTTTCTGAGGGGAAGAAAAGGTAATACGATTTTGACACCTAAATTTAAGAATTGGTATCAATAGATTTCTGAAAGCACTAAGATTGATGATAAAGTAGTAAATGTACATCAGAAAATTGTTGACAAGCAAATCTTGAAAAAGGCTTATGATATAAGTAACAAAATGAAGAATAAGATATTCAAAAAGGGGGATTTTGTCATCATCAAAAAACCTATTAAAGTACAGAAAGGTGAGTCTACCTTTACCAGACCATTCAAAGTTATAAGTGTATCTAATGGTTCAGATAACTTAGGTGAAAAAGGATGGTGGAGTAAGAGTGATGTCGTATGTCTCCAACCTGGTCAGGAAGAAATTCTTCTAAAGAATAAGACCATAGATAATTCGGAAAGTGAAGGAAGTTTTTGGGAGTTTGATGAACTTGAAGAAGCTTTAAATGACAATTTTGCAAATGGTGAAGTTAATTATGAAGTAGTTATTTCACCCACACCACATCCCATTTCTTTTCCGGAAAACAATGAAACTTATGCAACTTCAGATGAACTTGATGTCTTTTCTCAATCTCAGAAACTTTGACGTTTTGGGTTCAACTGTGAAACATGAATATAATGCATCTGAAAACGGTGATTTACGTGGTACTTCACATTTAAACGAGAATTTACCTACTAGAAGAGTAATTCAACAACCAAAACATTTTGTACTTTATTGATCTTTTATATTTTGTCCTTTTGAAGGAAAGGAGATGTTGTACCTGTTCATAACTACCGCACCTACAGTTAGCTCTACACTCTACCCTTTTTCCTTGCTCTCTTCTCATCTTTATACCCTGTCCAATCACGCCTTCCACACATTATGATGTCACATCATACCTGCCAACCTGTGTATATATATGATGTAATGGAATGTTGGGGCAGATTTGATTTATTCTCGGTCAGCTGTGCTTATCTGAAAGAAACACGTTAGTTAGATTCCTCACCTTAGAATATCCCCAGACGTCAGACTGGATCCGGAAGATTTTTGTAGCAATATCCCTTGCGCGTCGCTAGGCGTCGTCTGCGGCTCCGGCGGAGGTCAGTGCCTTCCTCTCGGCCATGAGGAGCCTGGCCCGCCAACGACGCCCGCTGGCGCGCCTTCGGGCCCCGCGGACTCGACTGGGCGACCTTGCGTACCGGCGGCTCCGGCCCCGACGCCGCAGGTCCCCGAGGGGCCCGAGCCTGGGCCCCCGTTGACGCCGGTCGACCTCGTCACGCCTCCTCCGCCGGATAAGACACCGATGCCACCTCCGACGCAGACTCCGGTCGACGTCGATCCCCGGTTCAGCCCCTGTCCGGTCCCGACGCCGATGCGGCAATGCCAGACGCCGCATCCGACGCCGCTAGAGACACATTATGTCTATCGACCGGCTCCGATCATTCCGCCTGTTTACCAGGAATCGGATGACTGGGGCGACTGGGAGGGGTCTGAGGACCCTATGGCCCTTCAAGGGCAACTTTCACAGGACTGGGCAGATGAACTGCGGGAGGCCAGTGGCTTGGATACCTCACCGGACACTGGATTCATCTCTCCTCCGACTGTGGCTTCGGAGGAGGGTGCAGCTTTTTCTGTGGTGCTGCGCAAGGCGGCCCTTGGGCTTGAGCTGCCTGCCGTGGCTGTGAGGACTAACATCCTCACTGAGGTGCTTCAGTCTGCCGCATGCTCCACTGAGCCTCTGCTGCAATTCAATGAGGCCCTCACTGACGTTCTGCAGGGCACCTGGTCCAAGCCCTCCACAGTCCCTGCTGTGGATAGGAACGTTGCCAGGCGCCACCGCCCTGCTCCGGGCGACCCCAGTTTTCTGTCCCAACACCCCACCCCCGAGAGTCTGGTTATCCAGGCCTCTACCTCCCAATCCTCCTTCCCGTCCGCTCCTCTGGACCGGGATTCCAAGAGACTGGAACAGTTTGGTAAGAAACTGTTCTCCTCGCTCAGTTTGGGCCTGCGGTCTTTAAACACCGCCTGTCTCTTGGACCGTTATTCCCACTCTCTGTGGGATACGGTGGAGGACGTGCTGCCACTGTGCCCGGAGGAGGCCCGGACACGGCTTTCCTCGGCTCTGGCCGATGGGAGAGATGCAGCGCGCCATGCCATCCAATGTGGACTCGACACTACGGACTCGCTGGGTAGGGCGATTTCTACCACGGTGGCGCTTCGACGTCACGCCTGGCTGCGGTCCACGTCCTTTTCAGGGGATGTCCAGAGCACACTCATGGACATGCCTTTTGATGGCGCTCGCCTTTTTGGTGAGAAAGCGGACAGTGCGCTGGCTCGCTTCAAGGACTCCCGGGCTACGGCCAAGTCCTTGGGCCTCTCGGCCCCGCGGCCACAAACTTCCGCTTTTCGCTCCTTTCGTGGACAATGAAGGGGCACCTCCTCACGTCCGCCTAGCCACCGGCCGCAGAACCAGCCTGCACGCGGTCGTGGATGTGGTTTCCGCCGAGGCGGTACTGGAGGACAACAGTCCACATCCACCCCGGCAGCATCCGCCTCAAAGCCTTCCTAGTCCGAGCTTTCAGGCCCATTCCTCTCCAGTGGGAGGCCGGGTTCGCCATCACCTGCTCCACTGGCGTACCATTACTTCGGACAGGTGGGTGCTGCAAATCGTCCGAAGGGGCTACTCCCTCCCCTTCGAGACGACCCCTCCAGCCATGCCACTGCAGCACCACCGTATCTCGGAGGATCATTTGAATCTTCTGCAAGAGGAAGTTTCGGCCCTCTTGGCCAAAGAGGCCGTCGAGCGCGTTCCGAGCCCAGAAGTAGGTCGTGGTTGTTATTCCCACTACTTTCTGGTTCCCAAGAAGGGCAAAGGAGGCCTACGCTCTATCTTGGACCTCAGGAACGTCAATGCCTTCCTCCGGAAGGACCGGTTCAAAATGTTGACTTTGGCTCAGGTTCTAGCTGCCCTAGACCCTGGAGACTGGATGGTAGCGTTGGACTTGCAGGACGCTTATTTCCATATCCCCGTCGTGCTGGCCCACCGGCATTACCTGCGGTTCACGGTGGGTCAGGAGCACTTTCAGTTCACCGTGCTCCCCTTCGGCCTTACCAGTGCCCCTCGGGTGTTCACGAAAGTGATGGCGGTGGTCGTAGCTCATCTGCGCAGATCAGGGGTTCCAGTCTTCCTCTATCTCGACGACTGGTTGTTGAAGGCGGGCTCGCCCCAGACAGTCTTCTCCCAACCCCAGACTACGGCGGATCTCCTGCATTTGCTGGGGTTTTCCATCAACGTGCCGAAGTCTCACCTGAGCCCCTCTCAGAAGCTCCTCTTCATCGGAGCGGTTCTCGATTCGGCGCAGTTCCGGGTCCACCCACCGGAACAGCGGGTCCCGGATATACAGGCCCTGATTCCCATCTTTCGGCCTCTATCCTGGGTTTTGGTCAGGCTAGTGTTGCGGCTTCTGGGGCTGATGGGCTCCTGCATCCTACTGGTGCATCACGCCAGGCGGCGCATGCGGGCTCTGCAGTGGGACCTGAAGTTTCAGTGGGCCCGGCATCACGGCAACCTGTCCGACCATGTCTTAATCTCGGAGGGCACTGCACAGCAGTTGCAGTGGTGGCTCACGGACTGCGATTGGGTCATGGTCAAGAGCCTCTCCCTTCCCCAACCGGAGCATGTCGTAGTGACGGATGCGTCCCTCCTGGGATGGGGTGGCCATATGGGAGAGGCGGAGATCAGAGGCCTCTGGTCTCCGGCGGAGTCTCGTCTCCACATCAACCTGTTGGAGTTGAGAGCGATCCGGCTTGCACTGAAAGCCTGCCTTCCCTCTGTCCGGGGACGTGTCGTGCAGGTGTTCACGGACAACACCACCGCCATGTGGTATTGCAACAAACAGGGCGGGGTGGGGTCGTGGACCCTTTGTCAGGAGGCTCTGCGCCTCTGGACATGGCTGGAACACCAGGGCGTCACCCTGGTGGTTCAACATCTGGCGGGCTCTCTGAACGCCAGAGCAGACGAACTCAGCCACCGGTGCATGATGGATCACGAATGGCGTCTGAACTCCGAGGTGGCGCAAGGTCTCTTTCAGCAGTGGGGAGAGCCTTGGTTAGATCTATTCGCCACCGACGAGAACGCGCAATGTCAGCAGTTCGGCGCGTTGGAATTTCCAAGGCGGCACTCGCTCGGCGACGCTTTTCGTCGCGAGTGGAGTTGCGGTCTGTTGTACGCCTTTCCGCCTATACCACTTCTGCCCAGAGTGCTGAAGAAGATCAGGTGCGACCGGGCCCAAGTCATCTTAGTGGCTCCGGATTGGGCACGAAGATACTGGTATCCCGAGCTACTCAGTATGTTGACCGATCCTCCGATACGTCTGCCCCTTCGGGAGGATCTTCTGTCGCAGCAGCAGGGGACGGTCCTCCACCCAAACCTGTCCAGCCTCCACCTCCATGCGTGGAGATTGAGCGGCGGCAGTTGATGCCATTTGACTTGCCTCCTGAAGTCTGTGATATCATTCTGGCAGCCAGGCGTCCCTCCACAAAGACGGTATGGTATACGCCTGCCGGTGGAACAAATTTGTGGTATGGTGCACAGCACAAGCTGTGGATCCCCTTTCCGCCCCTCTTTCTGAGGTTCTCCTCTTTATTCTTTCTTTAGAACAGCAGGGCTCTGCCCTGGGCACCTTGAAAGGTTATCTTGCTGCCATCTCTGCCTTCTTACGGCTTCCTGATCTGCCCTCTCTTTTCAAGTCCCCTGTGGTGTCACGCTTTCTCAAAGGCATTACTCACACGTTTCCTCCTGTCCCTTTCGTAATGCCTCAGTGGGACTTGAATCTTGTTTTAACATTTCTGATGTGCGCTCCCTTTGAGCCTCTTCACAATTGTCCTTCGTCTTCTGACTCTTAAGACTGCTTTCCTGGTAGCCATCACCTCGCCTAGACAGGTGAGTGAGCTCCAGGCTCTATCGTCCAAGCCTCCTTTCCTATCTGTTCATCCGGACAAGGTTGTCCTTCGGCCTCGTCCTTCCCTTCTACCGAAAGTGGTGACCCCCCCTTTCATCTTGGGCAATCTGTCACCTTGCCCACCTTCTTTCCGCCTCCGCATCCTTCCAAAGAGGAAGAGCGGCTCCACCGTCTGGACCCAAAACGTGAGCTCTCCTTTTATTTTGACCGCACAAAACCGTTCCGAGTGGACGACCAGCTTTTCGTTGGCTACGTGGGTGCAAAGAAGGAAAAAGCTGTGCACAAACGGACCATCTCCCGGTGGGTCGTTTTGTGTATAAAAATATTCCTTGGCAAAAAAGGACCCTCCTGTTGGGCTGCGAGCCCATTCTACTCTGGCCACGGCGGCTACTACTGCTTTGGGACGGGGAGTCCCTTTGCAGGACATCTGTCAGGCGGCGACGTGGGCTTCGCTGCACACGTTTGCCAGGCACTATTATCTAGACAGCCGAGTCCGGAGGGATGGCTTCTTTGGCCGTTCTATCCTCCAGGACTTTCTGGTGTGATCTTGGTTCGAAGACCCACCACCGGGGTTGGTATTGCTTGGGTATCTATTCTAAGGTGAGGAATCCAACTAACGTGTTTCTTTCAGATGAACAATTTACTTACCTTCGGTAACTATGTATCTGTAAGAAACATTAGTTAGTTAGATTCCTCACCGACCCACCCATCCTCCCCGTTCTGCGAACCGACATCTAGGGTTAAGGCTATCCTTTTCAGGGCCCTAGATTTTTTGGCACCAGTGTCGGTCTCTTGCATGGCTCTGCGTTCCTGGCGTGGAAAGCTATGTACAAGAACTGACGTCAGCGCGCGAGGGCGGCGTTTAAGTACTCCGTCATTCTGGTGCACGACGCCAACGACTGACGCGGAGCCGCAGACGACGCCTAGCGACGCGCAAGGGGTATTGCTACAAAAATCTTCCGGATCCAGTCTGACGCCTGGGGATATTCTAAGGTGAGGAATCTAACTAATGTTTCTTACAGATACATCGTTACCGAAGGTAAGTAACTTGTTCTTCACTTCCACCTATGTGTGGGCCTTGCTTATTATTTATTTAATAAATAACTTTTACTCTCTACGACTTTGCATTCCAGGCCCCTGCCTGTTGAAACACTGTCATTCGCCCCTTGTCACCAGTCACAGGCTAGTTAGGGCCAGGCTCCAGGTTAGGGAAATCTTCACCACTTATCACCGGGTGGCAGCCGTGGATGGTGAAGACTGTTGATCTGTGACCCGAGCAATGCCTCCCAGGAGTCTCAGCCAAGCACGGGGGAGTCCCTAACCGCACCATAGGGGGCCACAGGCGCTGTGCAGCAGTGACCCATGCTAGATATGCCCCCCAGAGGCAGGTGACTAACCTGCTCAGAACCATGCTGTTCACCACCTCACTGGACCAGGCCGATTCCAAGGCCCCCTTCCACCCAGCCAGGTTTCTTCTCGCCAGCACTCGCAGCTGCAGGATGCGAGCAGGGCTGTCAGGAGGTCCCCATTGCCCGAAGCCCAGCAGGGGTCGCCCACCACCTCTGCAGCGCAGCAACGGGGGCAGGTCCCACAGCCCTTAAGACGTCAGTCAGCCTGAAGCAGGGTTGGAGTAATGTTGCAGCACTTTAAGCCAAGGAAGCCCCAGCGCAGCCCTCACGGCGGGGGCGGCCTGTCGCCCACTCACAAGCAGCGCGATACCAGGGCGGGCCCCACAGCTCCCAAGAGGAGAGTCTATCCGGGCCGGGCCCCAGCGGTGTTGTGGCTCTTCAAATCGATGGGGCACCGCTGCGCCAGTCCGATCCCTAGACTCCTGCCCCTCCTCGCAGGCTCCCTAGCAGTTGGTAGAGAGGGGTGCAGCCGGGAAGCCTCCGTCAGCTAGGGCCCAGCAAGGGCCGTCCGCCACCACCACCACAGGCAGTAAGATGGCGGTTCCTCCAAGCAGGGGTCTATGGAGCGGGGCATGAGCGACGCTGCAGCTTGTCAGAGAGGAGCCAAAGCTTCGACCCTGTCATGTTGCCCTTTGTGGGGTTTAAGGGCTCCGCCATCGCTTTAGACAACGGGCAGGCTCAGCCAATCGTCTCGACCAGGCCAGTACCACCACGGCGGGCCTCAAGATGCCGTCTCCGCAGGTGGCCCAAGGCAGTGGGCATGGATAACCGCTCTCAGGGCCAGGAAAGCTCTCCCAGTAGATGGAGCAGGGTCCAGTAGGTTATGCATGATCCAGGATGCTGTGGACCGGTTCCAGTGCAGCTAACACCCTTAGAAAGGACTCTGGAGCCCAGAGCTGCAGTGAAACATGTCTCACTCAATGCACTCCCAGGCCACGCCCCGATAAAGGTTTAAGCAGGAGAACGGTAAGGGTGTATGTCTTGGGTGGAATGTACAATATGGAGGACAACTTTATTTTGGAGAGGCAGTGAATGCCATCCTCCTTGCGATTCATTGTGATTAATTTTACAGCATATGTAGCTGTTTAACACAGTCTCTGTTTTTACTCTTCATATTCATCTTGCGGGAAGTCTTACCCTATTTGGAATTAGCTGTCTACACTTGTGTTATCAGTCCTGAGGAAGACTTGGGTCGAAACGTTGATGCTTCTGTTTCAGCTCTCGTCCATTAGTCTCCTCACCCCAATTTCAGAAAAAGGAATTTTTGTGGGTGTGGTTAGAACATGTGAGAAAAATTGTAAAAGGACAGACTGGCATTAATTGATTCTATGTACATATACTTGTAATCAGTATGTCTTCTATATTTCATTCCCAGCACCACCTTTCACTACATGTCACTTCACTCACGAAAGTCACATTACTTGTTACATGTTGAAATTTGTATATGTGACCGCCATATACTAAAGTAGTAAATATTACATTTGAACAAATTAGAGTATCTTTGGTGTTTCATCAGATGTCTAAGAAAGGTTTATTAGACTTTAGTCCTATAAATTAATTTTATGTTGTATCATTTATTGAATACTAAGCAATTGGTTTATCCCACAGAACCTGTTGAAGACTATTACCAATACCCAGGAGGTACACAGGGTTACCCCATTATCTTTAATGGCACCCTACCTTAGGACTTGGTAGGCCTGCCATCGGGGTGACTTGTACATATTACAAGGCGTGGCTTGGCTTTGCTTTAAATGGCAAAGTCAGGCTAACAGTTTAACACTGCTCTTCCAGTCTGCAGTGGCAGACGAAGACTTGTTTTAGTTGTCACACCCAGGGTTGCAAAACCCGTACTGCAATCCTTGGGGTGCCTGTAGGAAGCTGGCTGTGTATATACTATACCAACATAGGGTATAGTGTCCAGAGAGTCCCCAGAGGTATAGCAGAGGCTAAATTAGGTAAGTACTAACCGCTCTCTTTTGTGGTAGTGTGGGCGAGCAGTTAGATTTATCCAAATGGTTTGTTAAGCACTTATTGTAATCACTCAATCTAGACCAGGGGTCTCCATCCTTTTCTATAATAAGAGCCACTAAGGGTCAATGAAAATTATCCTGAGCTACTAATATTGTTAGAGTTGTAATTGTGACCACATTAGAAAAGATTACATTAGTGACCACCGTACGCAAGATTATCAGCAGTGATCATGTCAGTGCATCAGGCAAGGTTGCCAGCACTGATGCATAAAAGGCTTTGAAAATATGGAATGACTACATAGGTAATACGTAACAGCCATAGCTGCTATGCATCTGGCACCAATATAATAATCGTAGTAATAAGTTTCCCCAATTCCGCATGATTTATCACAAAATTGTCGGTTCTAAATATATTTAGGAAATGTAACCATTTTTCTCCAGAAATCAGTTGACCTGATCTGACAATATACATATTTTCATCTTGATTACACACTTTTCAATTTTGGAATAAATAACAATTAAATTGAGCAAAAGCTTCTAATGTAGTAGGCTGGGCTGTACACAGGAGAGCCACCTACAGGTAACTGGAGAGCTACCAGTAGCTCACAAGCTAGTGGTTGGAGAAGCCTGATCTAGACTGATGGCACACACTCAGACAGAATCCCGACCAATTGGGTAAGTATAAAAAAGGTTATACTTGTAGTTTATTTCTAGAACCAAGCAGGATTTGGTACAGGTAGGTAAAATATACTTTCAATTGTAAACCTTTACACAAATTCATATTGAGGATGGATTTGTAATTGTTACTGGTGGTATGACTGTAAAAAGCAGTTTGAATTATACAATTACTTTTAGTATACTTTTTAGTTACTTTCATAGTACTATGAATACTGGGAATGCTATGCCTTGATACCACACTTAAGGATCTCATAATACCAGGTAAGTAAGACTTTTCTTGCCTTGAATTATAGCTACTGCTTCCCCCATACAAAACAACAGTTCAGCACTTGAAACATTTTAGGCCCAGAATCTCATAGCATTGTTTTTTATGGGGAAAAAATGTTTATTGGTTTTACAGGTAAGTAAGCGTCTTACAAGTGGGGAGATTTGGGGGTTAGGACCAGGTTCCCCAAGGTCTAAGTAGGCCCTCGAGTTGCACCACTAGTGACACTGGGGCGGCCGGGTGCAGAGTATAGGGATCCAATGTTAGCCGGTTAGGGACTGCTTGCGAGCAGGGCACTCTAGTGTGAAATCAAAGCTCCTGGGGTTAAGGTTAGCACTGCAGGGGCCAACGACCGGCACGTGAGCTGCACCACCAGCGACACTGGGGCGGCCGGGTGCAGGGTGCCAAGAAGACATGGGGGACCCTGTGCTTTTCAATAGAGCGCTTCACTTCGGCAACGTTGCTGCAGGCTCGTGCAGGGAGACTTCCTGAATGCTGGAGAGGTAAGTTGGGTTCCTGGGGGATGCCTAGAAACTGTTGATTGGGCAACCCAAGACCGTAGCTTTTCGGGTGCAGGGGTGTCTTGGCATTGGGTTTTCTTGCCAACGCCGGTCGTGGGTCCCTTCAGACCGAGGCTGCAGGCGTCGTCTTGATGCTTTAGGGAGGTCCGGGGATTACCAGATCCCAGGTCAGGATCGCTGGGGAGACCTCCTTGTGGTGTTGGGCCACTCTAACTCGGCCCGTGGGCTTCAGGTGCAGAATGGTGCAGATTTGGAGTTGCCGGAATCCGAATTCTGGTCTTGAAGTTTTTTAAATCCAGTGCTCGGGGGAGACAGTCTGTAAGCTGAGTGCAGGGCTGGTCCTCCAGGTTCTGGGGGTCTGTATGGCTGCTGGACATGCCAGTTTCTTCTCTGTAGGTAGGTCAGAGTCGGGACAGGCCGGTAGGGCTGAGGCCAAAGCAGTAGGTGTTCTCTTCTTCTTGGGTCAGCCCAGCTCTTCGGTCCTTCTTCATTCTTCCTCTAATCTGAGGAGGCAAGATTCAGGGTTGCCCCTAAATACTAGATTTAGGGGTGTTTAAAGGGGTGTGCAGTTCGGGACCAAAGGGTCCTTTCCTTGGGGTGGGTACACCCTCTATTATGCCACCCTCCAGTGGGAGGTGAAGGGCACAAGCCTTTTCCTAATTGGCTGGGTCCCCCTAATCTTCAAGATGGAGGGGACCGAGATGTGTGCTTCACCTCGCCTTCCCCACCTGAGGGGTGGGGTTGACAAAGGTGAGTACACCTCTCTTCCTAGCTTGGTTTTACCTCAGATTCTCCTGCCCAAAGTGCGGGCCAGAACGGTGGGAGCCAGTTGATGGGGGCAGCAAAAGGCAGGGACAGCTCCCAAAGGTGGCAGGCCCTTGAACCTTCCGTTCGTGGACCCTCCCTATCCTGGGGTAGGAGGCATGACGCACCTCTGCCCAGGATGGGCTTTGTTTCTGGACCCAGAGAGCGGAGGCTTTCTACCCAGGGGTCCAGAAGCCTGTCTGGTGGTGGAAAATGGCAGTCATTCAGTAACCACACCAGGGCAGGTCCATTTTCAGAGGGCATCTCTAAGATGTCATCTGAGTGCATTTTACATTAAATCCCACACTGGCATTAGTGTGGGTTTAATGTTCTGAAAAGTTTGCTTCAAATGTCCTAGTGTTTAGTAAAGCCATTATGGAACTGTGGAGTTTGTAATGACCAACTCCCAGACCATATACTCATAATGGCTTTCCTTCTCTTACAAAGTCTAAGAAGGGACTTGGATACTCTAGGTGTACAGGGCTCATGCACTGTACCCTCACCTGTGGGCTAGTGCACCCTGCTAGAGGGGTGACTTACCTAGGCCTCAGGCAGTGGGTTGTAAGCATGGCACACAGAGATGTGCCATGTCGACTTTTCACTTTTCTCTGCAGCAAAACGTGCAGCCTGCTATGGCAGTGTGTGGATGTTAAGGTAATAGGCCTCTAAGGATGGCCCAATAGGTTCTGCAGGCCTAAGAGGCCTTCCCGGGTCACTGTGCCCTTGGTACCAATGGGACTTTTTACAAGGCACTTACCTGTGGCAAGGGATTTGCCTATTGTGGGTACAAAGGTACAGTTTTGGGAAAGAACACAGACCGTGGGAATCTAGTTGGCAGAGACCCAGTGCACATCAAGTCAGGTTGCATTAGATGTCGGGCAAGTGGGGGTAACCATGCAAAAAGGGGCACTACCTACACTGACCCTCTAACTTACCCAGCGTATCAAGGGCATGTATCGTTATCTAGGGACTTGTAGGTAAGTTCGCTTTTGCCGATTGGGTATAAGCCAATACAACGTGCATGTTTTAGGATCAAGGAACTGACACAGGTCTGGTTAGCAGGCATCGGTTCAATCTCGAAAGTGAAAAAAACTTCAGCATCAATCCAAAAACGTGGGCATGACTGTACAAAATGAGTCATTTCTTTACAGTGGGTGAATTTGCAGTTGGCTCCTCATGGATCAGGTTACTGAAGGCGAGGAAATTGTTTTTTTTTTCCCTGTAGTTTAACATTTGCTGGGCATTCTGAGGAAGAAATGCTGTTGAAATTCACAAATATCACACTACCAATCCAAGGTCATTACCCTGTCACTAAACTAATCAGAGACATTTGTATACGTCTTTCCACCGATTCCCCTGATCCTGAGGATACTGGAGAAGGCCAGACAACCTTGGACAACGCTCAATCTCCTAGCGCCATTGTGGCCAGACGGACCTGGTATTAAGTCCTGCTGGAGATGTCCAGAGGAGACATAATCCCAATCAAGGCAGAACAGGACCTGCTAACAATACAAAACGAAAGAGTGTACCATCTAGAACCAGCCACATTCAGCCTAGCAAATATAAGGTTATTGATGGAATGCTTTAATTGAACTCAGACACTAGCAATCGCTCGGGCCGCATCCCAATCAATCGTTTTGTTTATCCACCATACCAACCCAGTTTGGACCCAGCCATATGCAAATCAGTCTTGACACTACTCCCCATGGCAGTAGTCCAGCCTCGCTCCACAAAGTCCAAGTTAATAAGGATGATAATCCAAAACCCTGTGATAGCGGTATGGTACGGCTCCAATAATAGATAAGGGAACGAATGGGTGTATACAGAACATATCTGATACTATTAACTCCTCCAAATCCGTTTCCCCACTGCCTTCCAAACGGATAAAAAAAGTATATGTACCACAACTAGCTCTTTAAATGAGGTATCCTGTAGTTGAAGGACCAAACCCCAAAATAAGATCAAGAATAACCCAGCAATGGTGTTCACTGAACAGCCTAAGCAGTGCAATGATATAATTAACAATTGCCCAGAAAGCATTAATACGCGCGTGAAAGAACTAGAAGCAAAATGCAACATATGTGTGGACCAACTGAGTACCTGATTAAGTGAGCCAACCAGGACTGAAATAGCTGTTCGTAACCTAGCTGTAGTTAATACAGCGAGGGAACTAAATCACGGACATACTCGTAGCCCTCAGGGTGCAACATCCCATGACCAAGCAGGCCCCTGCTGAAATAAAGGGAATATTCCCGTTAGACCATTGCTTTCGCCTACTAATAATCCACCTGTACACGCCCCGTTAATACAGCCACCAGAGATTTTAGATCGTCCACCTGCTGCCACTCCATATGTAATAGTTAACAAATGTCCCTCCTTTAAAGTTTTTTGTGGGTGGTGAGCGCACACTAGTAAACAAATTTAAATGAGTTTTTATGATATGCGTGCAGCGTTGCAATATGCCTGCATAGCATGCGAGTGAAACCTAGTGAGTGGCTTAGTACTTAACAGATTACTAGGATTGCAATTTGCACTGCAATTGGAAATTTTTTCCTTTCATTCGATTCTGATTTTTAATCAAAGCAATTTTCAACAAAACATATACTGTCTTCCTTTTCAGTTTTTAACATGAACAGAACTGAGATTGACAAAATTACATGTTTTTTTAAAACCAAAACTAAATATAAATTCATTAAAAAAAAAAAAAACAATGCATTTCGGGACTCTCTGTCCCTTCGTCAGGGGTATACTGTAAAGAAAAAGGAGAACATTTCAAGGTCTGCACTTATGGAATCAGATGTGATATTTCAAGGTTGTGATTTCTGAGTGCACTGTGCTCCCCTCACCAAAGTGATAGGTGCTGTATGAATTATTTTGGTACCTGGTTATTCTACACCAGTATTCTGTACTTCACAAGATTCAGCCACTAAGAAAAGAAACACTGTGTTGTAAGGATAAATATTGCTCTGCCACATCGGAGGCACTCCAGTATTGCTGTAAATAAACTCTTGCGTACCTGCTCTCTGTGTGTTAATGAGAATAGACGAAGTTCTCGCAGTTATTCTATGTGGTATTCCTGAAAATCCGGAAAAATTAAATGCTTAAAATTGTGATTGCAAACATATAAGAAATTCTACATTCACTTAATAAAATCACTGCTCACCTCAAAGAAAATATAAGGTGTACGAATATAGGTTGAGCTGGGTTGTTCAGAGGCTGTCTTCAAGACTGCGGACTCCGTAACACTCGTCATGAACTACCTATGATAAAAACGATTCGGGTTTAACTGATGCCTACGAGGAGTAATGTTTAGGGTTACCGAGGGATATGTCGATGCTACCTACCACGATAATATGCGTGTCCGTTTCGGCTGTAAGCGGCGCCGGTGTTCGCGTGTAGCGTAGAAATCGCAAGTAAACTTCCTGGTTTAAGCCGTCGTCGTGATGACGTTGTGTGGAAAATAAGTAACACTGAAAACGGACTCACCGCTCAGCTGTTAGACCAGCGATATGTGTGGTTTGGCAGTTTATAAAAAGAGACGCTGTCTCTGTACACTGCATGAATGTAAGTAACACCATGATCCGGTGATCTTATGAGAAATATGTAGGAACGACGCTCGTAACTAATGTTGAAATTAATTCAGAAATATACCATGATTCTGTGTTGTAAATAATGGTGTAAGAGCGGGCTCATCGTAAACAAAAGCGAAATGAGACGTCAAGAATTAACCTATATACTAATATTCGCATAATCTATAAAGATGATAATGCTCATAGCCAATATTAACACGAGCTCAAATTCCGACATCCGTGGATGAATGTGATAATTGTGTATTTTAGTTAATAGTGTTCAGTGTTAGTAAAAACGAAAAAACATTAAACAGTGAATACACCACAGTGCTAATGTGAAAATAAATGTGATTACGATCTTCTCAATGAAAAATAAATGATTACATTTATCACGTTTTCATGATGCAAATATAATAATTATGATCTACAATTCTTGAGCATCCTAAATATGATTGTACACTCTATTGAGTCTGGTGGAAATTAGTGTTCTAAGTCTGAATGTGGGTCTTAGGGAATTACCTCTTCAATGTGTGATTATATTGCTAAAATTCTGCGTGAGGATCCTTGGGTGGTGTTTCAGATTGCATATACGTATAACTACAGAAAACAAATCATTTCCAATTTGTCATTAAGACCTAGGGGAGTCATGGTTTGCAATTTTTTTATCCAGAACACTTCTCTCATTAACAGGTATTTTGAATTGTCTCTGCCTGGAAGTTTAGGTACTTGTTCGATAATTTGAAATTTGAGTTGAGAAATTTGATGATGCGATTCTTCCCAGTGTGTTGCTAGACTTGAGGAAATGTTTTTGGTACGTATTTTGCTTTTGTGCTCCGTCAATCTGATTTTCATCTTCCTTTCAGTTTTACCAACGTGCAACAGTCCACATGGACATTTTATGATGTAGATGACATTTTCAGAATTGCACGGTGTGCTACTCAAGATTTTGATTTTTTTACCAGTTTGAGGATGTAATAGGATATCTCCTAGAATTGCATTATTACAGTGAATGCAATTCCAACATTTATGTGTGCCGTTGTTCTTGGCTGAGGATTCCGTAATTGTTGGTGATTTGTTTTTCTTTGATAGCATCTCTTTTAAGTTGTGTGCTCTTGTGTATGCAAACTGGTTTTTCAGAGAATAATCTGTTAAAGTCGGTTTCAAGCTCAAGTAAGTCCCATCGTTTGAGAATAATCTTTTTAATGGTTGAGGATGCTGTAGAATATTTTGATACAAACACTGAACGAGTGTTAGGTTGTTTAGGAATTTTAATGAGTAATTCTTCACAAGGTCGATTTTTTTTTTACTTTGTTTAGTTGTTGTTGTAAAAGGTCTTCAGGATACTCTCTCTGAATGTAATCCTTGATTTGTTGTTGCCAAGTCAAGTCAAAGATAGCTTTATTCGATTTCATTAAAAACCATAAAAGCACAGTAAATGCAACAATCACATATTAAAAAAGAATATTCAAGTAAATCCAATTAATTGTATCTTAGTAAAAAGATCTTATTAGAGCATAAAATTGAAGGGTACTAGGACATAGAAGATCTGCATCTAATTACATATTTCAAGAATTTGGATACAGCCTTAATTGTCATTTCATCTTCGAGCATAAGCAGTTTTACAAAGGCTGGTCTGCACTGCCTTAGACCCCAGGTTTTCAATAGAGGAATCAAATGTCTCTTCCTGCCCCACACATAAAATTTGCAGAACAAAAGACTATGGATAGATGATTGCTCGGAAATATCATCACATGGACATTTGATTAAATGTGGCGACCAATTATTTGTTTCAGGAAATGTGATAAGCCTATAATAACAGTCGGTTCTCAAACGAGCCAATAACATTCTATCATAACAGGTATAGTCAGGCGATAAATAAAACTGTAATCCGAAGCCCTGAAGGAGTAACTGATGTTGTGAAACAGATTTTTTCGTACTTTCTTTAATCCACCGTCTATTTTCTAAGAAAGCGAGACATCGGTCTTTAAATTCCTTTCTTGAAAGCGTGGATAATAAAGTTGGATAGTTAAAGTAATGTGGTAGGCCCATATTGGTTAGAAAAGCCTTTATATATGCTAACCATTGGATGTTTTTTGCTCTTTCGAGATTGATACAATCAGATAAGACAGCTCGATTTAAGGTAGTAGCTAATGAGGTCCATATCTTATACCATAATAACAAAGGGCTAATTCTAATCAAATCAGAGATATAAGTTATGTCTAATTCGTTGTGGCACACATACGTGGAGGTTGACCTGGGGACTGCTAGCAAATACCGGAGGAAAATATTTTCCCTCACTTGAATTTCCCGGCAGTCTGCAATACCGGCCCCGTATGTGGCAATTGAGACACATTTAGCTTTGTAGATGTCCATTAAGATACGGACAGGTCTACCTCCCAATTTGTTTGCGAACTGTTTCAGAGCTCCAAGTGAGCGAGCAAAAGCTAAATTCCTAGTATTAACTGCCGGTGTCCAAGAGCCCCTATAATTAAATAAAATACCTAAATAAGAAAATGTGTGTGTTAATTCTATCTTTGACTGATTTAAAAAAGTATTACAGGGAACTTTGGTCGCTGATGAACAGCTCATGGTAAAGGTTTTTCCAGTGTTGATTTTTAGGCCCCTGGATGACATGAAAATTGAAAAAGTGGTTAGCGCTTTTTGGAGGCCTAATTGGGTTCTGGCCATGATGACCGCATCATCAGCGTATAATAAAATAGGAACGGCCTCACCATTTATTTGGGGGTAATCTACTTTCTGCTTTAATAAGAACTCCGCCACTCCATTTATGTATAAATTAAAAAGAAAGGGAGCCAGGATGCAACCCTGGCGTACACCTTTCATAATAGGAAATTTATTTGTGCATTCACCTTTTTTGCCAAAGCGGACCTTTGCTCCTGCTCCACGATATAACTCTTTGATAAAATTCAAAATATTCAGATCAATACCTAGTGAGTTTAAAGTGTCCCACAAAAGCTCATGGCTTAAGCAGTCAAAGGCTGAGGTTAAGTCGACAAAGGTCATAAAAAGGTTGCCCTTCTTAGCTATAGTATATTTTGCAGTTATTATAGCTAGATTAAGACCTTGTTCGACTGTGCCTAGTCCTTCCTTAAAGCCATATTGAAATTTAGAAAGGATGTCACTGTCTTTAGCCCATAATTGTAATCTATTTAGGATAAGTCTTCCGGCTACTTTCATCAGCGAATCCAGCAGCGAGATGGGCCTATAACATTTTGGATCATTACGATCTCCCTTTTTAAAGATAGGGACAATTATTGCTTCCTGCCAGGTCAGAGGGAAACCCTTTTTGTTATAGCTGTTTAATAGGTTGGTCAGGAGCGGGGCCCAAAAGGGGATATTTTCCTTAAATAGATCTATGGGAATCCCATCCGGGCCCGGGGCTTTGTTTTTTGAACTTTCGGATAGAGCTAGCTCCATTTCCGTTACAGAAAACGAAATCTCCAGAGGGAAGCCCACAGTTGAAATGGACAAGCTATTGTTCGATGAGCTTTGTGTTGGAGTTAGTAAACTGAACACGTCATCCTTCTTATAAAGTTCAGTATAGTGATCTATCCAAGCAGATTCTTCAATTGCCAGATCTATCACGTCGATTTTTCTATCCACAAAAAAAGGAGCATTTACTGCTTTCCATAATGCAGTATTGTCTCTCAAACAAGACGCCTTTACTAGGGCAGTCCAGGCATTCTCCTTAATCTCTTTTTTTCGTTTTCGTAAGGTAAGTTTGTAAGCTAGTCTGGCTGCTCTAATATCTGAATAATTTCTAGGCGTAGTTTTTAGAGACTGTTTCAGGTTTGCATGGGCTTTACTACATTCAGAGTTAAACCAGCCCTCGGGTTTTTTTCCCCCCCCTTCTCTAGGCGTTCCAGTCAGATTGTTAGATATTTGCATCGCAATCGTCTGAAAGGCTTTAATGACCATATTAGGATCTGGAGAATCTTCCAAACAGGTCATGATGTTAAAGTACTGGTCAGTAATTAGGCTAAGCAGGAAGTTGGCGGGATCAACCATTTTCCATTTAATTGCATATCCATTTTTTCTCACCATTTGGATGGAATGACCATACAGATTTTCCACTATATTTGGTAGTTTTCCATTCCTCAGTCCAGTATCAAAGATAATGCTGATGGGAAAATGATCACTCATGGCAATATCCTCTGTATTAAACATGAGGATATTATGGCGATGGCTGGTAGTGATTAATGTAAAGTCTATTGTAGAATGTAGTCCATGCCCGTTAAAAGTGGGTTGAAAACTAATTTGTGGGTTGCAGAGCTCATTGGCATAGCCCAAATTCCAATTGTGAATTAAAACGTTCAATAGGTTGCCTAACGTTGAGTGCTCAAAGTGAGTACAACATTCCCCCGAAGGATTTAACAAACCGCAGGTACCCATACTGCTATATGGGCATAAATGACAGTTAAAATCGCCGGAGAAAATAATACACGTATCTTTATGATCCCGGTCTGTCCCATAATGGATCAAGTTGTTTATATCCTCAAAGGCGTGCTTGTAATCTCCCTTGGGAATATTGTTATATAAATTCACCAGGATAATTTGTCGTTTACCTCCAAAAACGAGGGAAAGGATCTGGTAAAAGACATGACCATCATTGGTCAAGAGTTTTATAGTCGTGGTTACGGTGTTGGAAATATAGGTACAGAGACCTCCCGAAGATCTGCCCCTCCTAGGCTGAACTGCAGGAGTAGCAAATGTGCGATACCCTTCAATGTGAATCTCTTTAATTTCCCAGGACTCTTGCAGGCAAATAATATCATACTTGTCGATAAAGTCTCTAAAACTAGGATCCATTACTTTGTTTGATAGGCCCGCAATGTTCCATGATAACAAGGCTAGTTTACTACATTGGGGAACTTTTTTCGGCTCCGAGACAAGGGGATGCTCGATACCATTTATTAAATCTGACTTTAAGGGATTAACTCCTGCAGTCGTTCCTTGGCGTGATCGCGAATGTTGGCTGGGCATAACGTTTTCGGGGACGATGTGTATTGGTCCTGCAAGCTCTCCACAGGGTGCATCCTCTATTGTAAGTCGAGGAAGAATATGGCTCACTGCTGTCTCAGAATCTATTCTGTCGGTTATGGTCCCTAGGGTTTCAGTTAATAAGTTGGTTCCTCTTTTGGTTAGTTCACTAGAGATCCCACTAAGGACGCCCTCAAGAGTGGTGGACAAGGGGCGTCAATCGACCGATTCCAAGCAGCTAAACCGGTTATCGGTCCGTATTCCTCTCCAATTGTCCATTGGGCGTATTTCTCTGGTTGTTTGCCAGCCCCGCACCCACCTATCTGCTACTCTGACTTGAGTGCCTGCCACACCCCTACTTCTATCGTAGTCTAGTTCATGGGGATTACTAGGGTTACTAGGAGGGTAGAAAAAAGACAATCGCATAGTTGCAATATCTTCGTTGTTAAGCTGGTTAGGCCATGAACAAATGTAGTCGACGGTATCCGGGTCATCGAAATTTACCAAAATACAATCCCCTTTCGTGTTTTTTTTGCCTTGCCCTACCCATGGAACTCTTCGCACCATAAGGATCTTGCTCGACCTATTGGGAGGCAATGGCCGTCTTGAGTTGAGCCAATGTTGTACCTTGTTTTTCAAGGATCCTATAGACTCCTCTACGTCCTCCCTCAGTTCTGGCACCCCAGTCAGGATCACCAGGTAGGGAGTTACTTCCGGGGGCAAATCGATGGATAATTTCTGCGGTAGTACTTTTCCATTAAGATTTGTCTTAGGTATCAGAGCAGTATTTCTAGGTGTAGTAGCCTTCTGTTTGCTAATTTGAGTAGGTTTGCTAGCATTACTAAGTGAATTATTCTCTGATGCGGTAGGATCAATGGTTAAATTAGGGTCTTTTAAAGGTAAGCTTTTGTTTGATCGCAAGACCCCCGTTGAATTATTATTAATGATTTGCTGCCTTACTCCATCGCTATTTACTCCAGACTTACTCAGAGGTTTGATAAAGGCGGTCAATTCGATTAGTTTTTCAACGCCTTTTAATCTGGCCTCTAATGGAGAGAGGTACAGTTTAAACAGTTTGCTCATATAATCAAAGATTTTAGTATCTGTCTCGATGGCCATGCTAGTTGAAGTTAAGCTAGGGGAAACAGTAATACAATCTGTATCCATCGTAACATTATGCGAGTCTAGGCGGGGGTTACTGCACAAAAACTGTCTATGATTTTGTCCCCCCTCTTGAACACTTAATAGTGGCTCGTGGGTCTCCTTTTCTGTGGGTCTTGACAATTTCTGGTGCTTTTTAGACTTCTTAATGTTTCTCGGTTTACTTTTCTTAACAGGTTTTAAAGATTTAGGTATTGCTCCCTCCCTACTCCCCCTCCGCTGGGTATCAGTTGATTCAACTAACAAGGGATCGTGAGAGCATGTCAGGGACCTGTCTGGTTCTAAAACCGAAAGAAATTCAGAAGCTGATACTGACAGGTCAACCATGTTGGGAAGGCTCTGACGGGCCGACTGAGTATCTGTAGGGACCACATCTTTAACTAGTTTAGTTGGAGTTTTGACTAAAGCAAAATGACCCAACGAAGATCGTTTTGCCCGTGCCAGCTCCTGGGAGACTCTACGTTCCATAAGTGCGATCCCTTGATCTATCACAGAGTTCGCTCTAACAATGAAATTGGCCCTTTGGACACAAGAAAATGATCTGCTGAGAAAACAGTAAAGCTGTGCAGATCAGCGTTGACAAAGTAACTGAATCACTTGATTAGCGTAGGCCAAAACAAAAAAAAAAAAACAAAAAAAAAGTCACGAAACAGTTTAAAACACAAGAAATGATCTGCTGAGAAAAGAGTAAAGCTGTGCAGATCAGCGTTGTCAACGTAACTGAATCGCTCCACAATACCTTAGGAGTTCTTGGATAATCCACAAGTCACCTCGCACTCAGGACGCAGTAAACAACCCTTGTGCCTAACGTTGAGGAGTTGCCAGGCAACGCAGCGGAGACTGCGCAGTAGATGTCTTTTCACTGAGAGAGAGTTTCCGCTCGTTGACGTAGAGTGTACGGAAACGTGAGAAACTCAATGCGAGGCAACAGACTGGGCCCAACACACGGTAGGTTGCTAGGCAACCCCTCGAAGACGGCAAATGCCCAGCGCTTATTCCGGAAAACTTGCAAAATTGAAAATGAGGCGTCGGGACAGCGAGGCCTTCACCAGCCAGCGGGCCAGATCTGCGAGGAGACACAGTGAAGCGGTGAAGAGCCACAGGTTCCAACGGAGATCAGGTAACAGACAGACGCTTTCCGACAGGGATCAGGGACATGCCAGATGCCTTCAAAAGATCGTGGAAAAGCAGCGGCAATGTGATGAAAAGCGGCGGAGCAAGCTCGGTGAAAACTGAGCCTGAACTTGAACTTGAGGAACAAAAGAAAAGCCTGAGATCTGAAGAGATGACGATTATGGGTGAGTTGGGGTCTCTTGTCGATTTCCACTCGTCGCCAAAATGAGGTATTGAAGATCAGAAATAAAGTAGAAATAAAGGTGATCTGTTTGCAGGTTCTTTAAT
The DNA here is from genome assembly GCF_964204655.1 of Triturus cristatus. Lineage (NCBI taxonomy): Eukaryota > Metazoa > Chordata > Amphibia > Caudata > Salamandridae > Triturus > Triturus cristatus. The sequence goes on from NC_140580.1 coordinate 261,824,669, forward strand.
GTAGAAAGAATCCAAGAGACCCCATCCTTCAACATCCAAGAATAACTGACACAGCGTTCAAGGAGTAACATTCTCCCTCAAGTACATTCCACATTAGAATATGCAAACACAGTATGACATAGACAAGTGACCTAAGCCCACTCTAGAACATTACATCATCTCCCTCTTACAACCTAGAACACTACAGCCAGTAATACTGTTTAGTTCCGTTGCTGTCTTGTTCCTACTGCCTCTTGCTCTTGTAGTTGCCATGGTTGCAATAAGTGGCAAAGCAACAGATTGCCAACAACAAACAAACAAAGGGTAACAAAGGTTTTCAAACTATCGGATAGCAAGTGTTAGGGGGATAGCCCGGTCCGGTCTTGAACGGGCTTAAACGGGCCCGCCCTTGGCCCGGGCTTCGCCCGGCGCGCGTCCCGCGAGCGTCCCGCGGGGCGTAGTGATAGTTGACCTTTATAGCATGTCTGTTGAAAGAAGGGGGAGTGTCCGGGAAGAGACCTCAGGTGATCGTGATTACTCCGCTGGAAGGCCTCGCAGTCCCTCACGCCCACAAACAAGCACTGGCAATAGCGTTGTAGATGAAAAAGCAGAGTCCCAAGCTCGAGCGGCACCCAAGTCTCTTCGCAAGCCGTATCCGTGGATGAAATTCGGCGAGTTCTTAAGAATTGTGAAACTGGTAAATTTCGAATTAAAGAAGATGGATGGAAACTACTGAATAATAGAGCGTTGTTTTTGTCTGTAGGTTTTTTAAACATGCTGGTTTGTATTTCACCCCGTTCACTGTTAATCCAAACATCCAAAAATGAATGTGCCTTTTTGCTGATGGTATAGGTGAATTGTATTCTGGGATCTATGGAATTTAATGTCCGTATGTTGTTCGTCAGAGCTGGTTCTGATTTGTTCCAAATGAGAAAGATGTAGTCTATGAATCGTCGGTGGAATATCAAACCATCTTGCCATGTAAGATCTAACAAAATGTAGTCATTTTCAAATTTGGCCATGTATGTGTTGGCATAGACTGGTGCTCCCGGAAAACCCATGGAAGTTCCATTCAACTGTATATAGAACTTCTCATTCCAATTGAAATAGCTGTTTTGTAGGCAGAATTCCAATAATTGTAAAATAAAATATTTTGGTGTGTTCAAGTTTTCTTGTTGAAGTAAAGCCCATTCTACTGCTTCAAGTCCATTAGCGTGGGGTATGGACGTGTAGAGTGCTACTACATCAATAGTGCACAAAATCCAATTCTCCATAGATTGATTTTTGATCGTTTGCAAACTTCGTAAGAAATCCGTGGTGTCTTCAATGTAAGATTTCCAATTCTGTACGAATGGTTGGAGAAATAAGTACAGTGAGTACAGTCCACAGTCTCCAGAGGTTTGGCAGAGGATAAAGTTAGATATAACCTTACTCTCTAAAGTGGTAGCTTGGTCGAGCAGTAAGGCAGTATCAGAGGACAGTGTAAAGCATTTGTTGTACACACTCAGCAAATGATCTCACACACTCAAGAACTGAACTCTATGTACTGCTGCCTTGTGCAGCTGACCGCCATTGATCGCCGCCGATTGGCCTCCCTGCTAGATGGACCTGTCCTACAAACCTTTTTCTTCACCCTCTGCCGCCATTGGTGCATGGCCTTGGTGTGCACCCTGTGCGGCCTGAAACGCGAGCCGGGACTGGAGGAACGCTCTGGCGCACGCCGGTGATAGTGCCCCGGTCCCTCGTGCACTATCTGGAACTAAGTGCAGATACTGGTGCTTTTACTCCTGTTACTACAACCTGGTCTTTACATCCTGCACGGGGGGCTTTGCAAGGGAGTTCTACACCCACCATGGCGGGGGGGTCGCGGCTCAAAGGCAGCCATCCAGGCCAAACTAACAAAATTTGCCTGGAACGGGGGTTCCGGTTCGAGCCCTAAAGGCGGATCCACCGCTCCTGACAACTCTGGATCCGGAGGGAAGAAGACAGACCTGACGTTGCAGGATATCCTTGACGCCATTACTACCGTCCACACGTCTCTGGAATCACGAATTGATACGGTCTCCAGAGGTGTCGCTCATCAGGGAAGATATGCGTGCCATGAATTCCCGCCTCAAGGATGTAAAGTAAAGGCAACCTCCTTGATAGAGGGTACGTTCGAGCTGCAGAGGAAGGTGGAAGACCAACAATCACATGCCGCAAAGCTGGAGGCGCAGTTGGACGATTATGAAGGGTGCTCCAGGCGAAACAACGTCCGTATAATCTGTGTGCCGGAATACGCGGAAGGGCTGTCCGCGGACCACTTCGTGGAAGATTTTATCACCATTTACCTCAAACCACGTGGACTTTCTACCTTCTTCTCGGTGGAGCGAGCGCACCGGCTATCTGGTGGCCGACCGCGGCCTGGGGCCCCTCCACGGCCCCTCCTCGCACGGATTTTTAACTTCCGCGACAGGGATGTCCTCCTGCAGTGTACCCGCTCTGCCCTGCCAGTGGAGTTTCAAAACCGTCGCATAACTTTTTTTCCAGACTTCACCCTCGAGGTGCAACGACAACTACGAAGTTTCCTGGTGGTCAAGATGGTGCTTTGTGACAAGGACTTTAAGTATGCGATGATATTCCCAGCCAAGTTGAGAGTGGAATCGGAGGGGAAATCCTGGTTCTTCACCGCTCCGGAGGAGGCCTGGGACTGGCTAGAGGGATGGCGAATGGCAGGCCGACGTAACCACCATGTGTGAGAAAGTGGCTATGTATACACTGTTCCCAAATAGGTACAGTGTGTACAGAGTCCACAGTCCCCAGAGGTTTGGCAGAGGCTAAAGTTAGATATAACCTTACTCTCTAAAGTGGTGGCTTGGTTGAGCAGTAAGGCAGTATCAGAGGACAGTGTAAAGCATTTGTTGTACACACTGAGTCAGCAAATGGTCTCACACACTCAAGAACTGAACTCTAGGCCAATGGTTTATATAAAAAATATATGGTTGTTTTATTTTAGAACCAACAATAGGTATCAAAATATACTTTCTCAGAATGAGATGCTTTAGTTAAATACTTCGCAATAGGCAATTGACTTTTGCAGATAATAGTTAAAGTGGTTGCAATAGGCAACACAATTTTAAACACAATAATACATTGAGCTCAATGGGAATTTTAAGTTATGTGCAATTGATTACTTTCAGCATTACTTTTCTAACTCCAGGACTGGATCCTAGATTCAGTCCTGGGACAGTTCTTGGAAACAAGTGAGTAAATTCGTTTTAGTTACTGTTGTGATTTTTAAGCAATATTTTGCTATTTTAAAAGTTGACACTTGGAAACTTTTGCTACTCAAATTACCAATGTTATCCTAGGTTAGGAAATTCACTTAGCAGGTAAGTGGGGTTATGGTTACTTTTTCTAGGTCAGTGTTGGATCCTAGATCCAGCACTAGTGTACCACCTGTAGGCAGTTGAGAAACTGCGTTTAGGTTACACAGGCAATTTTTAAGGAATATTTATAAGTTTGCAAAATCGATACTTAGAAGAAATTTCATAGAAAAACAGTCAATGGTTTCCTATGGGAGAAATTTCAAGTTACGGGTAAAGTATGTTCTCGTTACTTTTGTAATCCAGTGCTGGGCTCCTAGGCTCAGTATTGGGTCATCTATCTAACACTTGTAAGTAATTAAGTTTTCACAGTTGGTACGATTTTTAAAGAATATTTGGAGTTTGCAAAAATCGACACTTAAAAGAAATTTCACAGAAAACAGTCAATGGTTTCCTATGGGAGAAAATTGAGTTAGTGGTAAGTACGGTTGTAAGTACTTTTCAGGGTCAGTGCTGGGCACCAAGATCCAGCACTGGGGTGTCTCCTAATAGTAGGTGAGTATTTCCGTTTTCGTTACTCGGTTGATTTTAGGTGAATATTTTAAAGTTTAGAAACTCCACACTTAGAAGAAATTTCAGAAGAAGCCAGTCAATGTTACCCTATGGAAGGAAAGTGAGTTATTGGCTTTTGGGTAAGTACTTGACTGGCAGAGTTAAGGTTCTGGGCACAGGCTCAGGGGTCTCCCAGGGTTAGGTAAGTACAGTTGTTACACCCTCAGCGGCACGGGCAGCCGGGTGCAGAGTGAGTTAGGCCCAATGTTATCCTATGGGAGGCAGGGGGGGGGCCTTGGTTGGTGGCTGCTGACTAGCAGGCCACGCGGCTGTGGGAGCTGGGCTCCTGGTCAATTGCCATTGGCGTTTGGGACACTCGCCCTAGCTGCACACACCTATGCTTACTTATTCGCTTCTACTTAATCCCGAATAGTTGGACGTGATGGTACGTGGTCTCTCACTTAATTTGTCCACTTGGAATGTTAACGGATTGGGTGATAAAATTAAGAGGGGGATTGTGTTACAATATATTAAGCGCAACGAGCTTGACCTGGTGTTGCAGGAGACGCACTTGATTGGCAACTCCTGTGGCGCCCTGAACAGGAAAGGATACACAATGGTGGTCCACTCTGGTTTTTCCTCGGGCTCCAGGGTGGTGGGGATTTTGCTTCGGAAGGGCTGCCCCTACATTATTCATAACTCCTGGACTGACCCCCACGGCAGATATGCCGCGGTCTCGGGCACCTGGGAAGGGCGTGTTATTAACGCTGTTTTTGTCTATGCCCCCCACCCGGAATACAGTGCTTGACGCTACGTGATTTAGGGACCCTGTTGCTTGACTTGCCTCTCGGGGTGTTGGTCTTGGGTGTGGACTTCAATCTCACCATGGATGGTTCTTTGGACCGTCTTCCAACCCGGGGAGATCCATTGAGGGGTTCACAATTATCCGAGTTAGCGAATGCTCTGGGGGTGGTGGATATCTGGCGGTTTTTCAACCCGTCGTACACCTGCTTTACGTTCCAATCCGGGGTACATGGCAGTCAGTCGAGGATAGACTATTTATTCACCCATGCCCATGATGTTCAACTTTTCACTAGGTCCGGTTGCCTGGCCCGGGGTATCTCCGACCACTCCCCCGTTCGGGCGACCCAGGGCTCTCGCACTGGGGGACACCCCTGCTCCATTTCTGTGCATCCGTGGGCGTTGAAAATTCCGCACATCAGAGATGCTCGCCGCAGAGACGCTGAATATTATTTTGCGGAAAACGTTGGCTCTGTTGATTCTGCGGAGACGTTATGGGGGGGGCTTTCGGGCGGTCATTAAAGGCAGAGCATTATCACTCATCGTGGGACATAGAGCAGAGCGGACCAGGAGAGTGTCGGAGTTGGAGGCCGAGGTCTCGAGTTTGGAGAAGTCAGCCGCCCGAGACCCTGACCCTGCTATACGACACGGTCTGGCTCTCAAGCGGCAGGATTACCGACCGCTTCTCTTTGAAGATGATGCGGCGCGCTTGCTGACCTCTCGGCATAAGATTTATGAGCAGGGGGAGCGGACGGGCAAACTCTTGGCGTGAGTCGAACGGCGGGAACAGGCGACTAGATGGGTCCACACGATAGCAAACTCGGAGGGTATCCTTATTACTCACCCCCAACTCCTAGCTGACGTATTATTCCAGTATTACGAGGAGTTATACACTAGCTCTCCTAATTCCCAGGCCTCCCTGTTCCCAGACCTTCTGGCTAAGCTTGATATTCCTACTATTTCATTGCAAGACAGAGAAACCTTGGAGGCAGACGTCACAGTAACGGAGGTTCAAAAGGCCATACAAGATGACCGTTCCGGGAAGGCCATGGGCCCCAACGGGCTTCCCATTGAACTATTCAAGTCCATGTCAATGCTATTGGCTCCATATCTTCTTGATCTCAATACTTAATGTTTTGAGTCGGGTGTTTTACCCGCAGAGCTCTGCACTGCTGCTATAGTGGTCATTCATAAGCCGAACAAACCGCTTGAGGAGTGCAAATCCTATCGCCCCATTTCCCTTTTGACAGTCGAGGCTAAGATCCTGGCAAAGCTTCTCGCGAATCGGCTTCTCCACTTTATCGCTGATTTGGTTCATCCAGATCAATCTGGGTTTATGCCGGGGAGAAACACAGCCTGGAACTTGCGGAGAGTGCATAGAGCCCTTGGCAGACTGCATACCATCGAAGAGGAATCTTTTGTCTTTGGACGCCTCAATGATTTTCGATACTATTGAGTGGGATTTCCTTTTCGCCGTTCTAGCCTGACTGGGGCTTGGACCTAAATTGATCCGTTGGATTCGGCTATTGTATACCCGCCCCACGGCACACGTCTTTGTAACAACCACTGCTCCGCCACTTTCTCGCTTCATCGGGGCACGAGACAAGGTTGCCCCTGGTCACCGCTGCTTTTCGCCCTTGTCTTGGAGCCTCTCGTGGTGTGGGTCCGGTGCGATCCAGGGGTTTAAGTGGAAGGCATCTCACGAGGACCGTATCTCCTTATATGCTGACAATATCCCCTTATACCTGGCTTCCCCTGCACGGTCGCTGCGACGGGTGCTCCACATTTTTCATATTTTCAGCACCCGCTCTGGATATCAGATCCATTGGTCTAAGTCCCAGATGTTTGCGTTATGGGGTTCTCCCCCGGCGAGCCCTCGGGGTTTTGATATCCCAGTGGCACCTCGGGGTTTTCGTTATCTGGGCATTTTCGTCACTCCTGACCCTGATCTCTTCTTCAAGCGTAACTTGCTTGCACCCCTTCAGCGTTTCAGATCCGACACGTGCATTGGCGCTCTCTCCTCCTCACTCTTTTCGGACGTGTGTCCCTTTCCGAAATGTTTGCGCTACCGCGCTTTCTTTAGGTTTTACAGAATCCACATATCCGGATCCCGGATTGTTATTTCTCCCAGATTGACGGAATATTGCGGGGACTGCTCTGAGAGGGCTGTGCATCGCAATGAACAAGCTTACCATGGGTTGGTATGATGGGGGTATCGCTTTACCAGATCTCCCGACTATTACCAGGCATCCCAACTTATGGTGGTCAATCGCTGGGTGTTCGAGCCTCACGACAAGCCTAATTTCCGCACGGATCACTGACTCTTGGGTCGGGGTGGTTACAATAGGGCACTTTATACCAACCCCCGCAAACTTCACTTAACGGGCCCAACGGTGCGCACGGTCGAGATTTGGCATGAAGTCACCAGAAAATGAGGATGGTGCGTGCGCCTGACGAAAGCCACGCCCCTGTGGGAGCCCGATATTCTCGGTCATCTTAGCAGCTGTCCAGGGTTCCAGAAGTGGGATTTGATTGGAATCTCCACGGTCAGAGATATCTGGGTTAGGGGAGGCTTGCATCGTTCCCAGAGCTCCAAACTAAGTATCCGTTGGCTCCGTCGGGTACTTACAGATCACTCATGTGGTGTTCTCCCTGTTTCTTCCCCCCTGGAGGACCGCTTGTTGTTGGATCCCATGGACCGAAAGGCCATTTCGCTCACCTACAAGAAGTTGGTCAACAATTGCTCCGACCCGATGTTGAAACTTGGGGCGGGAGAGAGATTTGGGAGAAATGGAGGAGGATGAATGGCGGGAAGATCTAGCTTCACCCCGAGAAATAGCCATCCCGATGCGCCTGCGTCTGCTCCAACTCAAGATCCTCCACCGAGCATATTTCGATGCCTAACTCCTATTCCGGCTTGGTAGACTCCCTGATCCACTCTGCCTCAGTCATTGCAACCAGATGGGCACCTTTTTTCATATCATTAGATATAGATTGCCCACATATTCATGACTACTGGGCAAGAATCTCCCGCCAACTCGTGAGGGTGGGTGGTAAATCGCTTGAGTTGTCTCCCCAACTATGCTTACTAAACATTTGGGGGGCGTCCGATCTCACGCAGGCTCAGCAGACATGGGCCTCATCATTGCAAAACGGAACATTGCACAACACTGGGGGGTGGCTATGGTTCCGCGCCTGGTTGACTGGGCAAATGACATGGATAGCGCCATGGTGGCTGAAAAGTCAGTATTCAAAGGTCGCGGTTGCCCCAAAAAGTGGGACCAGAAGTGGGGGAAATGGAATAGGTACAGAGAAGACATCTGCATTTCTCCAACGGTCGAACTCCAGAGAGGCAGACAGGCGCTGATGGCCCAGTTGACGGCGGAGGTGCGGGCTTCTCCCCTGTAGGGGTGACGTTCTAGGTCTCTCCATCCCCCGCTCCCTGTTGCCATCTGATGTATGTTCAGGTCTTTCATTACTGCCAGAAAATGTACAATGAATGCCTCTTTGTATGTACCCCCATTCAGCCATGGGATGAATGGCACTATGTAGAACACATGTATGTACTGGAGAGGGTATTTCGTATAGTGACTAATTTATATGTACCGGTCTTTGGTTGGTGTGTTTTCATATAAATAAAAAAAAATTATAATAAAAAAACTGAATTCTAGGCCAATGGTTTGTATATAAAAATATATAGTTTTATTTTAGAAGCAACAATAGGTATCAAAATATACTTTCTCAGAATGAGATGCTTTAGTTAAATACTTTCAATAGGCAATAGACTTTTGAATACAGTAGGTAGTTGGCAACACAATTCAAACACAATTCTAACATTGAGCTCAATGGGAATTTCTTAGTAAATGCAATTTATGACTTTGGATTACTTTTCTAACCACCGGACTGGATCCTCGATTCAGTCCTGGGACATTTCCTGGAAACAGGTGAGTACATGTGTTTTGGTTAAAGGTATGATTTTTAAGGAATATTATTGTATTTCAAAAGTTGACACTTAGAAACTTTTTCACATAGAATCACCAATGTTATCCTATGGGAGGAAATTCGTTTACCAGGTAAGTAGGGTTATCGTTACTTTTTCTTACTCAGTGCTGGATCCTGGATTCAGCACTGGTGCATCTCCTGTAAACAGTTGAAAGAAATCGTTTTTGTTACACAGACTATTTTTAAGGAATATTTGTGAGTTTCAAAATTTGACACTTAGAAGAATTTCTGGCAAAAACCAGGCAATGTTATCTTATGGAGGAAAATCAAGTTATCGGTAAGTACGATTGTAATGACTTTTCAGGGTCAGTGCTGGGCACTAAGATCCAGCACTGGGATCTCTCCTGATAGCAGGTGAGTAATTTCGTTTTCGTTCGTTCGGCTGATTTTAGGCGAATGTTTTAAAGTTTCAAAACTCAACACTTAGAAGAATTTCCAAGTGAAACCAGTCCATGTTACCCTATGAGGGAAAAGTGAGTTATCGGCTTTTGGGTAAGTACTCGACTGGCAGTATTAAGGTTCTGTGCATAGACTCTGGGGTCTCCCAGGATCAGGTAGGTACAGTTGTTACACCCTCAGCGGCACAAGGGCAGCCGGGTGCAGAGAGAGTTAGGCCCAATGTTGGCCTTTCGTTGGTGGCTGCTAGCAGGCAGGCCACGCGGCTATGGGAGCTGGGCTCCTAGTCACTTACTCACGGCAAGTGGGGAAGAAAAATAGGACAGAGGTTGCACTCCCAGGGGCACTCAGGCGGCTGGGTGCAGGGTGCTTTTGAGCCGTCGGACGCTCAATGGATTTCAATGGAGAAGCTCCAAGACTAACAAAGGCTGCAAGCTCGGGGACGAAGATTCTTCAGGTGCGACCACCACTTCGTGAGGTAAGTTGGGAAGCTGTAGGTTAGGTAGGTACCCAGGAGCTGGGCACAGGGGACCGCAGGCGCCGGGTGCAGGGCTGTCTTTTCGCGTCGGGAGATCTTATCTTCAGCTGGTCGCGGTTGGAGGGGTCGCTGGTTCTGAGGCTGCAGGCGTAGTCAGGAGTGTGGAGGTGGGTCCTTGGGTGCTGGATTCTGGGTCACAGTCGCTGGGGGGACGTCCTCGTGGTCTTTGTCCACTCCGGCACAGGCCAGGCTTGGTGGGTGCAGAGTGTGCAGGAGTCGCGGTTGCTGGTTGGCACCAGGGGCTTGTTACTTGCTTAGAGCAGAACCACTGCTCGTGGGAGTCCCAGTCTTTTTAGAGTCACAAGGCAGTCGGGTCCTCCGGGGATTTTGAGGTTGCTGACCACTGGAGACGCCGGGTTGTAGCAGGAGCAGGTTTGAGGGTCGACAGGCCTTTAGGCCTGGGGCCAAATCAGTTGGTGTCTTCCTCTTGTTAGCAGCTGCACGGCAGGTCTTCGTTCTTCTTGTTCTTCTTGCTTGTTTCGGATTCGGGATCTGAGGAAGGAAGGTTCAGGGTGCCCCTAAATACTAAATTTAGGGGCGTTACAGGTAGGTAAAGGGCAGGGACCAATGGGTCCCTTCCCTGGGGTGGGTACACCCCCGATCCTGCCACTCTCCTGTGGGAGGGGGGCAGTAGCCTAATCCTGATTGGGCAGGGCTCTCCATCTTCAAGATGGCGAGCGCCCGGAGATGTTTCACCTTGCCTCCCCCACCTGAGGGGTGGGGTTGGCAGAGGCTGGCACACCCTCTTTCCTCCCTTGGGGTTTCCCGCCAGAGTGGGGGTCAGAACCGGTGGGGGCCAGTTGCTGAGTACAGCAAGTGGCCTGGAGAAGCTCACAAAGGCGGCATGCCTTTGAAGATTCCCCTGCCCATCCTGGGGGAGGAGACCTACCACCTCGCCCAGGATGTGCATTGTTGCTGGCCCAGGAGAGCGGATGGCTCTCTACCCAGGGGTCCAGCAACATGTCTGCTGTGTGGCAGCCTCTCAGACAGGACGTGGATTGTAGGTTTGATTCAGGGGGCAACGCTAAGGGGCCCTCTGTCGTGCATCTTACATTAAATCCCACACTGGCATCAGTGTGGGTTTAATGTGCCGAGAAGTTTGATATCCAACTTCTTAGTCTTCAGTGCAGCCATCATGGTGCTGTGGAGTTCGTGATGACAACCTCCCAGCACCATATGCTCCTAATGGCAGCACTGCACGTACAGTGCCCAGGAATGGACTTGGGTACTGTAGGGGTACAGGGCTCATGCCCTTGTACCCACACCACTGGCATAGTGCACCCAGGTGGAGGGGTGACTGAGGTGTGCCAGGGCAGTGTTTGTGGGCATGGCACACAGGGAGGTGTGCCATGTCGACTGTTTTGTTCTGCACCAAGTCACTCAGCCTGCAAAGGCAGTGTGTGTGTGTCAGGGTACGGGGCCTCCCAGGGTGGCACAATAAGTGCTGCAGCCCTTTTGGGACCTTCTCTGGTCACAAAGCCCTGGGTACCATTTACCAGGGGCTGACATGTGGCCAGAGATGCCAATTGGGTTTAGGCTTCAATGTAGTATTTAGGGAAGGAACACAGGCCCTGGGTACCTGATTGGCAGGAGCCCAGGGCACACTCAAAGTACATCAGCAATTCAGAAAAAAGTGGGGGCATACCATGCAAGAAAGATAGCACTTTCTCGCAGTCAAGCAGAGTTGGGGGTATCGTTCCTTGTTGACCTAATCAAGATCCAGCCCATCCTGTTGTGGCACAGGGTATGGTCGTCGGAGTATACCGCTGTGAGAAAGTGCCATCTTTCTTGCCTGGTATGCCCCCACTTTTTACTGAATTGCTGAATGTACTTTGGTTGAGTGCGCCCTGGACTCCTGCCAATCGGGGGCCCAGGGCCTATGTTCCTTCCCTAAAACCCAAATTGGCAAACCCTGGCCACATGTCTGCCCCAGGTAAATGGTACCCAGGGCCTTGTGACCAGGGAAGGTTTCTAAGGGCTGCAGCACTTAGAGGCCCTGTACCCAACACAAAAACACTGCCCTTGCAGGCTGAGTGTCTGGGTACAAGACAAAACCCAGAGTCGACATGGCCCACATCCCTGTGTGCCATGTCCACAACCTACTCTGCCCTGGCATACATCAGTCACCCCTCCTGCTGGGTGCCCTATGCCAGTGGTGTGGGCACAGGAGCAGGAGCCCTGTGCCCCTACAGTACCCAGGTCCATTCCTGAGCACTGTAAGTGCAGTGCTGCCATTTATGAGTATATGTTGCTGAGAGCTCGTCAAACACGAACGCCACAGCACCATAATGGCAACACTGAAGACTGAGAATTTTGGTATTCAACTTCTCAGCACATTAAATCCTCACTGATGCCAGTGTGGGATTTAATGTACAAAGCACTACAGCCGGAAACCCCAAGTAAGGACCGGGGATGTGCCAGCCTCTCCCAACCCCACCCCTCAGGTGGGAGAGGCGAGGTGAAGCACATCTCCGGGCTCTCGCCATCTTGAAGATGGGAAGCCCTACCCAATCAGCACTAGGCTACTGCCCCCCTCCCATAGGAGAGTGGCAGGATAGGGGGTGTACCCACCCCAGGGCAGGGACCCATTGGTCCCTGCCCTTTACCTACCTGTAACTCCCCTAAATCTAGTATTTAGGGGAACTCCGGAACCTTCCTTCCTTAGATTCCAGATTCCGAAAAAGCAAACGAACAAGAAGAAAAGACCTGCCGTGCAGCTGCAAAGAGGAAGACAACAACTGCTATCCCACACACCCCGGAAGACCTGGCTCCCTTGTAACTCTGAGCATCTGCGACTCCCATGAGCAGTGGCTCTGCTCGAAGCAAGTTTCTAAACCCCTGGCATCAACCCGGAACCGCGAACCCTGCACACTCTGCACCCGCCAAGCCTGGCCTGTGCCGGGAGTGGACAAAGACCCAGAGGACTCCCCCCCCCCCCCCCCCCCCCCCCCCCCCCCCCCCCCGTGACTGTGACCCCGAATCTGGCACCCAAGGACCCACCTCGACGCTCCTCATGACATCCTGCAGTCTCAGAACCGGGGACCCCCCCCCACCCGCGATCAACAGAGGGTAAGATTTCACGCCATCAATAGGCACCCTGGCGCCCTGCGGCCCCCTGCGCCTGACTCCTGACTCCTGGGTACCTACCTATCCTCAAACTACCCAACTTACCTCTCGAAGTGGTGGTGGCACCTGAAGAATCTTCGTCCCCGAGCTTGCAGTCTTTGTTCGTCCTCTAGCTTTGCCATTGAAATCCATTGAGCGCCCAAAGGCTCAAAAGCACCCTGCACCCAGCCGCCCGAGTGGCCCTGGCAGTGCAACTTCTACTCCTACCTACTTCCCCATTTTGCCCTGAGCAAGTGACCAGGAGCCCAGCTCCCACAGCCGCGTGGCCTACTAGTCCGCAGCCACCAACCAAGGTCCCCCTGCCTCCCTTAGGATAACATTGGGGCTAACTCACTCTGCACCCGGCCGCCCCAGTGTCGTTGAGGGTGTAACAACTGTACCAACCTGACCCCGGGAGACCCCTGAGTCTGTGCCCAGAACCTCAACTCTGCTCGTTGAGTACTTACCCAAAAGCCGATAACTCACTTTTCTTCCATAGGGTAACATTAACTGGTTTCTTCTGAAATTTCATATAAGTGTGGAGTTTCTAAAACTTAAAATATTCACCTAAAATCAACCGAGTAACGAAAACGGAAATACTCACCTGCTATTGGGAGAGATCCCAGTGCCGGATCTTGGTGCCCAGCACTGACTCTGAAAAGTACTTAAACCGTACTTACCACTAACCCAATTTTCTTCCATAGGAAATCATTGACTGTTTTCTGTGAAATTTCTTCTAAGTGTCGATTTTTGCAAACTACAAATATTCTTTAAAAATCGTACCAACTGTGAAAACGTAATTATTTACCTGTTTTAGATACTGGTCCCAGTACTGAGCCTAGGAGCCCAGCCCTCGATTACAATTGTAACGAGAACATACTTTACCCGTAACCTACATTTTCTTCCATAGTAAACCATTGACTGTTTTACTATGAAATTTCATCTAAGGGTCAACTTTTAAAATAGCAAGATATTGCTTAAAAATCTCAACAGTAACTAAAACGAATTTACTCACTTGTTTCTAAGAACTGTCCCAGGACTGAATCTAGGATCCAGTCCTGGAGTTAGAAAAGTAATCCTGAAAGAAATCTATTGCAAATAACTTAAAAATCACATTGAGCTCAATGTATTATTGTGTTTGAAATTGTGTTGCCCATTGCAACAACCTGTAACTATTACCTACAAAAGTCAATTGCATTTTGCAAAAGTATTTAACTAAAGCATCTCATTCTGAGAAAGTATATTTTGATACCGATTGTTGGTTCTAAAATAAAACAACCATGTATTTTTTAGATAAACTATTGGCCTAGAGTTCAGTTCTTGAGTGTGTGAGACCATTTGCTGACTGTGTGTACAACAAATGCTTTACACTGTCCTCTGATACGGCTTTACTGCTCGACCAAGCTACCACCTTAGAGAGTAAGGTTATATTTAACTTTAACCTCTGCCAATCCTCTGGGGACTGTGGACTCTGTACACACTGTACCTATTTGGGAACAGTATATAGAGAGCCACTTTCTCACAACCGCCCTAAACCGGCTCGTTATAAGGGATTGCCGAAGGCCATCCCTGTACTGACTCATCCCATGGTTGAGATATATAGAATGCTTTTGTCAGGATTTGGGGCATCCAGAATATTTAGCTAACTCTGAATGTCTGGTTGAATAAAATAGGAAAGATCTGAGGGCCAACTGTCTAACACACCTAGAGAGCGTTCGGATATCTGTGGGAATGTTAAAACCTACTTTTTTAAGAAACCAGCTCATTTTAACCAGTTACAATATGCAACTATACCTTAGACTTGTACCGCCTCAAAAACACCTGTATTTTAGCTTGTTTTAGAATAGACATTTTTCATCGCATGGTCACCGTCCCTGAACAAAATAATTGGTCCTCTAATCTATCAAAATGTACTTGTGATAATGTTTCAACACAGTCTACAATGCATATGGTATTCTTTTGTAAATTTTATAAAAAGTGGAGGAAATTCTATAGATCAAGCTTTTTAAAACACCTAGATTTCACTCGGTGTCGCCCGGCATATCTTTTTCTACAGTCCCTACCCGCAATCGATATCTGTGTAAGAATGTCATCCTTTTTATGGACTGTTTTTTTATGCAAGGAAGGCCTTATGGCTAGAGGATACAGACCACCCCAATGCACGGGGTAGCAGCTTATAAAAAACCACGCGTGAAATCTGATGTTTGTTACTTTTTATACTGAATATATATACATCATTGTTTTATTCACAATTTTATTTACAAGTGTTATAGCGAACAAATGAAAATAGGATCGTATGGCGGACCCAGATTTGACGTTTTTACCTTCCTGTATTTTCTATTATGTTTACACTGTTAAAACTTTTTAACGGACATAAGTTATCACACGGTATAGGTGAATTCTTGGACGGGTTCAGAATGAATTTTTAAATATGAAGCATGATTCTTAGTTTTTAGCTATCTTATATTATTCTATGTGCAAATTGATGTGGTAATAAAACAGCGTTGAAATGGATTGATGTATTTTATCTATTATATATGTCTGTTAATCTTAATGTGCTTTTATGGTTTAACATCTTTTGACCGAATAAAGATGAACAATTGATATCAAATTTCTCAGCACATTAAATGCACGCTGATTAAGGTGGTATAATAGGGGGTGTACCCACCCCAAGGAAGGGACCCATTGGTCTCAACCTCCACCTACCTGAAACGCCCGTAAATTTAGAATTTAGGGGCAACCCTGAACCTTGCGTCCTCGGACAAGAAGAACTGAAGAGCGGTGCTGAAGGAAGGAGGATACCCACAGACTTGGCCCCGGTGATCCTGTCCTGGGATCCCTGACCTACCTCAAATCTCCCGACAACACTTGCAGCCCCTTTCTGGAGGAAATCAACAGTCAGAAAAGTAATCTGTAAAGTAACTTAAAAAGTAATTCAATAGTGACCTGAAAAGTAATTTCAACTGGTTATGAACAAGTGAGTTATCCGTATCCAATCGCATTCAACTTCATTCAAACTGTATTCAACTGTATTATTCTTGCAAAGTACTATTACGCTTACCTGTACGAGGCCTGGCTTGGTTCTAGAAATAAAATACAACTAAATAATATTTTTACACAAAACAAATTGGTTAGAGTTCAGTCTTTGTGTGTGTGAAACCATTCCTGCCCGAGTGTGTACAATACATGTTTAACACTACCCTCTGATAAAGCCTTACTGCTTGCCTACACTACCACAAATAGTAAGGTACCATCTACTTTTACCTCTGCCTACCTTTGGGGATCCACTGGACTCTGTGCACACTATACCTTACTTTAGTATGGTATACACAGCCAGCTTCCCACAGAATGCTATTACCCACTCAGGGTGCTGCCCAGTAAACTCCTGACTGCCTTGGGATCCCAAGGAAAGGCCATATAGCCAATCTACTATTTATCAAACACAAGTTTCAATCACTTAGAACTGCACAGGGATTTCTTCTCGTTCCTCTTGGGCTCTCACTTGGTTAATGTGAAGTAGTTCTGAATCCTCTTCTGCTCTTCATTGTGTAGTTAAGTTCTAACATCGTCTGGTATCTAGATTTGTTAACTGATAGAGTAAATGCAATACTTGTGATCCTAAGTATTAAAAATGTGAGCTGCTTGGGTTGGCATACTCTGTTGCGGAGCCAAGGGTCTTTTGCTTTCAGTAAAATTCCATGTGTACTAGTACACATACTACAAGTTCTACTTAGCTATTCAGCAACTTAAAGCGGAATGTGTCCTTGTGATTAGAAATCAAAAGTCTGCTGATTGCACCCTGTGAAGTAATGCGCAATCTTGGTGTTCTGTTTGATCACACTGTCTTTGGAGGCCCAGGCCACAAAAGTTATTGACACCTGCTTAACTCGTTTAAATGTATTCTTAACCCCTTCGGTGCTCATGACGGAATGGTTCCGTCATGAGCACAGCTGTCATGAGCACCTCTGCTCATGACTGAACCATTCCGTCATGAGAACAGGGGCACTAAATCCCTCTGCTGCAGACAGCAGATGGATTTCCCTTTTTTTTTTTTTTTTTCTTGGCCTCGTGAGGGCGGGAAGAGCTTCCCCACACTCCCGAGGCCCAATTTGCATTTTCATTGCAATGCAGATCGCGCGCATGGCATCTCAGCCCCCTGAGCACGTAGAAAGTCAGGAGAGTTATCGTTGGAATGATACTCCTCCCTAGTGGATCCCTGTTTGGGCAGGGGCCTTTGCTCCCCCCATATTATTTTGGACAAATTTAGTCTTTCTGCCCCCCCTAAACCCCCCGCCCCCCCCTCCGGGGGCAGATGGGGCAGCAGCCCCCAATCAGCCCCCCAAGTCCTCTAGATACCAGGAATTTTTGGTTTCATTTTATTTAGGGGTGGGGGCTGCCCAATATGGGCATGCCAATGCCCCTACCCCCCCTGGCCATAAAATCAGTCCTTCTGCCCCTCTGGGGGGGGGGGGGGGGGCAGAAAGCCCACTAGATACCAGGGATTTTTTTGAACATTTATAAGGGTGGGGCTGCCAATTATGGGCATGCCAATGCCCCCACTTCTCCCCCACAAAATTCCAGTCTTTCTGCCCCCCCTGGGGAGCAGATGGGGACAGTAGCCCCCAATCTGCCCCCCCCCCCCCGGGGGGGGGCAGAAAGCCCACTAGCCACCAGGGATTGTTTCTCAAAAGTTCGGGGTGGGGGTGCCCACAATGGGCATACCAATACCCCCACAACCCCCAAAAAAGATGCCACAGCCTTTCTGCCCCCCAGGAGGCAGATGGGGGCAGTAGTACCTGATCTGCCCTCCCGAGGGGGGGGGGGGGCAGAGAGTCCACCTGGCACCAGCGATTATGCTGGATTTTCTATTAGTAGGGTAGGGGGCTTCCCAGAATGGGCATCCCAATGCCCCCAACCCCCAAAAGAATAGCCACAGTCTTTCTGCCCCCTCTTGGGGGCATATTGGGGCAATAGCCCTTGATTTCCCCCCTCCCCAGGACGGCAGAAGGAACTGGATTTTCTTTAGGATGTGCCTACCTGTGGATTTTGGGCCCTAGCGCATCTGACGCATAGGGAAACTTGGCAAACCTGTACATTTTTAAAAACTAGACACCAAGGGGAATCCAGGGTGGGGTGACTTGTGTGCCTCTCACCTGGTTCTGTTACCCAGAATCCCTTGCAAACCTCAATGTATATAAAAAAAAACACATTTTCCTCACTTTTCTGTGGTGGAAAGTTCTGGAATCTGTGTGGATCCACAAAATTCCACTCACCCTGCATTCCGCAAAGTCTTCCGAGAAAAATTGTATGTCACTTGTGTGGGTGGGTTAAGTACCCGCAACAGGCAAGGGCCCAAAACGTATTGAGGCGACATCAAAATTGCCTATCACAAAACAACTTGTTTTTGCAAGGGGGGGTCACCTGGGTTATTGGCCCCGTGCTCGGCGGCTATCTAGAGAGACTTATCAAACCCACAGATTTCTGAAAACTAGACACCCAGGGGATTCCAGGAAGGTATGGCTTGCGTGGATCCCCCAACGTTTTCTTACCTAGAATTCCCTGTAAACCTCAAATTTAGCTGAAAAATATCACTTTTTCCACTGTTTTTTGTGTGGGAAAGTTGTGACATCACCAGGCTGACAAATTTTCTACCACCCAGCGGTCTCCCGATAAACTTGGGCCACACGAGTGAGGCACCATTTTTATCGGGAGACCTGTGGGAACGCTGGGTGGTAGGAAATTTGTGTCAGCCCGCTGATGCCACAACTTTCCCTACACAAATGTGTGGAAAAAGTGATTTTTTTCTGCTAAATTTGAGGTTTGCAGGGGATTCTGGGTAAGCCATACCTCCCTGGAATCCCCCGGGTGTCTAGTTTTCAAAAATGCATAGGTTTGCTAGGGTTCCCTAGGTGCCGGCAGAGCTAGGGTTCAAAATCCACAGCTAGGCACTTTGCAAATAAAGGGTCAGTTTTCACTGTGAAAATGTGGTGTTTCCACGTGTCGTTTTGGGCCGTTGCCTGTCGCGGGCACTAGGCCTACCCACACAAGTGAGGTACCATTTTTCTCTGAAGACCTTGGGTAATGCAGGATGGGTGGAATTTTGTGGATCCAAGCAGATTCCAGAACTTTCCACCACAAAAATGTGAGGAAAATGTGTTTTTTTTCAAACTAATTTTTAGGTTTGCAAGTGATTCTGGGTAACAGAACCTGGTGAGAGCCAGTCAAGTCACCCCATCCTGGGTTCCCCTGGGTGTCTAGTTTAAAAAAATTTATAGGTTTGCTAGGTTTCCTTAGGTGCTGGTAGAGTTAGGGTTCAAAATCTGGAGCTAGGCACTTAGCAAAAAAAGGGTCCGTTTTCCCTGTGAAAATGTGGTGTGTCCATGTTGCGTTTTGGGCTGTTTCCTGTCGCAGGAACTACGCCTACCCACAGAAGTGAGGTACCATTTTTGTCGGGAGACTTGGGGTGACACAGAATTGTAGAGCAACTGTTATTACCTATCGACTTTCGATGCATTTCTGCCTTCCAAATGAAAGACAATGTGTAAAAAAAAAATAAAAGAAGAAAGTCCTTTTGAAAAATTACCGATAATTCTCATGCTAGTATGGGTACTCACGATTTGGGAAATGTGCAAATATCTACTGTTTTTAAACTCTACATTTTGTTCCAATTTCAGAAACACGTAGGTGCCTTTCATACTGATTTTTTCATGTGTATATATTTTCCCAAATTAATTGCTATATACCCGGTACATAAATAAAAAACCATTGCAAGACGCTGCTCAGTTATTGGCTCTGGGTTCGTCGGGTTCTTGGTGAACCTAGAAGTCCTATATATCCCCACAACCAGAAAGGTTCAGCGGATGCAACGGTATACTGCTTTCAAACAGCTGTCATACTTAGAAGTTGTTACAGGTGAAAACGTTGACACAAATGGCTGTTTTTTTCAACTAATTTTAAATTTATCCCATATTAAACGGTTAGTTTCAATAAAGATACCTTGAAGGATCTACACAAATGACCCCTTGCTGAATTCAGAATTTTGTCTACTTTTAAAAAAATGTATAGCTTTCCAGGATCCATTATTGCTTTCATACCCATTTCTACCATTAAGTGGAAAGAGGTTGAAAGCACAAAAAATAGCAAAAATAAGCTATGTCCCAGAAAAATGCCAAAACTGTGTAAAATAGTTTGGGTTTCTGATAAGTCTGCTTGTCCCGGGAAGATGGTGATTTTAGCATCACAACCCCTTTTTTGATACCATTTGCAGGGAAAAAGACATTTTCATCTGTATCCCTTTTTTCCCATTTCCCCCCCCCCCCCCCCCCCCCCAAAGAAAGAATTTAGCTTTATTTTGGCTCAATTCTGGGTCCCCTCCAGGGGAATCCACAAACACTGGGTACCTTTAGAACCCCCATGATGTTGGAAAAAAAGGATGCAAATTTGGCGTGGATCCTCATGTGATCAAAAAGTTACAGGGGCCTAAGCGCGAACTACCCCAAATAGCCAAAAAAAGGCATGGCAACGAAGGGGGGGGAGGGTGTGGGGCTAGCAGCAAAGGGGTTAAGAAGATCCTGACCGTTATTGACCACAATCTGCATGTTATGTTTAACACCGTCATCCAATCAAGTCTTAACTGTATCAACTCTGTTCGGTGTCCCTTCAAAATCTGCTCCATTGGCTTTGTTCAAACTGTAGCTGCCTGTGTCATTACTGATAACCCAAAGAGAACATGCATCATGCTGGTGCTAAGATGTCTACATTGGCGGTCCATCTACTATTGAGTTTCTTTCAAAGCATAAACCATTGTGCACAAAGCACTACATCTAAAAGGCCATGGCTTTTTTGGCCTCTAAATGTGTTCCCTACTGCGATAATTCCCACTTTGGCTTTGCCAGCCTCTTTTTTACAGATAACTCCCTAGATCGAGAACAGTTGCATTTGGAGACTGCTGTTTTTCCACAACAGCAGATAAACACCGTACTCATAAACCTCCGTACTAAGCTTAATACGCCAAACTTTGGGGACACCTAAAATCATGGCTTTCTAACTTTGAATTCTGCTCTGAAAGCTTTCTGACCAGGTCTGTTAGTGTTCTGTCCCTTTAGTGCCATGAAGAAATGTAGATACATAAAGGCCTGCTCTGTTATAAATCGAATGTTCTTAAGTTTTTTAGTGGCTGAATGAACAAATGAAGTGTCATCTTTTTGTAGACTTAATGCGATGGTGCAGATAGCAAAAAAATTTTTTTTCAATGTTTCATCTTTAGTAAATTAATAAACTTGAATTGATGATGTTAAACAACCAAGCACTACTTTCCTAATGTCATTTTTTTCTTTGCCTTTTTCAGGAGCTAACAGCAGAGCAGGAGGAAGGTGCATTCTCTAATTTCAGTATCTCTGAAGATACCATCAGTCTTCTTAAAGGTAAGGATCAAACTAAAGATTCAAATAGACTGGGTATTACAATGTGTTCGGAAACAATAATTGAAAGTTTGCCACCTTCAGTTTTGAACATACTTAATAAAGTGCTGTGTATTACCTGCAATCACCCTATTCATCTTTAAAAAAATGAATAAAAACCCTTGTGTGTTGGAATATAAAGTGCAACTTAGTGTAGTGTGATTAAAAAAAAAACCATTATGTTAAGTGGTTCAAGTGATTTAGCAGCCTCGGTTTACGTCAAGAATATATGTCCCATTGGTTTCAATAAAAAGCGTTTAAGTTGGAAACATATAGATTGGTTGTGGGACAGCGTAAATACAGTACATAGAGCTAAACAGATTTTGTATGAAGGCTTGAATATAATGCAGATTATTCAAAATGGTAAAAGGACGCGCGGAGTCTAGAGACAGATCCAGTCAAATTATAAACGGGTATATAAATCCTCAGTATTATCCAGCCCTCCCGGAGACTTGCTATCCATATTAAGGATATAGCGAGTTTTCTCAGTAGGTATTCTCTATCACCGCCTCGTTTGGTCTTCGGTATGGCATCAATCACATGGTATGAGAAGTCCTTTAGATTGTTATTGTGGACTTCTGAAAAATGCCTGGCGACGGGCTAAGTGGGATCGTTATTGTTGATGGCCCTGATGTGTTGGAGGATTTTTTTTTTTGTTCACTCTTAATTTGGTACTAACTATATACTTGAGTGAGCATGTGCATTCAAGAACATATATCGCAATCTCAGTTTATCAATGCAAAGGTTTGTTGTTTTTTACCTCTTGCTTGCTAAAAGCAGTACAATAACTTTTTTTTATTGGTACCATATTGACATGCTTTGCACATCTTGCACTTAGTGAATCCGTTAGCGACAGTCAACCAGTTCGTAAACTTGGATGATTCGGGACTGCTAGAGACTAAACTGTTGTGCATTGAGGGAGCCCTTTTGTAAGAGATACTGGGTTTTACAGAAAGTTCATGACCTATACGGGATCACTTTTGACTAGATCCCAATTTTTATATACAATTTTTTTTTAATGGATTTTTCTTGGGCGCTACCGGTAGTGATAAGTCTCAAGTCATCAGGGCTAGAACTTTTGGTCTGCATTTCTTTTCTGGATTTCTTGAGAATTAACAGTTCATTTCTGATCAAAATGTGGGTTTTGTAAATTGCTTCTTGTATGGTCTTGAGGGGATATTCTCTGGCCAAAAATCTATTCTTGCTCTGCTGTTGGGCTTGTGCCAGGTCTTTTTGGTTACTGCAGATTCTTTTTAGGCGTAACATTTCCCCATAGGGGATACTATGTACAAGATGTCGAGGATGGAAACTGGAAAAGTGTAATACCGCATTTCTCGCAGTTTCCTTTCTGTAAAGTCTGGTTTCCAATTTGCCTTTAATACAGACCTCAATGTCCAATGAATTGATTTTTAGATTGCTTATGGTGGAAGGGAAGTTTAGATTCACATAATTTTCATTATTTTTGGTGACCATTCATAGCTAGCTCTTTTGATCCATCCCACACAATAAATAGTCTATGTATCTATAGTACATTTTCACATGGTCATCAAAATCCCTTGTGTGCCCCCCTGAGAACCAGCTTCTCCCACCAGCCCATAAATAGACAGGCGTAGCTGGGGGAGAAGCTGGCTCCCATGGCAACGCCCCGCATTTGCTGATAAAACATTTTGTCAAATAAAAAAATATTATTTAAACAAACTAATCGTATTCAGCAGCATAGCATCGTGTTGGGGGAAAGTTGCCTTGTTTTTGTTAAAATAAAATTCCACTGCACGAAGACCATCTTCGTGATTAATACAAGTGTACAGGGGGGATACATCCAAAGGTAAAATTGTTGGTTCTATTGAAAGTCCTTTATTTTGGATAAAAAGTCACTAGTCTCCCTAATGCAGGATGTTAGACTTTGCAACCATTCTTGGAGAAAAAAGTCTATATATTTGGAATCATTTTCTAATAAACTTGCTCTTGCAGATATAATGGGCCTGCCTGGTGGCTTGGAGGTATTTTTATGAATTTTGGGGATGAAGTAGATGTTGGGGACGGTTGGGTGATCGTTTCTAATAAACTGGTATTCATCCATAGTTAGTAATCCCGCGCTCTTCCAGTCCACCAGTTTCGCATAAAAATCATTGGCAGTTTCCCTTAAGGCCACTGATTTACTGAGCCGATGGCATGATCGGTCATTAAGCTGAGACAGTGCTTCCAACATGTAGTCCTTCCTTGTCCACAGAACGACATTCCCCCGTTTGTCAGAGTTTCTCATTATGACATTTTTGTCTGTTTGTAATTTGTTGATAAGTTGATAGTATTGTCTGTTTTGATTAGTGATTTTCTTCCTTGAGTTGGAAATTGTGTAGTTTAAAGATTTGATTTGGCTTGTTATATTTTCACAAAAAATGACAATACGATCTCTTAATAATATTGGCGTAAACTTTGATTTCTTTTTGAAGGGAGTATTTCTGCTGTGAATGTCTTGTGTGGCCAAAGTGTTAGTAATCAGGGTAGGAGAAAGCACTTCCTCTTCCACATTTTGATTTTCCTGATGTAAATCAGTTAAAACTTGTAACAATGATTGGTCAGTTGGGAACCTGGTCTGTGTGAATTCCTCTGTTTCTGGAGATTTTTCAAGAGTTATAGCAGCTTCTGCTCTTGTTTTTTTCATTGCATGGAATTTTTGGAGTTTTAATTTTCTCACAAATTTGTAAATATCCATACTGGTGTTGGGATAATCGAAATTGGATTCATTGCAAAAAGACAAGCAGAGGGCCAGTATTTGTATTTCCGCTTGATTGAGCAAAGCTTCAGATTAATCGCCGTTCTTTTCTTCTCGCGTGTTTTATCGGCGGTTCCACCAGCTCCTCCCGCGTTTTTTGTTGTTGCCGTGCGGTGCTCTTCTGTTTTCCTGCCTTTCGCCTCTGCCTCCGCCTGTAGTTTCTCCTCTGTCTGCTTGTTGTTTCTGGCGCCGTGGTCGGAGAGTTGCTCTCCGTTCTTCCACTAAAAAATTCAGCTCTTCTGCGGGTGATGGTGTGACACGGATCCCGCTGAGCAGAGGTCTACTCGGGTTTCCCTCTGCTTCACTTTCAAGTGCCGAGCTGAGATCCGAGTTGGACGTATCCGCCGTGGTATGTCTGTTCACGAAGGTTCAAGATTCTTGGGCATTGGAGGTGGCATATTTGGATGACTTCATAACTTTATATTTGCGTGAGAATGTAAAAATACGGCCGCTTTCATAATCCACTCGGTCCCGATGGAATTTGAACGCTTTTCGTTCTTTTATTTCATCCTCTTCTTTGCGCAAACGAATAGTAATTTCATTTTTTAATTTGGCTGTTTCATCAGAGAGACCAATGGCAGTGATTTCATCAGACAGTTTTTCAATGCGGGGTTGTAGCATAGTCCTATCGATTTCCGCATATTTGACTATTTCAACTAATCTTCTCGATGAGTCCAGGTTGCATTGGGCCCATTCCTTCATCATTTCTGGATTAGGCTGCTCATAGCAAGGCGCAGTTAAAATACGCAACCCTCTCGAATTCGCCCTATGTTCAGGTATCGTTGAAGTGATTTATGTTACCACCATTTTCCCTGCTCTCCGCCCATCAACTTTTCCAGCGCTTTCATTTTACTTTTCAAATCATAATTTTTTTTCGTGACATTGGCCCCAGGTTGATTAAACACATTGCTGGCTGGGGGTACATTGTCGAACATTTCTGAGGCTGCTGCCTCACGGTCTTTTAGCGCGTCAGCCGACATTTTCGTCGTTCCTGTGGTAATTTTGTGTATGTGTGTGTATATATGTATATATATATGTATGTATGTATGTATATGTATATATATATATATATATATGTATATATATATATATATATATAATAATCCATAGGAAATCCGCAACATTCTATTTGGAATAACTTTGGCGCCGGTTGACGAATCTTCGCAAAATTTTCAAAACTCGTGGCCCGCTCCTATCCTGAAAGTCTCGGGATGATTCATCAAGCAAGGGCCGAGGAATAAAAGGGGGTCCCAAAAAGTGTTTTCCCCATGCAATTTTCCATAGGAACCTTTAGTCTCAGCTACAGCCCGAACTGCTGAACGGAATTACTCCAAATTTTGCCTAAATCCATTCAGTAGTTCCTGATAAAATCAAAAGTAAAAACACATATATCTGGGCGGAGCCTAACCACACATCTAATCGTGAGATCCGATTGCCTGTCGGCACTTCAGCCAAGAAGTGTTGGCAGCCATCTTGGGACCAATATACATGATAGCACCCCATTAACAAGCATTTACAATGCAATGGTCTCGGCATTGTTAAAGTTAGAGCTATTGGCATTGCTCATGACATTATTTTTGTTTGTTTTTGTTTTTGAAACATTTTAAAGAAACTGCATTGTTATTTACAATGTCAATAGCTTAATCTGTCTCAAATGCGAGACCTATTGCATTTGCACCCACACAGAGCCACACACACAAAGCCACCCACACACACAGAACCACCTACACAGCTATTCACATAGAGCAACCCACACACAGACAGAGCCACCCACGCATAGAGCCACCTTCAAAAAAAGCCACACACACACACACAGAGGCACACACACATAGGCACACACATACACACACACACACACACACACACGCACACGCACACACACACACAGAGACCTCTGCAGCAAACACATTAACCCACTGATCCGGGGTGCATAAACCGAGAGGGGGTGCATAAACCGAGAGGGGGTGCATACACTCACAGGGGGTGCATACACTCACAGGGGGTGCATAAACCGAGAAGGGGTGCATACACTCACAGGGGGTGCATAAACCGAGAGGGGGTACATAAACCGAGAGGGGGTGCATTCTTGCGTTCTCTCTACTGAGGGAGAAGTCCTGGCTCACGTAACCCATGTCTGCTTCCAGGAGGCACTGCGAACTTCTGGTGCATCGAGTAGAGTGGCCTGAAGGCGAGTGCAGTCTATACCAGGTAGTCACGGAGACAGCTGAAATGGGACCTTTGGGTATTTCCGGGTGGGTAGGAAGGACGCAGTACCCGAGCGTGCGCTTTGCCGAGTAAATTAATTTGAACACTTATGTGCAGAGAGATTAAGCCAGAGCAGGACTCGAGATGTCCTGGCTTGCTAGAGTAAACTCAATACTACCCATCGACCCCTCAAAGGGCTGGTGTCAGGGAGGGGCAGACATTGAAGTATTATTAGAATGCTAAGGCCTTACACAGGCGCAGCAGGGATACAGGTGAAAGAACATTCATTGTGCATTAGGGATGCGGGCCCTGGAATGGCGCGGTAGCTGGGGCACATAATGCCCTTTTGACCCCCTCTTGTGATGTCCCTCCCCTGACACGGTGCTGAGGTGCACGGATGGGAAGCGGCTCGTGGGTGTGAAGGGCTGCTGTTGGTACAGCAGAGCACCCCAGCCATGGCGCAGAGGTGGAGAAGCCAGTCTGTGGTGGTACAGCTAGCTAGCACCAACCAGCGTCAGGATTACCTCACAAACCCACCAAAGGGAGCTCCCATGTGAAAGGGAAACAGGGGATCTATGATACTGGAAAAAAACGAACTGCAGGGTTTTTTTTAAAACCTGATGTCCTAGGAATGCCAGTAAATCAGGAAACATTGAGGAGTCAGCTTTGTGGAGGAAGTTTCTGCAGAGTCGGTGTCCTCAAGAGTTTTTTTTCCTCCAGAATCACACACAATCGTTGAAGTGGTATTCAAGGTGGAAGGACGTAAACCGCACACCGATGGATGTATTTACTAAGCATACATCCAAGAACACACTCCTGTACTGTGCTATTGTGCACACTACATCACTTTAAATAATGTTCAATTTGTGAAGCTTTTTTAGATTGAGACACAGCTGCGCACAATACGCGGGGTTTGGTAACAAGGCTTTGATTCTACAGACTAAACAAGTAGCTGACTTAAAGGGGAGCAAATGGTATGATCGAGAAATTCTGCTGCAGCTTCGGAACCAGGCACGTTGACAATTTCGTTTGTCTGATGACGCATAATCTATCAGTAGAGCCGGCAGGCCGGAGCTGCTGAAATGCAGGAAGTACTTTTAGAAGCGGAGAGCTCTGGCATGCAGTCAGAAGAGGAACGTGGGACAGGAATGTACCTTTGAGCCGGAAATCAGGCGCTGTGCGGCGGGGAGTGGCTACAAACATAGACTCATCTTCCTTCACAGAAAATGCACTTCAGAGTACACTACATGAACAGGTGCAACAATGCACACATGTTGCTTAGTCATATATGGCGATTACTGGACTGTTATAAGCAGAGAAGCGATGGCAAATATAATAATCGAATAAAACGTTAGTGCAGTACTTTTTTTTAAAGATTACCACTTCAGATCTGGATAATAATGCTGAAGTTATTTTAATATAGTAATATATCGAATGATTGCACTATTATCAATGCACAACAAATGAAAAAGTTAGTGCTCTTTCGCCTTACGGAATGTCAGCTTCTCTACGAGGGAGAATCTGACAGACTACAGATACAACCTGAAACTACTGTCTGAATAAACAAATCTGGTATAGGCAAAGTGACAACCAGACTACTTACAGAGCCGCCCGTGAATTCAGCTTTAAGTCTATGGTCCATTGTTGATCTTTTCACGGATGTCATTTGCCTGTAAATCCAGCACTTCCGGGTCGCATACCAAACAGATCCCATTGCAAAACATATTCAGGGAGTCTTGTGAGAGTGGGAGGTACTGGTAATGTGCAATAAGGGCAATCATTGGAGCAATTGGCGGCACCTCGGCCAATCCTAGTGCTCCGCAAAGAATTTCAATGTGCTGATTGGTTACGGAGTCTACACGTGCCTCCTGTCCTACCTTTCTTCAGAGGGTAGATACTCGGCAGGATCGTTTTATTTGTGGTTTGGCTGGCGCTCTTGATGGGGAGTCAGCCTCTTTCGGCTTAGTCAAGGTTGCTGGCTGATCCATGGTGGTCTACAGTGGGCGATGCTTGAACTCTGTCACGACTCGAAGTCACCGCGGCAGTCGAAAGGACCTGTTCACAAGGACAGCCGGTCTCTCACATGACCGAGACTCGTGAGCAGTAGTGGTCGGTGACTCGTGCTTCACGCGAATCTTTCGGCAGTTTAATCTCTAATTTATTGAATTATGAGTTAATGGGAGTTACTGTGCATACTAAATTTGCATCGATCGTCGGAATTCTGCATAGTATTTCCCAGTTACGAAAGTACTCCTGTTTGTTGCTGGGCAGGGTTTGAGGGAGGGCGTTGAATACGTAACAGAGGAAAGAGGGAAAAAAGATGCCCCGGGAGCACCTGAGGTACTGTGGAGGCCTGAAAGCGCTGAGAACCGAGAGTTGGCTCCGGGGATACAAGGTAAGGGCTGAACAGCTACGGGCTCGAGCCGCAGGGACACCACCGCCTTTCTCCGAGGCTGAGAAGAACTGCCTCGGAGAAACGCAGCGTCCTTTTCGGATTTGGGGGCGTGTTTTGCTGTTGTCTCCTCCCTGAGACTTCTCGCAAAAAACACGCCCCCCGATCCGAAAAGGACGGGGCATAATAGGAGTGACTGGACCTCTTCTCCAGTGGCTGGCCAGCATTTAAGAGGCCAGCCAATGGAGAACAGGAGAGAAGAGGGGCGGGTGCAAGCCCCTCTTCTCAAAGACATTAAATCTCCGGACTTCCGGTCTGCCGACCGGATGGTCCCGAGACCTAAAAAGCATTGCAGTTAAAAGGTTTTAAGACTTTAGTTATATTATAAATCATTTGTTGATTGTACCATACTCATTTTAGGAATTGTGGTGTGTTCTAAGGTGATTTTACCATGTGAAAAAGCCTTCTGCTGGGATATCATGAATCATGTTTGAGAGAACTATTTTCTCATGCTTTTCCCACAGAGGTTTGGAAGGTGATCTAAAAGCTAAACTGAGAGCATATTTTCAGTAAATTCTTTCTCAGTCATGTGAGAATGAAGTCTGACATTCTCAGTAAAACATGTACATCCAACAAGGGCAGAGACTGTCAGTTGATTCATTTGTGTTCTACTGCAGCTTCCCAGAGTGTTCCAAAGAACAACTAGAGCGCTAACAGTCTTACTTATGACAAAAGTATGACACACCTGAAGCCGTCTTGATTGGAATAAAGTGGTAACACTTAAAACATTTAATTTGCAAAGGAACAAAATGAGGGGGTTAATTTTGCCATAGAAATTATGATTAGTGCTGCAGAAAGAAAAATTAGGGCACATTTTGACTTCTCAAATCCTCTTCAGAATTTCATTAAATTCTGACCTGCAGACTGAAACATGCGCTTTGAATACCAGCAGCAGACTTCCCTGGTGAGCAGTAGCTTTACTACAGTGATCTAATGAGCAACTAGAGTGCTAACATTCAGAATTTATGGCAAATGTGTGACACATCTGAATGCCTTCTTGATGGAACCAAAGTAAACAAGCATTGAAAATGCAATAGGTCTCGCCCTCGTTTAAGTTAAAGCAATTCTGTTTGTAATTAGGTGGCTTTTTAGCTTTGCTTTTAATAGTGTTTTTCAAACTTTCATGTACATAACATGCATATGTATGTGTATATGTATGCATGCATTTATATTTTTATTTATATAGATATGCAGATTATATATGTCTGTGTGTGTGTGTGTATATATCTATATATATATATATCTATATCCCTTCCAGGCACAGTGCCGCTGCAGATAGCAGTCCATGACTGCATGGAGGAATTGCGAAACACTGTTTTCGTCAATTCAAGCATGGCTGATTGGGACTGTACGGCTGAGGCGTCCTGGGGGCCCAGGTGAGGCGTTTGTTTCAGCCACAATGCTAAGCCAGAGTACTTGCACCACGTTCTTATCGACAGCCAGGACCCAGGAAGGGATACATGGAGCTGTGAAGGGGATCCCGACCCAGTTTTGCTGTGTGAGTGCATTCTGGGAACTGTGGTCTGCCGATGCGACCACAGTGATGATGGTGACTCTGAGCCGGCCCACCTGACTACGTCATTAAAGACAGAACAGATGGAGGTATTTCAAGTAACTGGCGTACAAGCACTGCGACAGCAGGCATCTGAGGAAGACATTTACGTCGAAACGCGTAATGCATATGCTGGTTGTCATTAAATACCTTACCTGAAATCCCTGTTGTTTCCTTCAGTTCTTCTAGCAGTTGAAGACTTTTGTGCCATATTTTGCGTGCTGTGTCCTGGGCGCGCTAAAAGGTGACCCGCCCCACAAGTGGTCTGAGCTACATGGGCAGCTTCGGCAACTTCGCTTCGTCCAAGGATTGGAATTGCGCAGACCCACCGTATCCCCTTCCAGACACAGTGCCGCTGCAGATAGCAGTCCATGACTGCATGGAGGAATTGCGGAACACTGTTTTCGTCAATTCAAGCATGGCTGATTGGGACTGTACGGCTGAGGCATCCTGGGGGCCCAGGTGAGGCGTTTGTTTCAGCCACAATGCTAAGCCAGAGTACTTGCACCACGTTCTTATCGACAGCCAGGACCCAGGAAGGGATACATGGAGCGGTGAAGGGGATCCCGACCCAGTTTTGCTGTGAGAGTGCATTCTGGGAACTGTTGTCTGCCGATGCGACCACAGTGATGATGGTGACTCTGAGCCGGCCCACCTAACTACGTCATTAAAGACCGAACAGATGGAGGTATTTCAAGTAACTGGCGTTCAAGCACTGCGACAGCAGGCATCTGAGGAAGACATTTACGTCGAAACGCGTCATGCCTATGCTGGTTGTCATTAAATACCTTACCTGAAATCCCCGTTGTTTCCTTCAGTTCTTCTAGCAGTTGAAGACTTTTGTGCCAATATATATATATATATATATATATATATATATATATATATATATATATATATATACGCATACATATATAAATGCATATGCATGTGGGGAGAGGTGGAGAGTGAGAAGTGGAGCGGTTGTCTGTCGTCTGTCTGTGTCGTGTGTGTCGTCTGTCTCGTGTCTGTCGTCTGTCTGTCTGTGTGTGTCTGTCTGTCAATCAGTGTCAGATAGGTCCGCTCTGCTGACCTGGTTCTCTGGCTCTAAAGCAGCTCTGCTGACCTGGTTCTCTCCCTCTAAAGCAGCTCTGCTGACCTGGTTTCTCTGGCTCTAAAGCAGCTCTGCTGAACTGGTTCGCTGGCTCTAAAGCAGCTCTGCTGACCTGGTTCGCTGGCTCTAAAGCAGCTCTGCTGACCTGGTTCTCTGGCTCTAGAGCAGCTCTGCTGACCTGGTTCTCTGGCTCTAGAGCAGCTCTGCTGACCTGGTTCTCTGGCTCTAGAGCAGCTCTGCTGACCTGGCTCTAGAGCAGATCTGCTGACCTGGTTCTCTGGCTCTAGAGCAGATCTGCTGACCTGGTTCTCTGGCTCTAAAGCAGCTCTGCTGACCTGGTTCTCTGGCTCTAGAGCAGCTCTGCTGACCTGGTTCTCTGGCTCTAGAGCAGCTCTGCTGACCTGGTTCTCTGGCTCTAGAGCAGCTCTGCTGACCTGGCTCTAGAGCAGATCTGCTGACCTGGTTCTCTGGCTCTAGAGCAGCTCTGCTGACCTGGTTCTCTCCCTCTAAAGCAGCTCTGCTGACCTGGTTCTCTCCCTCTAAAGCAGCTCTGCTGACCTGGTTCTCTGGCTCTAAAGCAGCTCTGCTGACCTGGTTCTCTGGCTCTAAAGCAGCTCTGCTGACCTGGTTCTCTGGCTCTAAAGCAGCTCTGCTGACCGGATTCTCTGGCTCTAAAGCAGCTCTGCTGACCTGGGTCTCTGGTTCTAGAGCAACTCTTCTGACCTGGTTTCTCTGGCTGTACAGCAGCTCTGCTTACCTGGTTCTCTGCGCTCATGATGCACGCACCCAACTTCGCAAAAATATATTTAAAAATAATATACGTTTATTATAAGTACAAATATATTATTTTTATGAATATCTTAGATAATCTTTTGCCCTAATATGTATATTAAAGACACATACATATCATTTTGGAACATAATTTTTTTTTTTGCCGGAGTTGCGCACCCAGCGCGCCCCAGCAGGCATATGACGTCACGCGGGACACGCCACCGTGCAAGCATCTCGTACCGTAATGCGCATGTGTTGCGAAAGCACGGGAGCAGGAGTCGCGGACTGGTCGCATACCAATCGCGCACATCACGTAATATTAAATGTATATGATGTAACTGAAATACACGCAGCTGTCGCACACCGTACGCGGATCCTTCACAACTTTTCTAAAATGGCGGCTAGAATCTGCGCACCCACTGTGATGTGTAAGCTTTGAGTGCGCGACTCCGAAAAAAAATTGGAAATTGTTTTTAAAAAAAAGAAAATACAAATATATTAAAATAAAAAATAACAAATTATCAATATTTCAGTTTGAATTTTCTTTACATTTTTTTTGCAATTTTCAGAAAAATGTTATTTAATGAATAAAATATTTATCAATAAACAGTTAAACTGTAGAAAATCAGTACAAAAAAATAGGTATAACTACTATCACACTTATAAATTAGCATATAAAAAACCTTTGAAATTCACTGAAAAAAAACATAGGTTTCAGAGACGTTATAGTTAGAAATTAGCATTTAAAAAAGCTTTGAAATTCATTGAAAAAAGCATAGGTTTCAGAGACGTTAAAGTTAGAAATTAACATTTAAAAAACCTTAGAAATTCACAGAAAATAACATAGTTTTCAGGGGTGTTCTAGTTAGCTAGCCATTTCACTCATACAAAACCATAGCAATTCCTCCATTATAGTTAGTTCTGCTAACTATAACTCTCGCGCCCGCAATGCACTGCTGATGTCGCATATTGCATCATTCATGACATGGTCAGTGACATCACGGATGACATTACTGATGACATCCAGTGAATGTGGTTTAGTTTGCAATTTAATGAGACCTCCGATCCCAGCGTGCATTTGAAAATGAACTTTCACCAAGGGAGGAGCACGGAAAGCCCCCAATTACGGAAACAAGCAGGGGAAATGCAGTAGCCATAAATCACCTCTGCTGACACTGTCTTTGAGGAGATGCAAACCGCGGCATCGAAACTCATCAATCCATGGACTACAAAGGGATGTCAAGCTGCCTGCTTGGTTTAAATAATTAAGCTGCCTGCTTGGTTTAAATACCTGCAGTATTGTGCGGCCTCAAGCTTCTGGGCGTTTTGCTTCGGCAATGTTGGTTACGTGTGTGTGTGTGTGTGTATTTGGTCTTCATGAATGTTTTTGCTTTAGATATTTTGGTGAACAGTTGTGTATGCCATGAAACTAGATGTAACATGCCATTTATGTTTTATTTTTCAGCAAGAGGAGTAACACATTTGTTTCCTGTGCAAGTAAAGACATTCCATTCGGTGTATAGTGGTAAAGATGTTGTCGCTCAAGCTCGAACTGGGACAGGGAAAACTTTCTCTTTTGCTGTTCCATTGATTGAAAAACTTCAAGGAGTTGGCCAAGATCGGAAAAGAGGCAGAGCCCCCAAGGTGACTAAGAATACATATAAGAACTTTGCTTCATTCTCTTTGGAAATGTTGTCATTTTGGTATTCTAAAGTACACACCATATTGTGATCCCTCACTACTTTGAGAGATTGATGTTATTGGTTTGATGCAAATGTAACTTGGAAGTGAAACTGGCTAGCCAGGGATACAAATCTTCTTGTCCTTGGGAAGATATGCTTCTCAAATGTGTATTGTTAAACAGTCCACTTATTCAGTTTAGTGTCATGCAGTGGTACTCCAATGTGGCTGTGCTCTTATTGTTCTTGTGGTATCGGGTTCTGATTGAGCAAGGGCTCCTCCAAAGCGGACGCTAAGTATATTGGGAAATGGCACTGCTACAATGCAGACTGAATATGAATATGCTCTGTTCTGGTCTCATCCCTGCAGGGGCTTTATTTATGTAGAGCTGCAGTTTATTTACTTTAGTGTTTTTTTTAAAAAGTTTTAATTTCTGCAACAGTTGAGGATTATGTGCGATGGATTCAAGTGTATTTTACCATTCATACTGGACCTCTTTCTTTGTGCACAAATATTGGCTTAGATACCCAACTTCTCTAAAAATGCAGCCAAAAAATACAAACATCACATACTCAAGGCTAGACCCTAAACTTTAATCTCAGACATCTACTTCTGTGCAAACAAGGGTAGTAGAGTTAATGACCGCATCTTCTACACCAGAAAAAGAGCCTGCTGGGGAACGTTTTTTACTCCATGCTTCGAATATCAGGTTCCAGGAAAACACCTCATGGTCTCAAATGAACAATAGCACCCGCGCTCACTCTTAACGCCAATGCCACTATCATCCTCTATAACAATGGTATCATCCTTATCCAAGCCTCCAATGTCAACCTAGTTAAGATGGCCATTATCTTCCCTACACTCAAAAGCTCGGTCTCGGCGAAACCCAATGACCGCTACCCACACACTACCATTACTCCGGAATTAACCATTCCCCCCCCCCCCCCCTCACAGTCGGGAGCTCCTCACTCTCTCTAATACACTCTTCCCCTTTAGATGATCGCAGAGCTTCCCTGTCACCTGTAAAACTGGACCAGACCCCCGACGCAGAAGGCGAGCTACAGTACAGGTTCGCTCTGCTCACAGCTCTCCAGTCCGATACTAACTGACTCTCGAGCGGAGAGATTCTCTAGCGACCCACTCCCATTGCTCTCAACGAAAGATCCCCCTTCCCTCATCCCTCTTTCCACGTCACCCACTAGGCCGAAGACCTGACATTTGCCCTCCACGGTCCATGATCGGCCAAACCTATTCAATCCTGAATGGATCATCCCTGACTCATAGCTCAAAGACCATCCCAACCTCTCTCTGCCAGATCTCCCTACACATCCTTTACCCCTCTCCCAGCACTCTGACTTGGTGGCACGCCTTGATGATATATCTCTTCAGCTGCACCTTCTCAGTCGAACTACATGACCTGAAAGCCCTCTCAATTTTACATTTCCCCTTGATCAGCCCCTCCCTCTTGTGAGAAAATGCCATCTTTCTTCCATGGTATGCCCCCACTTTTTGCTGAATTGCTGAATGTACTTTGACTGAGGGGGCCCTGGACTCCTGCCAATCAGGTGCCCAAGGCCTATGTTCCTTTCCTAAAACCCAAATTGGCAAACCCTGGCCACATGTCAGCCCCTGGTAAATGGTACCCTAGGTACCCAGGGCCTTGTGACCAGGGAAGGCCTCTAAGGGCTGCAGCCCTCATTGTGCCACCCTTAGAGGCCCTGTACCCTAACACAAACACACTGCCCTTGCAGGTTGAGTGTCTGGGTACAAGACAAACCAAAGGCTCGACATGGCACACATCCCTGTGTGCCATGCCCACAACCTACACTGCTCTGGCATACATCAGCCACCCCTCTAGCTGGGTGCCCTATGCCAGTTGTGTGGACACAGGAACATGAGCCCTGTGCCCCTACAGTACCCAGGTCCATTCATGGGCACTGTAAGTGCAGTGCTGCCATTTAAGAGTATATGGTGCTGGGAGCTCGTCAAACACTAACTCCACAGCACCATAATGGCAACACTGAAGACTGAGAAGTTTGGTATCAAACTTCTCAGCACATTAAACCTGCACTGATGCCAGTGTGGAATTCAATGTACAAAGCACTACAGAGGGCATTTTAGAGATGCCCCCTGAAACCTAACCTACAAACCCCATCTTGTCTGAGAGGTTGCCTAGGCTGCCACACAGCAGACATGTTGCAGGACCCCTGGGTGGGGAGCCCCCTGCTCTCCTGGGCCTGCAACAATGCACATCCTGGGTGAGGTGCTAGGTCTCCTCCCCCAGGATGGGCAGGGGGAAGCTTCAAAGGCATGCCTCCTTTGTGAGCTTCTCCAGGCCACTTGCTGTACTCAGCAACTGGCCCCCACCGGTTCTGACCCCCACTCTGGTGGGAAGACTGGCCGGAAACTCCAAGTAAGGACAGGGGATGTGCCAGCCCTGCCAACCCAACCCCTCAGGTGGGGGAGGCGAGGTGAATCACATCTCCGGGCCCTCGCCATCTTGAAGATGGGGAGCCCTACCCAATCAGGACTAGGCCACTGCCCCCCTCCCACAGGAGAGTACCCATCCCAGGACAGGGACCCAGTGGTCCCTGCCCTTTACTTACCTGTAACGCCCCTAAATTTAGTATTTAGGGGCACCCTGAACCTTCCTTCCTCAGATTCCAGATCCTAAAACAGCAAAGAAGATCGAGGAGAAAGAAGACCTGCCGTGCAGCTGCTAAGAAGAGGAAGCCTCCAACTGCTTTGGCCCCAGCTCTACCGGCCTGTCGACCCTCGAACCTGCTCCTGCTAAATCCTGGCACCTCCTGTGGCCAGCAACCTCACAAACCCTGAAGGACCTGGCTACCTTGTGACTCTGAGCACCTGGGACTCCCACGAGCAGTGGCTCTGCTGAAAGCAAGTATCTAACCCCTGGCATCAGCCCGGAGCCGCAAACCCTGCACACTCTGCACCCGCCAAGCCTGGCCTGTGCCGGGAGTGGACAAAGACCCAGAGGACGTCCCCCCGGCGCCTGTGACCCCCCGAATCCGGCACCCAAGGACCCACCTCGACGCTCCTGACGACGCCTGCAGCCTCAGAACCAGGGACCCCCCCCAACCGCGATCAACAGAGGGTAAGATTTCCCGACACCAAAAGGCACCCCTGCACCTGGCGCCGTGCGGCCCCCTGTGCCCAACTCCTGGGTACCTACCTATCTTCCAACTACCCAACTTACCTCTCAAAGTGGTGGTGGCACCTGAAGAATCTTCGTCCCCGAGCTTGCAGCCTTTGTTCTTCCTTGAGCTGTTCCATAGCAATCCATTGAGCGCCCGAAGGCTCAAAAGCACCCTGCACCCAGCCGCCCGAGTGGCCCTGGCAGTGCAACTTCTACTCCTATCTACTTCCCCATTTGCCCTGAGCAAGTGACCAGGAGCCCAGCTCCCACAGCCGTGTGGTCTGCTTGTCAGCAGCCACCAACCAAGGGCCCCCTGCCTTCCATAGGATAACATTTGGCCTAACTCACTCTGCACCCAGCTGCCCCTGTGCCGCTGAGGGTGCAACAACTATACTTACCTGACCCTGGGAGACCCCTGAGTCTATGCCCAGAACCTTAACTCAGCCAGTTGAGTACTTACGCAAAAGCCGATAACTCACTTTTCTTCCATAGGGTAACATTGACTGGTTCCTCTTGAAATTTCTTCTAAGTGTGGAGTTTCTAAACTTTAAAATATTCACCTAAAATCAACAGAGTAACGAAAACGGAAATACTCACCTGGTATTAGGAGAGATCCCAGTGCTGGATCTTGGTGCCCAGCACTGACCCTGAAAAGTACTTGCGACCGTACTTACTACTAACTCAATTTTCTCCCATAGGGAACCATTGACTGTTTTTCTGTGAAATTTCTTCTAAGTGTCGATTTTCTAAAACTACAAATATTCTTTAAAAATCGTACCAACTGTGAAGACGTAATTACTTACCTGTTTTAGATAGATGCCCCAGTAGTGAGCCTAGGAGCCCAGCACTGGATTACAATAGTAACGAGAACATACTGTTCGAGGCATATGAGCTGCAGATTACACACATGTGCATAGATCGCCATCTGGTGTTGGGCCCGGATGTTTGCAGTTTGTTTTTCCTCTTGGAAAGTCTTTGGAAGTCACGAGGTCGGTGACTCCTCCTTTGGATCGTATTGCGCATGGGCTTCGGCTCAACCCTCAGATTGTTTTTTCCCGCCATCGGGCTCGGATGTAATCTTCGCGCTCCGGTTCCGAACAGCTTCCAGTTCGGCGATCCACGCGCAATCCTCACCCCAATCACTGTATTGTTTCGATCACGATCTCTTCAATCAACGCGCCTTCTCATCGACGCCAACCTTCGGTTCCAGTCATCGACGGCGGCCTTCGGGCCTACCCAGGCTCCAGTCCCGGCGCATGGAAAGAACTCTATTTAAAAAGTGCCCTCGATGTGGGTCCAAATTTCCCCACACCGATCTTCATGAGGTATGCAACCTTTGCCTCTCCCCTGAACACGAGGCTTGAGACTGTCCGGCCTGTAAGTCTTTCCGATCCAAAAAGACTATTCGGGACCGAAGAGCCAGAAGGAACATGGCACACTCCTCAACGTCCATTCCAGTCGACATCTTCGGAGACGACATCGACTATCTGGAACATCATCGCATCGAAGAGGACCTTGTCAGTGCTTCCTAGGCCGACGAGTCAGATTTGGAGGACATCACTCCGGCGCAGAGGGTCGTGAGTACCAATCTACCCCCTCCCACACCCGCGCCGACACCCAAAAAGGCTTCGGTCACACCTTCGCCTCCGGGCCTAGGCAAGACCAGAGACACTGCTTCACACACCCCACCCGCGGGCCCGGTGAAGAAGCCAAGAAAGCCTTCCGGCGGCTCGGGCTCGAGCCAACCTACCAGCGGTGCCGAGAAACACACTTCGGCACCAATAAAGAAACCGGCCTCCACATCGACACCGAGCTCCGCACCGAAGCCCTCAGGGTCGAAACCCAGCTCTTCGGCACCGACGCCATCTTCGGTGCCGACCAAACCACACAAGGCCACCGGCACCGGCACTTCCAAGCCGAAGCCCATCTCCGCGCCGACCAAGAGACCGGAGGGTCCCAAGCCGGGTTCTAAACATCAAACCGGCACGGAAAAACCTAAAAAATCATCGGCCCGGACGCCTTCGGCACCGACGGACCAAATTACCTCACAAGAGCAATTTACACCGGATCCCTTGCAAAAAACTCTCACCAAGGATCCAAAAACTGGACATTTGACACTCTCTACTAAGAAGAGACATTTGGAGAAGCCTGCTCCACCTCCAAAGAGGAAGGACTCTGCTACCTCTCCGTTTAGAATACCGTCCCGTCCCCCACCACCTCCTCCTCCTTCCCCACCTCCACCCCCTCTGCCCTCTCCACCCCGACCTCATCGTTCTCCTACTCCGTCTCCAGACGATGATGATCAGGGAGACCCATATGATGATACAGGGGATGTGCCACAGGACCCCACCCCTACAGGATCTCCAGATCCATGGGACGATTACAATATACCAGATATCCCCAACGTCCCACAAGACGATATTTACCCTTCTAGACCATCTCCACCAGAAGATTCATTAGGGTTCAACCATCTTCTGCAAAGGGCAGCACATTATCACGGGGTGGACATGCATAATGAACCTGTGGAGGAAGATTTCCTCCTAGACACATTTGATACTTCACATGGGTCCACCTCCATACTACCCATGCTCAATGGGGTGGTAAAGCATGCGGCAGAAGTTTTTAAGGACCCAGTTAGAGCCAGGGTCCTTAACCCACTGTGAGAAGTTGGCCTGGCATATGCTGTCTCCTAGTTATAGGGACACCTTGCACCAGTCCAATTCGACTCTTATTGATGATAGGTTTAAGACAACCTTTAAAGAAAGCTATCCTAGTGGTAGCTGTGGAGAGCAGCCTTCAGGCTAAGTCTTGAAGGAGTGTTAAGCTCATTGTTTTACCATAATAACCTCTTGAATAACCAAATGAAAGAGTAGCCCACACAGGTATATATATAAAATATATGTATTTATTCTAGACAGAATCCCACAGTCTCTTTATAAGGCTAGTGGCAAAGTTACAATTCAAACAAGCATTTATAAACACAAATAGCACAGGAATCACTGGGCGCCAGGGGGGACCAAACCATATATCAAAAAAGTGGTATTACCATGACAATTCTACAGACAATGCCTAGGGCATTTAGGATCGCTGGCCCCTTAAGAATCCACCCCAGGTTATGAGGAAGGGGACCCACGGGAGGCGCGTGCAGTGGAAATAGCTGCTATCGGGCTCTCTATTATAGTCTATGGAGAATGTCGTGGTTGAAATTACACAGATTAAAGTCACTTCTAGCAGGAGTACAAAGTTAAAACTTTAGACTTAAGCTTTTGAGGAGCCCACTACCACGAGAGTACCGAGGTACCACTGTTACCTGCCCCAGGGAAGCCGGGTGCATAGCTCGATTTCGATGTCGGGTCGCGGGCTGATTTTCTATAGGAAAATGTTCAAAAGTGCTGCTAGCCAAAAGCGTCTGATGCCGTGAAGATCAAAGATGTGAAGATTGTAGAGAAGAACCTGAAAGTAGAGGGGACAGAGTCTGGGTCACGGCAAAGTGACCAGGAGGCTCAAAGCAAAGAGCCCTTCGATGTCGGGTGCTTTAGGTGGGAAGTGGTGTAGCTTGGATCTGCAGCCACGGGCTCCGGGAGGCTTCAAGGAAGGTCAGCTTCTGGAGGGCGACTGTCCCACGTCGGATGAGGTTCGCTGCGGTATTAGTGTCCGGATTGGATCCACTAAGCCTTGGCAACCGCAACCCACGAAGGATAAACAAATCTGCTACAGTACAGACCCACGAGGTCTGGGAGAGGTCTCCTTTGGGGAGACTGTAGAGCAGGCCTGTAGCAACCAGGGGAACTCTTGATTGTTGAAATAGACCTCCGCTAGGGCCCACAAGTCGAGAGACAAGGGACCGCGGGAGGCGGCAATTTGGAGTGCGTAAAAGGGCACCCACGGGCCACCGGAGGGGGCTAGGGCGCTGGTCTTTGGCACAATTGCTGTAGAGTGGTTGGCTCAAACGGGCCAAAGCACAACTTCCCCACTGGTCAGGGTCGTGTGCTACGCAAGAGGTGGCCGGTGTCCTGGGATATTGGGGATCTCGGCACCCACGTGGTCCACGGTGCCCAAACTCGTTGAGCACACTCACTGGCCTCTGGGATGCGCTGGAAACCCACCTCAAGGGTACTGTAAGTCATCGAAGTCCGTAGGAGCAGCAAGGTTCCAACCAGGTCACTTGCAGTGTTTCAGGTGCCTGCCAAGCAGGGGGATAACTCCTTTATCCCAAGGGAGATTTCTTCCGTCAGCTGGGCAGCAGCAAGTCGAAGGTAAAGACTGTGAAGTTCAAGATTAATCTGAGGCTCTGGGGCCACGTTATTCACCTTTATCCCCAAGATTAGGGGAGTGTCCAGAGTAGTGTCCACCAGTGAGTGGTGAGGCGGGAAAGGGTGGCTACACCCTCTCCCCTTTGTGTGTTTTCCCGCCTGGGCGAGGGGCAGGATGCCCCTGAACCGGTTCCAAGCGGTGTATGCAGAATGTGGGCTCTGCAGCTGCCTACGTGCAACTCAAAGGACATTTGGTGCACCCACCCTGTTCCAATCCACATTATCCTGTCTGGGGAGATGCTAGCACCTCCCTGCCACCTGAGCCCTATTGTCCAGCTGGCGAGGCTGGGGTTTTCCCCAGCAACAGCCAGCCAGAGTCGTGTGGGTGGCGGGTAGTAGCCATTTTGTACTACATGTGCACTTTTAAATTGGTGTCTCAATTCTGCCGCTTTTCCCATATCGCCCCTCTAGCAGGGGGGAATCGTACCCTCATGCCCATGGCTGGACTGGGGGTATGATTCCTACATGTTTGACACCAAACACGATATGGTTCTGTGTCGCCATTCTCAAGTTATCGCGATAGACTTCTAATGCGGTTAAGAGTATATGGTATGGCTACACTACAAACAACCCAGCAATGATTTTACGAAGGTTGCAGGGAGGTCCTACTCATGTAGGGG
This sequence comes from Triturus cristatus, assembly GCF_964204655.1. Classification (NCBI taxonomy): domain Eukaryota; kingdom Metazoa; phylum Chordata; class Amphibia; order Caudata; family Salamandridae; genus Triturus; species Triturus cristatus. The sequence goes on from NC_140580.1 coordinate 261,866,422, forward strand.
TCCCCCCTCACACATACCTCAGCACCCTGCCTTGTAGGATTAGCAAGGCCTGCCATAGGGGTGTCCCATGAGAGTACATGTGTTGTAATGGGGTGGGATATAGGCTACCTATATCCCTGTAAGGGGTGCTAGCACCACCTTACCCAGACTACAGTAGTGGTCTGGTGGTGTCAGTTTGTATGGCTGTCCCAGGGTGGCACAATAAGTGCTGCAGCCCTGGTAGGCCTACTGAGGGACCCATGCGCTGGGTACCTAGGGTACCATCTACAAGGGACTGTCAGGGCACCCTCAGCATCCAATTGGTTAGTACCTAGGGTACTCACATCGTTTAACAGAGGAAGCAGATAGGCTGGGGTCCTGAATAGCAGGGCCACAGCCTGGCTAGAGTCATAAAAACATCAGCAAAAAGTTGGGGGCAACTATGCAGTCGATGCCACTCTCCTACACCCACGTATTGAAAAGAAATACAAACCTGCTCCCTCAGATCCCTCTTGCATCAGAGGACCAGCACCACTAGATTCCTTAGTGGTATCTACAGCACGTAAAAGGGCAAACTCCCAAGCCTCAGGTGATGCACCACCACCTGACAGAGTCAAAACTGCTAGATGCATCAGGCAAACGCACAGCATCCCAGGCCGCCAACATATGGCGTATAGCAAACACTCAGGCACTGCTGGCCAGATATGACAGGGCTCATTATGACGAATTAGAAAGCATAATGCACCATCTCCCTGAAAAATATAAAAGTAGAGCCAACGAGTTAATTCAAGAGGGTAAAACAATCACAAACACATCCATACGTTGTGCCCTAGATGCAGCAGACACAGCCTCCAGGGCCATCAACACCAGCGTCCTTCTCCGTCGCCATGCTTTGTTAAGGGTTTCTGGGTTTAAACCAGAAGTACAAGCCTCCATCCTTAACCATCCCTCTGACCAAGAACATCTATTCGGGCCAAAGGTGGATGAGGCCTTAGAAAAGATGAAAGGACACGGATACCGCAAAATCCATGGGGGCCTTAGTCTCACCCACCCAGACGCTCCTTTCACCGCTCCTCTTTTCGGAGTGCATCCAGAGGCTACTACTCAGACACAGCGTCCACATCGTACACATCCCCTACTCAGACCACCTTTACCAAAGGTTACCAAAGAGGCGGCTACAGGGGTAACAACAAGGGCAGAGGCAAAACAAACCACGCCTGTTCTGCCACACCTACTACCCAATGACTCCAACCCCCCACCCCCCCCTCCCCCCAGACCATTCCGCTCCGGTCGGGGGCAGACTCCAAAATTTCCTTCATGTCTGGGAGACCATCACCTCAGACAAATTGGTGACCCAAATAATTCGGTCCGGCTACTGCCTGGAACTAACATCTACCCCCCCCCCCCAAACATTCCACCCAGGCAACGCCCAATGTCACAAGAACATTCAACATTACTAAAGCAGGAGGTAATCTCCCTCCTACAAAAACAGGCAATAGAACACGTTCCTGTCAATCAACAAAATATGGAGGTCTACTCCCTATATTTTCTAATACCAAAAAGGGATGAGACTCTACGACCTATTCTAGATCTCCGGCCCCTAAACACATACATACACTCAGACCATTTTCACATGGTATCGCTTCAGCAGGTACTTCCGCTCCTCTCCCAGAACGACTTTTTTACCACACTGGACTTAAGACGCATACTTCCACATTCCAGTACACCATGCTCACAGAAAGTACCTCAGATTTGTAGTGGACGGACAACACTACCAATTCAAAGTGCTCCCGTTCGGAGTCACAACAGCACCACGGGTATTCACCAAGTGCCTAGCGGTGGTGGCGGCACACCTGAGAAGACCGCACATTCACGTCTTCCCATACTTGGACGATTGGCTGATAAAAGCCACTTCATACAAACAATGTGTACACCACACCGCCACCACAATCCAGCTACTTCACCAACTAGGCTTCACGGTGAACCACCAAAAGTCCCAGCTAACACCATCCCACATAAAACAATACCTCGGTGCCACCATAGACACCTCAAAAGCAATAGCCTACCCCAATCCGGCCAGGATTGCAAGCATTCAGGCTTTGCGACACCAATTCATACCTCAACACTCCCTTCCAGCACGAGTGTTCATGCAACTAATAGGGATGATGGCCTCTTGCATTTTTATAGTGCCCCACGCAAGACTCCAGATGCGTCCTCTCCAAGAGTGCTTAGCGCGCCATTGGAACCAGGCCCAAGGTCAACTAACAGATCTGGTGTTGGTAGACTGTCGCACCCATCGCTATGTGCAGTGGTGGAACACCACAAACCTTTCCAAAGGTCGACCGTTCCTGGACCCGGTTCCCCAGATAATACTAACAACGGACGCACCGCTCTCCGGCTGGGGAGCTCACCTATTACACCTCACAGTGCAGGGCACATGGACGCCTCAACAAAAGTTAGTCCATATCAACCATCTGGAGTTACTAGCAATCTTTTTAGCCCTGAAATCTTTTCAAACACAGATTTCAGGCAAGGCAGTCCTCATTCGCACAGACAACATGACGGCCATGTATTATATACAAAAACAAGGCGGCACACACTCTCCACAGCTCTCTCAGTTAGCACAGAGCATATGGAGATGGGCAATTCCCCACAAAATCTTTCCCCTAGCTCAACATGTCCTAGGAGTCCAAAACACCGTGGCAGATCTGCTCAGCAGACACACAACAAATCCACGAGTGGGAACTTCACCCACAGGTTCTTCATCCTTTCTTTCAAATGTGGGGCCATCCGCAGATAGACCTCTTCGCCACCCATGAAAACACAAAATGCTCAAGCTTCCCCGCCAGATACCCACACCCATTATCCAAAGGAAATGCGATATGGATGAACTGGTCAGGCAAATTTTCATACGCTTTTCCGCGTCTCCCACTCATTCCATTAGTGGTGCGAAAACTACAACAGCACTCCCTCACACTAATCCTAGTAGCTCCAACGTGGGCCAGACAACCGTGGTACACCACGCTGCTGGAACTCTCGGTAGTACCACACCAAAAGCTAGATCTCTCACCATGCCTCCTAACCCAGAACCATGGAGAGATCAGACACCCGGACCCAGCTCAGCTCAACCTTGAGATCTGGCTCCTGAAATCCTAGAATTTGGGTACCTAAATCTTCCCCCTGACTGTATGAACGTCCTCAGAGAAGCTAGACGCCCTACCACTAGAGCCTGCTACGCTGCCAAGTGGAAAAGATTTGTTTATTGCCATAACACCATCCATCCCCTGGACGTGTCTATCCAACACATCATAGGCTACTTACTCCACCTACATAGGTGTAATCTAGCCTATTCGTCCATTCGACTACACCTCGCAGCAGTTGCAGCTTACTTACAAAACAGGCAACATCTATTACTCTTCAGAGTACCTGCTATTAAAGCCTTCATGGAAGGCCTGAAAAGAATAATTCCCCCCAGAGTACCACCCTCACCTGTGTGGAACTTCAATATCGTTCTCACAAGGCTGATGGGGCCTCCCTTCGAACCTTTGCATAAATGCGAACTGCAATTCCTAACATCGAAAACAGCTTTCCTTGTAGCCATCACTTCCCTTAGAAGGGTCCGTGAGATACAAGCACTTACTATACAAGAACCTTTTCTTCAAATGCACCATAACAAGGTTGTTCTCCGTACCAACCCAAAATTCCTACCTAAAGTCATTTCCCCTTTTCACCTAAACCAATCTGTAGAACTACCAGTATTTTTCTCGCAACCTCAGACCGTTGCAGAAAGGGCTCTGCACACGCTAGATGTCAAACGAGCCTTACTCTACTACATCGAGAGAACACAACCTTTCCGAAAGACCAAACAACTGTTTGTCTCTTTCTTTCCACCACACAAGGGCAACCCCATCTCAAAATCAGGGATAGCTAGGTGGATTGTAAAATGCATCCAGATTTGCTACCACAAAGCAAAACAAACGCTTTCCGTTCCCCCTAAAGCCCATTCTACATGAAAGATAGGGGCTTCCATGGCATTTCTAGGGAACATCCCATTAGACGATATCTGCAAAGCAGCTACATGGTCACACCGCACACCTTCACCAAACACTATTGTGTAGATGTGCAAACTAAGCAACAAGCTAGTGTGGGCCAGGCTGTACTTAAAACACTATTTCAAACCACTGCAACAGATACCGGTGGTCGCCGCTAAGGTTGGGAACTGCTATATAGTCTATGCAAAAGTGTGTAATCTGCAGCTCCTATGCCTCGAACGGAATTTACCAGTATGCATCTGTTCTTGGCATGTAGAGCTGCAGATCTACACACGCCCACCCGCCTCCCCGGCTACCTGTATCTGTTCCAGTTTATCTTATTTAGATACAACACACATGGGTTTCTTCACTGTTATTACTACGCTCCATCTTTCCCTGCTGGCGAAAAACAATCTGAGGATGGAGCCGAAGCCCATGCGCAATACGATCCAAAGGAGGAGTCACCGACCTCGTGACTTCCAAAGACTTTCCAAGAGGAAAAACAAACTGCAAACATCCGGGCCCAACACCAGATGGCTATCTATGCAAAAACGTGTAGATCTGCAGCTCTACATGCCAAGAACAGATGCATACTGGTAAGTAGCATATTCCTTACCCGTAACTTGAATTTTCTCCCATAGGAAACAATTGACTGTTTTTCTGTGAAATTTCTTGTCGATTTTGCAAACTTATAAATATTCCTTAAAAATCGCCTGTGTAATTTAACACAGTTTCTCAACTGCTTACAGGTGGTACACTAGTGCTGGATCTAGGATCCAACACTGACCTAACAAAAGGAACCATAACCCCCCTTACCTGCTAAGTGAATTTCCTTCCATAGGATAACATTGGTAATTTGATTAGAAAAAGTTTCTAAGTGTCAACTTTTAAAATAGCAAAATATCGCTTAAAAATCACAACAGTAACTAAAACGAATTTACTCACTTGTTTCCAAGAACTGTCCCAGGACTGAATCTAGGATCCAGTGCTGGAGTTAGAAAAGTAATCCTGAAAGTAATCAATTGCACATAACTTAAAACTTCCATTGAGCTCAATGTATTATTGTGTTTAAAATTGTGTTGCCTATTACAACAAACTGTAACTATTATCTGCAAAAGTCAATTGCCTATTGCAAAGTATTTAACTAAAGCATCTCATTCTGAGAAAGTATATTTTGATACCTATTGTTGGTTCTAAAATAAAACAACCATATTTTTTTATATATAAACCATTGGCCTAGAGTTCAGTTATTGAGTGTGTGAGACCATTTGCTGACTCAGTGTGTACAACAAGTGGTTTACACTGTCCTCTGATACTGCCAAACTGCTCGACCAAGCTACCACTTTAGAGAGTAAGGTTATATCTAACTTTAACCACTGCCAAACCTGTTGACTCTGTTCACACTGTACCTATTTGTGAACAGTATATACAGAGCCACTTTCTCACACCTCTCCTCTGCGAATTGCCAGAGCCCGTCCTAGGGTGAGAGATCGCATGAGCCAGCTTGCTCTCCCCCCGGACCCCGGTATCGAAAACCACACTCCTACCTAATGCCCCCTCCCGACCCAGAAGATGGAAGGACTACCTCGCGACTAATGATATCGATGATCTACTCAACTCTTACTCGCACATGCTCGATACCAACACGACCCCTCCAGTCTCAAATCCAAGCCATACAGTTTAACCCGAACAGAGAACTACCACACCATCTTAGTCATTAATAATGACAACCTCACGAAAGTGAACTTAATCCAGACTCCCTTAATCCGCTATGACTTAAATGTGTAATACTCAACTGTAGGTCAGCCAGTAAACACGCCTCCGATATCTTTGACCTCATCCATCACAATGAGTTAGACATCATCATCATCATCCTCACTGAAACTTGGCTAAATCCCGCCTCCGCTCCTATCCTAGACCTCCTAGTACCTCCTACTCATGACATAATTTGTCTAGACAGAGCTTTGAAGCTGGGTGGTGGCCTAGCCTGTATTCATCGGAATACACTCTTGGTGTCCCACTCAGTTCTCTATGCCATCCTCCTGCAAATACTTATGCCTCAACATTTCACGTAATAACCTGCCGGTGTGCAAACTTTACACTTTTTATCACCCACCTGGGGACAATCTCCCCTTCATCGAGCAGCTAATGGAAATCATCTCTGAGAATGTCGACTCGGTATTGGCCCATATCTTCCTCGGTGATTTCAACTTTCACTGGTCTAACCCCAATGATCAGGCAGTAACTTGCCTTAAATCATTCTTAGTGATCAAGAATTGATTCGGCATTGTTTCCGACCAACCCATAATAAAGGAGAAACTCTAGACTTCATCATCTCGCAAGGTCACACCATCACATTGGATACCATCACCCCTTGCGATTGGTACGACCACCATTGCATCCTCTTTTATATTAACATGGAGGTGTCTAGGAGGAAGTCTCAACGTACGAAATCGAAGATCTGGAAAAGGGACCTCCGATTTATCAATACTGATGAACTAGCAGCTCACTGTAAATCGGCCCTCTCCTCCCAAGCTGACTTGTCAGAGGTTCAGGTACTCACTGACCTTTACAACTCTACCATCTCTAACCTCATGGATGCCATTGCACCACTCCAACAAAAAAATGCCTCAACAAAAATATCCAAACCGTGGTTCAACGACAATTTAAACTCAGAACGCCGCAACCTTAGGGCAGTTGAACGATCTTGGAGATCCAAGCCCTCCTCAGATCAATTAAAACTCCTTAGGAGCTCCTACAAGAAACAAATCAAGAGCACTAAGGCAGACTACTTCAGATCCCAACTTGATCAAGCAGCTAACCACCCCAAGAAACTTTTTGAATTGGTTAAACAGCAATCTGTGGAAGCTCCAAACCACTCTGACTCTGGAGTCAGCCCACCCTCATGTGACGATCTGGCTGCTTTCTTCACCGAGATAGCAAGACTTATCAACATTGAAGTCGCTGCTAAGACGGCTCTACTGCCATCCGCTGGGTCCGCACCACCTCCTGCCCTCTTAGAGAAGCTCAAACCTATCTGCCTGAGCACCAAGAACATTGCATCATGGGGCACCTTTACTCCCTTCAGTGAAAGAGACATCATCAACAGGATTCTTTCATCAAAGAAATCAAGAATGACGTCATCCTAATCTGGACAAAGATTGTAAACGCTTCTCTGTCACAAGGTATGATGCCAGATTGCCTAGAAGCAGCTCAGGTTTCACCGATTTAAGCACGGGCATCTTTCTGCATGAACGCGCGGTGGAAGTTGCAAGCTCCAAAACATGCTACTTTAAAAAAAAATTTAAGCTGTCACTGGATGTTTTCACATCGCTGCTAGCGCACTCCGCACTTTGCTGATTTTGGCACGCTTGTAAAAGTTTTACATAAAGTACTTGACCTGTTTTATAATAATTGCGGTCAAATACCTTCAACACTCTCTTGACTCTCCCCGGTCCACCGCAGCTCCTGTAGCTGATTGTATGGAGGGAGAAGGATATGCCGGAAATACTCACTTTTGCTGCGTGAATCTTTCTGGATTCACTATGCTGTGCATTATTCCGCGGTCTGGTGGTTGGGTCCGGATTCGTAGTCTTTCTTTTCTCTTTTTTTTTTTGTTTTTTTTTTTTTTGTAGCCCAGGTGGGCGTCGACGTCCCACCATTTGGTGCACCTCTCGTGACGTCGTCCAGCTTCCTGCGGAAGTCCTACCTCGGGGCGCCATCTTCAGATTATTTTTTCCGCCGTTGGGTCTGGATCGTCACCGTGAAGCTCCAGAGTTTTTGGGCGAAGAAAGAAGAAAAAGCACGAGTTTCATCTAAGAAGAAGTTAAGGAAATCTACAGAAAGGAAGAGCAACAAGCCGGGACGACGACTAAGGAGGAGAACCTCGAGATCTTCGACGTTCAACAGAGAATGCGCACTCAGGGTCACTGAGCGCAGGAATGGACAAAACACCTTTTAAATTCTGCCGTAACTGCCACCACAAATAAGCGCAGAAGGACAAACATCCGGTCTGCAACCTTTGCCTGCCAGTTGACCACGAGAGCAAGGCCTGCAACGCCTGTTCGGCCTTCACACCGAAGACGCTCCGGGTGAGAGATAGACAGAGGAGAGCCAACTACAACATGGAGGGCAAGGGGAAGGCCCCAACACTGTACGAACTGGGCCTCTCCACCGACGACGAAGACAACGTCGCCGAAGGACCTGATGACTTCACGGTCGCATAGACCGATAAGAAAACGTCTGACAAGGTAGGAGAGACGTCGAGCACTAAACCCTCGACAGGGCCCCGAAAAACAGTCAGACTCTCGAAAAACAGAGTCAAAGTCCTCGAAAGGAACACCGGCGCCGAAAATTTCGACGACCGCGAGTGGATCCAAGGACGAAAGGACTGGCGGATCCTTCGAGAAGGACTCACAGGTGCCGAAGACCGCCGAAAGGCAAAGGTCGTCGAAGCAAGGCCAAGAAAGTGGGCGTTCGACTTCGAAAGATAAAGTCGCGTCGACACAAGGTCAGTCGAAAAGACGTCGAACAAGCCTCCGAAATGGAGAAGAAAAAGAGGAGGCTCGAAGCAGAGATGGAGAGCATCCTTCAAAGGAAAAGGGAGTTCGACGAGAAGATAAAAAAAATTCACTATCCCAACGAAACCACCGTCGATCATCGTAGAGTTCGAGGAACAGGAGGAGTTTGACGCTGAAGAACTGTCGAAGACTCCCGGAGAGGAAGAAGAAGACATTTACTATGAGGGTGAAGAATATGAGGAACAACAATCGAACTACGGCTCGGCGCCGTCGACGACGCAGGACCTGGAGTGGCAGGACCTAGACGCTGAAAATCCAGAAGAGCCTGTGGAGACCTTCAAGGCCTTATCCGCCAGATGACATAGGGGCTTACAACATGGTAGTCAAAAGCACAGCTGCAGCTTTTGGTGTTAATCTGGAGGAAGAAAAGCCTAAAGCAGACTTTTTACTGGAGACACTGCTCCCTATCCAAACTAGGAGCCAGTTCCTCCCCATGCTCCAGAGTGTCATGAACCAGGGGAACGAGGCGTTCAAGGACCCAGCAACATGCAGGTCCATCACACCTAGGACGGAGAAAAAATATAAACACTCCTCCCAGGACCCTCCATACATAAAAGGATCCATCACAGCAGATTCAATCATTGCATCTACTGCCAGGAAAAGGGCAAATGTCCCAGCAACCTCTGGACCACCTCCAGACAAGGAAAGCAGGAGAATGGACCTGACTGGGAGAAAAAGAGAGGGAAACGCAGCAATGCACTGGCGCATGGCGAACTCCAATGCCCTACTGAACAGGAACCAGTACCAACACTGGGAAGAAATGGGGGAACTGATGAAGCACCTCCCCGAGCAATACCAACAAAGAGCTGCGCACCTAGTGGAGGAAGGAAAGTATAGCAAACTCTTGCCTTAAAACCGCGTTGGATGGAGCAGAAACATCAAGCAGGCTGATGGCAATTGGAATAACAAAGAAGGTAAGCCTGGCTCAGGATTTCAGGCTTCAAGCAAGAAGTTCAGAACAACATCCTGAACACCCCTTTCAACGGAGAGACGCTGTTCGGGGCACCGGTGGATGAAAAACTCACCCAGCTCAAAATGGAGAACGAAACAGCAAGGTCCATGGGGGCCCTGCAATTCAGAGGAATGAGAAGAGGTACCCCGACACGGAGACCTTACGGAAGAGGAGGAAACCAGCCGGGAACGTCACACCAAACATTCCAGCAGGCCCATCAGGGCGACAATCACGGGCAGCAGGCCCAGCAGAAACAACACTGGCAGTACCAGCCTCGGGCCAGTCCTTTCGGAGCAGGGGGAACGGATGAGGCCAGAGACGCAGAGGGGGAAACCAACCCACCTCAAAGTGACTTCACACGGGAAAGAGTGCTCACCCACAAAAACCCTCCGAGGGTGGAGCACAAGAGATCAAAGACGAGAGGGTTACACAGACCAAACGCCAACGAACATGCAACACCAGTAGGCTGCAGACTGAGACTTTTCCTTCAAGAATGGAAAAAGATAACAGACAAATGGATACTGAACATCATACAGTTCGGATACTGTATAGAGTTGGAAAGGAAACCACCAAACAGAAAAGTAAAGAGGAGGGAGCACTCAGGCAGGAGCTAGTGCAACTCGTAGAAGAAGCACAAGAACTACTCCTAAAGGATGCCATAGAGCCAGTACCTTTCAAGGAAAGGAACAAGGGAGTGTACTCAAACTACTTCCTGGTACCAAAGGTGGACGGAACACGAAGGCCCATCCTGGATCTACGGTTCCTAAACAAGTACGTAAGGACGCAAAAATTCAAAATGACGTCCCTACAAGAGGTACTCCCGCAAATGAGAGACGGAGACTTCATGTCCACCGTGGATCTCAAAGATGCCTACCTGCACATCCCAATGAACAGGCAGCACAAAGGTCTGTTAAGGTTCGCCATTGGCAAGGAACACTACCAATTCACAACCTTGGCATTCGGACTAAAGTCCGCACCAAGGGTTTTCACAAAATGCCTGGCGGCAGTGGCAGCGTACCTGCGGAGGGAAGGGATTCATGTATACCCTTACCTCGACTGGTTAATAAAGGCAAGTTCACGCAAAAAGTGCGAGGAACACGCACAGCGGGTCACGAACACACTAACGAAGCTGGGATTCTCAATACACTGGGGGAAATCCTCTATGGAACCAGAACAGGTGAAGATCTTCCTGGGGGCAAAGATCAACACCTTACAGAGAACAGTGATGCCCAGCGACAAGAGAACACTGACCCTGCTGAAGGAGACGCGCCTCTACCAGAAGGGGCAAGCTCTGACCGTGAGAACAGCGAGCAAGATCATGGGGATTATGGCGTCATGCATTCACCTAGTTCCCAATGTACACCTACACATGAGGTCTTTGCAGGAATGGCTGCAACAGGAATGGTCACAGGCAAGCGGAAGTTGGGAGGATCTAGTGGTTGTAACGCACGCGGTGCAAGAAGAGATAGCATGGTGGAACAGGGAGAACATAACTATAGGGAAGCCCTTGACACCACTAAACCCAACGGTGACCATCACCACAGACTCATCTCAGATAGGATGGGGAGCACATATGGACAAGCTCAAAGTGAGGGGTCTGTGGACTCCAGCGGATGCAGCCAGACACATCAAAATAGACCTGCTGGCCATTCACCTACCGGGGAAGGACAATGTGGAAGCAGACTGTCTCAGCAGGCAGACTTCGGCGTCCCACGAGTGGGAGCTCAATGGACAGGAAATGCAAAAGCTATTCAGAAGGTGGGGTACACCGACGATAGACCTGTTTGCAACACACCAGAATGCAAAATGCCAAAGCTTCGCATCCAGACAACCAGAAACAATCCAAGGGGAATGCCCTATGGATAAGCTGGTCAAAAACATTTGCCTACGCTTTTCCAACAATACCACTGATACACAGGGTACTCAAGTGCAGGACCAGCAACATGACGCTGATCCTAGTGGCACCACAGTGGGCAAGACAGACCTGGTACTCGCAAATAGTGGAGATGGCACAGGGACCACCACACAAGTTCACCAAAAGAAAGGACTTGCTCTCCATGCAGAACGGAGAGGTTCTACATCCAGAGCCGGAGAGAGCCTTGGCCTAGCGGCATGGCTCCTGAAGACATAGAATTTGCACACCTTAGGCTAACTCAAAACACTATGCGAGTGCTCCGGGAAGCAAGGAGACTGACGACACGGAAATGCTATGGGGAAAAATGGAAGAGGTACACACATTGGTGCAGGAGACATAAACTGCAAAATAAGATGACAAGGGAATCAACGGTGCTAAGATACCGCACGCACCTACTAAAGGCTAAACTATGTTCATCCTCACTGAGGGTACACCTCGCAGCGATTGTTGCCTACACACGAGGTGAGACGGGTGAAAGTTTCTTTACATCAAGAGTTGTAAAGAGGTTCCTGGAGGGGGCAAAAAGGATAGCGCCACCAAAAAGGATGCCGCCGCCGGTGTGGAACCTCAACTTAGTCCTAACTGAACTTATGAAAGCGCCCCTTGAGCCCATTCACAAGGCCTCCCTTCAAATGCTAACCATGAAGACAGCCTTTCTGGTGGCAATAACCTCGCTGCGTAAGTGAGCTGCAAGCGCTAACACTGCAAGAGCCCTACATCCAGATACACAAGGACAGAGTCGTAATGAGAACGGACCCACACTTCATGCCGAAGGTGTTGTCGGCATTTCATATGAACCAGACAATACAAATACCAAGCTTCTTTCAGAACCCTACCACAGGCGCAGAAAGGGCAGTGCACACTCTGGACGCTAGAAGGGCGGTGATGCACTATATTGAGAGAACCAAGGAGCACAGGAAAACTAAGCAGTTTTTTGTGTCCTTCGCAAACAGCTTCCTGGGTAGGCCAGTAACAAAGGGCACCATTGCGCGATGGATCGCACTCACGATACAGTTCTGCCACAAACAGGCAGGGCAAGAACTACCAGAAAGGGCACGGGCCCACTCCACAAGGAAGAAAGGAGCAACAATTGCTTTTCTGGCAAACACACCCATTCAAGACATATGCCTGGCGGCAACATGGGCTTCAGTGCACACGTTCACTAAGCACTACTGCGTGGATATACAAATGAACAAGGAAGCACAAGTAGGACAAAAGGTGCTTCAACATATATTCAACGACCAACGCTCATCTTCCACCCTGCCGCCACAAAAGTGACAAACCGCTACAAAATCGATGCACAGCATAGTGAATCCAGAAAGATTCACGCTGCAAAACAAATAGTTTACCTGTCGGTGTAGTTTTGCAGCTTGAAGATCTTTCTGGATTCACTAGCGAACCCTCCCTCCTCCGCCAGAAAGATGAGAATGGAGTAGAGGGGGGAAAAACAGAGAATGGAGAACAAAGGTTTTGAAAAGAAATGTGAGAGGATAAAATTGAGAAGAAATACGGTAAATGACCTAGGGTTAAAAAAAAAAAAAAAAGAATCCGAACATGGCGCCCCGAGGTGGGACTTCCGCAGGAAGCAGGACGACGTCACGAGAGGTGCACCAAATGGTGGGACGTAGACGCCCACCTGGGCTACAAAAAAACAACAAAAAAAGACAAAAGAAAGACTACGAATCCGGACCCAACCACCAAACCGCGGAATAATGCACAGCATAGTGAATCCAGATAGATCTTCAAGCTGCAAAACTACACTGACGGGTAAGAAACTATTTGTTCCGGGTGATCACTAGACTGACGCCATTTTGAGAGTCTAGCCTTTACACAAAGGCTCTTCCCGGGTCTAGATTTAAGACTGGGATGGCGCTGACGTGCCTAAGGCAAGCCCGTCTGCGCCCGTCTGCCCCATTGTGGGACCAGGGGCCAGAAACACTGCCCAAAACATCTGGATTCCTACAAAACCTATAAAATACACAAAGAACCCTGGGCTTTGAATATAGGAGCTCACCCCACCTGCCAGCACACTCTGGTCACCTATGAGCCCCTGAGCTGCTCTGTCTGCGGATTCATATCTGAGACTGGGGTGCAGCAGGGACAGGGCGCAGGGGAAAAGACAGATCACACTAATTATTGGAAGATGGGACTAATCAACTGCAGATCCCTCCCAAAACATGCACTCCAGATTAGGCTTCTAATTAAGGAGGAAGAGCTGGAGGTTCTGTTTCTAACGAAAAACCTGGCTCCGAGAAAGCTCTATCCCAGATATTGTAAACGCCTTTCCCCAGGCCTTTGAAATATACCGCCTTGATAGAGCGGGTACAATAGGAGGGGGCATAGCTGCTATTTGCAAATCCCATCTAGCCTGTGTCATCACCCCCCTCAATATTGCTAAGTGTGAGGCCTTTGCCTTCAGATTGTCTCCCACCCCGGTATGCTCATTTTCAGGCTGCCTTATCTACAGGCCACCAGGGACCTGTATACCGTTCCTAGAAACCGCCCCAGACATTTTGGCCAGCATGATAATAGGGAAAAGCGCCTTTACTGTTCTAGACGACTTCAACATCTATTTGGACAATCAAACTAATCCTTCGACTGTGAGCTGTCTAGCCAACTTGGATGCCCTACAACTCACACAACTGGTGCATCTGTCCACTTACGAAAAGGGCTATATTCTGGACCCCATTTTCTCAAATGACCCCAGACTGAAGCCATTGGCCCCCATACGTATGCCATGGACAGACCACCTCTTCATCCCAATCTGGTTTTTAAAGCCCCATATTACAGTGCCCAAAAATGTAAGCCCTGTACTGTGACATAAATGGCCAAGGCGAGATCCCGAAGCCTGGATCACGGACCTTGAGTCGTCCACCCCGCCAGAAACGAAAGACTTAGAAGAAGCCCATAAAAATTGTCTAACCTGGATAAACTGATCCATGGATCAGAACTTTAGGAAGCAAGGTCCAAAAAAGTTAAAAAAAACTCCACCAGATCATCCTGGTTCAGCCCTGAGCTGGTCGCTCAAAAGAAAAGCAGCAAAAAGCTAGAAAGAAGCTGGAGAAAAACGCATGACCCTGAGCTCAAAATAGCCTACAAATTAGCTATCGAGAAATATCCTAAAAATATCAGGAAAGCACAAGCTGCCTTTTTTGAAGAATAAATTGTCCTCTAACTCTTCAAAGGAGCTGTTCAAAATTTTAAAATCCCTCTCTACAATTGACTCGGGCGCAAACGTCTCTCCTTGCTCAAAAGAGATATGTAATGGGTTAGCCACTTTAAAAAAAAAAAAATGTTTTTTATTGGTATTTCAAAATAAGTGCAATATAAATTTTATGCAACAAAAAACAGGCTTGGTGTATAAGTGCCAAATATACGACAGTTCAAAACACGCATATCAATCTTGCGTCATCATGTATCTATCACAGCAATGTGCCCCACATGCTCAGGAACAGTGTTCATGTAACAGTAAACATATAGAGGTAATACTGCCTGAATATGACAGCAGTTTCCAGAATTCAGCTTACAGTGCCCATCCTATACACATATCAAATCTCCATTTTATTTTAATTACACATCCCCAGTTTGGACAGCATTTAACACAGCATCTTCAGTTCCACTCGTCCTCTCCTGGACCCAGGTAATAAATTGTTTCCATATCTCTCGGGGTCTAGAAGTGGGTGGCATCAATTCCCAGAAATTGGTTAATTGAACATGACTGTAGGTAATCTCTCTAATCCATTCCGTGGTCGTAGGCTTCCTCTTCTTCCCCCTATGAAGTGCGATTTGGCGTTTGGCGAACAGTAGCAATAGTGCATGTAATTAGTTTTTTTACATGTGTGTCTTTGACATATCGTAACAGTCCCAATAGTGGGGATGGGGATAAGGTCATACCCAGGATCTGGTTTATAGACGTAAACATTTGGGACCAATAGTCAGCAAGTGCAGAACACTCCCATGCCATGTGGAGGTAAGAGGCAGGGGTCATCCCACAACGCCAGCAGCAGTCATCATCTCTGAGCCCCATTCGATGTAAACTGATGGGTGTTCTATAATACCTATGGAGACATTTGAAATGAATCCAGCGAAGCCAGTAGTTCGGAGATAAGTCAGCTGAGTGCAACAGTATGTCCACTGATCTTCAGTCAGGGGAGGTGATAGCTCTGCGTTCCACTTCAGCCAAGCACTAGGTTTCATCACGGAGGCATTGGTTTGCATGTGTGTGTAAAGTCTGGTTATAAGTCTACGTGGCGATGGAGAATGAAGTAGATTCTCCAGGGCCAGTAAAGGGGGTGGCTGGGCCGAGAATTCATTGTGTAATTTGCGATAGGTGGCCCGTAATTTAGGATAGAGATACGTCTCCCAAAGGGTGCTCTCTGTCCCTCCTCTGCCATCAGGGGGTCCCTAAACGTGTCTACTGGGTAGAGGTCCACAAATGTATGAAGTGACATCTTCTGTGCTACCCTCTTGTTTATCTCGTCTTTGATGTTGGGTAACATTGGATTTTGTGCTATGGGGATTAAAGGGGCATATAATATCTGTGCTGTCTCCCGCCTCCGTAGACCATCTCAAGCCTATCTTAAAGTTTCAGAAGTGTCGATACCATCTGTGGGGCGGCGATATGTCTGATACACCGCCACCTGTAGAGGAACCAGTGCCACCGCATCTTTTTCAACAGTCACGTGTGGCTGAAAGGGCGTTGGGTGGACCCAATAATGCAGACATTTTGCCTGTGTGCAGAGTGCATATAATTTCATATCTGAGGTACCCAGGCCTCCCCGTTTGAGCTGAAGAGACAGTAGCTCCCACGATACTCGAGCCTGTCCACCCGCCCACACCAAAGATATTAACAATGAGCGCAGTGTTGTAAAGAACGTTTGTGTAAGTATGATCGGCAGATTTACAAAGAGATACAGAAATTTAGGTAGCACAACCATTTTCACACAAGTGCGATCTTCCCTGCTAATAATAATAGGGCAACCTTCTCTTCCAACCAAGTAATGGCTCTACCATAGTTTAAGGTCCATATTTCTTGTCGATCTCGACTTATGCAGATTCCCAAATACTTCACTTTCTCATCCTCCCATTGTAACAGTAACTCGGAAGCTACAGACTTGGTATTATCTGTTAGGGGGAATATTACCGATTTAGTCCAGTTTATAGATGTGCCCGCCAGCCCACCAAATTTGAACTCTCTTAATACAGTGTCTAAGTTTTGTGCGGGGTTCAGAATATAAAAGGTGACATCATCTGCGTAAAGTAATATCAGGAGGCTCCTAGAGCTGAACCCTATCCTTTTATTCGTGTGGTGTTGTCTGATGCGTGCAGCTAGTGGCTCCATCGCAATGGCAAACAGGGGGCACCCCTGACGCGTGCCCCGCGAGATCTGAAACTGATCAGATAAGCGACCATTCGCTCGTATCCTAGCCGTCGGCTCGGTGTATAACAATTTGATAAAAAGGGGGCCAAACCCCATCCACTCCAATATCTTAAAGAGAGCGGGCCATTCAAACGAGGCAAAGGCTTTGGTCGCGTCCAAGAACACCGCTGCCGCCTGCATATCTTAGTGTAAATTATGTATGACCGAAAAGACTGTCCTAAGGTTATGGGATGTAGACCTACCGGGTATGAAACCCGATTGGTCTGGTCGGGCTATGAGGGGGAGCGTAGGTTGCAGCCTGTTCGCTATTAATTTTGCCAGAATTTTGACATCCACATTAATAAGCGACAGGGGAAGATATGAATCTAAGTCGGTTTCCCTGGCTTTAACAAGGTTACAATTATTGCTTCCCGCATTGTTTGGGGTAATATACCAGTTTCATGAGCTTCCTCATACACTGCCAGAAGTCTGGGCGCAAGCTCCTCCGCATAAACTTCATAGAAGGCGGTCGTCAAACCGTCCGACCCAGGGGCCTTTTCCAATGGCAAGCTTTTCATCACTTTAGCCATGTCCTCGGCCGTAAACGGTAAGTGCATGTACTCCCTGTGTTGGTTGTTAAACCAAACCAGTTCCAGAGAATCTAAAAATGCCTGCATGCCCTCCAGGCATTCGGCTTGTGTAGCTGTTTATAATTGGGCATAAAAGGAAGAGAACTCATTAAGTATAGCCACCGGACCTCTGACAGTACCACCGCCTTTATCGACCAGTTCGGAAATGTAGGCAGTGGACCGCGGATTTCGAAGCATGCCAGCAAGAGTCCGTCCTGGTCTGTCGCCCTCTCCATATCTGCGCGCTTCTGCATATTTCCCAAGAAACTTCACCTCCCTCTGTGCCTCTTCGTCATATTCTAGTAGTTTGGCCTTCAACTAAGCTAAAATAGCAGGCGTGCCCTCAGAGTAGATGCGCGTCTCCTAGATCTTTTATTTGAGTCTCAATGTTCTTTAATGTGAGTAAGTACCCCTGCTTGTCTAGAAATACACTGTCCTCTAATGACTACTTTGAATGCTTTCCACAAAGAGGCTACAGTGTCGACAGTGCCTGTATTGAGAGTGAAATGGCCAGTTATAGCATTACGGATTCCCTCCTTAAATGCTGCATCTAATAACGCATGCGGGGGCAGTCCCCAGGAGAACGCTCTACGTGTGGCATCAGGGAGCAACATTTTCAAGAGGCATGGGGAGTGATCTGATAACGTTCTTGGCAAGTGCATCACCTCCACCACCCAGTTAGCCACATTCCGAGTGGTCAGCCAGTAATCCAACCGAGACCAGGCCCTACGCTGTTCAGAGAAGCAGGTACCCTCCCTAGTCTGCTGGTTACATTAGCGCCAAACATCAACCAGGTCCCCATCGTTCAACAATGCATTCAGAACTTTGCCGGCTGAGGGATGATCTCGCCGTACCCTGTGTTCGAGGCATGTGGGCTGCTGAATTCATATCTGTGCATAGATCGCCGCCTAGTGTTGGGTCCGGATGTTTGCACGTTGTTGTCCTGGAAGAGTCTTCGAAGTATCCTTGGATAGGTGACTCCTCCCATGGACTACAGTGCGCATGGGCATCCTCTCCATCCTCAGATTGTTTTTTTCCGCCATTGGGTTCGGATGTGCTATCTTAGCTCAAGTTAGGAAAAACTTTTGTCGAGGCCACAAGGCCTTTAGTTCGCGTCGGTACTGTTTATCGATCGGGTTTCGATACTTTTTGTTAGTTTACTAACTTTCAGCACCGACTTTGTTCGCATTTGCCTGTCCATCGACTCTACTTCGACGATGGAATCCAGGACGCCATTCAAAAGGTGTCCGGTATGCAATGCGAAGTACCCACACATCGACGTCCATCCGGTGTGCAACAAATGCCTTTCGCCGGACCACGACGAATCGACATGTATGGCCTGTGCCCGGTTCCGTTCAAAGAAGACTCTGCGGAATCGTCGAGCGGCGAGGCTCGAAGCGCAGCACGCGGCACCGGCCCCAGCTGACATCTTCGACGAGGCTGACGACGTCGAAGAAGTAGAAGTCTTACCCTCCAGTCCCGTTTCCGAACACGAACACGAACCCGGATCGGACGAGGCCGACGAGTCACTCTTCCACAGAGGTGAAGACGACACCGAGGTAGGAGACGACGAGGAGGCCTTAGGAGCCGAAGAGAGTAGCTCCGATGATGAACAAGGCCTACCTGTTCAGACCGAAATTTCACCAGCGCCACAGACTATGGCTCCGGTCGAGGGATCGCCTTCGGGCCTTACCCGAGACCTATCACGCAGTCCTTCGGCCCCGCCCTCGGGCCCGGCCTCGGACGTTCAGCGGCAGCCATTACCGCTTAAGCCAGCTGGTTTCCCTTCCACGAAACCGAAACCGAAAGCTGCTCAGGTTCCTACGAAACCAAAACTGAAAGTGGCGCTAGTCGGATCGAGGCCTTCAACACCTTCGACGCCAGCGCACCGGGTCGGCACCGACCGCACCAAGAGAGACTTCGGTGCCGAACTCGAGACGGGCGACATGGGAGTCGACAAACGGAAGAAGGTCATCGGCGCCGACAAACCTGCCCGGTTACCGGCGTCGACGCCACCGACACCGAGGGCCGTCCCGCCTGCTACGCCTCGCAGCACTCCCTCGACGACACCAAAACCTCACGTGTCGAAGACGTCGACGGTGATCTCCGCACCTCGACTCGATGCGCCACGGGCGCAGAAGATATCTGCAGCCGCCTCGACGACCCTGGCGGGGGCCACGACCTCTAAGGCGCCCCGAGTACGGCCTGGCGCGATGCCAGGCTGCAGAGCCAAGGACGCCCTCCAGGACCCGTCGGGTTCCGGTTCGGCTCCGGCGGTTTCGTCGGTGCCGACCAGCATTACCTTCGGCTTGCCTCCACCCACAATCCCGAAGGCGTTTCAACTCAGGACACAGGTCACCAAAACTGCGGTTACACCTGTCGAGCCGTCTCCGTCACACGTCATCGACGCCGACACTGGCAGGATGATTCTCCACGGCCGAAGGATAACTTCGGAACCGCCATTGGAGCCTTTCAGGATCCCGCTAAAGAGGAAGCTGCCTGTGGACTCAGAACCTCTCCTGTATGAACCCTTCTATTCACCCTACCAGGATCCACACCGGGCCTCCCCCACACGCTCCGACACGGATGCATTGGGGGACTACTTGGATGAACAAGTCCCCTACCATGTGGACACGGACCCTGATGACCAGCAGGACCCTGACCAAACTTGGGGCGACCCTGCAGACCCCAGTGCACCTCTTGATGCACAGGACACACAACTATATGGGCCAAAAACATCACCCACAGAGGATACTGCGGCGTTCAACGCTCTGATTGAACGTGCGGCAAACAACCATGATGTACAGCTTCACTCTGATATCATCGAAGATGACTTTCTAATGGACACCTTTGCATCCTCAGAAAGACATGTAAAGACTCTGCCAATGTTAAAGGGGGTCCTCAAGCCAGCCACTGACATTTTCAAGGAACCCACCAGGGCACGAGTGATAAACCCCAGGATCGATAAAAAATACAGATCAGCACCTGGGGATCCTACTTACATCAGAGGCCAATTACCACTCGACTCCATCGTTGTGGCGAATGCCCGCAAGAGGGCACACTCGCAGACAACGGGTGACGCTCCTCCCCCGGACAAAGAGTCCAAGGTGCTAGAGACCTCCGGCAAGCGAGTTGCCGCACAAGCTGCAAACATATGGCGCATAGCTAACACTCAAGCGCTCCTCGCTCGCTACGATAGAGCGCACTATGACACACTGGAGCAACTTCTTCAGCACCTCCCTGACCCCTACAAAGAAGGTGCAGAAATCCTTATCAGAGAGGGACAGCTACTCACAAATGCTGCCATTAAATGTGCACTAGATGCTGCAGACACGGCTGCCAGGGCCATCAACACTAGCGTCATCCTACGACGTCACGCCTGGCTACGTATCTCAGGATTCAAGCCTGAGGTACAAAACAATATACTTAATCAGCCCGTCAACCCCGACTTTTTGTTCGGACCTGAGGTTGACACCACCCTCGAGAAGATAAAAAAGGACACGGACACTGCAAAGTCCATGGGCGCCCTACAAACTCAGTCCTTTCGGAGCGGCTCCTTTCGTCGCCCCGGAAACAAGGGGGCAGGTAGAGGACAGGGGTCACAACAAACATATAACAAGGGTAATACGCAGACCACCTACGATAAGAACACCCGAGGTGGCTATCGTGGCTCCAGTACCAAGGGCAGAGGACGTGGCTACGGCAACACCAGGTCCTCCCCCAAGAACAAGCAGTGACGCCCTCTCCCTTCCTCCCGACCACATAACACCTGTCGGGGGAAGGCTACAACGGTTCCTGTCCACGTGGAACTCCATCACCACGGACAGGTGGGTCAAAGATATTATAAAACACGGTTACTGTCTGGAGTTAACTTCCACTCCACCCACAATACCACCAAGAAACCGTCCTATGTCCTCAGAGCACTTAACGCTCTTACAGCAAGAGGTAGAAAGTATGCTTCTAAAAGGCGCTATCGAGCTCGTACCCATCCACGAGCAGGGCACGGGGGTTTACTCCCTCTACTTCTTAATTCCAAAAAAGGACGGGTCGCTCAGGCCTATATTAGACCTGAGACCCCTGAACCAGTACATTCTTTCAGAGCACTTTCACATGCTCACTCTACAGCAAGTCCTTCCGCTTCTCAAGCAGGGAGACTTCCTAGCATCACTGGACCTCAAGGATGCGTACTTCCACATACCCATCCACCCCTCACACAAAAAATACCTCAGGTTTACTGTTCAGGGGCAGCACTATCAGTTCAAAGTCCTTCCCTTCGGCGTGACAACAGCGCCCAGGGTTTTCACGAAGTGCCTAGCTACGGTGGCAGCACACTTACGGAGGCAGCATATACACGTCTACCCCTACCTAGACGACTGGCTCGTTCAAGCGAAGTCGGCCCAGCAATGTGCAAGCCATATGTCCCGCACCATTCACCTTCTTCACAGTCTGGGATTCTCACTAAATTACCCAAAGTCCCATCTCCAGCCCGCACACGTACAACAGTACCTGGGCGCGACTATAGACACTCTGGCGGCCTCAGCTCAGCCAAGTTTAGTGAGGATCAACAGCATACAACTGCTGATCTCCAAGTTCAAACACAATCACTCGCTTCCAGCGCGAGTGTTTATGCAGTTGATAGGCATGATGGCCTCCTGCATCTTCATAGTCCCGCACGCGAGATTACATATGCGCCCACTTCAGGAGTGCCTAGCACGTCAGTGGAATCAGGCTCAAGGACAGTTGAAAGACCTAGTGTTGGTGAGCGGTCGGGCATACAACTCTCTGCATTGGTGGAATCCACAAAACCTTTGCAAGGGGCGACCGTTCCAAGAGCCTGTTCCACAAATAGTACTGACAGCGGACGCGTCTCTCCAGGGATGGGGAGCTCATGTACTACACTACACAGTGCAGGGACTATGGACGACACAACAGAAGAAGATGCACATCAACCTTCTGGAACTGATGGCAATCTTCCTGGCCATGAAGGCTTTCAAAGTACATCTGTGCAACAAGGTCGTGTTGATCCGGACGGACAACATGACCGCAATGTACTACATACAGAAACAGGGAGGGACACACTCTCCACAGTTGTCTCATCTGGCTCAGAGCATGTGGAAGTGGGCCATTCAGAGGAACATGTTCCTCATGGCAGAACACCTCCCCGGCAAGGACAACCAGATGGCGGATCTGCTCAGCAGACACAGCCACCAGATGCACGAGTGGGAGTTACACCCATCAGTACTCCAACCGTACTTCCAGCAGTGGGGTCACCCAGAGATAGACCTATTCGCGACAAGCGAAAACGCAAAATGCCAAAGCTTCGCCGCCAGATTCCCACATCCGCAGTCGCAGGGCAATGCGATATGGATGAACTGGTCCGGCAGATTTGCGTACGCTTTTCCCCCAGCACCGTTGATACCGCTGGTGGCTCGCAAACTCCGACAACACTCCCTGACACTCGTCCTAGTTGCTCCCACGTGGGCACGCCAGCCGTGGTACACCACCTTCCTCGAACTTTCCGTGGTACCGCATCAAAGGCTGCGGATCAAACCCGCGCATTTGACGCAGAACCATGGAGAGGTTCAGCACCCAGATCCGCAACAGCTGAACCTGGCGATCTGGCTCCTGAAGTCCTAGAGTTTGGCTATCTCAATCTGCCACCTGACTGCATGGACATCATCAAGGAGGCCAGGAGACCTACTACAAGAGCTTGCTATGCAGCCAAATGGAAAAGGTTCGTCATTTATTGCGGTAATAATGACATTAACCCGCTGGACGCATCCATCCACGACATCATATGTTACCTCTTACACCTATACCGATGCAATCT
This sequence comes from Triturus cristatus, assembly GCF_964204655.1. Taxonomy (NCBI): domain Eukaryota; kingdom Metazoa; phylum Chordata; class Amphibia; order Caudata; family Salamandridae; genus Triturus; species Triturus cristatus. The sequence continues at coordinate 261,889,697 of NC_140580.1, forward strand.
GGCGTACACCTCTATACGTGTCCATTTGACCGCAATATCAGCCTATCTGCAAACCAGGCAGCACCTCTCTCTATTCAGAGTGCCTGCCATCAAAGCATTCTTGGAAGGACTCAAACGAGTCATTCCACCTAGTCACCCACCGGCTCCAATGTGGAACCTCAACTTGGTCCTCACACGCCTGATGGGTCCACCCTTTGAACCTCTACACTCATGCGAGATTCAATTCCTTACCTGGAAAGTAGCCTTCCTGGTAGCGATCACTTCCCTAAGAAGAGTTAGTGAACTCCAGGCACTAACCGTTCAAGAGCCATTTATTCAGGTTCACGCCAACAGGGTCGTACTACGTACCAACCCCAAATTCATGCCCAAAGTAATATCGCAGTTCCACATGAACCAGACTATTGAACTGCCCGTTTTCTTCCAAAACCCACAAACTGTTGCAGAGCGGGCATTACATACACTAGATGTACGGAGGGCCCTCATGTACTACATCGACAGGACTAAACCCTTCAGGAAGACAAAACAACTATTCGTTGCCTTTGCCCCACACCACAAAGGTAACGCCATCTCCAAAGCAGGGATAGCCAGATGGATAGTTAAGTGTATTCAAATCTGTTATCAAAAGGCAAAACGCACATTAACTATTCCACCACGAGCCCACTCAACACGCAAGTTGGGGGCTTCCATGGCCTTCCTAGGAAATATTCCCCTGCATGATATATGCAGAGCAGCCACATGGTCCACTACACACACATTTACAAAACACTATTGCGTAGATGTGCAGTCAAAACAGCAGGCAGCTGTAGGACAGGCTGTTCTCAAAACACTTTTTCAGACCGCTGCAGCTGGCACGGGTAGCCGCCGCCAATAGAGGGCACTGCTATGTATTCTATGCACAGATATGAATTCAGCAGCCCACATGCCTCGAACTGAATATGCTACTTACCAGTATGCATCTGTTCTTGGCATGTAGGGCTGCTGACATTCATATCGCCCTCCCTCCTCCCCGGCGCCTGTCGCAGCTGCAGCTCTCAGAATTATTGCAAGCATGGTCATCACTTTCTGTATCTACTCCATCACTGCCACAATGGCGAAAAACAATCTGAGGATGGAGAGGATGCCCATGCGCACTGTAGTCCATGGGAGGAGTCACCTATCCAAGGATACTTCGAAGACTCTTCCAGGACAACAACGTGCAAACATCCGGACCCAACACTAGGCGGCGATCTATGCACAGATATGAATGTCAGCAGCCCTACATGCCAAGAACAGATGCATACTGGTAAGTAGCATATTCATTATCCATGTCATCATTTAAAACCGCATTGAAATCCCCCCCCATAGAATCGTGGTGCAACCAGTCGCTTTGATTTTGGCCCTTATATCTTGGAAAAAACTGGGAGAGTCTATATTAGGTCCATATATTGCTACCAAGGTTAATAAAATCCCTCCCAACGAGCCCAACAAAATAATATACCGTCCTTCAGGGTCTGTGTGCACTTCTCTTTCTCCAGTCAATGCCACGTTTAATCAACACTGCCACCCCACAGGAATAGTTGGAATATACCGATGTATAGGCGAACCCCCATCTTTTATGTTTGAGTTTCTGGGAGGGCTGAGCATGTAAGGGAGTTTCCTGTAACATACATAAATCTATATTATACCTCGTGAGGTATGCATGTACCAACGTGGATTTCCTACTGTAATTTAGCCCCCTTATGTGCCATGTCAAGCAGTTTATACCGGTCTCGTGGTGTACAATAGTCATGTGTGTGACATTGCCGCGTCTAGTGCAACATATGTTCATCTCATGTTCATTCATGTTTCATCCAGTAGCATACCAATACACCAGTAAAACATTGAACAACATACCCAACCCGCCACTCCCACACCAACCCCCCAATCAGGTTGAAGAATGCCCCCCAACAATAAAATACAAAACAGTGAAATTCTGGGAAAGCTCCCATGGGGATGTATGAGTACCGGCATACTTCCCTACCTTGGCAGGGTGGCCAAGAAACTGCAAGAAGTCGAGCCTGTATTACATCAAAATGATAAATATGCGGCTACAAATCAAAGGAAGTGTCTCTACCCCCGTCTCTCTATTCCAAGCACATTCCAATAACTAACAGCTACAGAAAGCAAAATAGCAATAATAGAAAATAAAGCAATAGTCTCCTAAGGCATCCGACAGTCATTTGTAACCCCAAGTCATATCATCGTACAATAAACAGACCAAACTGACATTCGCTAGCTGCAAACAATAATATTGATCAATCCAAAAGGGTAAGGAGTTGATACCAAAACAGAACACAAGTACAGTCCTTCTCCTGGACTTAAAAGGAGTAGATTAGTAATATTATCTTGCTTTTTACTCATTGTCACTTAGCTGGTGTCTAGTCTAGGACTGCTCTTGACCTGTCTACTACCCACGTGTTTCGCAAATTTTAGGGAGGGTTTAGCATCCGTGAAAAAGTGGGTAGAGCCGTCATGAGACACCTTAAGTTTAGCAGGATATAGTAACGAGTAGGGGAATTGTGCCTGCAACAGGATCCGCTTTGCCGGCAAGGATTCGCGTCTCGCCACCTGTACTGCTGGAGTGAAGTCCGGGTAGAAGGAGACCTGGCTCCCTTGATGTGTTAATTTCCTTATTGCGCGCACCTGGCGCAGTATCACATCGCGATTTTGATAATTCAGTAGTCTCGTCAGGATGGGCCGTGGAGTAGCCCCCACTGGAGGTTTGGGGCCCAAAGCGCGATAAGCTCTTTCCACTGCAAAGACCGGTGAAAGCTGTGCAGCAAACAGGTCCCGCAACAGTTACGACACATACACCTCCATTTTGGTGATTTCTGTGGTTTCCAGAATTCTTGTAATGCGCAGGTTGTTACGGCGTGATCTCGCCTCCAAATCCTCATTTTTGGCGCGGATTACACCCAATAACTTACCCATCTGCAACGATTGGTCCTTTGTTTCCACCTGAAATTCATGAAAGTCTGACTATTTATTTTCAAGCACGTCCAGTCTATGTTCATGAACACAAACCTGGGTTTTCACAGATTCTATTTGGGTTGTTAGTGTCCAATTTCACGTCAGTGGTGCGGAGGCTGGATCACACTTCGAGCATAAGCGTGCAGATGTCTTCTTCCTGGTCCCCCCGTTGTCCCTCGGTAGAACCTCCTGAGGCGGACTTTGGGTCCGATTCCTTAAGTCGAGTCGCCCTTCTCTGGTCAAAGCTAATTTTGGGCTGTTTGACATCTTGTTTGCCCATGGCTTACTTTCAGGGGGTGCACTTCCACAGGGAGTAAGAGGCTTTGCGATTTCTTCTCCGTATATACTGCTTCTTTCCTAGCACGTGATCCTCCGCGTTTTGCGGGTCAACAGTGGCCAGATTGTATATGGCAGCTTTCTTTGCACTACTTTCATCTTTCCCCTTCCTCTCAATGTTCTTTGGTGGGGGGGGGCGGCGACACTTACAACACTCCACACGATTGATTTCCGATAGCCGCGACCCAGAACATGTCGGATGCAAGACGGGCACAAATCTTCTCCACACCGCACATCACCCCATGGCTCCAGCTACCACTTCTTTCTTTCCCTTATTTGTGTCCAAATCACAACATGGTACACGCACAGTTGGCAGCAGTTCGGTCCGAGTATTCCTTCCCCAGCAACCTCTTGCACCCCAACGTTGTAACGGCGACAGTCAACTAACAGCGTGCAGCGAGTAGCAGCTCACAGGAAATTTTGAAAATGAAACGTGCTCACTGGATCAGTATACCAGCACTGTCACTCGATGGCGTACTCTCCGTCTAATGGGCCACACCGACCCACCAGTGGGCGAATGTACCTCTAGATCAAGACAGCATCCCGATGTTGCCTCTCCGGATAGTCTGGTCTTACAGGGCAGTGTGAGAAAGTGGCTCTGTATATACTGTTCCCAAATAGGTACAGGGTGTACAGAGTTCACAGTCCCCAGAGGTTTGGCAGAGGCTAAAGTTAGATATAACTTTACTCTCTAAAGTGGTAGCTTGGTCGAGCAGTAAGGCAGTATCAGAGGACAGTGTAAAGCATTTGTTGTACACACTCAGCCAGCAAATGGTCTCACACACTCAATAACTGAACTCTAGGCCACTGGTTTATATATAAAAAATATATGCTTGTTTTAGTTTAGAACCAACAATAGGTATTAACATATTCTTTCTCAGAATGAGATGCTTTATATAAATACTTTTGCAATATGCAATTGACTTTTGTAGAAATTTACAAGTGGTTGCAATAGGCAACACAATTTTAAACAATAATGCATTGAGTTCAATGGAAGTTTCAAGTTATTTGCAACAGATTACTTTTAGGATTACTTTTGGAATTCCAGGACTGGATCCTAGATTCAGTCCTGGGTCAGTACTTGGAATCAAGTGATAAAAGTCGACTTAATTACTGTGATGATTTTTAGACAACATTTTGCTATTTTAAAAGTTGACACTTAGAAAATATTTCATAGAAAACAGTCAATGATTCCCTGTGTCAGAAAATTCAAGTTGCAGTTATAGTATGTTCTCGTTACTTTTATAATCCAGTACTGGGTGCCTAGACTCAGTACTGGGACCTTTATCCAAAACAGGTAAATTTGCATAATTTATACGATTTTTAAAGAATATTTAAAGATTGCAGAAATTGACAAGAAATTTCACAGAAAAACAGTCAATGATTTCCTATGGGAGAAAATTGGGTTACTGGTAAGTAAAGTTGTAAGTATTTTTCAGAGTCAGTGCTGGGCACCAAGATCCAGCACTGGGCGCTCACCTAATAGCAGGTGAGTATTTTCGTTTTCGTTACTCTGCTGATTTTTGGTGAATATTTTAAGTTTTGAAAAGTCCACACTTGAAATTTCAGGAAAAACCAGTCAATGTTACCCTATGGAGAAAATTGGGTTATCGGTTTAAAGGTAAGTACTTGACTGGTAGAGTTAAGGTTCTGGGCATAGACTCGGGGGTCTCCCAGGGTCAGGTAGGTACGGTTGTTTCAACCTCAGCGGCACAGGGGCAGCTGGGTGCAGAAAGAGTTAGGCCCAATGTTAGCCTATGAGAGGTAGGGGGGGGGGCCTTGGTTGGTGGCTGCGGACTAGCAGGCCACGCGGCTGTGGGAGCTGGGCTCCTGGTCACTTACTCAGGGCAAGTGGGGAAGTAGATGGGTGTAGAGGTTGCACTGCAGGGCCACTCGGGCGGCTGAGTGCAGGGTGCTTTTGAGCCTTCGGGCGCTCAATTGATTTCAATGGGAAAGCTCCGGTTTAGAAAACGACTGCAAGCTCGGACGAAGATTCTTCAGCTGCCACCACCACTTCGAGAGGTAAGTTGGGTAGTTGGAGGGTAGGTAGGTACCCCGGGATTGGGCACAGGGGGCCGCCGGGTGCAGGGGTGCCTTTTGGTGTCGGGAAATCTTACCCTCTGTTGATCGCGGTTGGGGGGGCACCTGGTTCTGAGGCTGCAGGCTTCTTCAGGTGTGTCGAGGGAAGTCCTTGGGTGCCGGACTCGGGGTCACAGTCGCCGTGGGGTCGTCCTCATGGTCTTTGTTCACTCCGGCACAGGCCAGGCTTGGCGGGTGCAGAGTGTGAAGGGTTCGCGGTTCCGGGCTGATGCCAGGGATTAGAAGTAGATTTTGAGTAGAGCCTCTACTCATGGGAGTCCCAGGGGCTTAGAGTCAAAAGGTAGCCAGGTCCTCTGGGGTTTGTGAGGTTGCTGGCCGCAAGAGATGCCGGGTTGGAGCAGGAGCAGATTCGAGGGTCGACAGGCCGGTAGGGCTGGGGCCAAAGCAGTTGGTGTCTTCCTCTTCTTAGCAGCTGCAGGGCAGGTCTTCTTTCTTCTAGCTCTTCTTCGGATTTCGGAATCTGGGGAAGGAAGGTTCAGGGTGCCCCTAAATACTAGATTTAGGGGCGTTACAGGTAGGTGAAGGGCAGGGACCAATGGGTCCGTGTCCTGGGGTGGGTACACTCCCTATCCTGCCTCTATCCTGTGGGAGGGGGGCAGTAGCCTAGTCCTGATTGGGCTGGGCTTCCCATTTTCAAGATGGCGAGAGCCCGGAGATGTGCTTCACCTTGCCTCCCCACCTGAGGGGTGTGGTTGGCAGGCTGGCACATCCCCTGTCCTTATTTGGGGTTTCCGGCCAAGCTTCCCGCCAGAGTGGGGGGTTGCAGTGGCCTGGGGAAGCTCACAGAGGCAGCATGCCTTTGAAGCTTCCCCCTGCCCATCCTGGGGGAGGAGATTTAGCACCTCGCCCAGGATGTGCATTGTTGCAGACCCAGGAGAGCAGGGGCTCTCCTACCCAGGGGTCCAGCAACATGTCTGCTGTGTGGCAGCCTAGGCAGCCTCAGAACAGACATGGATTGTAGGTTAGGTTTTAGGGGGCATCTATAAGATGCCCTCTGGGGTGTTTGGTACATTAAATCCCACACTGGTATCAGTGTGGGTTTAATGCGCTGAGAAGTTTGATACCAAACTTCTCAGTCTTCAGTGCTGCCATTATGGTGCGGTGGAGTTCGTGTTTGACGAGCTCTCAGCACCATGTACTCTTAAATGGCAGCACTGCACTTAGTGCCCAGGAATGGACCTGGGTACTGCAGCACTGGCATAGGGCACCAAGCTAGAGGGGTGGCTGATGTATGCCATGGCAGTGTAGGTGGTGGGCATGGCACACTGGGATGTGTGCCATGTCGACTCTTTGTTTTGTCTTGCACCCAGACACCCAGCCTGCAAGGGCAGTGTGTGTGTTAGGTTACAGGGCCTCTAAGGGTGGCACAATGAGTGCTGCAGCCCTTAGAGGCCTTCCCTGGTCACAAGGCCCTGGGTACCTAGGGTAGCATTTACCAGGGGCTGACATGTGGCCAGGGTTTGCCAATTTGGATTTTGTGTTTTAGGGAAGGAACATAGGCCCTGGGCACCTGATTGGCAGGAGTCCAGGGCACACTGAGTCAAGTACATTAAGCTATTCAGCAAAAAGTGGGGGCATACCATGAAAGAAAGATGGCACTTTCTCACAGGCAGGCACTCGCTGCTGCTTCTGACGGTCAGACACCGATTGTCGCTCATAACTGCAAAATTGCGTCTTCAGGTCGCGGGAGGGTCCTCTAGATATTTCATGTCTTGGCTCATTCATCCACCTCTCCTCGCGACAGGGACACAATGGCACCTGGTCTCGCCCCCACTTGCGCTGGTAGGCGGCCCAGAGTCGCGAGAGCTGCAATCGGCGTCGCCTAGGCCTTCACCGGAGCCCCGGCCTCAGTTAGATACGGCTGCCGCTCTACACCTCCGTTGGATCTACCTTTTCCTCCGCGCACAGCACTGCGGGGCTTGTATCTCGACGGGTGAGCAGTGTAGGCATCCGATATTAACGCTGCTTGTTGCCGCAGGTCTTCTGCTTCTGATGGATCGAAAAAAGCAGAACTTCGACTCCTTGTTGTGCGGATTAATGCAGGATAATGTCTCGGCCGGCGGAGCTCACTCACAGAGCGGCAATTCCGCAGCACGGCAGACCACGCCCCCCCAGTTTGCCAAATTGTTTAGGAGCAAGCTGGAAAATATTTACAATTCACTCCACCCTAACATAAGCTCACCAGCAGACACTGAAGCCCCCAACACCTCTCCTGAACCTTCCAAGAGTGCAGAACAGTCAGTACTCTTCCTCCCTCCCCCCCCCCCCAGTTCTACTCACCTTCCCCAAACTGAGTGAGGAACAGGTTGGGTCCCTGCTACCGAACATTAAATCAGGGTCTCCTCTGGACCTGGTGCCACCTCATATTCTCACTCAAGGGGGGACATGTGTCCTAACTCTACTCTGCCACCATATCGCCCTATCCCTCGAAAATGGCACAGTGCCCAAAGAGTGGAAACGTGCCATTTGTAAAACCTCTATTGAAAAAACCCCCAACTCTATCCAGCCTCTCTAGCTAAATACCTCCCGATCTCACTGTTACCCATCCTGGGCAAGATCGCAGAGAAGCACGTGAATAGCACTATTTCACAATTTCTCGAAGACTATGGTATCATACACCAAGCCCAGATGGGATTTCAACAAGACACAGCACAGAGTCAGCCTTACTTGTCACCGAAAAATTAAAAAGCACCTTAGACCAGGGAAGAGTCGCCGTGATTGTGCTATTAGATCTAAGCGCGGCCTTCGACACGGTAGACCATGCTGTATTGGTCAACAGGCTCAAGGACATTGGAATCAGAGGCACAGCCAACCAATGGTTGGCCTCTTTCCTGAAGGGTAGATCTTTCCGATGTATGGAGGCCGGAATTCTTTCAGACTGCTTTCCACCCCTCTGGGGGGGGGGGGGGTCCTCCGGGATCTTCCCTGAGCCCGACCTTCTTTAATATCTACCTGAGCCCACTAGCTCACATGGTTCAGGAGTTCGGTCTTTCCATTGTGTCATATGCCGATGACACATAGCTAGTGGTCTCAATCTCAGATTCTATCAATCCAGACCATAGGCAACTAGCCCACTGCCTGTAAAAGATTGGTTCATGGTTGGCCGACTGTAGTCTTTATCTGAACGGGGATAAAACCGAGCTTATGATTTTGGGCAGCTACTTCAGCCCTCGCTCGGAGATCCCCTGGCCAGCAAAATGGGTCAAAAACCCTCCCCACTTTCCCCTCCCCACCGCCTCCATAATAAATCTGGGGATATGTCTGGAACAGAACCTAACAATGGAGATCCAAGCAAAAATTATTTCGAGTGTCTGTTTTGGGATACTTCGAATGATTAGGAAAATAATGAGCCTGCTCCCAGAAAACTCAAGGAAGACTGTGGTTCAAGCCTTGGTGGTGTCGAGGCTTGGCAATGCCTTTTCCCTGGGCTCCCCCAAATATGTCACGGACAGACTGCTGGTAGTACAGAATGCAGCAGCCCGACAGCTTCTGAAGATACCCAGACGTCAGTCAGTAAGGAGCTACACTGCCTTCCGGTCCATTCCAGGATCAAATTCAAGGCCCTCTGCTTGGCTTGACCCATAGAGCCATGTATGGGGAACGGCCCCGCGCTGGTATGAGATCTGATCTCCCACTACTCACCTTGTTGCCATCTCAGATCAGGATCAAATTTTCTGATTAATACCACCAGAATCGAGAGATCCAGATGGTCGTTCAAACACCCGGTACCCAAACTGTCGAACAGTATGGACCCAGAACTCCTGAATGATTGAGAACGAACTGACCTTTAAAAAGAAACTTAAAACATGGCTGTCCCCCCTAAACCTTTGTGCATGATATCTCCCTGTCTTGTTTCATACTTGCGCTGGGATGCCTATGGGTAGCCATGCGCTCTATAAATCCCTAAACCGATGCTAAAAAAACCAACTAATCCAGATAATACTGACCTTAACAACTTCCGCCCTATCTCGAACATCCCCACACTAGCCAAACTCCTAGAAAACTGCGTTCAATCCCAACTCTGTGCTCACATAGATGCTGGTCCAGGAGTTGGAAATTCTCTATCTGGCTTTCGCAGTGGGCACAGCACTGAAACCGCTCTCACTCATGTTATGGATGACATTTTTAAAATGCTTGACCAAAATGAATCCTGCCTCCTAATCCTCCTTGACCTTTCCTCTGCCTTCAAAACGGTCAATCACGACAAGCTCCTATCCATTTTGAAGAACAGGATGGGCCTCTCTGGTTGGGTGCTACAATGGTTATCGTCCTTCCTCCACCACAGAACACAGTCAAGGCGAACCTCTCTCTCCCAGCCCTCTCCAGTATCCATGGGGTTCCCCAAGGGTCCGCCCCATCTCCTATACTCTTCAGCATGTTCTTGGAACCATTAGCTGATGCAAAAAATTCCTAAAACACTCACTTCCATATGTATTTGGATAATACCCAACTTTATCTGAAAATCTCCTCCCCGGATAACATCATTTCACTCAACACTACCCTAACGTCTACTCAAAACTGGTTAACCGAGAACCACCTCCTGCTCAACACCTCCAACTGATTTCCTTCTCATCTCTTGTCCGAATCAGATCCCCAAGCTAGATCGGTGGTTGAATCGCCTCATCGCCTCATTGCCTTCAACTGCTCTCCCCTCATTATAGGCTCAGCCAAATCTCTTGGAATCACCCTGGACAATCACCTGAACAGGCAGAAGCATAGTAATGTCTGTAAGGGAGCTAATCACTTGATGAGGATACTCCAATATCAAACCATTCCTTCCACAAGCTGACTTCAAGCGGGTGGTCCAAGTGCTTGTTTTGCCGAGACTATGGCAGTGCTACGCTCTGTGGTCTCTCCAAATACACCTTGGCTCCTTTAAGGGCATCACTGAACGCTGCGGCAAGATTGGTGACGGGTATCAAAAGAAATGCGCACATATCCCCAGTCCTAAAATCCCTTAAGTGGTTGCCCTACGAAGCACGAATTCAGCGAAAGATTGATCGTCTGTCGCACAAAACCCTCCATTTCAAACCCCCAGCTACCTAGCGGAAAAGCTTGAATTATCCGGAGGCGGTAGACCCTCAAGAAGTGTTAACTCTTTCCTCCTGAAACCACAGATCTTTGGCAAAAAGAGAACTTGCCACCGAGCCTTCTCCGGCGCTGCCCCGAAGATCTGGAACTCTCTTCCACCGGAAATACTCAATCTCCTCCACGGTTGCTTTCAAATTGTAAACTTATAGATTCCTGATGAACAAGTTCTTACCTTAAATGGGATAGGATTTTCTGCCCTATGTCATTGACCTTACAACCGTGAGACCTTCTTTGGAGGCTACTTTATTGACCCTACCGTTTGTTCCCTTCTGAGCACGCAATGTAACAGTTATTGTATTTATCTCCTCTGACCCCTTTGTCATGTAATTGTCTTATCTATTGCCGATATTACATTTATTACCTGCCTCCATCCTTTTGTAAAGCGCTCTATCCTTCGGGATCTTGTTCGCGCTATTTAAAACTTCCTAAATAGAATAAAAAAAGATATAACCCCCAGTAATTTATTCAAGACGTCTGGTGTAATTTCTTGCTCTAGATTTCTTTTATTTCGCCACGTAAGACCAAGAGTCCCTCTTTTCTGATTCCAACAAAATGACACTTACTGTGAGAATCAGTCATTAATTGTTCCCCCAGATGAGATAGTTTCTCATAGTGCAGTGTTTCAGACTCCTCCAGCTGAAAATCCTGTTAACAACTATCAAATAGTTTGTGATAATATCGTTCTGAAATATACCTGAGATTATTTGGAACCCTGCAAGTCGCCACCTGGCTCCTTAGCTGTTACGTATTAAAATGTATAACATTATTCTGAGAGGGGAATGTCATTAATCTTCCTCTTCTATGCAATGTTACTAATCTGACAGGGCACTGTATTGAAAAAAGTAGTAAGGTTAATGTTTTTTTCCAGTTTTATTAACGTCTTAGAGAGGGGAGGACATTGACCTCTATTTCTTCCACCATTCTTCTACTTAGAGGTCCCTTTCATGCACCCAATGCAGGTTTTCCCCTTGGCACTCACAGGAGGAGGTAGTGTAGCTTCCTTTCATCTCTGCATTTGTTTTTGTATCCAGATACCTCTGTAAACATCGAAACCAGGCCTAAAACACCCATTTTCTTCCGGATTTCCAAGGGGAATGGTCTTGCCTAGAATGCACTGCAAATGCCAAAGCTATGCCTAAATCGCCAAATTAGTTTCCAGTTTCCCTAGGGGATAACTTAAATATCTGGGCATGAATTCTTCCAGCACCCAGGAAAATTTACCAACCCTCAAAATATTTGCCAACTAGACGCCCACAGGAATCCAGAGTAATGACACATGTGCGGATCCCAGCATATTATCTTACATAGAATACCCAGCAGATGTCAGTATGGGTCAAAAACATAATTTGCTACACTTGCCATCTGAAGTATGACATATGCAAGGCTTTCTGGGTTAGAAAAATAATCTGATAGAGACGTCTAGTCGCAGATTCCTTAACTTAGAATATCCCCAGGCCAGGGATGTGGAATTCCTATAGCCCGACTTCCAGGACATATTGTTTGGGGTCAAGGCCAACAAGTTTTCATGTGTATTTTGTCCTTTTGACAAGTAGGCCCAACCCCCTGCAGCACAAACCCTTTAGCTGCCAATTTGAAGTACCACATTATGGATCAGGGAAGTGCACTGTCTGCAGTAAGGCAATATTTTTGTCCATATGTTAATGCTGTTCAAACTTGTATTTATGGTTCATTAACTGAAATCCTTTATTATTAGGGTGAGTGCTCCAAGTAAATGTTGTAAGCTCTGACTGCACTACTGACGGTGGTTCCAGTATAAAAATGTGTACACACGTGTTCGAAGTTTAGCAATATGAGGCTGTGTATAATGCTCCCAGAATGCTCTCTGATTTGATGCAAATATTTGCAGAAGCTTGAAAGCAAGAATGATGATTCTTTGGTTTCAAAATAAAATGTTCATAAAAGATGAAAGCAGGAAAAAAAAGTTTGCTAAACTACTGTAAAATTTCAGTTACCATTTCTTTGCAGCCTCATTTAGTAACGTGTTGATCCATGCTAGAATTAAAAAAAAAAAAAAAAAAAAAATTCATAATGGAAAATCAGTGTAACCAGTTTCAATAAGATTTTGGGAAACAAATATAAACAAGCATTGGCAAAGCCAGTGGGTCTGAAATTGGTGGTCAGCTTTTTAGTTTTGTCAATGTGTGAATTGTTTTGGCATGGTTTTTCTAAAACCTTACTGGTGTGGGAGCTGCAGGGCCCTCACCGTTATAACGAACATTGGCAAAAGCAAAAATTGTTTTTGGTCTCAGAAAGCATACGCTGCCACAGTAGTTACTGGCACTGAACAAAATTACTTTGTGTACCGATATGCTCCTTGTGGAAGAGCAGAATACTGTCACTCACGGTGAAGCCAGACTATGCAGAGAGACAGAATTTTAATAAACGCAAAAGGTCATGGTCAACGCCAGACCAAATTAGGGGCCCAATTATTAAAGAAAGTCTCAAATGTGCAACCTTGGTCTATGTCCTTGCATTAAGTGCAGCTATACCGCTTTGGTGAATTCTCAAGAATTTACAGAAGTAGGACAAGAAATGGTATCCCTAGAAAATATTTGTGAACTGCATTTTAGCATGAGCAAATATGTATGTGTAGATTTGCTCATGTGAAACTGAGTATTTGCAAGTTCACTTTCCCGTCAACCACTTTTTTTTTCCCCACTCTGGAAAAAGATTTACATCCGCCACTGTCGGGGGTAAATTTCCAACATTTCTCAGTATGGGAAAAGATTAGAGAAGTTGTTGAAAACCCTTAAAACATGCAAATTAGGTTTGCACAGACTCATTCTAACCCTGGAACTATTACTTACCACTACCTTCAGCCCCAGTATGTAGATCAGCAGAAAGGTGGCAACATAAGGGGATTGCAAGTATTCAAACTACTATGGAATGAGCCCTGGTATAATCGGAGAGGCTATATCAGTGCTCTTATATAATGAGATGGCTACCATAATATGTTGCTGCACTCATGGCACCAAAGGGGCAAGTGGATTTTGTTACAGGACAAGTATATATATGAAGAAACCTGCCCCATGGACAAGTAGTTATTTTATTCAATTCCACACCCCTGCCCAGGCATCAGACTGAATCCGGAAGTGTTTCTGCAGCAGCACCTCTGTACGCCGGGGGCGGCGCCGTCCAGCTCCCCCCTGACATCGTCCGCAGACATGTCAGCGGAGCCATATATGCCCCACCCGGCACGCTGATGCCCGTTTTCTTCTTTCCTGCGTCGGAGCGCCGTTCCTGGAAAACAGCAGTTCCTTGTCCCGGGTTTTGGGCCGCCTTGACACCCTCCGGTGTTGTGGGAACAGTGTGCAATGCCTTCCGGATTTGAGGCTTTTGAAGCCTGTGCTCGTCAGATGTCTGGCACTGACCCGCACCCCATCTGTATGTGGTGCCTCAGCATGCACCACAACTCCAAGGACCGTGACGCCTGTCAGAGGATGAAGCGAAGTCCTTGAGGGAGCGTCGCATTAAATTGCTGGCCGCACGGATGTCCGGTCCGGCTCCCTCCCGTCGCCACTCTTCCTCTCGGGATCGGGCTCGTTGCCGAGGTCGCTCCTGCGACCTCCATGCGACAACATGTAAGCGTAAGCACAGGCGTCGCTTATGGAGATCCTCCTCCGATGTCTGTGCCGCTGCCGCCCATTCCTCTCCCACTGTGCCGGGTAAGGGCGCACAGCAGCCTCGTCCTCAGTATCCACCCTTTCTGGGTGTTGGGGCAAAGCGTGCCCAAATGGAGGCTGATTCTCAGGCACTACAGGCTTGTTTTGAGTCGCCTCCGCTCCCTGGTGTGCCTTTGGGTCCCACAGAGGTAGCAGGCACTCATGCCGGGTCTTCGTGTGTGTCGACTCCAATTCCAGAGCCGACGCAACGCCACCGGGGCCATGACCCCGAGCACAGCCCTTCCTCCCTGCCTGTCAGTGCATAGCCCTGTGCTGCTTCCTGCCCCGACGTCAGAGGCGGTGCCGGTGATGACGCGGGGTACTACACCAACCCCGGCACCTCGTGCTTCCTCCAGGCACGTTGCAGTAGGATCGACGTCGGTCAGCGTCCCGGTCGCGTCCTCTGTGGAGGTGTCGACATCCAGGCAACTCTAATGCGGCAGCGGCGTCGATCGACGTCTGTACCGATGTCTATTCCGCTTCCCTTGATGGTTGCTCCCCCTTATCCTCGGGCGGCGATAGGTCTCCAAAGCGGCATCCGTCGATGCCGGTATTACCATTTACACCTCCTCATTTGGAACCTGATGCTTCCCTGGACTCCCCAGATCAAGGAGCCAGGGTGCAAGTGCCCTGTGTTTCCTGGCTTCCAGGTCAGTCTCCGGCTCCTCCACACCTAATGTCTAGTGGCAGGATCCGCCTTCAACTGTCTCCTACTGACTGTTTGTATTCCCCTACACGGATGGCAACTGAATCTAGTGCTGCCTTTGCACGCGCTATTCAGGGGGCGGCTGCTGTACTCTACTGTCAGCCACCTGTGGTGCCTCTACTTTCTGATCTTTTATTGGATCTGCTCCATTTGGAGCCTATTGAAGTAGAACCTTTGCTGCCCTTTGGGGACTCTCTACTTGACATCCTGCGTTGCACATGGTCAAGACCCTCTTTTGGTGACCCAGTTGATCGGGCTATTGCTCGTAAGCACCGCCCTACTCCGGGTCTCTTCACCCACTGGCTCAGGGCCTAGTTGTTCAGGCGACTTTTGATTTACATTCTTCACCCTCTTTGCCAATGTTACCTCCCACCAGGTAGTCTAGGTGGCTGGATGATTGTGGTAGCTGGCTTTTCGCCTCTGCCAGTGCAAGCGTCCAGGCTATGGCTACAGTCTGTGTGTTTGCCCACGCAGCCTCCGCTCTTTGGGACTCGGTTGCAAACCTTCTCCCTTCTGTCTCAGAAGGGCCACGGGCAGAATTGCTTTGTCTTCTGCTGCATGGCCGGAGCATGGCACAATTCTCCCTTCGGTCTTCCCTTGATGCAACTGACTCTATGGGACAGGTCCTTGCTCGCTACAGTCGCTACCCTGATCATTTTCGGGATGCCCTCAGAGATCTGTCGTTCAATGGGGTGGATCTTTTAAACCGCCATGGGGATTCGGCGGTCTCCCATCTCTTTTCCGGGCTGCAGTAAACCTTGGTGTCCTTTTACGGCACCCAACCTAATGTACTGGTTAGTTTTAGTGCCGGTCACTGTTCCTGGCTGATTAGCCATTTCAATGTTCGTTCAGTACAGCTGTTCGGCTGCTTCTCTTGTTTTGCAGTCCTCTGACTGTGTGCTTAGCCCAAGAGGACACCCCTACCAGGGATTAGCCTACCCTGTGTGGGGTATTTGCTGGCATTAGGTTCTGTCTTTGCCTTGGTACGCTCCTAGGAAGCCTCCCCGTGGACATCCTGTTGGGTGCCACTTCTTTATTCCTACTGTGATCCTTGGACAGCATTGTTGGTCAGTCTGTGGTGCATCGGAACCTGACATAATTTCCATAACGTGCGGTGTCTATCTCACACGCTTGGCAGGACACCTTGTTGTCGCAGGTTTTTCCACAGCTGACACCCTTTTTGCCGGTGTGCGGCTTGCCTATTGGTGTCAATGTCAATGTCTTTTGTATAGCGCACAAATCACCAGGGGTCGCAAGGCGCTAGCAACCAAGACAAAGAGACCAGGCGGTGACATGATGTTCAAATGCCTACGCTTTTTGAGAAAAAAGCCAGGTCTTCAACTTTCTGCGAAAGAGTAGATGGTCCGTTATGGAAAGTAAATCCAATGGAAGTCTGTTTCATAGCAAAGGAGCCAGGTATGAAAAGGAACGACCTCCATTACGGACAGTCCGAACACGAGGTTGGACAAGGAGAGGTCTAGAACTGGACTGCAGAGAACGTCCTGGGGCATACCTTTGGAGTTTTTTCACCAGATATAATGGGCCTGTGCCTTGCATTATCTTATGTGTAAGACAAAGGATTTTAAAGCGCCCTCTTTGGCGAATAGACAGCCAATGTAGGGTGTTTAGAGTGGGAGAAGGAGTGCGCGGGGGAGATTCAAGACAAGCCTAGCGGCCGTATTCTGAAGAATTTGAAGTTTAGAGTAGGTCCTGGTTGAGTGCAGTAAACAAGGCATTACCATAGTCCAATCGACTAATGATAAGACCCTGGACCAAAGGTTTCCTAGCTTCTATGGGTAGCCATTTAAAGATCTTACGAAGCAAACGCATAATACCGAAGCAGGTCCCCAACACTTGATTTATGTGGGTCTTCAGGGATAGAGAGTTATCAATTGTAATGCCCAGGTTACGGACTGCAAGCTTGGGCAAAGGACAGGTACCCAGCTCTGAAGGCCACCAATCACAGGTCCAGAGCTGTTCGGCCTTCCCGAATAGGATGACCTCGGTCTTCCCACCGTTCAGCTGAAGCCTGTTTAAGTGCATCCAATCATTGATCTTAATCAAACAGCTCTTGAAACGAGTTTGAACATCAGACTGGTCAGGATCACAAGTCACTAACAACTGGGTATCATCGGCATATGATAGTGTGTCAAAGCCATAAGACCTGATGATATCGGCCAGCGGAGCTAGATAAACATTAAACAGCATTGGGCTGAGGATTGAGCCCTGCGGGACCCCGACTGTTACTGGGTATTAACAGGAGGCAATCCCGTCCACAGAAACCATGGTGTAACGATCTGCCAGGTAACTCGCAAACCAGTCCAGGGCCCTCCCTCTGACACCAATCTCCCACAGACGATGTTTAAGAATGCTGTGGGAGATGGTTTCAAATGCTGCCGATAGGTCCAGAAGGACCAAAATTGCAGATTCTCGACGATCCAAGGCCAGTCTAATATTGTCAACTACTTCAATAATTGCGGTCTCCGTGCTATGAGCCGCACTGAAGCCGGACTGGGAGGGATCGAGGAGCCTATGAGTTTCGAGATGGATCGTAAGACGTTTATTGACTAAGAACTCCAATACCTTCCTAAAGTAGGGGAGCAAGGAGATAGGGCGATAGTTGGCCGGCACGCCAGGGTCGGCTGAGGCTTTTTTGAGAATGGGCTTAACCTGTGCCAGTTTCCACCTTTGCGGGAACGTGGCTTGATTAAAAGACAAATTAAAAACAAAGGTTAAAATATCCACAAATAGTGGTAACATTTTGGCACAGGAGCGGGGAGGAAATGGATCGGCAGGGGAGCCAGACTTAATCCTTCCTAAACTTTCGCTGACTTCAATGCTTGTTATGGGCTCAAACTCAGTTAATAAAGGGGTGTCATTTAATTGTAGGCAGGGGCTGGGTTGACTCACATTGATGTTATGGCAGCCAGAGTCGGCTGCCCGTGAGGAAAATGAGGCATAAATTGTTTTGATATTGTTATCAAAAAACAGAGCAATGGAGTCGACCCAATCTTGAGTAGGTACAAAGGAAGATTGCTCGACCTGGGGAGCAGTGAATTCCTTCAGTATTTTATACAGCTCTTTACTTGAGTGAGCTGCATTATTAATACGCTGAGTAAGATAGATCCTTTTTGCAGATTTAATCTTATTCATATAGATTGAATGATAATTTATATCATTCCTGCGATGCTCGTCAGGCTTAGATTTTCTCCACTGACGTTCAGCGGCCCGACATTTTTGTTTGTCGACTTTTAATGCCACGGTAAACCATGGTGAAGCCTTACTTTTTACTTGGACCCTTGTGAGAGTGAGAACTTTATCAAGGGTCTTTGAGATGGAGGATTCTAAATTACTAACAACGGTATCAACCGCATCCACCTTCACTCCTTGTAAAAAAGGCCCAAAATGCGATAAAGTATCGGTTGAAAGTTTGCGCCAAGGCCGTATCCAGGTGTTTTTCTTTAAGCTGTCGTTGGTGTGCATGGTTGAGGGCATACTAAATTTAAGGATGGAATGATCAGTCCATATTGTCGGGCGAGGAGGATTAATATTTAATTTAATGGAATTTGTAAATATTAAGTCTAAGGTGTGACCCGCAGAGTGAGTTGGTCCCATCACCTTCTGTGTCAAACCCAATGTTAACATAGCCCCAGTAAGATGAACTGTATCGGGGTCAAGCGGCAGTTCAGCATGATAGTTAAAATCACCAAGTAGGATGAAGTTATCTGTCGCTAGTACATGAGGTGCAATAAATTCTAGCAATTGATTGACAAAATGTACCTTCGAGCCTGGAGGTCTATATATCAAAGCCCCATTCCATGATACTGGGCCAGGCATGTCTAAAGCAAAAATTAAGATCTCCAATTGTATAGAGGAAAGTGAGTCTAATACTCTAATTGTGACCGGGGCTGCCGCTGCTACTGCAATACCACCGCCTCTTCCCGACTCTCTGTCAAGCCGTAGCAGACGATATTATTGAGGAAACGCCAAGGCTACGCATGCTGATGACAGATCATGGAGCCAAGTCTCAGTGATTAAGCAAATTCCGGGTTTCTCTTCATCTAGAAGGCTCCAGAGCTCAAGCGCGTGCTTAGGTATGGACCTAGCGTTTAAATATAGGGCCGACAGAGGGTTCAGGGCAGTTTTGGTGGCCTTCGAGGAAAGAAAGTCTGGCACCAAGGGACAGATACAGGCCGCCTCTCCTGTTAATAACAGGGTGGAGCTGCTCATGGGCCACTAAAGGAAGTCGATGAGTACTAGGCAGAGAGTGTCTACTAGGATTTAAGAGATGGAGCTCCAGACTTGAATAGCACAACATAATAGCGGTCTTTACTCACTATTTCCTCCA
The DNA here is from genome assembly GCF_964204655.1 of Triturus cristatus. Classification (NCBI taxonomy): domain Eukaryota; kingdom Metazoa; phylum Chordata; class Amphibia; order Caudata; family Salamandridae; genus Triturus; species Triturus cristatus. Next base: position 261,908,949 of record NC_140580.1, read on the forward strand.
AGAAGTCTGGGCGTCTGGCGGCGTTCAGGCGCGGACGGGTGCAGACGGGCTTGGCTTTGGCGCGCCGCTGCGCGCTTCCGCGCCCTAGGCCACGTAAAGTAGGCAAAACTGGGCGGGGCGTGCTGCTGGAATGAAGGACTGAAACGCTAACCTAATTGGACCGGAAGTAACTCATCAGCCCTAAGCGTAACGAAGATGGCCTCACGTCCCTCCGCATCAATCGCACAAGCCGTGGCGGAACGGGGACCGGCCGATACAAGTGGAAGCAAGTATGCAAAAGAGCAGAAGCAGCAGGTAATAGGTTTCTGACACAAAAGTTTTAAAATGTTCAGGCACAGTAAACTACACAAATCTTAAAAACAATACAATACTATAACAATATGTTTAAAATTTACGGGTCCCTTGCAACGAATTCGCACATAGCGCGTTTGGCTTGGATATAGGAGATGGGGGGTGCTGTTAGAACAAAAACAAGCAGTCACCGACCGGGAGCAGTGTCTGTGGCTGGTGTAACTTGGACGGCCAGCTCCTTCTGGGTTTGTCCTCCAAGGTAGTGAATTAGCAGATGTTCTCTGCTGTGCGTGGTCATGGCCTCCTTCTGGCCACTTATTCTGCAGCGGTTTCCATACTCCCTGCTGTTTCCGTACAGGGGTTTCCATGCTTTTGCTTGGGTTCATGCTGTGCACTCTCAAAGCGGCATGTTCTCCTTGAAATACTCGCTTCTTGGAGTCCAGGACCTTTACATTGCTCTCACTTTTTACACCCTCTATTCTGTCTTGCAGGGGACTGTTGTTCCTCTCGGGCAAGGGGCATGGGTTTCTTACTGCTTTGGACATTGTCCTACTCAGTTTCCTCATGACTGCGAGTAATTTCAGCATACTCTAGACTCTTGTGGGGACACGTTTTCATGGTTTTAACGTTTTTCCTCCTACTCTATATCTGCTCTGTGTTCTTACCAGGAGGATCCATGCAGGCTCTTTTTTGCCTGTGGTGTTTCTGTGGTTCTTGGCCCGGTTTGCTTGTTCCGCCAGCTCTTATGTAGTGCCCAGCTTGTTTGGTGCCCCTTTTTGGGGCCGTTGCTTTCTTGCTATTGTGCGCTTCTGGTCTGCTCACCCTGCGCTTCAGGAGGTCCTTGCTTACTTCGTGTGGTTCCAGTATCCACACGGTATGCTTAGCTAGCTTCTGGTAGGCTTAGGTGCCTTCCGGGCTTTGCTCTTGTCCGTTAAAGCTTGACTGCTTGTCATCTCCCCTTTTTACGAGTTGTGACACAACACAAAGTCCTGGCGTGTCTGGGCCTTCGTACTACCAGCACCTTATGGCTGCAGATTGACATCCTGCCACTGCTGTCACTTGGTGCAGGTTTCAACAGGGCTCCTTTTTGCAGTTGTTACACAGTCGACCGGTGTGCGATGTCTGTCATACCGGTTCCTGTCACAAGGTTTTGCTGCAGGTGACACATTGCTTCGGCAGCTCTCTCTCAAACCCTTGGGTCAGCCCCACTTCTTGCGAAGTCATGACCTCCCTTTTTCCTCCAGCATATCTAGTATATGTTTTCTTCCATGCTTGCACTGTCGGATAAGGGTCAGCCTCTTGCCACTGTTGCCCCAAGTGTCTTTGCAGGTGCAGGCTCTACAGTGCCCTTTTTTTCCACTGTTCTGCTTGGTCGACTGGTAATTGCTTTTGCTTTCTGTCGCCACCTCTGGTCCTGTGGATCCCTCAAACCCTTTTTCAAAGTTACATCCATCTCACTTTGCCACGGTCATCCTGGCTCTGTGCTATCCTTCCTTCAACCCAGGAATATACAACGGGGTTTTTTAGTGCTGTTCTTAACTGCTTCTGGTGCCTTTGCCTCCCAGTGTTTTTCGCTCTCTTTAGAGCTTTATGGTCTGGTGGTTACCTGCGCTACATTACTGTTCTCACTATGGTTCGTCCCAAAGGTTGACCGTGCTGTTTAACTCACCTTGTGGATGAGTAAGTTCTCTCAGGAACTTGGTGGGGTTCAGTCGCAGACCCACCTCCTCCATGAGTACGGCTTTGGTATCTATTCTAAGTCAAGGAATCTGCGGCTAGACGTCTCTATTAGATGTACGAGTTACTTACCTTCGGTAATGATGTATCTGGTAGAGACATGGTCTAGCCGCAGATTCCTTAATGCCCGCCCGTCCTCCCCGTTCTGCGAGGGCTTTCTATACTCACCTCCCTTTAGGTGGCTTGCCTTTTGCAAAGTGATATTCTCTCACTCCAACACAGACTGCTTCGTTCTGTTTCTCTGCTCCATTCAGCACATTCTCAAGGTTAGGTGGTATGTTGATGGCTCCTGTGTTCTTTCCAGCCCTCGGCCTGGATTGTACGGTGTGAAATCTATTCACGCTTTTTCCCACCATCCCTCTCCCCTTCTCCATTGCCTTGTGGTCTTTGCCACTCCTGCGGCCTTTTACTTCAGATCTATTGGCTCTGTACATTTATGGGTTGCAACGTCTTTCTGGTGACATCTTGTGGTGACATCTTGTGGTGATCTCTCTTTATCTTGTGTTCCAGACTTGTTCTCCTTCACGGTTTTGCTTTCTGGATGCGGACTTTCTATCCTCTGCCAGGCTGTTTTTCCACATCCTTGTCTCCATTTAACGTTGATTGAGCCTTCGCTTAACCAGAACATGCTAAGATAATGTACAGTATACACATTTGTCAACTATCAAAGGAAGGTTACTTGTTGCTTTTATTTTGATTAAATGGTTACTGATTTAAGGAAAGCATTTAAAGATAAGTTTTTCTTTCTGCAATTATGCATTCATTGACAATTTCGAATCCACCTGGGATTATTGGTTAATTTAAGTGCCAGACCATCTAAATTTTAACACTGCTTTGTTTTATTGCAGGTGCTTGTTCTTACTCCAACAAGGGAGCTAGCCATTCAGGTGTCCAGAGACTTTAAAGACATTACTAAAAAACTCACAGTTGATTGTTTCTATGGTGGCACAGCATATCGTGCACAATGTAAGTACTGTTTTCCGTTAGGCTGTTTCCATTACTTCTCATTTAATTATACCAAGAATGATATGAATAAACGTTGATTACTGCTACATGATATTAGTTCCCCACCCAATTGGTAAATAAAACACAGCACAAAGCAAAATTACATTTTGCTGTAAGATGGCGATGTACAAGGGGATGGCTGGCACACCCCTGTTTAGTTTGTGCTTTAGTATAAAAATGTTTATTAAATAGCCCGTGTTAAAAGTGTTTTGCTTTGTAAATTGGTTGGTGTTCTTATTGTACTGCTCCGATCTGTGAGCTGTGCTCAAATTTGTAGCCGAGGTAAACTGGTTCAATATTGATCCCTAGGCAAACAACTAAGACATATGAGAGTTTGATCAATAAAGTATCGGGAGCTGAATGAGTCAGACGCTGGATTATAGAGCAACTCCTTAGGATGCATACTATTTCCATCACATTCACTTGTATAACTTTTTCACCCCTCTCTTTGCCGTATTTGCTGACCCAATTACACTATCAATTGCACATGGCAATGATGTGACGCCATGTGCTCCATCTAGGAAATGTAGATTAGTTCCAGAGTATTGTCTGCAATGTGGGGTCAGCCATCATTGGGGTCAGCCATCATGAAATAAGAGACTGATAATCGTTATGGGTTATCTATAGAATGTTTACTCGTTGATACTTCAGTACCGTAATGGGAGCGATTTGGTCTTGGCATAATCTATAATAATCTTGGTGTATCATTCAAAAACCTGGATGTTAAAGATTGATGTGGAAATTATAAACTATGGTTGGCAAGGAACATTAGGGCGTCGGCAGCGCATAGGCATTCTGCCTTCAACTTTCCCACCAGTGGAACCCACAGGGCAAGGGATCCTGCCTAATCCAGCTCCTAGCTGCTCAGCTGGGAGGGCTGACCGTACCTCCGAGACGTGGGGTTCCAGTATATATCAGATCACGCCTCCTTTACCAGAACAGCCACCGCACAAGCAAGGTGAGGGTGCAAAACCCATCTTCCAAAGAAACCCAAACAAAAAACTTGGTTTATTATAGCCTAACACCTTTTTTTGTGTTAAAGCAGTAGATTGCCACATGGTCCTGTAGGTTCTCAGTCTGAACAGTACAATTATAGAACGAGTTGAGGAGCTGCAGATAAGCGCTGTTTATGGGGGGTTCTCTTTCCTGTTTGGTAATTCCCCCGAATGGAACTCTGGGGGCATGGCCTGCCACAAGGCCGGGAAGGCAAGAGGAGAGCCGTTACCTATAACCCTGCTGCACCTTTGAATTGAGGCCAGGGGCCTGAGAGATGTGATGCCACCAAAGCCCTGCTGAAGTCCCGTTGTCCCTTGTTGCAGGATCAGTTCCCTTTTTGTTAGATTGTGCTGGTGTACTGATTCTGAACAAGGGAGCGCTGGCATCCAGTTATGTGCTCTGACCCTAAAGTATAGGTGCAGTTGGCTAATACCTGATTGGCATAGCTAATTTACCAGTTGGTTCATGACATATGGTACTGTGTTCACAGGAACTGTATGGTAAATGGCACCTGTGGACTGCAGTTCTTATTGTGCCACCACTAAAAGTGAAAACATGATTCTAGGCCTGCCACTGCATCCTAGCTGTGCAGCTTTTAAATTGCAAATTCGACCGGGGCAAAAATAAACCCTTTGACAGGCCTAAGCTTTTCTTTTCAATAATTGTAAGTCACTCTTAAGGTAGGCAGTACCTGCCCATTTGGCAGGTTGCATGGCATTTAAAAAGTATGAAGTGTATTTTTTGTGCATTTTACATGTCCCGACAGTGAAAAATCTAAATGGTATTTCACTGTGGCAGGCCTGGCCTCCTATAGAAAAGCACTGGTTTACATTAGAACACTTTATAACTTCAGGTTGGTAATAGCTAAAGCAAACACAAGGGGATTACGGACGGAGCGCTGAAACTTTTCCGACACTCATCCCCAGTCACAGATCTGGGTTGAATCCATCATTGTTCTTTAGCTCACTTCGTCACCTCAGTTCAGACCCAGCTATATGCAAATCAGTCTTGACCCTGTGCCTCATGGGAACAGTCCAGCTCGAACTGCCAAGCCTGGTCTTCCCTGAACTGGAAACAAGCATCCTGGGACCGGTTTCGGGGTGACTCCCTTCATCAGCCAGGCTAGCTTGAAACCAGTGGCAAAGTGAGCAAGGGACCCACATCTGGGCATACCCTGCCAACGTAGAGCGAACAAAGTAAACACAAGGAGATGATGGACGGAGCTGAAATCATGGATCAAGTACTCCAGTTCATGGTAATTTAAAATCCAAACTGGTTGTGAAGTTGGATTTAAGATTACTGTTTTGAAAATGTCACTTTTTTTCTGTAACAAACTTTCTAATAGCCGTCTCAAGATCAAGAAGTTATAGACGTGACTGATGGATATAAGGACTTTCGCGATTTTGCACATATCGTGACATGTTGTTTTAAAATAATTTGCTACTGTTTTTTATTCCTGTTTCTTTTATGGCTGTGATTACAGCCGAATAAAGATTATTATTAAATGGCACATTTAGAAATATGGAACTTTTCTGCCTCAAGTCTGAGGTGGTACGGAGAACAAGATTACACTGGCTCCAATACTTAGACATCACTTGAAAGCAGTATATCACCTACCTTTTCTTTATTGTAGGGTATTGCTGTCTGCTTGCTCTCAGACCCCATTTTTATAATTATTTCTTTAACTTGCTGTGTGTGTGTGTGTGTGTGTGTGTGTGTGTGTGTGTGTGTGTGTGTGTGTGTACCCACCCACCCACCCTTGTTCTTGGGGGCCTGCAAAATAAGCATATTTTGTGTAATTATGACACATTTCGGATAATTTAGGTGTAATTATGCAAATCCTTCAGTGCAAAATGTGTTCCCGCATCCATTTTTGACTCATTTTGCTGTAAAAAAAAAAATAGCATGAAAATCGCAAGTTGCATGAGCAACAGTCACTGTCGTGGCCATATGTGTTATTCCTGGGCGCTCGCAGTAAAATTTTGCCGCAAACGTCCTGTAATAACACAAAATTCCCAATATTACCCTAATTACTCTGGCATCATCTATATTTTGTGCGGGCCTACTTTTGCCCCCTCCTTGCAGCTTCCCCCTTTTACCTCTCCCTGAGCTCATCTTTCTCCTTCGTAATGAGAACTGCAAAATGAAATTAAGGAAAAATCAAAAAAAAATTCGTATTTGGCTTTCAATATTTTTTCTGTGTTTATCCCAGTTGATAGCATTCGAAATGGCATTGACATATTGGTTGGTACACCGGGCCGCATCAAAGACCAGTTACAGAACCACAACCTTAATCTTTCTCAACTAAAGCATGTTGTTCTTGATGAAGTTGATCAGATGTTGGACATGGGCTTCGCTGAACAAGTTGAAGAGATTTTAAGTGTGGCGTACAAAAAAGGTAAATTTAGTAGCGCGTTAATTGTTTTGTGTATCATACATTTTATAGTGAACAAAGAATGCTACTTAATGGTACACCATTTCACATGCTGCTGTCTGTTTTTAATGTTTTAATGCTATTGTCTAAGAAAACCTTTTCTTTTAGTTATTCTCACAGTCATTATTTCTTTTTTCTCAAACTTATTTTTATTTAAATAAAGGTATTCATGATTAGCAGTAGGCACCATTCATACAAGACATACCCAGTACGTCATTCACTTAAATTTTCTAGTGCTTACCCAACCCTCAACAGTTTACCCCTCCCCGCCACACAGAGAGCTCGCAGTTCCAAAGGGCAAAACAGATTTTTCTTTTTGTGCCCACAGCAGCATCCAAACTCTGGTTCAGTTTCTCAGACGAATCCCATGCCAATGGGCCGGAGTACAAGCCCATCTCTCTCTATCTAGGATGACTGGTAACTCTCCCAGAACGTGTAGTCCATCAATGATTTCTACATGCCCTTTAACTATGAATGTGTCCTGTTAAGCTAGCTGGTCAAGCGTTGCAAAGCAAGGATGTTCCAAAGTCTGTGATGCCACAGAGGTGATGAGGGGTCGAGGGGGCTAGTTCTTGCATTGAAATGCTATCACTAGTTTAGACTCCTTCAAACCTAGCACATTAACTGCTGCACATACTTCGGGCACTTAAATCAAATTTGCCTATGGACTCGGAACAAGACCATGGGGTTCAGGGGCATGGCTACCACAGTATCTTTGAGTGCTTTCGCTAGGTCTCACCAGAATTTTTCATTTGGAGCATACCCACCAAATTTGCAAAGTATCCCCGGTCCCACCACATCTCTCCCAACATAACTTTCTGGTTGCATCGTACATGTGGTGCAGCGTATGTAGTGCCAACCATAAAGAAGTTGATAGTGGACCTCTAGTCCCTAATGTACGGCAAGCTTCTGTTTGCATCTGTTTGTAAGGTCTCCCATTCTCAGTCTTTAATGTTGTTACTTAGGTGTCTATCCTGATAAATGATAGGAGCCCATGTGGGCATCGGTAATGAGGTTCCTAAGAAGCATGTAAATTATAGGTTACCCACCTAGGCCCACCGGTTTTAGGATTATGGTCTCCATGGGGTTATCCTTTAAAGCTTCATTTTTTATTGGGGGATTGTGGGAGAAAGTGCCCTCTTTTTGCATGGTCACCCACACTGTTTGAAAACTGTTGATGCACCTTTACTTACCTGTAACTCCCCATAATCCAGTATTTAGGGGCAACCCGAACCTTGCCACCTCCGAATAGAATGGACCAGAAGAAGAGAAAGTACCGAAGAAGCCGTGCTGAAACTAAGAAGAGGAGGATGCCCACTGACTTGGCCCCAGCCCTATCTGCCTGCCACCCCCCCCCCCTCACTTTGAACCTGCTCCAGTGAATTTCCAGTGTGTCCCTGCAGCCAGCAGCTTCAAGAACCTGAAGGACCTGCACTGCCTTCCAAACCCATGACTTTGTCTCCCGGGGGCACCGGATTTGCTCACCAATAGACTTGCCTCCGCCAAACCCGTGAGTCTGCACCCGACGTCCATGGCAGAGTTCGAGTGGCCCAACACTACCAGATCTCCCTGGCGATCCTGACCTGAGATCTGGTTATCTCTGACCTACCTTGACTCTCCAAACGACTCCTGCAGTCTTTCTGGAGTACCCCCGCGACCGGAACTGGTAAAAAAAACCCACCTAAAGACACACCTGCACCCGACGTCCCACGGTCTTGGGTGGCCCAACCGACTGTCACAGCATCCCCAGGCATCCCAACTTACCTCTCCAACTGGTGGTCACCTCCAGAAGTTCTTCGTCCCTGAGCCTGTGTAAGAAAGTGCCCTCTTTCTTGCATGGTATGCCCCCACTTTTTGCTGAATTGCTGATATACTTTGACTGAGTGTGCCCTGTGCTTCTGCCAATCAGGTACCCAGGGCCTGTGTTCCTTCCCTAAACCTGCATTGAAGCCTAAACCCAATTGGCATCTCTGGCCACATGCCAGCCCCTGGTAAATGGTACCACAGGTACCCAGGGCACTGTGACCAGAGAAGGCCTTTAAGGGCTGCAGCACTTATTGTGCCACCCTTAGAGGTTCTGTACCCTGACACTCTCACACTGCCTTTGCAGGTTGTTTGTCTTGGTGCAGAACAAAACAAAGTGTCGGCATACTGCCCTGGCACACATCAGTCACCCCTCTAGCTGGGTGCCCTATGCCAGTGGTGAGGGTACAGGTGCATGAGCCCTGTACCCCTACAGTGCCCAAATCCATTCCTGGACACTAAGTGAAGTGCTGCCATTAAAGAGTATATGGTGCTGGGAGTTTGTCATTACGAACTCCACAGCACCGTAATGGCTAGACTGAAGACTGGGAAGTTTGGAATCAAACTTCTCAGCACATTAAACCCACACTGATCCCAGTGTGGGATTTAATGTAAAATGCACAACAAAAGGCATCTTAGAGATGCCTCCTGAAATTCGACCAACTCCGAGTGACCTGACTGAGTGGCTGCTTAGGCTGCCACCACCAGACATGTTTCTGGACCCCTGGGTCGAGAGCTTTCTGCTCTCGGGGGACCTGAAACCATGCACATCCTGGGACGAGGTGAAAAGCCTCCTCCCCCAGGATGGGCAGGGTTCACGAAGGAGAAGCTTCAAAGGCATGCCACCTTTGTGAGCCTCTCCAGACCATTTGCTGCTTTCAGCAACTGGTCCCCACTGGTTCTACCCCCCACTTTGGGCCAGAGAACCGGCGGGAAAAACAAGTGAGGAAGAGAGGTGTGCCCACCTCTGCCAACTCCACCCCTAAGGTGGGGGAGGCGAGGTGAAGCACAACCTCGAGTCCCCGCCATCTTGAGGATGGGGGACCCAGCCAACCAGGGACAGGCTCCTGCCCCCCTCCCACTGGAGAGTGGCAGAATAGGGAGTGTACCCACCCCAGGGAAGGGAAGGGACCCATTGGTCCCTGCCCTTTACCTACCTGTAACGCCCCTAAATTTAGTATTTATGGGCACCCTGAACCTTCCTTCCTCAGATCCAGCAACAACAAGAAAAGAAGATAAGGATGAAGAGCTGTGCAGAGCTAACAAGGGGATGACGCCCACTGACTTGGCCCCAGCCCTACAGGCCTGTCTCCCCTCGAACCTGCTCCTGCGAAATCCCGGCGTGTCCAGCAGCGAGCAACCTTACAAACCCGGAGGACCTGCCTGCCTTCAATTTCCAGACTGTTTCTCCCGTGAACACCGGACGTGTTTAAACTGCAGCTTCTGGTGCCAGGCAGGAACCGCAAATCCAGCCCACAATGCACCCGCCGAACCCGGCCCGAGCTCGAGTGAATAAACACCACGAGGAGGTCCCCCGGCGATCCTGACTCTAGATCCGGCGACCCCTGACCTGCCACAAGCCTCCTCACGACACCTGCAGCCTCAATCCAGAGGACTCCCTCTACCGCAACCAGCGCGGGTAAGAAAATCCGACGTCCCAAGACACCCCTGCACCCGACACCCCACGGCCTTGTGTGTCCAAACTAACGGTGCCTAACCAACCCTCTACATCCCAACTTAGCCCTCGAAGTGGTGGTCGCTCCTGGAAGATCCTCGTCCCTGAGCCTGCAGTGTTTCTCTGTCCCGGAGAATATCCATTGAAATGAACAGGGCACCCAACCTCAAAACAGCACCCTGCACCCAGCCGCCCTAGTGCTGCTGAGGGTGCACCTTTGGCGCTACTTCGGTCCCTAACTTGCCCTGAGCTAAACCCTAGGAGTTTTGCTCCCACAACCCCGTGGCCTGCTTGCCAGCAGCCACCAATCGGAGCCCTCCTATCCTCCATAGGATAACATTGGGCCTCAACACTCTGCACCCAGCCGCCCTAGTCCTGCTGAGGGTACAACAGTGCATCACTGACCCTGGTAGACCCCCTGAGTCTAACCCCAGAACCCCAACTCCAAAGACAGAGTACTTGCCTCAAAACCGATAACCTGCTTTTCCTCATAGGATAACATTGACACTTTTTCTCCCAAAAAGTGTTGACTTTTGAAAACTAAGAATATTCTTTAAAAATCGTACATCTAACTAAAACGCATTTTCTCAACTGTTTTCAGGAAATCTCCCAGTGCTGAATCTAGGATCCAGCACGGTGTTAGAAAAAGTAATCAGAAAAGTAACTTACCTGCAATTTATTGAAAAAGCCTATTCATTCCAATGTACTGTATTTACTAAGTGTTGCATACTACTGCTCCCCTGTTAATCAAACAAAGTACCATTCCTATTGCATTTTCAAACAGTTCTATATCCAGTAACTAATTACTGAAAAGTATTTAATGCTTACCTGTTCCAGGCTTGCTTGGTTCTAAAAATAAACAGTATATTTTTTGTATATAAAAACAATTGGCCCAGAGTTCAGTTCTTGTGTGTGAATTCATTTGCTGACTGAGTGTGTACATCAAATGCTTTACACTGTCCTCCGATACTGCCTTACTGCTCGACCAAGCTACCACTTTGGAGAGTAAGGTTCTAGCTAACTTTAACCTCTGCCTACCCTTGGACTCTATACACTTTGTACCTCACTTTGGTGCAGTATATATAGCCAGTTTCTTACAGCCTGCAGTCTTTGTTGTAAACGGAGAATCTCCATTGAAATCACCAGGGCACCCCGACGCCAAAACAGCACCCTGCAGCCAGCCGCCGCTGCAGGCGTACTTTGGGTGTTAACTCGATCCCCCTTTGCCTTGAGCATAACACCAGGAGCTTTGCTCCCACAACCTTGTGGCCTGCTCGAGAGCAGCCACCAACTGGAGGTCCCATATCCCCCATTGGATACCATTAGGCCTTAGCACTCTGCACTCAGCCGTTCTAGTGCCTCTGCGGGTGTTTCAAAAGTGCATCCTTGACCCTGGGGAAACACTGGTTCTAACCCCAGAATCCCAACTCCCATAGTACTTACCTGCAAACTGTTAACTTCATTTCTTCCCATAGGATAGCATTGACTGCTTTTCCTGAAAATTGTTTTAAGTGTGGAGTAGGTTTGTATGGAAAATTGAAAAACTGCATATCTGCTAAAAGTAAATCACTTGCCTTTTGTCTAGCAGATGTCTCAGTGTAATATCTAGGCATATCACACTGATTAGCTAAAGTAACTTAAAAAGTAATCTAAAATAAAGTGCACAGTAATCTGTAAAGTAACTAAAATCTAATTTCAAACGGTTTACTTGCCTGTAATTCAACCAAGTGCATTCGAACCTGCATTCAACTGTAAATTAATTGCGTAAGATTTGCAAAGTATTATTTCACTCACCTGCACCAGGCTTGGTTCTAGAAATAAAATAACAAAATAATATTGTGGATACAAATTGGTCTGAGCTCAGTCTTTGAGTGTATAACATAACTTCTTTCCAGAGTGTGTATAACAAATGCTTAACACTACCCTCTGATAAAGCCCTACTGCTCGCCCACACTACCACAAATAGAGAGTAAGGGGCCATCTACTTTTACCTCTGGAGTTCAACTGGACTCTGTGTGTGCACACTATACCTCATTTTGGTATAGTATAAACAGAGCCAGCTTCCTACAGGGATTAAGAAGCTTATGTCAGAATTATGAATAATGAAGCTTCTCTATCACCTATTGAAAGTCTATTTTGGGTTGTGTAAAGGAATTGTCACAACAGAGCAGACAATATGCAGCCATTGTATATTGTTCCTATGTTGGAGAGTTCCCCTTTTTGGCAAATCCATCCCCACTTTTTGCCTGGTATTTGATGTGATTTTGGCTGGAAGTGCACTGGGTTCCTGCTAGCCAGATCCCCTGTGCGAGAGCTCTTGCCCAAAACTGTTCAATTGTGCGCCAATTGGCATTACCTTTAGCGCTCTCTCTAAGTCCCTAGTAAGTGGTACCCCTGGTACTTAGGGCAAGGAGGCTAAAGAGGGTTCCTAAGGGTTGCAGCATGTTTTGTGCCACCCTAAGGAACCCCTCACCTAAGCTATGTGTACTGCCATTACAGGATGCCTGTCTTGGTGCTGACAAAAGTTAGTGTACAGTTTTGGGAAAGAACACTGGCACTAGGGGACCTGGTTAGCAGGAACCCAGTACACTTTCATTCAAAGTTGTATCTAATACCAGGCAAAAAGTGTGTTTTGGAATGCAGCAACAACCCACTCCCTAAACTCTCCCTTGAGAAATTTCCCAACTAGTGCACTCTGTTACCACCGGGGTTGTGCGTCTCCAGATGGGATCCTTGGTGTGCCCTGACCAGGTCAGAGAGCACACTGAAGTTACTTTGTTCTCATTGCTAGTGGCGTAACATTAGCTCCCGCACTGCAGGGGCGACCTCTACGGGGCAGCATTGTAGTGCCATTGAGAGGGAAGCCGTTGCTGTGGTTTAGTCCCTGAAGAAGCTGACATTCTACCCGTTTGGGACTCACTTTCTTGTTCAAACTGACCACAGGCCTCTCAGATAGCTGATGCAAATGCAGGGGTAAAATGCAAAACTGTTTAGGTGGCCCATTTCCCAACAGGGAATGTACTTTACAGTGGAACACGGACCTTTTACTGACAATGCTAATGTAGATGGCCTTTCCAGGTTTTTCTACTTAGACAATGAAGACTGTTGGGAAAGGCTAGCCTCATCCTCTTTCATTGAGAGGTGGGGAGGGTGGTGGTGGGAAGTGTTGTACCCCTTTTTTTGGTCTCGTCTGAGCCAGCGCATGCGCTGCTCTGGCGAGACATTTAGTGACTGGGCTTGAAAAAGCCGACCACAGCTTTTTGTGTGGCATAGAGCGTGCGGTTACGCGCACAGTTACGAGCAGAGGCGCCATCTGGCTTTCCTCTCGCTCTCCCAAGCGCACGCCTCGCTCCGCCTCGGTTTTGCTCGCGCTTCACCGCCCCTCCCCCCCCACCGAGCACGTCGCGCGCGCTTGTCTCTGAGCTTCCGTTTCACCCCTCTCACTGTCGTCCTCTTTTCTTATTCAAACTGCCTCCATTTCTCTAAGCCCTTCTTACTACCTCTCTGCCCCTTAACGTTCTACTCTTTCCATCTCTCCTTTTAAGCTCCCCTGTCTGCCTCCCTCTCTCGTTACCCTCTTCCCCCCCCTATTTTTATGTGGTATTCTATGTAGAGCAGAGGTCTTCAAACTTTTGGATGCCGAGACCCCCCTGTCAACATTTTGAGGCGTAAGGACCCCCTCCTGACAAAAATGTCTAAACCTGTTGACTAAATTGCGTGGGATGAAAATGTAAATGAGGTTATGTGATGCCGCGTTTTTTGGGATAGCATTGCTTCATTATTTTGATATTTGTTACACACAGTAACGCTGAGGAAAGATTTCACCCAATCAGTACCCATTTATAACCAAAATACAGCAATTATCATCAGAAAGATTTAAAGTCAACCTTTGTGAAGGGCCTTCCACTCTGCAGCAATACGTGCTGCCACATTAGAAGCTCACCTGGACCTGACCGGAAGAAGCAGGGGTCCCTTAAAACCCTGGCGGTTTTGTGTAGAGTTAAGCCGTTTACCCATGCAGCTTTCCTCTCACCCCCTCCCTTCCATCCCTCTCTCCTCTCCTAACCCCGGATCCCTCTCTCACTTTGCAGGTCATTTTCTTTCACCCCTTTTTACAACTTCTGAACTCTCCCCATTCAACCTCTCACTTCACCTTTAATCACCTCTTGCCATTCTGTCCTTTCACTGCCCTCATCTCTAACAGTCTCTCACATTTATCTCATGGCCTCTCTGGCCCTGTCACCTCCCGTGCCCCTCAGCACTTCTCATTCACCTAGTCTCTTCATTCAAATTTTTGTATATTTGTATCTTACACCTCTCCAGTCCCCCCATTCCTCTTTCACATCTCCCCTTTGTTCTAACAGAAGCCCTCACCTTTGGATCACACTCACTTCTTGCGTGTCCACACTTCTCTTCGGCAATTCACATTTCTCCTCATCCCTGACCTCATTTTGGGTGCGGATGCAAGTTCAGAATGGGATGACTGAATGTATGATTACTGATGGGCTTGTTTGAGTGAGTTGCATATTGAGTAGTGAGGGGGACAGGTGAGTGAAGTGTCACATGAGTGCAGGAGGAGTAGTGTACTCGTGTGACTGCAGGTTGAGGTATAGTGTGAGCAGGACAAGTGCATTTTGAGTGCAGAGTGATCACTGTGAGTGCAAGGTGAGCGGGTGAATGGTGCAAGTGCATGGTGATCAGTGTGAGTGCATTGTGATCACTGTGAGTGCAAGGTGAGCGTGACAAAGGGCGAGAATGAGGAATGAGCTGTCTGAATGCAGGGTGCATTCCCAGACCCATGAAGTAACTCAGCATGTTATTGACGGGGGCGTAGACTTTAAGATCTAAGTTAAACTATTGCGGCATTAATCCGGGATCGAGGGTGAAGGGAATAAATAATGTGCTGATCCTGCAACAAACTTCCAGTCCTATGGTTAGGGTTACCAGCAGATTATTTTGATGGCCCAGTCGGTACAAAAAAAAAAGCAGTCACCTAAAGCGGTATTTTCAGCGCTTATCTGTGCATACTTCCCAGGGCCGGCTTTAGTGCTGGTGGTGCCCTGTGCGACAATGTTTGTTGGTGCCCCCCCAATGACCACCCCCACCACGGATTCTCTCACTAGCACCCTTTAACAGTGACCAAGTCTCCATAACCCCACACTCTCAGATGCATTGAATTAGTTGTATAGTGCCACTCATACCAGTGTAGGGTGTCCGAGCACTTTGCATCACACACACATTACACAGAGACAATCAATCATAAGTGTGTAAATCAGTGTATAGGAAATGTTACATAAGCCAAAGGACTAAAAGTATAGGAGTCACATGTCATCCATACTGGTAGGCAGTATAGTTCAAGAGTGCTTGGTGTGGAGAAGCACAAACTCAGTCGAAAAAGAAACAGCATAGTTGGGAGTTTCCTTTAATAATAAGAATTGATTTCTAGCCAAATTAACCCTTTTTGCAACATTAATCAATGGTCTAATAATGTATTCTTTGTAGTGTGCATGCTGTTCTAGGATGAAAGTTAATAGCTCACTATTCTATATTAGGACTTTAAGTTATAAATTGCAAGTAACAAAAGGATGTCTCTTTTGAAAGCAGTAACCTGCTGATCTCTTCACATCATACACACTCTGTAATCTACTTGGTACAGGTTCTTTGCAGCAGGCATATTAACCCTCTGCACTAACTTCACCTAAGTCAAAACCTCAACTATACAAAATTCTGATCTCTCTCCAGGAAGATAATTAATCACACAAGTTATCTTGACATTTATGTGAGGCCTGATAATTGCCGGGGAAAGAAACGCAGCAGGTGCTTCAAAAGCACAATAAACTTTCACACACGGCGCCCCCAGGAAGCCAACTTTGTATTCCTTTCCATGAAATGCATTCTCACACTACGGCAGTGAATGTAAAATCCAAATGTAAGGAATAGGCACAGTGAGGACCCAGGGGGTACTGGAACCAGCAAAAAAACCTAAGCCTCTAACCAGTTTACAAAGGCATGTTAAAATGCAAATGGTCTTTAAAGACCTGTGAAAAAACACGGGGGTGCCGGAGATAGGAATACAGACACTGCCCAGCTGAGCCCCCAGCAGCTCAAGTTTCACTGCAGCAGCCCGGGCTGATGACACAGGACGGGGAAAGTGTGGGGGGGGGGGGGGGGCTGAAGCCCTTGGGCCTGGGCAGAAGTGTGACTGGGAAGGCGCGACCCCCTTTGCATCACTCCACGGCCCCCCTGGGGGTCACGCCCCACAGTTTGAAGACCCCTGATCTAGAGTCTCACACCCCTTGTTTGCCGCTCTGCCCTTCTGCTCGTTTGCCCGCTGTCATGGAGTTCAGCCACGGCTGGTGGTACTGCCGGTTATTGATTGTGGCACCTTCAGACACCGATTCTTTGTGTTGCTGCTGAAGAAACACTGACACAGAATCCCCTCTTTGAGATGCGTAGCCCTTCCGCCCCTCGCTCCTTCCTTCCCTCACCTCCGTCAGCCCCTCCTCCCTCCATTGTGTGCCGGTGCTGGTCAGAGCCCGGCGCGTGCTATGGATGGAGGGCAGAGAGCTGCACGCACAGGCGAGATCCCCCGGACGCCCCAGGGACCTTGAGATGTAGATCCTGCTGGTCTTGAGGCTGTGCTGTAACTGCACCTATGGTAACGAACCCTGGCCTTGGCTTGGACTCCACCCCGCTTCTGTGGCGATGCGTTTGTTATTGGCCATTTTCGCTGAGAGTTTGAATGGCGAACTCCGGGAGGCTAGACTCATGTGCTTTAAAGGGATCCTAGAGGACAGGGCTGAAGGAGAGACTTGCTAAGCATTGTTTCTGCGCTATTATTGCTAGTACTGGCAGCTGTAGGAAGCAGCAGCGAGGGGGCGGGGTTTCTCCTCTAACCACTACATTCCTGTATGCTGAAAAGGGGGGTCGCATGAAAAGGATGACCTGGTTGCATGGCTTTGAGAATTTTTGCTGACCTAGTCATTTGAATCCTGCAAGTTTGAAAAATCCTTGTGCCATGCTAGTGCTTGCATTTGGGCTCCAGGCGCTTCAGACCTGGTATATGCACAGCAGCCTGTTCGTACTGCCAGCCTCACGCTCTTTATTAAAGCAGCAACGCATTTGGCGTCAATTGTGTTGGTTATTTATTTTTAGTGTTTTGTTTTAGGTTTTTCAAGGGGGGCCCCTTTTAATCACTGGAAACGCGAACAGTGTAAAACTCTGCAATGTCGCTGTTCGGATAGTGATAGACAGGTGCCATGGCGCGAGGATAGGAGCCCCGCCCCCGGAGCTGTGCACTATTCATATCTGGTACAGAGGGTTGTGTAGAGTGGCAGCTTTCTGACAAAACCACAGGTGTTCAGTGCATCTCCTTTAAGTCTTTGGTGTGCTCTCACTGTCGCTTACATTTCTTGAATGTCTGTTTTGGTAGACGTCCTGCTTTAAGAGAGGAAACTGATGTGGTAGTACTTTTGTGCAGCTTTGGACGCGTTAGTGGCGCTGTACAGGTGTCCAGGCGCTGTCGGAAGCGTGCTCTGCTGGCGGGAGAATGATGAGGAAAGCTGTCCTAGAGTGGCTTGGCTAGGCACGTTCGCTAGTGGTGCCGGCGCGTGGAAATGGATAAGTAGGAAGGCTCTCAGACAAGCTCACAAAGGGACAGTGTGGGGGTAGGGTTAGGGTACAAAGAAAAGCCAGTAGGTTTGGCGAGGACTTCCAGCAGTTTAGCTTTGTCAATGCTTGCGTTGTCATTTGTTTAAAAAAACCTTTATTGTTGGCGAAGGTGCAGGGCCTTAGTCAAACACTTTGTCACTTTCCCTCTTTATTTCTTTCGTCTCTGCGTATGTCTTCTTTCTGTCTTTCTCTGTCTCTCTTTCCTCTTATCTGTCGTTCTCTCTGCCTCTGTGTCTCACTTCCTTTTCTCTGCCTACTTTCCAATCTCTCTCCTTTTCTCTCTCCTTTTCTCGCTCTCGCTCCTCTTTTCCTCTCACGCTTGCTCTACTGAAGCTGTTTCCTATTTAAAGACTGTCATGGGACTTGAGGTGTCGGTATAGTAAATCTGACACACTGTGGAAATCTCTACTTCTACATTTAAAGGAGGGATCACTAGCCTTGGCTTGTCCCAGGTCACTTGGCCCTTTGATAGTAGGAATAGGCAGATGCATAAATCTGATAGGATTCTGAGTCGTAAGAGATGTATTTGGGCACAGATGGAGGAGACATGTTGTCCTCAGCTATGTACACATTTATTCTCTGTTTATTGTTACTGACGTATTTTGCAATCCGTGAGTGGAGGGTGGGGAAGTGTCTTGTCACTATGTAGGTATATCTTTCTCCTATGTGAAATGTCATATAAGCCAGTGACTTGATTTTATTCAATGTTGGGAAAACTTACAGGACATAAAAACATATGGCTTTTCCCCCAAAATATATTTGTGCTGTAAAATTCCCCTTTAGAGGTAATGACCTTTAAGCCTGTTTTAAGGCATGGGCGGGCTTCTTGGCCAATTGCCGAAGGCCCCCATCTTTTAAGGCCCACCCTGTTAAAGTGATTAAAACAGAAGACTATCTCTCGCTCTTTCTTCTCTCTTTCTGTGTGTTATCATCTTCCCCTTACCCCTTCTGACACGTCCTTTCTCTACCTAGCCCACGATTCTCAACCTCTCTATCCACCTCTCTACCTCACCTACATCTTGCTCTATCATCCATTTCCCTGTCTTGCTAACCCTTCTTTACCTCTCTACTTTCTGTCTGCCTCCCATTAACTTACTCTTAGCGCCTGTTTGTTTTGCCTCTCTACCTCCCACCTCTACTCAAATTTGCCTTCTTCATCTCTCCCTCTTGTTGTAGGTTAACTCTCTTTACCTGACCAGAGACTAAATCCCTGCCCTTCTCTCTAACTTACTTCTCTACATACCACACTCTGTGACTAGCTGTCACTTCTCTATACCACCCAATACATTTCTTTCTCTGTCGCACCTTTCTGTCCCATGTCTCATTCCTTTACCTAAACACTCACTTGTTACCTGTCTATTTATACATGACTACGTACCTACCACACTATTGCTCTACCTTTAAACTCTCTGTACATCACACCTCTTTCAATAAACCTTAGTGCCCCACAGCACTTACCTCTCATGACCTCAACTTGCCACCTCTCTCCGATCCTACCTCTAGATCTCTAGCTCTCAGCTCTCTACCCCATTTCTTCTCAAGTCTCTTGCTCGCTCTCTCCTTTCTCTTCTTTCTGCATCTTGCTGCTCTGTTTGCATCTCATCCCCCTTCATTTCTCTTCCATTTACTTCACCTCCCTCTTAATTTCATCTCTTTATCTTGCCTTTTCTATCATTTTTGCCATCTATACCATACCTTTCTCTACCTCTCGCATGTCTTTATACCGCTCCATTCTCTTTCATTTCTCTCTCTGCCTCTCAACTCACTGCCTCATCTCTCTTCCCCACCTCTCTTCCCCACCTCTCATACACTATCGAGCCTCTCAATTTACCTCACCTATTGGCCTTCTATGTCTTTTTGTTGATGTCCTCTTTCCCTCACCTTTCCCATTATTTTATTTCTTTCTCTCTCTATAATGCTCTCTACCTCTTCCACTCCATCCATCCCTCCCTATCTCCTTCACTGTTTCCGTTCACTCTCTCTGCTTCCAATGTCTCGCTCGTTTAATAGATCTTACCTCTCTCGCTCCCTGTTTCACCATTCTATACTTCTCCCTCGCCCTTCCTCTGCATTAGCCTCTTCTCTCTACCTCATCTGCACCTCTTTTCTCTCTACTTCTCATATCTTTCTATTTTTCATCCCACCGGCTCTACCTGCCTCTCTGCCTTGCTACTTTGTTTACCTGACCTGTCATTCTGTGCTTCACCTTTCTATTGGTGCATTCTCATTATAACTCACCTCTCTTCCTATCTTATTTCTCTCTAGACCTTGCCCCTCGGGTTGGCACCTTTCTTACCAGCCTACGTTTAAAACTGCATGCCAGGCCTCTAAAAACAAGCATTGGCATAGCCAATAAGTCTTGCCTTTGGGACCTTATACGTTTTTAGCCATGCAACAGCTGATGTTATAGCACCAAGGTTATTGTGCTACATAACTAAATACTTATAAGGTCCCAAAAGCGAGACCTATGCTTGTTTCATATTGGTATCCCCATCTTTATGCCACTGGTAATGTTTTTCGACTATTGTGCACTGTCCCTGCTAACCAGGCTCCAGTGCTTTTTCCCTAAAACAAGGTAAATGTTCTAATTGTAACACTATTGGCACCTTCTTTGGCACTCCTGTAAGTCCCTTTTTAGTGGTGCCCCTGGTACCTAGGGCATGGGTACCAAAGAGGGTCCCTAAGGGTTGCAACATGTATTATGCCACCTTAAGGGACACCCATTCAAACTGCATATACCCTGCCATTGCAGACTGCGTGTCATGGTGCAAACCATGAGTGAAAACATGACATAGAACACTCCCTGTGTGCAGTGCCAAAGTCACTGCATGTATTATTTGTAAGTCACCCATGCAGCAGGCCTTCTAGCCTTACGGCAGGGTGCATTGTATTACATGTAAGGGCATATTTGCATGAGCAGATATGCCCCTGTGCTGTCTAGTTTAATTGCTAGATGGTACAAGTTAACATAGAAGCCATCTTAAGTATATGTACTGGATACTAGTCATTACGAGTTCCCTAGCTACAAGATGGCTTTACTGAAACCTATGATGTTTGGTATCAAACACCTCGTCTTAATAAATCTGCACTGTTACCAGTGCAAGTTTTATTGTGACCTACACCAAGAGGGCACCTTAGAGTTACCCCCCAAGAAACCTACCACTGTCTAGGGTCCTGGCTGACTGGTATTGACCAGCGTGTCACTACAGACACAAGTTTCTGATCTCCTGCAGGTGAAAGCCCATGCTCTTTGAGGCCAGAAACAATGCCTGCTCCGGAGGAAGGTGTTCACACGTCCTCTAGCATGATGGCTAGTGATTTAGCATATCGAGTCCAGGTGCTTCAAAGCTCCTGCTGGCTTTGTGACCCTGGCTTCCCCCAGACCGGGGAGATGCCACTCCTTGCCCTGAGGCCCCTGTGGCACCAGCACAGGTGGATAATTAGATCTGCAAGTAAGTGTATTGCACCACTAGGCTAGTCTCATCCCTATGTTGTGCAAAAGTTGGTCGCACACTGCTCGTCACACCAGCAAGTTGCCCCAAAGGACTGTGGTAAATGTAGTGGCGACGGCGGGTACGCCTATGCCACGATGTGTAAAAAGAACAGTATGTGTTGCGTTAGCCATCCCTGGACACGTGTTTCGAGGTAGTTGCCTCTCGTCAGCAGGGAGCAGGTCAGTGTAAAGGGGTGCCGTGTGGACTGCCAAAATGTAATTCAAAACAGGTCAAGTACCTCTCATGGCGCGCAGGTGCAGATCCAAGGATGGCTAACGCAACACATACTGTTCTTTTTACACATCGTGGCATAGGCGTACCCGCCATCGCCACTACATTTACCACAGTCCTTTGGGGCAACTTGCTGGTGTGACGAGCAGTGTGCGACCAACTTTTGCATAATTTAGTCTCATCCCTATGGTGGGCTGCCTGATGTGCTCCACGAAAGGAGGATTCCACCATCTTGCTTTTGGTGGAAATATGAGCTCTGGGACAGGGTTATGCCCACTCCCCTCAGGAAGTGGTCATATAGGGGGTGTAGTGACGCTAAGGGTAAGTGACCCATTGGCTACTACCCTTTACTCCCCTTAATGCCCCTAAATAGATTATATAGGTTGCTGCGTGAAACCAGGAACTCGGATTCGTCTGACTCAAGAAGAAGGATCGAGAAGAGCAGAAGTACACAAGAACAGTGGTCTATTTGTGGACTTGGTGCTAAACCCTGCCTGCCTGCTCCTGTCTCGACTGTTGCAAAGACCTAAGTCGTCCTGCAGCTGCACACCCTCTAAAAGCCTCGGAGGGCTGCCAGCACTTTGCCTACCCGTCAGTGTCCTTTTGAAGTGGAGGATCCACTTGCCTGCAGGCACCGACGGCAACGTCCGGTTCACCGATCTACTGACCACCAGGTCCACCGTCGCATCAGCTGCCCAGAAAGAAGTCGCTGAGCTTTAGGATTCCCAATTCGTGTCTCTGCCAAGTTTGGAGATGCCAGAACCCCAAGGAGCCTCCGTGCACCAATACTTGAGGTACTGGAGATAGTTGCAGACACCAAGGCTTGTTTGTGTTCAGTCAGAACTTCACCAGTGGCCAGCTCCACATTGGAAGTAGTCTTGCTGTGTATCTTCGCCTCATCTGCAGGTGCACCGAGAACCGTGGAAGTCTTAAACTCGTCAAACTGGATAAAATACCTGTGCCCGCTGCCAGAGTCCAATGAAACCAACGGTGTCTCTGTGGTCCTGAAACCCGCAAGAACGGAGCACCCCTGTGGGTTCTGCAGGACTGTTGCCCCCCCCCCCCCCTTTCTGACAGGTACTTTTCCCATTCACTGTAGCTTGTAGTATTCGAGGCTGCCACTGCTGAAAGCACCTCTGCATCCAGATACCCCAGGGTAGGTAACCATTAACTCTTGGTGCTTTCTTGGACCTTGGCCCCTACTTATCTTTTAGTCCAGAAGAACAGTCCTGTAAGTAGTTTGCAAGTGACACTAAGGAGTGTTTCTCCCATAGGATAACATTTCCACGTTCACGGCTTATGCCTTAAATCTGACAGCTGTAATTTTCTACTGTTTCTACTAAATAATTTGATAACGTCTAAAGTACTTACCCAATCACAAAGATCTTGGTGTCTAAAATTGATATAAAAAATGTATTTGTCTAATTTGGTCTCGAGTTTCTTCGTGTCTCATTTGACTCTGTGCACAACAAATGCTTAACACTATCCTCTGAGAAGTCTAAATTGCTCGCCCACACCACAACAAACGTGTATATTTGGGATTATTTAAGCCCTGTAAGCCAATAAGGGTCGTCTTGAATTTCTACATAGTGTACCTCATTTTGGTTCACTGTATAAAAATCCAGCTTCCTACACCATCTAGGAAAGAATGTGATCCCAGCTTGGACTTTTTGTGTGGGGTTCATAGTTTTCATGGAACTCTATCACCAAACACAACATGTGTGAGGATCATACTCTTTTTAAAGTTGTTAGTTTTGGGTCCAGAATCACTCAGTATTTATCCAGTATTAGGGTATCTTTCATAGATTCACATGCCTGAATCATTCCCCGTCGTCGGGATGGGAGTCACCGGTAAATAACAAAGCAATGTCTAGAAGACATATAGAGAAACAGGCCCCCAAAGGGCCCTAGCTTAGAAAGCTATCCACGTCCTTATGTAAAAAGGACCAAAGTTTGGCCAGTAGCCAATCAGCTAGCACCACCTTCTAGAACCCTCCTGGAAGGAGCCCTAGTCCCTCAGATTTTCTACCGCACGTCGTGCTAAGGGAGTCTCCACTGAGCTCTGCTCATTGCTTCTGGTTTCTAGTGTTTTCTACTCAAAACTTTCGGATTTGTCATGGCTGATACTCCTAAGAAAGGACTCTTCAGATCCTGTGCTTCCTGTGGGAAGAAAAGGCTCCACGTGGATGATCAGTATAAGGACTGCCTTTATTGTCTGTACCCCAGCCACAGTGCCAAGGATTGCAAGGTATGTCGTACCTTTTCATCCAAGACCCTGAAGGACAGAGAAGGGCGTCTTTTAATCTGGCTACAAAGGCTGAAGGACAAGGACTCTGTGGTGTCCTCTGAGGAGAGTGAGAGTTCTATTATGTTCGAGGCATGTGGGCTGCTGAATTCATATCTGTGCATAGATCGCCACCTAGTGTTGGGTCCGGATGTTTGCACGTTGTTGTCCTGGAAGAGTCTTCGAAGTATCCTGGGATAGGTGACTCCTCCCCTGGACTACAGTGCGCATGGGCATCCTCTCCATCCTCAGATTGTTTTTTTCCGCCATTGGGTTCGGATGTGCTTATCTTGACTCAAGTTAGGAAAAACTTTTTACAGGCCAAAAGGCCTTTAGTTTCGCGTCGGTACTGTTCCCGATAGGTATCGATAGTTATTTGTTAGTTTACCAACTTCAAGAACAACTTTTTCGCATCATACCCGACCATCGACCCGACATCGACAATGGAATCGAGGACACCATTCAAGCGGTGCCCTGTATGCAATGCGAAATATCCCCATGTCGACGTCCACCCGGTGTGCAACAAATGCCTTTCGCCGGATCACGACGAGTCCACATGTATGGCCTGTGCCCGATTCCGATCCAAGAAGACTCTCCGGAATCGACGAGCAGCGAGACTCGAAGCGCAGCAAGCGGCACCGGCCCCGACCGACATCTTCAACGCCGAGAACGAAGATGTGGAAGACGTGGAGAACCTACCCTCCAGCCCCGCTTCCGAACACGACTCCGGATCGGAAGACGTCGAAGAACAACTCTTTCACAGAGACGAAGCCGACACCGAGGTAGGAGACTACAATGAGGCCTTAGGGGCCGAAGAGAGTAGCTCCGGTGACGAGCAAGGCCTACCCGTACAGACTGTGGATATCCCAGTGCGTCAGTCTATGGCTCCGGTCGAGGGATCGCCTTCGGGCCTTACCCAAGACCTATCCCGCATTTCTTCGGCCCCGCCCTCTGGCCCGGCCTCGGACATTCAGCGGCAGCCATTACTACCCAAAACGGCTGGTTTCCCTTCAACCTAAAGCCGTATCTGTTCAGCAGAAACCGAAAATGAAAGTGACACTGGTCGGATCGAAGCCCACCACACCTTCGACGCCAGCCAAACCCGTCGGCACCGACCGCACCAAACGGGACTTCGGTGCCGAGCTTGCAGCAGCCGACGTCGGCGCCGACACAAGGAAAAAGACCATTGGTACCGCCAAACCGCCTCGGCTCCCGGCACCGAAACAATCGGCTTCGGCCACAAAGGTCAAAATGGCTGCTGTGTCTCACACCACTTCGAAAGCAGCACCGAAGGCACAATCATCGACGCCGTCGACAGCTACTACCTCTCCTCGACTCGATGACCCCGTGGCACCGAAGAAGTCCACGTCTGCCTCAACAGAACCGGTCGGCGCCAAGGATCCCTCGGCGTTCCAGGTGCGGCAAGTTTCAGCGTCCTTGCAACGCATCAAAGACAAGGCAGCCCTCCAGGACACGTCAGGCTCCGAGCCGAAAAAGGCTCAAAAAGCTTCTCCGGCACCGGCCAACATCACTTTTGGCCTGCCACCATCCACGGCGCCAAAACTGTTCGAAATCAGAACACGTGTCACCCACACCAGGATCACACCTGCAGAACACTCTCCTACGGAGACGTCGCCATCACACATCATCGATGCCGCAACCGGCAGAATGATGCTCCACAAAAGGAGGATAACTTCCGAGCCAGCTTTGGACTCCTACCGGATCCCACTAAAGAAAAAGCTGCCAGTGGATTCGGAACCAATTCTTTACGAACCTCTCCATACCTCTCACCAAGATCCACAGTCCTTCTCTCCGACACACTCCGAAACCGACGTTTTGGAAGACTACATGGGTGACCACGTCCCCTACCCCGGAGAAATGGACCCTGAAGGCCAACAGGACCCTGACCAAGCTTGGGATGACCCTGTAGACTCGGGCGCACCTATGGATACACAGGACACGCAGCTATATGGCGCAAAAACGTCTCCCACAGAGGACACTGCCGCATTCAATGCCCTCATTGAACGTGCTGCGGCCAATCATGGTGTGCAACTCCACTCTGACACCATAGAGGACGATTTTCTCATGGATACTTTCGCATCCTCAGAAAGAAATATCAAAACTCTACCCATGTTGAAAGGTGTCCTCAAACTAGCAAAGGACATTTTCAAAGAACCCACCAGGGCAAGAGTAATAAACCCCAGGATCGACAAATCTAGGTCGGCGCCTGGGGACCCTACCTATATTAGAGGCCAGTTGCCTCTGGATTCCATAGTAGTCGCGAATGCTCGTAAACGGGCGCACTCGCAGACGACTGGGGATGCTCCTCCCCCGGACAAAGAGTCCAAGGTGTTAGAGACCTCCGGCAAACGGGTTGCAGCCCAAGCAGCTAACATATGGCGTATTGCCAATACTCAGGCGCTCCTAGCTCGCTACGATCGCGCGCATTATGACACATTAGAAACCTTACTACAACATCTCCCTGACCAATACAAAGAGGGAGCAGAGATCCTCATCAGAGAGGGACAACTCCTCACGAACGCATCCATCAAGTGTGCACTGGATGCCGCAGATACAGCTGCCAGAGCCATAAACACTAGCGTCATGTTACGACGACACGCCTGGTTACGAATCTCCGGATTCAAACCTGAGGTGCAAAATAACATCCTCAACCAGCCGGTCAACCCAGACTACTTATTCGGGCCAGAGGTTGACACCACCCTAGAAAAAATAAAAAAGGACACAGACACTGCAAAGTCCATGGGGGCTCTCCAAACACAGACCTTTCGGAGTGGCTCCTTTCGTCGCCCCGGGAATAGAGGAGCAGGCAGAGGACAGGGGTCACAGCAAACCTACAACAAGGGCAACACACAAAGTACCTACGATAAAAACACCCGGGGTGGGTATCGTGGCTCCAGCAAAAAGGGCAGAGGACGTGGATACGGCAATACCAGGTCCTCCCCCAAGAACAAACAGTGACGCCCTCTCCCTTCCTCCCGACCACATAACACCTGTCGGGGGAAGGCTACAAAGGTTCCTGTCCACGTGGAACTCCATCACCACGGACAGGTGGGTCAAAGATATTATCAAACACGGTTACTGCCTAGAATTAACCTCGACTCCACCCACAATACCGCCAAAACACCGTCCTATGTCCTCAGAGCACTTAGCGCTCTTACAGCAGGAAGTGCTAAGTATGCTGGAAAAAGGCGCAATAGAGGTCGTACCCGTCCACGAGCAAGGTACAGGGGTGTACTCCCTGTACTTTTTAATACCGAAAAAGGACGGGTCACTCAGACCTATACTAGACCTGAGACCCCTCAACCGCTACATTCTCTCGGAGCATTTCCACATGCTCACCCTGCAACAAGTCCTCCCACTGCTCAAACAGGGAGACTTCCTGGCCACACTAGACCTCAAAGATGCGTATTTCCACATACCCATTCACCCCTCACACAGGAAATATCTCAGGTTCACTATTCAAGGGCAGCACTACCAATTCAAGGTTCTTCCCTTCGGCGTGACAACGGCGCCCAGGGTTTTCACAAAGTGCCTAGCTACTGTGGCTGCACATTTACAGAGGCAACACATTCATGTCTACCCCTACCTGGACGACTGGCTTGTTCAGGCAAAGTCAGCCCAGCAATGTGCCAGCCACATGTCCCGCACCATTCACCTTCTTCACAGTCTGGGGTTCTCACTAAATTACCCAAAATCACATCTCCAACCCGCACACGTACAACAGTACCTAGGTGCGACCATAGACACTCTGGCGGCCACAGCTCAGCCAAATTCTGTGAGAATCAACAGCATACAAATGCTGATTTCCAAGTTCAAACCACAACACTCCCTTCCCGCGCGAGTGTTTATGCAGTTGATAGGCATGATGGCCGCCTGCATTTTCATAGTCCCACTCGCGAGACTACATATGCGCCCGCTTCAGGAGTGCTTAGCACGTCAATGGAATCAGGCTCAAGGGCAACTAAAAGACCTAGTGTTGGTGAGCGGTCGGGCATACAACTCTCTGCATTGGTGGAATCCACAAAACCTTTGCAAGGGCCGACCGTTCCAAGAGCCAGTTCCACAAATAATACTGACAGCGGACGCGTCTCTCCCAGGGATGGGGAGCTCATGTACTCAATTACACAGTGCAGGGACTATGGACAATACAACAAAAGAAGATGCACATCAACCTTCTAGAACTGATGGCAATCTTCCTGGCAATGAAAGCATTCAAGGTACACTTGTGCAACAAAGTCGTGTTGATCCGGACGGACAACATGACCGCCATGTACTACATACAGAAGCAGGGAGGAACACACTCTCCACAGTTGTCTCATCTGGCTCAGAGCATGTGGAAGTGGGCCATTCAGAGGAACATGTTCCTCATGGCGGAACACCTCCCCGGCAAGGACAACCAGATGGCGGATCTGCTCAGCAGACACAGCCACCAGATGCACGAGTGGGAGTTACACCCGTCAGTACTCCAGCCGTACTTCCAGCAGTGGGGTCATCCAGAGATAGACCTCTTCGCCACAATCGAAAACGCAAAATGCCAAAGCTTTGCCGCCAGGTTCCCACATCCGCAGTCGCAGGGCAATGCGATATGGATGAACTGGTCCGGCAGATTTGCGTACGCTTTTCCCCCAGCACCATTGATACCGCTGGTGGCACGCAAACTCAGACAACACTCACTGACGCTCGTCCTGGTTGCTCCAACGTGGGCACGCCAGCCATGGTACACCACCTTTCTCGAACTTTCCGTGGTGCCGCATCAAAGGCTGCGGATCAAACCCGCGCATTTGACGCAGAACCATGGAGAGATTCAGCACCCAGATCCGGCACAGCTGAACCTGGCAATCTGGCTCCTGAAGTCCTAGAGTTTGGCTACCTAAACCTGCCACCTGACTGTATGGACATCATTAAGGAGGCCAGGAGGGGGGGCGTGGCCAGACGCCGATGTAGGAGGTCGGGAATCTCGGAGCTCCTCCGCGGCCTCCCTCGGTTTCAACTATCCTGAGTCGCTGGGGGAGATCCCTTTCTCCTCACCCCAGTAGTGGAGACCTGGTGGCTGCCTGGCCGAGCCAGTGGCAGCGAAGTCGCCCTGGTGAAGCTGTGCGACCGTGTGAAAGTCGCGCCGCGCTGGTGGTCGGGCAGCCCAAGATGGCGGCCGCGGGTCGCCGCTGAAGTCTCCGTCCCCTTCTGCCCCTCAGCAACGGCGCGGGGTCTGGACCCGTAGTGAGGAGCCTGGCGGTTGAATCGGCGGCGGCGGATGAGAACAGGGGTGCCCGAGGAGCCTGGTGAGCGCGGCGAACGGCGGACAAGGGTGGCTGCTGCCTGACCCTAAGATGGCGGCTCGGAGTGGCTGGAGCAGAGCGAGCCACTGAGGACCGGAGCGAGCGGTGAGGTACACGAGTGTGGGCAGACGAGGGAGCGGTGGCTGGCTGCCTGGCGTGGACCGGAGCATAGGGGAGGCCTGCTGGGACTGAACTGCGGCGATTGGAGGGCTCCTATATACTAGCGGCGTGTAGAGGGGTGGCCCCCATTGCCATTGCCACTGCAGCGCGCTACAGGGGACGATGTCTAGCTGTGGGCTTGGCTCCACGAGGCTGAGTGGTACTAATCGACGGCTGTCCCTTCCCGTGGTCTTCGAGGTGGACGCATAGGGCTGCAGCACGGGAGGTGCTAGGCCTGCAACCACCCTTTCGCCCAGGGACCACGCAGCGGTGAGACGTGGAGGAGGTGCGCTGCAGTTACTCCGGAGGAGCGCGGCAGCTGGGGCTTGCGGACAGTGAGCTGGGATGGCCTGTGGAGTGCAGTGACTGGTTGGCGGGCCCTGATATTGTGGAGGAGGTGCGACGGGGGGGCTTCGTCCACTGAACTGGCCCAGGGGAGGTGTGGAGTCGGGGCCGCGGCTGGTCCAGATTGTCAAAAGCTAGTGGGGAGGCTCAGCCCTTCGGGCACCGAGGGACCTTGGCCTGCTGTGGCGTCCTCGTCGGCTGGATAGACTGCTCTAGCCCGCATCTGCTGGAGTGGGTGCACTTGAGAGGCCCCTGAAGTGGCGCCTACGATGGGTCGGCCGTCGAGGCGAAAAGGGTTCGCGGCCCTACAGGACGACTAGGGGGAGCACCGGTCGGACGATGAGGGAGTCGGGGCGAGAGCCCCTGGTGCGGAGATCCCGGGCGGCCCCTCCTTGGCGGATATCATGCAGGCCATCACAGCTTCCAGGGAGGCCCTCGAAACAGATAGATTCCATTGGAGTGGACCTGGCATTGTTGAAAGACGATCATAAAAAATTGAAGGATCGGGTGAAGGCGACCGAGACGACGCTCGAGGAGGTGCCGGATAGAATGACTGCCTTGCAGAGATCTATGGCGCAGATGGAGGGTAGAGTACGAACTCTGGAGCTGCGTGCTGAGGACAGTGAAGGGCGTGCCCGAAGGAACAACCTCCGCATAGTGGGGGTCCAGGAGCGTGAGGAGGGGGCTGATGCAGTCCGATACCTGGAGGACTGGCTTCGGGCCGAGGTGGCCCCAGAGGGGTTGTCTCCATTCTTTGCCCTCGAGAGAGCTCAGAGTCCCGGCGAGGCCTCCCAAGCCGGGTGCACCCCCAAGACCGATGGTGGTGCGACTGCTGCATTACAGAGACAGAGATCTTATCCTGCAGAAGGCTCGAGAGAAGCAGCGCTTGCAGATTGGAAACTCTAGGGTGATCTTCCAGGATTTTACGCGGGAGGTTCAGAAGCAGCGGACCTCCTTTGTGGGTGTTAAGAGGAAATTGCGGCAGCTTCAGGTTCCTTACGCCATGCTCTTCCCGGCGAGGCTGAGGGTGGTGGATGGCTCTCGCACGCTCTTCTTCACCGCTCCGCAAGACGTGTGGAGCTGGTTGGAAACTCGCCCGACGAACCCGGGCCGGAAGTCGCCGGTGACCGATGAGGGGAGAGGAGCTTCAGCTGCTGCGAGTCTGACAGGGGCGCCCACGGCGCCGGATCCACGCCTAGAACGGGACAGAGCTGTGCGGGCAGTGGTAGAGATCAGTAGAGGTAGCAACAGCCCGGCCTCAGTTTCTTCTGGTCGAGCGAGGGGAGGTTCACAGGTCTCCCTGGATGGCAGCACGACTGGGGATTCTGACACTGAGCTCCCGGTGGTAACCCCGCAGACGGCGGAATTGTTCGGCTGAGCGGAGACTGGAGGGCAAGGATGGTCAATTTGTGTTGCAACCCGGAACTGAGGAGTGAGGGGGCAATGACCCATTACGTGTGGGGGATTTGACCCTTAGTGACTGGCTTTAATGGGGCTCCCACAGGGCTGTTGCTGGTCCTGATATATGTAGCGGGGGAGGGCTGGCGGGGGTTTCTGAGTTCCACTTTGGGTCTGCGCACGTCTCACTTTCTAAGCTGACAAGGTTGTTGTTTTTCTTAGTTTGGATGGGGACTAGTTTTGGAGAACCTATCCTGGGGTGTGGGAGTTGGGGAGCGTTGGGGATTTGGGCATGGGGGGGGTGGGACCAAGCATGTCGCAAGGGGAAATTGGATGCATGGTGCTAATGCTGTCGTGTCATGGCTGCCGCCGTAGGGATTAAGTGTCTCTCTTGGAATATTAGGGGGATGCATAGTGTGTCTTGCCGCCATGAGCTACATGCCTACCTTCGTCTACGAGGGGTGCAGATAGCTCTGCACCAGGAAACTCACTTGAACAAACAAGAGGGGCTGGCACTGCAGCGGAGGTGGCGGGGACAGGTGTTCTATACCACATATTCAGCCTATGCCAGAGGGGTGTTGATCTGGGTGCGGGCGGGTGTGCCGTTCCAGTCCACTGGGCAGGTGGTTGACCCAGAAGGCAGATACGTGATAGTGACGGGGCGACTGGATGGTAGGGATATTGTGCTAGGAAGTGTCTATGCCCCCAACACAGACCAGGCTTCCTTCTTTGCGCGTCTCTCTGGGGCTTTGGCCCCCTTGCTGACTGGCTCGGTGCTCCTGGGGGGTGACTTTAATTGCATCACGGATGTTTGCATGGACCGTTCCCATCCCCCCCTTGTTGACTCCCCTGTGCGTAGGATGGCAGAGGCCTGGAAGGATTGGCAGAGACAGTGGGGACTGACTGATACCTGGAGAGCGCATCACCCGGGGGAGAGGGATTATTCTTATTTCTCTTCAATGCACGATCTCCATGTTCGCCTAGATTCGATCCTTAGCTCCCCTGATGTGCATGGGGCAATGGTGCACAGTGAGTACCTGGCCCGGACAACCTCGGATCATAATCCTTTGCTGACAGTCCTACACTGGTTGCGGGATCGGCCGGCTATTCCCACGTGGCGGCTTCGACCTGACACGCTGGAGGATCCAGTGTTTCGTGCCACCATTGGATCAGCTAGAGAGGACTATTTTCGAATTAACGCCTGTACAGCGTCATCCCTGGTGGTAGAATGGGACGCCTTTAAGGCTGTGGTTCGGGGGCGATGCATTGGTGAGGTGGTGGGAGTACGCAGAGTGTTACTGCAGGATGTCCAGTCGGCAGAACGGCGGGTGCGCGATAGGGAAAGGTTGAGACCGGAGCGCCCGGAAGAACAGGCGGGGCTTCTTGAGGCTCGGGAAGAGTTAGCAGTCCAGATTGAGAAATTGCGTTGTTTTGACTATAAAGCTTACATGGACAGGGCGCATGTGGAACGTGATAAGGTGGGGGCATTGCTGGCCTGGCTGGCCAATCCGGCCCGCAGGGGGACCCCAATAGCAGAACTGAGGGGGCAGGGTACGGAGGTACTATACACCCAAAAAGGCATCAATGACCACTTCTTACAGTACTACGCAGAGCTATATCGGAGTGGGGCGGGCCCTGGTTGTCCAACAGATACAGAATTTTTGCCGGGTGCGGGGCTCCCAAAACTTGTGGCGGCAGATGCTGAGGCGCTGGGTCGGGATGTAGAAGCGGGTGAAGTACGTAGTGCCATAAAGCACATGGCTAGGAACAAAACCCGGGGCACCGATGGACTCCCCATCGAGTTCTATGCAGCGTATGCAGATGTGCTAGTACCCTGCTTGGTAGCACTGTATAATGGGGCGCGCCGAGAAGGGACCCTCCCTGCTACCACGCGAGAAGCCCTCATAGTTCCCCTTCTTAAGCCGGGTAAACCTGCTTGGGAGCGGTCCTCGTATAGGCCGCTGGCGATGCTCAACCTCGACTACAAGATTTTGAGTCGTATTCTGGCTAGTCGAGTGATGCCCCATATGTTGCAACTGATCCATGAAGATCAGGCTGGGTTCATTCCCACCCGCAATACTGCAATGAATGTACGCAGACTGATGCGCATCTTGGGTTCTGACTCCTATGACAAGGAGGAGGCCTGCATATTTGCGGTCGACATTGAAAAAGCTTTCGATAGCCTGGAGTGGCCTTACCTCTTTGATGTCTTGAGGGCTTTTGGGATGGGGGAACGTTTTGTTCAATGGACGGCGCTTCTTTATAGTGCTTCCACTGCTAGGGTGCGGACGGGGGGCTTGATATCTAGTGCATGCGCGGTCGGTCGGGGAACGAGACGGGTGCCCGCTGTCCCCCTTATTATTTGCACTGGCAATGGAGCCCATGGCCGCTCATGCTAGGCTGGGGCAGTATTTTCCAGGGCTACTGGTCGAGGGACGAGAGCAGCACATAGCATTATATGCGGATAACCTACTGCTCTTCTTGCCGAATGCTGGGGAGGCCTTACAGGGGGCGCGGGGTTTGCTGGAGACGCTGGGGAGGGTGGCGGGACTCCGGGTGAATTGGACCAAGTCTTGCCTATTTCCCACGGGCCCGGAGGGGTTGCTACGCCAGGGGGATGTCCCATGGGAATCCCGGTGTTTGCCTTACTTGGGAACCAGGATCTATCATGATCCCGCTGATTTGTTAGAGGGTAACGTGGGGCGAGCGATAAGAAGAGGGGCGAAAACCTGCTTTGAGTTTTGGGGCACTCTCCCATTGTCGGTGGCCGGCAGGGTCGCCTTAGTGAAAATGGTGATTCCGCCCAGATTGCTTTATTACTTTGGGACTCTTCCAATCTGGATTCCGGGAAAGCTATTTGCTCAGCTGACCTCGTTGATTACGGGGTTCATCTGGGGTGCGGGGAGACGGAGGGTAGCGCTGCTTACTCTACAGCGTCCTAGGAGTGAGGGAGGCCTTGCATTGCCGGACCTGGAGTCCTATTACCATGCTGCGCAGCTCCAGTGGTTCATGAAGTGGGTGGCGGGGCACATCAGGCGTCCGGAAGAACAGGGAGGGGCGGATCCGAGCTGGTCCCAATTATCGTGCGTGCTGCTCCGGGTGCCGATGAGGAATGCCTCACTTCCTCCGGACTTGAGGGTGGTTCGACAATGCTGGGCGCGGTTGGCCAGGAGGGCGCGTGAGATTATTCCCTATGCACCTGACATCCCGTTGCGAATGTGTGAGGCGCTACCCCACGGGGGAGACTGGAACCGGTTATTGGCCTGGGAGGAGGCGGGAGTTATGACATTGGGAGACTTGTATGAGGATGGTAACCTGCTACCTTTTGACGACTTTAGGGAGCGGCATGATCTCCCGCGGGGGGACTTCCTATTCCATGCAGCCTTGACTGCGGCCGTCAGAAAGCACTGGCGGAAGGGGATGATGGAGCCGGACACATCTCTTGCCTGTCAGTATGTAGTGATGGGAGCGGGTGTCTATAAGGCGGTGACTTGCCTTTATAGGCGGATTACTGGTGATATGCGGCGACCCCTGGCTGCCCTGCGCGTCAAGTGGGAGGCGGATCTGGGAGCGCCTCTTACGGACAAAAACTGGGAGGAAATCATGGAGCGTCCTTGGAAGTGTACACGAAATGCACGCTTCCAGCTTATACAGTTTTATATCTTTCATAGGGCATACCTTACCCCTCACAAGATAGCTGAGTACTTTGGTGGGCCAGATGCTTGCCCCCGATGTGGTTATAGTGGAGCGACTTTTCTACACATGCTCTGGGACTGTCCGCAGGTGACAGGGTTTTGGGAGGAAGTGGCGACGCTACTCCTGACGGTGACAGAGAGGGACTTGGAGGTAGGCCCGGGGGTCTGCTTGCTACATGGCTTTCCGCATACAGCAAAGACTAAGATCACCAGTAGGTTTATTTATCTAGGGCTGGTCCTGGCCAAGCGGGAGATTACTTCTCATTGGAAGGCGCGGCAGGGCCCTAATTTCTTACGGTGGGCTAGGGAAATGGAGAAATGGGCGGGAAGTGAGGGGACTTATAGATTGTGCTTGGCTCGACGCAGTGACAATGAAAGATCGCACGAATGGGCCCGGGCATGGATGGCTCTCCTGGACTTGTTCAAATGTTTGGTTATGGGGGATGGGGTTGATCCGGTGGGGGATGACGGGACCCCGGTTCCTTGAGTGCACTATACAGGGCTTCCCCCCTCTGCTCTTGCGGTACTGTCTGTTGGGATTGCCGGGAGGCGGACTCGACGGGTGGTGACTGAGGTTTTGATGTACATGTACTTCTGATAGGTACGGGCGACATGCTTGGGTGGGTGGGTAGGGAGGAGGGGCTTGTTGGGGGGGATGTTGGGAGATGGGGTGGGGGGTATTATGGCTGTCTCGCACACTCATGGTGGATTACTCCTGTGGATGCACTACCTAGTAGCACGGACATTATTGGGGTGAATGCTGTACAGATGTAGCTTATGTGCTGGGGTGATTATTGCAAGATGTCCTGATTTGGCTGGGGGGAGGACTATGGGGGACGGGGATTGACTGCATTTTGTTCTGTGACCTAATAAAGTTTGTTTAAAAAAAAAAATTTAGGAGGCCAGGAGACCCACTACCAGAGCTTGCTATGCAGCCAAATGGAAGAGGTTTGTCATTTATTGCAACAACAATGACATTAACCCGCTAGACGCATCCATACAAAACATAATTTGTTACCTCTTACACCTATACCGATGCAATCTGGCATACACCTCAATACGTGTCCATTTGACCGCAATATCAGCCTATCTCCAGAACAGGCAGCACCTCTCTTTATTCAAAGTGCCGGCCATAAAAGCATTCTTGGAAGGACTCAAACGAGTAATTCCTCCAAGCCACCCACCAGCTCCAATGTGGAACCTCAACTTGGTCCTCACACGCCTGATGGGTCCACCCTTCGAACCTCTGCACTCATGCGAGATTCAATTCCTCACCTGGAAAGTAGCTTTCCTAGTAGCAATCACTACTTTAAGGAGAGTTAGTGAACTCCAGGCACTAACCGTTCAAGAGCCATTCATACAGGTTCACACAAACCGGGTCGTACTACGTACGAACCCCAAATTCATGCCCAAGGTCATATCGCAGTTCCACATGAATCAAACTATTGAACTGCCTGTTTTCTTTCAAAACCCACAAACTGTCGCAGAAAGAGCACTCCATACACTAGATGTAAAGAGAGCCCTCATGTACTATATCAAGTCCTCAACAGCATCTTCGTTCAATGGGGCACCCCTTCTCTGGACCTATTCGCCACCCAGATCAACGCCAAATGCCAACACTTTGCAAGCTGGCATCCCCAACAAGGGTCTCTGGGGAATGCCTTTTCGATAGCATGGTGCAACGTCTTTGCGTACGCCTTTCCGCCGTTTCCCCTAATTCCCAGGGTGTTACGGAAGATGAAAGTGGAGCCCTGCACTCTGATATTGATAGCCCCAGCTTGGCCACGGCAGCATTGGTTCACGGAGCTTCACATCCTCTCCCTGGAACCTCCAATCAAACTGCACCCGTTTCCATCTCTGCTAACGCTGCACAATCAACAGGTTCAGCATCCGGATCCAGCGTCTCTCAGGTTATCGGCATGGCTCCTGAGTACAGAGAATTCCAGGGCTTAGACATTCCTCCGGATTGCAGACAAATCCTAGCTCGAGCGGATAGCACCAACAAGACATATTCACTGAAATGGAAACGATTCTGCATATGGTGCAAAACAAACTGGTTGCACCCTCTTTCTTCAACCCCGGAGCAGATTTTACCGTATCTCCTGCATCTCGCAAAATCCGGTCTAGCTCATGCCTCCATCAAAGTACACCTAGCGGCGATATCTCACTTTCGGAGGTCCTCTACAGGTCCATCTTTGTGGTCTCACAGGCTTATCAAACAATTTCTTAAAGGGCTGTTTCGAACTTTTCCTCCAGTGAAGCCTGTACCACCGGCTTGGCATCTTAACACGGTTTTGGCTCCGCTCATGAAACACCCGTTTGAGCCAATCCACAGAGCAGACCTTAAGTATGTCTCTTGGAAGCTTGCACTCCTGCTGGCCCTTACCTCGGCAAGATGGGTTGGAGAACTACAAGCGTTCTCAATCCAGGACCCTTTCATTCAGTTCAAACGGGACAGGGTCATCCTTCGGACGAATCCGAAGTTTATCCCTAAGGTTCCGACTCAGTTCCACCTCAATGAACCTATCCTACTACGTTCATTCTTCCCGAATCCACAAACGGGGGCAGAAAAGGCTCTTCATTCATTAGATGTTAAGCGCTGACTCAAGTTTTACATTGAAAGGACTAAAACATTTCGGAAGTCTAATCAACTTTTTGTGGCATACAGTAGGCCTAGAAAAGGACTACCGCTCACCAAACAGAGCATTTCCCGCTGGATCTCTTCAGCCATAACCTTCTGTCACCAACAGGCAGGATGTCCACTGCAATCAGCAGTTCGTGCCCATTCTACAAGGGCGATGTCTACTTCCATGGCACTGTTTGCAGGAGTGTCCATGGTGGATATTTGTAGAGCGGCCACATGGAAGACGCCGCATACATTCACCAGGCATTACTGCCTGGACACGGAGATCATGAAGGATGCTGCAGTGGGGCAAGCTGTACTCCGTCATCTATTTCAATAGAGGTGAGCCCTTTCCTTTTTTCATCCCACCATCCTGGTCTCTTTACGCACATTTCACACTGTTATGTTGGCATTACTTGGGTTATGGTTCTTTGATACTTTATCTTTCACATGGATATGTTATTATCTAGTGACTGTATATTTACTGTGCCTGCCAAAAATGTGCTTTGTATTGCTTACTATTCTGATTCAGGCATGTGAATCTATGAAAGATACCCTAATACTGGATAAGGAACGCGTTACTTACCTGTAACTGCGGTTATCCAGTATTGGTATCTTTCATAGATTCACAT
Source organism: Triturus cristatus (assembly GCF_964204655.1). Classification (NCBI taxonomy): domain Eukaryota; kingdom Metazoa; phylum Chordata; class Amphibia; order Caudata; family Salamandridae; genus Triturus; species Triturus cristatus. Next base: position 261,946,719 of record NC_140580.1, read on the forward strand.
GCAACCCACCCACCTCCCCTGGAAGGGCTCTCTTGGATCTCTCAGTGACACAACTACTTAGCACTGTGCTTACGAAAATCTGAGGGACTAGGGCTCCTTCCAGGAGGGTTCTAGAAAATGGTGCTAGCTGATTGGCTACTGGCCAAACTTTGGTCCTTTTTACATAAGGACGTGGATAGCTTTCTAAGCTAGGGCCCTTTGGGGGCCTGTTTCTTTATGTCTTCTAGACATTGCTTTGTTATTTACCGGTGACTCCCATCCCGATGACGGGGAATGATTCAGGCATGTGAATCTATGAAAGATACCAATACTGGATAACCGCAGTTACAGGTAAGTAACGCGTTCCTTCTGGGCTATTGTCAACTCCACAGTAGATGGTAGCCTTCAAGAAGTCCATGCAGCATATCTTTAGTCGGTATCCATCTCCCTCTGGTGCAGCTTCATGCCACACTGTGGCCTCGTACTGGATTACTGCCAGCCTGTCTCCCCAGTGCAGTCTGTACCCTCGAGACCCTTTACCAGACCTGTACCAACTCCCATACAAACGTCCACACTGGCCCCAAGATGCATGCTGCTTTCTGTCACACTGATGCAGAGAGAAAAAAAACCTGTTTGAGGCATATGAGCTGCAGAATTCATACTTTTGCATAGATCACCATCTGGTGTTGGGCTTGGATGCTAGCACCTTGTTGTTGTCTTGGAAGAAGTCTTTTGTAGTCACGAGATAATGACTCCTCCCTTGGACGATAGTGTGCATGGGCATCAACTCCATCCTCAGATTTTTTTTTCCGCCATCGGGTTCAGATGCAACTTCAGTACTCCGTTTTGGTACCATGTGTTCGAGGCATATGAGCTGCAGATCACACACTGAGGATAAGATCGCCATCTGGTGTTGGGCTCGGATGATTGCAGGTTGTTGTTGTCTTCGGAAGAAGCCTTTGGTCACGAGGTTGGTGACTCCTCCCCTGGACAACAGTGCGCATGGGCATCCACTCCATCGGCAGATTGTTTTTTTTCCGCCATTGGGTTCGGATGAACTTTTTTCCGCTCCAGCAGAAAACTTCTAGCAATACTTTTAAATACTTAATCTTCATTCCATCGACGTCGAACTCAACTCGGACCGGTTCCGCAAGCGGCTGATGGACAGGACACCCTTCAAAAAATGCCCCCAGTGTGGAGCGAAGTTCCCCCACAGTGACCACCACGAGGTTTGTAACCTCTGCCTGTCGCCGGAACACAACGAGTCCACCTGTCCAGCTTGTTCCGCTTTCCGTTCGAAGAAGACCCTCCGGGACCGAAGAGCTCGACGCCATATTATGGCCAAACCAGCTCCAGAACCGGAGGACATCTTTGCTCAAGATGTTCCCGAAGACGACACCGAAGATCTCGAGATCGTGTCCGAGGCCGACGATTCCGATGACCTCATCACTCCAGGGCAGCGTGTGAGTACCACCCCCCCTGCCCCTGCCCCATCCAAAAAAGCATTGGTCAAGACTCCGCCAGCTGGGCCCAGTCGCGACCGGAAATCCTCTTCAGAAGCCCCGCCCTCGGGCCCGGCTCCGAAGACATCTAAGCCTGTGGGTGGCTCGGGCTCGAGCAAACCTCACCTGATTGTGCCTTTAACACCCTCGGCACCCAAAAACCCACTGTCGGCACCGAAACAGGCTCCAAGACCGAAATCTCCTTCGGCACAGAAACGTTCCTCGGCACCGAAGTCTCCACCGGCACCGAGACGTTCTTCAACATCGATGCCTGAAAGTCCATCGGCGCCGAAAACTCAGTCGGCGCCGAAAACTCAGTCGGCGCCGAAAACTCAGTCGGCGCCGAAAACTCAGTCGGCGCCGAAAACTCAGTCGGCGCCGAAAACTCAGTCGGCGCCGAAAACTCAGTCGGCGCCGAAAACTCAGTCGGCGCCGAAAACTCAGTCGGCGCCGAAAACTCAGTCGGCGCCGAAAACTCAGTCGGCGCCGAAAACTCAGTCGGCGCCGAAAACTCAGTCGGCGCCGAAAAAAGCTCATAAAGACCCGAAGCGGACATCGCAGACACCACCTTCGGAGCCAGATGAACTTTTTCGACCAGATCCTACTCAAAAGCGGATCTACGTCAATCCTAACACGGGACATGTGACTGCCATCCCATATAAAAAGCGGAAGCTGGACACTACACCTCCCCCAGCTCCCATACGGAAAAAGGACTGTGCTACTTCACCACTTCGTCCTTCCTCTCCTGTTTTACCTCCTAACCCGTCCCCCCCTCCTCCTCCTGATTCTCCTTTACCTTTACCTTTACCATCTCCCTATCATTCACCTCCTCCACAGGATGATAATGATGACTTAGGGGGAGGGGCGGACCCTGATTTATTTAATGATCCTGTTGATCCAAACGACCCTTTTACGTTCCCAGACCCAGCACCCATGGATGACTGGTCTTATCCTATACCTGACATGCCTGACCCCACTACCTACCCCTCCAAGCCCTCCCCTCCTGATGACCACCTAGGGTTTGGCCAACTTATAAATAGGGCAGCAACATTCCACGGCGTCACAATGCACACAGACGCCCTTGAAGAGGACTTTCTCCTTGATACCTTTGAGCAGTCACAAAATACTGTTCACATACTGCCCATGATCAAAGGGGTTATAAAGCATGCTACTGAAGTCTTTAAGGACCCTGTTCGAGCTAGGGTTCTCAACCCACGCATCGAAAAAAAGTACCGACCAGCCCCGCAAGACCCTGCATACATTAAGGCCCAGCTCCCTTTAGACTCCTTAGTCGTATCAAATGCCAGGAAGCGCGCTAACTCACAGACAACTGGAGAAACGCCTCCCCCAGACAAAGAGTCTAAGCTTTTAGAAGCCTCAGGCAAACGGGTCGCCGCGCAGGCGGCTAACCATTGGCGTATTGCGAATACCCAGGCCCTGTTAGCCAGGTATGATAGAGCGCATTATGACCAACTTGAGGACCTTATGCAACATCTGCCTGAACCCTTTAAGTCCCAGGCCTCTGACCTCATCCAAGAAGGCAAATTAATATCTAATGCCTCCATTAAATGCGCCTTAGATGCAGCAGACACTGCTTCTAGAGCGGTCAATACTAGCGTCTTACTCAGACGACATGCCTGACTCCGTATTTCCGGTTTTAAACCGGAGGTTCAAACCGCAATTCTAGCTCAACCTTTCAACCAAGAGCAGCTATTTGGCCCTGCAGTGGATACTGCATTAGAAAAAATGAAAAAGGATAATGAAACTGCCAAGTCTATGGGAGCACTGCAGTCTCCTCAAAACCGGGGTTCCTTTCGTCGCTCCTTTTATAGAGGAGGCTCCAAAAACACATCAACTGAGACCACGTCCACCTTTAAAAATTCTGGACAAACATCCCCTAACAGAGGTTATTTCCGGGGAGGTTATAGGGGAAACAATAACAAAGGTCGAGGGCGGGGCAACAACAACAACACCCGCACCTCACCAGCCACCAAACAGTGACTTGCCACCACTCCCCCCAGACCATTCCACTCCGGTCGGGGGGCGACTCCAACAATTCCTACCTGTCTGGACTTCCATCACCACAGACAGGTGGGTAAGACAAATTATCCAGTCTGGCTACTGCCTCGAACTCATACAATCCCCCCCAAACATACCGCCCAAACAACGTCCAATGTCCTCGCATCATCTCTCTCTCCTCAAACAAGAAGTTCAATCCCTGTTACAAAAACATGCGATAGAACCAGTCCCCCTTCAACATCAGGGAAAAGGGGTATATTCTCTATACTTCCTCATTCCCAAAAAGGACAAAACACTAAGGCCCATACTGGATCTCAGACTACTAAACCAGTATATACATTCGGATCATTTTCACATGACCACTCTCCAACAAGTCCTCCCACTTTTACAACAGGGAGACTTCCTCGCCACATTGGACCTCAAGGACGCATACTTTCACATCCCTATGCATCCCGCTCACAGCAAATATCTACGATTTGTGGTAGATGGGCAACACTATCAATTTACAGTTCTCCCATTCGGAGTAACAACGGCACCCAGAGTGTTCACCAAGTGCCTAGCAGTCGTGGCAGCGCATCTCAGAAGACAACAGATCCATGTCTTCCCCTATCTGGACGATTGGCTCATAAAAGCCAATACATACCAAAAATGCGTTCTCCACACTCATCGCACGATTCAAACTCTCCACGATTTGGGATTCACTATCAACTACCCCAAATCCCACCTACAACCTTCCCACTTACATCAGTATCTAGGAGCAACCATAGATACATCCAAAGCCATTGCCTATCCCAGCACTGCCAGGATAGCCAGTATACAAAATCTCATCTCTCAATTTCAAACTCATCCATCTCTTCCAGCAAGAGTGTTCATGCAGCTCCTAGGCATGATGGCGTCATGCATCTCCATAGTCCCACACGCGCGACTTCAAATGCGTCCCTTACAGGAATGCTTAGCACAACAGTGGAACCAAGCTCACGGACAACTTACCGATCTGGTGTTGGTGGACAGTCGCTCACTTCGCTCACTGAAATGGTGGAACACCATCAACCTGTCCAAAGGGAGACCGTTCTTAGAGCCTCTTCCACAAGTTGTGCTAACTACAGACGCATCTCTCACGGGGTGGGGAGCCCACCTCCTTCACCATACCACTCAGGGCAGATGGACCAGTCAACAAAAACTGCTCCACATCAACCACCTGGAACTCTTAGCAGTGTTCCTAGCACTAAAATCCTTTCAAATTCACCTAAAGAACAAAACTGTCCTCATACGCACAGACAACATGACGACAATGTATTATATACAGAAACAGGGAGGGACACACTCTCTCCAACTGTCCCAACTGGCACAGCAAATCTGGAGATGGGCAATTCCCCAAAACATCTACCTGTTAGCAGAACATCTCCCAGGGATCCACAATCAAGTGGCCGACCTCCTAAGTCGCCACACACAACAGATCCACGAATGGGAACTACACCCCAAGGTTCTACTCCCCTTCTTCCAAAAGTGGGGACAACCAGACATAGACCTGTTCGCCACTCCCGAAAACACAAAATGCCCAACCTTCGCCGCCAGGTTTCCACACCCACAGTCGAAGGGCAATGCCCTATGGATGAACTGGTCAGGCAGATTTGCGTACGCCTTTCCGCCTCTCCCACTAGTTCCATTTGTGGTACGCAAACTGAAACAACAGTCACTAATACTAGTGGCTCCCACTTGGGCACGTCAACCGTGGTTCACCACACTTCTGGAACTATCTTTAGTTCCACATCAAAAGCTACGCCTCTCCCCGGATCTGTTAACCCAGAACCATGGAGAAATCAGACACCCAGATCCTCAAACACTGAATCTAGCGATCTGGCTCCTGAGGTCCTAGAGTTCGGTTACCTCAATCTCCCTCCAGACTGTATGAATATCATAAAAGAAGCCAGACGCCCTACTACTAGAGCGTGTTATGCCGCTAAATGGAAACGATTTGCCATCTACTGCGCTAATAATGACATACATCCATTGGATGCTTCCATCCAAAACATCATTTGCTATCTACTACACTTGCAAAGATGCAATCTAGCGTATTCCTCTATACGTTTACACCTAGCAGCCTTGGCAGCCTACTTGCAAAATAGGCAACACCTGTCCCTTTTTAAGGTACCAGCCATCAAAGCGTTTATGGAAGGTCTCAAAAGAATTCTTCCCCCAAGATTGCCACCTGCACCAGTGTGGAATCTCAATGTGGTTCTAACAAGACTCATGGGTCCCCCATTTGAACCTATGCACAAATGTGAATTGCAATTCCTAACATGGAAGGTAGCTTTCCTTATCGCAATCACTTCCCTGCGCAGAGTAAGTGAAATACAAGCCCTTACACTTGAGGAACCTTTCTTACAACTACACCGTAACAAAGTGGTTCTTAGGACAAACCCTAAATTTCTTCCAAAAGTGATTTCCCCTTTCCACCTTAACCAATCAGTAGAACTACCGGTCTTTTTTCCAAATCCAGACTCGGTAGCTGAAAGGGCCCTACATACCTTAGATGTCAAAAGAGCCTTGCTTTATTACATCGACAGGACAAAACCTTTTCGAAAGACAAAACAACTCTTTGTTGCTTTCGCGCCACCACACAAAGGCAACCCGATCTCCAAATCAGGAATAGCCCGGTGGATAGTTAAATGCATCCAAATATGCTACCTCAAGGCTAAACGTACACTTACAGTTCCCCCTAGGGCGCACTCCACGCGTAAAATAGGGGCTTCTATGGCCTTCTTAGGCAATATTCCCTTAGAAGACATTTGCAAGGCAGCCACATGGTCTACCACGCATACCTTCACTAAACACTATTGTGTTGACGTGCAGGCCAAACAACAGGCCTCCGTGGGCCAGGCTGTCCTAAAAACTTTATTTCAAGCTGCTGCAACGGATACAGGCGACCACCGCTAAGGGGAGCACTGCTGTATAATCTATCCTCAGTGTGTGATCTGCAGCTCATATGCCTCGAACGGAATATGCTACTTACCAGTATGCATCTGTTCTTGGCATGTAGAGCTGCAGAGTCACACACGCCCGCCCGCCTCCCCGGGACCTGTATCTGTTCCAGCATCCGTCTTACTTGGACATTACACATGGACATCCTTTCTTTCTTTTCTATATACTCCATCTTTTCCCATCATGGCGAAAAACAATCTGCCGATGGAGTGGATGCCCATGCGCACTGTTGTCCAGGGGAGGAGTCACCAACCTCGTGACCAAAGGCTTCTTCCGAAGACAACAACAACCTGCAATCATCCGAGCCCAACACCAGATGGCGATCTTATCCTCAGTGTGTGACTCTGCAGCTCTACATGCCAAGAACAGATGCATACTGGTAAGTAGCATATTCCTTTTCAAACATTTTCGACGCGAAAACCGTCGCAAACTCGACAGTATAGTTTTTGTTTGTGTGCCTTTCGACGCGTGAACTCAAATACTCGATTTTGGTTGACCCGGGCCGCTGGGCCTATCCACGCCATTCGGGCCTGCGGCTAATGGAAAGGACTCCATTCAAAAAATGCCCCCAGTGTGGAGCTAAATTCCCACACAGCGACCAACACAAGGTCTGCAACCTTTGTCTCTTGCCCGAACACGAAGAAAAAGATTGCCACGCCTGCGCCTCCTTCCGGTTTAAGAAGACTATCCGTGATCGCCGGGCTCAACAACACATTATGGCGCAACAGGCTGCACCGGTGCCAGAAGACATCTTCGATGAAGGCCCAACGTTCCAGAGGCAGAGGATTCGGAGGATCTTGACATCCTATCCGAAGCAGATGACTCCGACTCCGATGACCCTACCACTCCAGGTCAACGAGTGAGAACTGCCCCTGCCCCAAGCACACCCGAAAAAAAGAAGGCTCCGGTCAAGACTTCGCCCGAAGGCCTTAGTCGTGACCGAAAGAACACTTCCGAAGCCCCGCCTCCGGGCCCGGCTCAGATGACAAAGGAGAAGCCTTCCGACAGCTTGGGACTGAGCAAGCTGCACGTCGGTGCCCCAAAAACACCGTTGATGCCGAAAGTGAGAACACATCCTAGTCCCCCCTGTCTCCAAAAAGGCCTCGGCGCCAAGCACTTCGGCACCGAAAGAACAAAAGGCCTATGATCCGAAGACACCTCAAACCTTTTGGATCCGAAAAGATTTCGGTCTCTACACCAAAGCCGAAGGACTCAAAAACCCCTTCTAAGACTCCACAGCAGACATCTAAACCACGTTCGGAACCGAAAAAATCGACGCCGAGAACAAACACCGATGAGGAAGAAATGTTTCTACCAAATCCCATTGATCTGAAACAGAAAACACTGCATGTGGACCCTAAAACAGGCCATATTGTCAGTATCTCGAAGAAGAGGAAATTGGACATCCCACACATTTCTGAGGTGCCTGTGAAGAAAAGAGACTGTGCAACTTCACCATTAAGACCCTCTTCTCCTGTTCTTCCTACTAAGCCTTTCTCTCCTCCAAAGTCTCCCATTCTTCCCGCACACTCACCACCACCACAGGATGGCGACTACCTAGGGGATGGAACTAATGACCCTTTCAATGATCCTGATTATGACACTAACATACCACAGGACACATGAGACAACTACAATGGGCCTGTAGATCCTACAGACCTTCCTGATCCAGATTCATACCCAACAAGACCATCTTCCCCAGATGACATTGGTTTTAGTCAGCTCATGAAAGAGCTGCCCAATATCATGGTGTTCAAATGCATTCAGACCCCACAGAGGAAGACTTCCTGGTTGACACTTTTTTGTACAGTCACAAAAGACAGTAGAAACATTACCCATGCTGAAAGGTGTCATCAAACATGCTCCAGACGTCTTCAAAGACCGTGTCAGGACTAGGATTCTCAATCCTCGGATTGATTAAAAATATAAACCCGCCCCTGATGATCCCACCTACATTAAAGGCGAACTCCCCTTAGATTCCCTGGTAGTGACCAATGCTAGGCAGCGTGCCAACTCTCAGACCTCCGCTGATGCTCCACCTCCAGACAGAGTCTAAATTACTAGAGGCTTCAGGCAAACGAGTTGCCTCCCAGGCAGCTAATCACTAGATGATAGCTAATGCACAGGCATTACTTGCCAGATACAATAGGGCTCATTACGACGAGCTTGAGGGCCTAATGCAGCATGTGCCTGATAAATACAAGGCCAAAGCCAATGATTTGATTCAGGAGGACAAGTTAAACTCATCCATTAAATGGATACCACTGATACAGAGTACTCAGCAAATGCAGAATCCGCTAATACTGATAGCACCTCAGTGGGCCAGGCAGTCCTGGTTCTCGCAGATAGTGGAAATGGCACAAGAACCAGCACACATGTTCCCAAGAAGGGAACCTGTTAACAATGCAGAACGGAGGGGTGCTTCACCCAGAACCAGAGGGTCTCAGCCTAGGAGCATGGCTCCTGAAGATCTAGAATTTGCGCACCTAAAACTACCAGCAAGTACCATTGCAGAACTCGGGGAGGCAAGAAGGCCTACCACAAGAAAGTGCTAAATAGCAGAATGGAAGAGGTATTCCCATTGGTGCATCAAGGAGAAACTACAACGGAAGGTCACAAGGGAATCAACAGTACTAAAGTACTTAACACACCTGCTACAAAGCGGATTAAGCTACACATCCCTGAGGGGGCACTTGGCTGCGGTGGTGGCCTACACAAGAGGAGAAACAGGGAAAAGTTTCTTCACCTCTCAAGTGGTGAAGACATTCCTGGAAGGGGCCAAGAGAGGATGCCAGCACCAGCATGGAACCTCAACGTAGTGTTAACTCAATTGATGAAGGCACCCTTTGAACCTATTCACAAGGCTACACTGCACATGCTCACACTAAAGACTGCCTCCTTAGTGGCGATCACGTCACTACGAAGAGTAAGTGAGTTGTAAGCGTTCACACTCCAAGAGCCCTACTTAGAAATACACAAGGACAGGATTGTAATGAGGAAGGACCCACACTTCATGCCAAAGGTGGTGTCTCGGTTCCATATTAACCAAACAATCCAAATACCGAGTTTTTTCCCAAATACCAACCACAAAAACAGATGGGGCTCTACACACACCAGACGCCAGAAGTGCTGTAATGCACTATATAGGGAGGATAAAGGAGTGCAGGAAAACAAAACCGTTATTTGTCTCCTTCGCAAGCAGTTTTCTGGGATGACCAGTCAGCAAGAATACCATTGCATGATGGATTGCGCAGACAATCCAACTCTGCCACAAGCAGGCAGGACAACAGTTACAAGGAGCAGCACAGGCTCACTCACCAAGGAAGAAAGGAGCAACAATTGCGTTTCTAGCAAACACACCTATCCAAGCCATTTGCCAAGTGGCAACATGGTCTTCAGTGACACGTTCACTAAGCCCTACAGTGTGGATATTCAAATTAACAAAGCGCAAGTGGGACATAAGGTCTTACAACACATAATCAGTAACCAGTGGTCCTCTTCCTCCCAGCTACCACAATAAGGACAAACCGCTACAAAGTCTATGCACAGCATAGTGAATCCAGAAAGATTCACGCTGCAAATCTGCAAAGATGTCCATGTGTAATGTATCGTATAGTTTCTTACCTGTCGGTGTAGTTTTGCAGCTTGAAGACTTTCTGGATTCACTAGCAAACCCACCCTCCTCCGACAGAAAGATGACAGGAGGTGAAGGGTTAATGATAAACAAGACTTTACAAAATAACAGGATTAACACAGGACAAGAAAAAAGAATCCGAAGATGGCGACCAAAGGCGGGAGCTTCCGCAAGAAGCGTGCCGACGTCACGAAGGACACCAAATGGTGTGACGTCGCCGCCCACCTGGGCCACGAAAAAAACCCAGAGAAAATACTACGATTCCGGACCCAACCACAAGATGGTGGAATAATGCACAGCATAGTGAATCCGAAAAGTTTTCAAGCTGCAAAACTACACCGAAAGGTAAACTATACGATACATTACACTTGGACATCTTTCTATTTTTCCTAACTAACTCATCACCTTTCATGGCAAAACAATCTAAGGATGGAGTCGATGCCCATGCGCACTACTACCTAGAGGAGCAGTCGACTAACCCGTGACTACAAAGACCTCTACAATAACAAATTGCAAACATCCGAGCCCAACACCAGATGGCGATCTATGCAAAAGTATGCGGATGTAAAGCTCTACATGCCAAGAACAGATGCATACTGGTAAGAAGCATTTTCCTTTCCTATCCTGCCATTAGATTTGGTAAATTGGTTACCCTCTGAACTTGGGGCAATATAGATGCTCTGATTCAAACTTTTTTTAATAAGCACTCTGAACTCCTGATTTTCGTGGCGTTTACAAAGTTTGGCACATTTACTAATATTCAACAGACCCTGGTAATCACTTTATTGACTTGGACACAGTGAAATGCTATACTGATGTGAACCTGTGAGATGCTCAGTGTGCACTATACAAGTGCAATTTAACAATAAGATATCTCTAGTTATTTTGAAGTTTAACATGTTTAAAGCTATCTATAAAACTCTCATTCAACAGTTTTTGTGTATCCTTCCTTGTCTAAATACTTGAACCTTCATTTTCCTCCAGAATCTGAAGATAATCCTCAAACATTGCTTTTCTCTGCTACTTGTCCACAATGGGTTTATGAGGTCGCTCGTAAATACATGAAATCAAAATATGAACAAGTTGACCTTGTTGGAAAGAGGACTCAAAGGGCTGCAACTACTGTAGAGGTAAGTCTTGAAAGTGAATGTAATTTGGGAAATTAATGTGGCATGGTAGTTGAGTTATACTTTAAAAATCTTTTTGAGAGCTCCCTTTTTCTGCTCCCCTTCTCACGCTTAAAAATCTAGATGAACAGTCTTGCATTATGGGGGAGGAATTTATGTGTAGTTTGCTTTTGGCATGTCAGAAGAAAGGGACACAATGTGTTGTAGGATAGATGCATCTCCATGTGACTTTATCAAAGAAAATATTATCCCTGAACTCGGGGGGGGGGGGGGGGGGAAGAATGATGGCTGCTGCATGTCTTGTATCTTTATCTTTACATGCTATACCTATTCCTGCCATCTAGTGTTTGGTCCAGAATATTAAGAGGAGTTTTCTCAGTATTTTGTTTTAGTTTCAGATGACTCATGACCTCATCAAGCTGACGATCATATGGTACTCTGATGCATAATCCACCTTAGGTTAATTATTTGCATCATCAATCTTTGGAATAGTAGGTTTATTCTCAGTCATTGTATTACTTGCAGCCATTTATTTTGACACAGTATCGAAGCCTAGGAGCCTCAGTGCTGCATGGTTCAAGACGTTTTGTGGGACATCCCTTTCAATTCAGCGCTGAATCAGATCATATGTATGCAAATTGCTTTTGATGGAGTTGGCATGGTGGGAATGGAGAATTCCTCTTTTAAATGTTGTCCTTAATTTCAATGGAAGAAAACTATAAAGTCATGGAAATAATGGTTCTGGGTGCTTTGTCTCGATGGTCATGAAATGCACTTGAATCTCCCCAGCGGTGCCTTTGAAGAGGGGTTTGATAGAGCAATGCACAAATGGGATGAGCAAGATTTATATGCAGAGCCATCTAGGAGTTTTGATCTTGGTGAAGGAGACCAAATCCGTTATCCACTAAATCTCTTTTAAAGACTTAGTTCTTCTGTAGAACAGACTGAAGTACTCCCACCAAACCCTACAAAGTGGGCAGAAGAATTCTGTCTTGTAAATACTTCAGAACAGTGATGCTGAAAGCCACATCATTGCTATTCACTTTAGGATAACTTCATATTACCGCCTCGGGCTTGAAACAGAACCTCCACTCTAATCTGAAGTTGTATCCAAAAGTAGGCCATGAAGAATTTGAAGTCTATGGATCTGTGTCAAATTGAGATTCAACTTTATTCTGATGATCAGCTTTGAAAGAAGGGTAAGCTTCGACCTTGAACTGGTGGTGCTGACTGTAAGAAACTGGCTCTATATATACTACACCAAAATGAGATATAGTGTGTATAGAGTCCAAGTGTCCCCAGAGGTAAGCAGAGGTTAGTTAGATAGAACCTTACTCTCTGTTCGTGGTAGAGTGGTGGAGCAGTAAGGCAATATCAGAGGACCGTGTACACACTCAGTCAGCAAATGAATTCATACAATAAAGAACTGAACTCTAGGCCAATTGTTTGTGTATAATAAATATTCGGTTTTATTTTAGAACCAAGCAAGCCTGGCACAGGTAAGCATAAATACTTTGTAGCAATAAGTTGCTGGTTATAGAACAATTAGAACATTCAATAGAAATTGTACTTGTTTTGATTTACAGGGAATGCAGTAGGTTGCAACACTTAGCAAATGCAGTACTTTGAACTGAATAGGCTTTTTCAGTAAATTACAGGCAAGTTACTTTTTACATTACTTTTCTAACTCCGTGCATTGATACCTAGATTCAGCACTGGGACATTTCCTGCAAACAGGTAAGAAAACATGTTTTGGTTATTTGTGCGATTGTTAAAGAATATTTTTAGTTTTCAAAACTCCACACTTGAAAACTTTTTGGAAGAAAATTGTCAATTATCCTATGGAGGTAAAACAGGTTATCTGTTTGCAGGTAAGTAATCGACTGTGGGAGTTAAGGTTCTGGGGTTGGACTCGGTTGGTCATTGATGCACTACTGTTGCATCCTCAGCGGCACTAGGGTGGCCGGGTGCAGTGTGCTGTTTTGAGGTCGGGTGCCCTGTTTCCAATGGAGAACCTCCGGTACAAAGAAACAATTTAGGCTTGGGGACCATTATTTTCTGGGTGCGACCACCACTTTGAGAGGTAAGTTGGGATGTCGTGGGTTGGTTAGGCACCGTCAGTTTGGGCATACAAGGCCGTGGGGCATTGGTGCAGGGGTGCCTTGGGGTAGGGGTGCCTTGGGGTGTCGGAAAGTCTTACCCGCTCTGGTCGCGGTAGAGGGGATACTCTGGATTGAGGCTGCAGGTGTCATCTGGAGGCTTGAGGCAGGTCAGGGGTCACCGGATCTTGTTAGCGCTGCACGTTTCTTCGGTCCTTCTTATCTTGTAGTTTCTGGATCTGAGGAAGCAAGGTTCAGGGTGCCCCTAAATACTAAATTTAGGGGAGTTACAGGTAGGTAAAGGGCAGGGACCAACGGGTCCCTTCCCTGGGGTGGGTACACCCCCTATATTGCCACTCTCCAGTGGGAGGGGGTCAGGAGCCTGTCACTGGTTGGCTGGATCCCCCATCCTCAAGATGGGGACTCGAGGTTGTGCCTCGCCTCACCCACCCGAGGGTGGAGTTGGCTGAGGTGGGCACACCTCCCTTGCTCACTTGTTTTTCCCACCGGTTCTCCAGCCCAAAGTTGGGGGTAGAACCAGTGGGGACCAGTTGCTGAAAGGAGTGATTGGTCTGGAGAGGCTCACGAAGGCGGCATGCCTTTGAAACTTCTCCTTCATGAACCCTGCCCATCCTGGGGGAGGAGGCTTGGCACCCCGTCCCAGGATGTGCATGTTAGTTAAAACTTTTACAATCTCAGAGATTCAAAAAAGAACATCACAGCACAGGTTCCATTAAAAAAAGACAATGAAACCATAGAATATGATCTTTAAAAGAAGGATTATCAGTACACAAAAATACAGCAATTCATTACCCAATAAGTACAAAATCATGCATAAAAGAGCAAAGTTCAAAGTGCTAGCTTCTTCCGCCTGATCCACAAAGCATAGAGAAAACGAGAAATACCGAAGACTTATCAATCTACGGGTATCCGTAGACAGCAGCCTCAGGATTTCAAGATGACCCGGACCTACAGCTCTACATAAAGGTATTCATTTTTTTTCTCAATAGCGCATAGAAAGGACAGAAAAAAGGTAAATGGACAATAGATTCTGTCGAGCTTTTACACGCAGGGCATAAATCAGCTACAGGTGGATACATACACCATCTTGAGCAGAAAAGATTAGTTGGGAGGGTCTTGTATATGAACTGCAAGAAAAGCTTTCGGGCCATTGGAGGGGTAATTTCATCTATTGCCATTTCAAAAGATGGGACATGTTTATAAGTTAAACAATCTTTGGTTAGGCCTGAGACATGTTCTGTCAACTCCAATTGTACTATTTTTTCCCAGTACATCTATTTAAGATTATCTCTCGAGAAACTGCTCATGGTTACTGGGCTAGACCAGAAGCTATCCATCCCCGGTTTCCCTAGTAAATCACGCAAGTAGGAAAACCACCTTATAGATGCAGCCTGAGAATCTTAAAAGATCCCTTAGGGCATCACGATCGGGATCCAGCTCCTCTGTGGTCCATAGTCTAAACCAAAATGATAATATTTTGCTTTAATTGCTTGTGAGCAATATCAAAATAAAAAGGAATCGGAGGGGAACTAGCAGGGAGATCTAAAAGTTATCTTAAAAATCGGTTTTCAACTGTAGTCAAAGAGGCCAGATAACTAACACCCCAAAGCTCCGCCCCATAGAGCACCCTGCCCAACACCTTAGTATTGTAAATTTGGAGAGCGGGGGCTATTTGCCTGGATACTGTCCTCCTGTGTATCTTACTTATGTGTACACATTGATGAATTAGTTTGAGTTTTGAATTTTCTACCTGTGGACTCCAGCTAATTGAAGGGGTAAGACGAATACCCAAGTAATCACAGGCTTCAACCAGTTTAGTGCTACCGGCCCACATTGGTCTGGTCTTTGCTACACTTTTACCTTTATCAAAGATCATAAATTTAGTCTTGGTATCATTTAGGCTGAGCCCTCTTTCATTACAAAACTTTAAAAAATCGTTTGAGTTGCTGCAATCCTTAGGGTGACTTTGAAATTAAGAGTATCATCGGCAAATAACAGTGCCGGTACTCTACCTAGCCCTATTTTTGGGGCGTCACAGCCATCTTTATCTAAGAACTCAACCACTCCATTAATAAAAAGAGTCAAGTGTTTGAGCGAGCACACATGCTTGTCTCACTCCTCGCATGACTGGAAAGGTTTCAGTGACTTGACTATTGGCAGCCCATCTAACCTGTGCAGAATTGTCTGAGTGCAATCTAATTAAAATGTTTAAAATGTTTTTTGGGACGCCCATCTCCAATAACACCCCCCATAGTTTCTTTCATGGAACAAGATCGAAAGCTGTACGCAGATCCACAAAAGCCACATGGAGCTTTCCACCTTTTACAACCACTTCCTTCCAATAAATACAAATCAGTCGAAACATCTGGTCCAGCGTACTGATTTTGGAACGAAAGCCTGCCTGGAAATCACTTTAAATCTGTGCTTCCCTTATCCAATTTTGGACCCTTCCTAAGATCTGCTTGCATAATTTTTTTTGACGGGAATCAATAAGGCTGATAGGCCTCTAATTCAATGGAACAGATCTGTCTCCTTTTTTAAAAATGGGCACTATTTTGGCCTCCTGCCAAGAGGGTGGAATGGAGGCACCGGCCAATATCAGGTTGGTAATTAAATTTATATGTAGGCTCCTTAACATTTTGTCTTCTTTATACAAATCGTTTGTGATTCTGTCTGGACCAGGGGCATGTGCCAACACACAAGAGGATATTGCTGTTAATGTTTCCTCTGGTGAGATAACCAAATTTCCTTCTTCATGCCCCCTGGAGAGTTCCATGTCCACTAATATGTTACTAGCTATATAAGGATCATCTCCATAAAGGGAACCAAAATGCGCAACCCACTCCTCCGGTTGTATGGTTTACTCCAGTGTGGGTCCTTCATCTTTTAACCAGCATGCCACTTGTCTCCAGAACCCTTTGGGATCACTTTCCGATAAGGCCACATGCAAGGATTCCCAGAGTGAGTCTTCCCACTCCTTTTTTGCTTTATCAATGGCCTTTTTGTATCCAGCTCTACAGGTAGACATTTCTACATGGACCCCTCTTTTACTTGCCCCAGTGAGTGTCCCCTTTGCCTTCCTACAGTCCTGGTTTAACCAGGAACTTTTGTTATCTTGCTTTAGGGCGATACGTGGCCCTCATTGCTCCTAGTTTTTAATGGTTGGCTCAGTACACTCCTTATCTCGCTGAAAAAGAGGTCATGGATGGGCCCTAGTGTTGCAATAGCATCATTAGGGCAAAGACCGCTCCGATCCTTAATCAACTGCCTTGCTTTAGTTTTTACTACTTCTAAGGCTTATTGATGTTTCTCTACCCATGTCCATTTTAAAGCTTTCTCATTATTTGCCGCAGTGAGTATGCCCACATCGGCATGTGCCCTGTGGGTTGGCTACAAAAGGGCCTCTGTTAGTAGGGTAAGAGCAAGAGCATGATGGTCACTTTCTATTCTTTTCACCACCTTCATGTCTGATAATTGGGGCCATATGTTTGGGGTAATTAGACCATAATCAATTCTACTAGTTTTACCTGGTCTAGTAAAAGTATGTTCCCCTTTTGCGTCAGATTTTGTCCTGCCATTTGTGGGTCTAAGCTCATGTTGTAGAGTTAACGCAAGCACCTGCACCCCTCTCTTTGACCACCTTACTATTGGCAAATCTAAAGTGGGGATGGACAATAGGCAATCCCAATCCTTGGTAAGATCTCCGGGGAGGGGGAGGGGGGGGGGAGGGGGAGGGGGGGGAGGAAATGCAAGGTTCAAAAGTGCAGTTGAAGTCACCTGCAACTGTAGTAGGAGTGCTATCTGAGTATTTAGTTAGGGCATCATCTAGCTTGAACATGGTAGTTTCCTCAGTTGCACAATCTACTCTGTTATAAACATTAAATATTCTAACCTTCCAGCCACAATATAAGGTCAATTTTAGCGCCAAAATATCCTGTGTATCAACTTTTAACGACCTGGTTTTAGTGCCCAATGTGGTTTTTACCCAGGTTGCCAGACCTCCATAAGGTCTGCCTTTTTTCCCCCTTTTTGCCTCAATCGCATATACAGAGTAACCACTCCTAGGCGGGGTTATCAGGCTCCATGTTTCCTGGAAAAGAATAACATCAAAGGTGTCCACAAAACTACACCAATCGGGGTCCGATTGTAATTTTTGAATCTCAGCAACATTCCACACCAAAATACGTAGCTCAGAGGTGGGGACTATCCCATCTTCAAAGTCAGGGCCGCAGAATAAACCACCTGCTGGCGGATTATCTGCGGTAAGGGGAACCGTTACCCTTCTGACTCTGGGACTAGAGCTTATGTTTGCGGTGGAATTGTCTAATCCTGCTTGGGTTCTTTGGTTATCTACCTTTTCACCCCCCTTCTGGCTAGAAGTCGATGTTTCGGAGAATGGTAGGTTTATCATTTCACCTGAATTGATCAATTGTAGTCACTTTGCATCTGTTTCACCTCTATCCCCCCCTAAGCGGGTATCTCCAGCAGTGCCCCTTGAACATACATGATCGGAACCCAGGGGCCGTTTATATTTTGTAGCAATTGATGTATTTTCCAAGGGGATGGTGCAAGACTCCAGGGATAGCAAGCCAGTAACTGTCATTGTCATAAAACCCCACCTCAATCATATCCCTTGCCATCCCTGATTGGTTAGATCTCTTTGCGTATTTGATATCCTCTCTAATTAGAGAGTAGCAGTGGCGGGAAGATCTTAACCAGTGTTTGACTTTGTTTTTAACAGAATTGAGGTCTTCAGTCCCCACCTGTACAAGCTTTGGTACATTTGTAAGATAGATCACATTCCCGTCACAGTGATCTTTCTGTTTCATATAACTCCCATCTCTCACCAACCTCAATGGGATGTTCCTATCTAGTATTGCTTTATTACTATCCATTCCCCCTAAGTTACTCCTGACAAAAATACCTGGCGGGGCATTTCTTGGGTTATCTGCGTAAGGTGGCTTGTACGTGCGATACCCGGGGAAACCTCTCTGTTGATGTATAGTAGAGCTAAAGCTAATATTTGGGGTTTCAACAGTTAATCCCTCCACACTTCCTCTCTTCAGTGCCCTTTCCTTGCTATTAGACCAGAACAAACTTCTTTCCTGGATGGGGCCATTTTCATTACAGTTAGGGTGGCAACCTCCTTTCTAAGTGCTGCAACCTCATCTCTTAAGGTCTCAATGGCTTGTCTTAGTGCTGTTAATTCTAATGAAGAGGTATTATGTGAGGGCTCAAACACAATAGCTGCCACCCTCAAGGGCTCTGAGTCTGTCGTTGAGAACGACTCAAATCTATTGTGACATTCCACCGTGATTATTTGGGCGGAGTCTAATGTCCCACTTGCCTGCCTTTTTTGGGCTTGTATATACAAGCCATTTTCTGGTGATAATAGTCGGGACTTCTATTCCTTTGCTTCCCCTTAGTGAACATGTTGGGGATACATTTAGTACGGGACTCCCCCAGGGTACTGTCTTTGGGCACTACCTGATCTTGGATTTTTTGTACCCGTGTCAATACAGGATCGCCATCATTATTCACATTAGCTTGGGGGATTGATGGAGCCTGGTCCACTATTTCCTGACACTGATATCAGCTTGATTCTGCCCATAGTGCCCTGACAAACACCCAAGCGACTTCTTTCGTTTGGAATTTTCCAAGCCCTTGGCCTTATCGAGATTATTCTTTTTCCCAATCTTCTTTTAGACCTCAACTAAATTTGTTATAATGATTATAAAGAAAAGTACCATTCCCCACTAACAGGAGAAATTAAAGAGCTCAGTACGGCAGAACACTTAAGTAATCTTTGTGCACCGCACAGACAGCCCCATGATCTCCCTCTCCCTCTTTTTTCTTTGCCCAATTAAGGAACAAGATATGTACACCCAGGCACTACAAAACATAAAGTTCACAATAGATACCCCAAATACGATACCAGTCACTGGCTAATGTCCATCATGCTGCATTCAATTTTCCAAGGTTTCCGTAGGAAAGAGACAGACCCAAGGGGAATGGCCCCGCTCCGTCGTCTCCTGGCACAGACGGGCCCACCCACGCACGTCCCGCGCCGTGGTAGCCCCTTAGCGATTTTATGCGCCACCGGGCGCCAAGGAAGTGACGACCGTGCCTCCAGGCGCTAGAGCTTCTGGGCAATGGAGTTTTTTGCACTAAAGTGCAGCGTGCTTGTCCCCCTACCAGGGGTGTAAAGTGCCTTGTGCAGAGAGTTGTGGCTGGCGTCCCCATTGTTTCAGGCCCCAGAGAGCAGCAGGTTCTCGACCCAGGGGTCCAGAAACATGTCTGGTGGTGGCAGCCTAAGCAGCCACTCAGTCAGGTCACTAGAAGTTCGTCGAATTTCAGTGGGCATCTCTAAGATGCTCTCTGTTTTGCATTTTACATTAAATCCCACACTGTCATAAGTGCAGGTTTAATGTGCTGAGAAGTTTGATACCAAACTTCCCAGTCTTCAGTGTAGCCATCATGGTGCTGTGGAGTTCGTAATGACGAACTCCCAGCACCATATACTCTTGGTGTCAGCACTGCACTTACAGTGCCCAGGAATGACTTGGTCACTGTAGGGATACATGGCTCATGCATTTGTACCCTCACCAATGGCATAGGGCTCCCAGCTAGAGGGGTGACTGATGTATGCTAGGGCAGTGGTTTGTGGGCATGGCACACTGGGGTGTGTGCCATGTCGACTCTTCACATGGTTCTGCACCAAGACACGCAGCCTGCAAAGGCAGTGTGTGAGTGTCGGTGTACAGGGCTCCTAAGGCTGGCACAATAAGTGCTGCAGCCCTTAGAGGCCTTCTCTGGTCGTAGTGCCCTGGGTACCTGTGGTACCATTTACCAGGGACTGACATGTGGCCAGAGATGCCAATTGGGTTTAGGCTTCAATGCAGTTTAAGGGAAGGAACATAGGCCCTGGGTACCTGATTAGCAGGAGCCCAGGGCACACTCAAAGAACATCAGCAATTCAGGAAAAAGTGGGGGCTTATCATGCAAGAAAGAGGGCACTTTCTCACACTGACCTCTATTCTGTCCCTTCCTCATGGTGATTTTGGACCCAATCTAGGCCAGGATTCTGATGTCACTAGGCAAACTTGCAATAGCTCCTTGGCATAGAGTTGGCATCACATGCCTCCAGATCAGGAGTCTCCAACCAGTCGACCATGAGCTACTAGTAGCTCACAGACCCCTTCAGAGTAGTTCACAGCCTTGAGTTTATTTTTAAATAAATATAGGGTCATGCTTTCCTTTTAAAGTTAAGGGAAGGGTGCGTTTATTTTACATTTTCTTCAGGCTGCAGAAAGCAGGGCCTGATAATGAGCAGTGTTGGAGTCAGATTTATGACCGAGGATAGAGTTGAGGAACTGAACCCCTGAGGTATTTAAATCTCAAATAAAAGTCCTTGTCAACTCAATATTGGAGCATGAGAAATTGCTGTTTCTGAATGCTTTTAAATTCAAGAAAATTGAAATGAAGACTTAACTAAATGATTACGTTAACTTCATTTTAATTTTATCCCATTTCAAAGTGTTGCATTTACAATCAGCAGGCCTCTTCCTCTCAGTGGCCAGTAGACACTGTGCATTATTTATAACCAAGATTGTCATTTTTCTCAAATCTGATCAATTTAAAGTGGATACAAATATTTCTCTGAAACATAGAGCCAAGATTTTTTTCCCACTGCCAAATAAGCCAATTAAGTCTTCATATTTTATGAGGCATATTTCTTCACTTTAGATTCCTCCTATTTAAACAAATGGCTGTTTTTTTCTGTTATAAAAATGGCACAGTGTCTACAGGACACTGGGTGGCAAATAACTTCAGGTTTTTAAGTGCGGCACTTTGAAATTGGGTAAAATTTACATTATGAGTTTTGTGAAATCCATATAAACATAGTTAACTCTTTAGTTTAAATTTCTCCCATTTCAAAGTGTCAAAATTACACATATGGAGTCATTTAAAGTGCAGAAAAATGTTCCCAAAAATGAAAATATTTTTGTAGAAAAGTTTTTTGCACTTAAAATTTCTCCCATTTAAAACAAAATTGGTTGTATATTTATTATACTTAGTGCCACCTATTGCGAAAGGTATGCTGTGAGAAAGTGCCATCTTTCTTGCATGGTATGCCCCCACTTTTTGCTGAATTGCTGAATGTACTTTGACGGAGTGTGCCCTGGACTCCTGCCAATCAGGTGCCCAGGGCCTATGTTCCTTCCCTAAACAAAAACCTCAAAACCAAATTGGCAAACCCTGGCCACATGTCAGCCCCTGGTAAGTGGTACCCTAGGTACCCAGGGCCTTGTGACCAGGGAAGGCCTCTAAGGGCTGCAGCACTCATTGTGCCACCCTTGGAGGCCCTGTACCCTAACACACACACACTGCCCTGGCAGGCTGAATGTCTGGGTACAAGACAAAACCGAGAGACGACATGGCACACATCCCTGGGTGCCATGCCCACAACCTACACGGCCCTGGCATACATCAGCCACCCCTATAGCTGGGTGCCCTATGCCAGTGGTGTGGGCACAGAGGCAGGAGCCCTGTGCCCCTACAGTACCCAGGTCCATTCCTGGGCCCTGTAAGTGCAGTGCTGCCATTTAAGACTACATGGTGTTGGGAGCTTGTCAGACACAAACTCCACAGCACCATAATGGCAGCACTGAAGACTGAAGTTTGGTATCAAACTGCTCAGCGCATTAAATCCACACTGATGCCAGTGTGGGATTTAATGTACCAAGCACCACAGAGGGCATCTTAGAGAGGCCCCCTGAAACCTAACCTAACCTACAATCCACGTCTGTTCTGAGGCTGCCTATGCTGCCACACAGCAGACATGTTGCTGGACCCCTGGGTAGGAGAGCCCCTGCTCTCCTGGGTCTGCAACAATGCACATCCTGGGCGTGGTGCTAAATCTCCAACCCCACCCCTCAGGTGGGGGAGGCGAGGTGAAGCACATCCCCAGGCTCTCGCCATCTTGAAGATGGGGAGCCCTGCCCAATCAGGATTAGGCTCCTGCCCCCCTCCCACAGGAGAGAGGCAGGATAGGGGGTGTACCCACCCCAGGACAGGGACCCATTGGTCCCTGCCCTTCATCTACCTGTAACGCCCCTGTTCGAGGCATGTGGGCTGCTGAATTCATATCTGTGCATAGATCACCGCCTAGTGTTGGGTCCGGATGTTTGCACGTTGTTGTCCTGGAAGAGTCTTCGAAGTATCCTGAGATAGGTGACTCCTCCCCTGGACCATAGTGCGCATGGGCATCCTCTCCATCCTCAGATTGTTTTTTTCCGCCATTGGGTTCGGATGTGCTTATCTTGACTCAAGTTAGGAAAAACTTTTTTCAGGCTTTTAGTTCGCGTCGGTACTGTTCCCCATCGGTATCGACAGTTACTTGTTAGTTTATTAACTTCTAAAACAACTTTTTCCCATCGACACCATCGACGATGGAATCGAGGACACCATTCAAGCGGTGTCCTGTTTGCAATGCGAAATATCCCCATATCGACGTCCACCCGGTGTGCAACAAATGCCTTTCACCGGATCACGACGAATCCACATGTATGGCCTGTGCCCGATACCGATCCAAGAAGACCCTTCGGAATCGACGAGCGGCGAGACTTGAAGCGCAGCAAGCGGCACCGGCCCCGACCAACATCTTCAGCGCCGAGGACGAAGATGTGGAAGGCGTGGAGAACCTACCCTCCAGCCCCGCTTCCCAACACGATTCCGGATCGGAAGACATCGAAGAACAACTCTTTCACAGAGATGAAGACGACACCGAGGTAGGAGACTACGATGAGGCCTTAGGGGCCGAAGAAAGTGGCTCCGGTGACGAGCAAGGCCTACCCGTACAGACGGAGGATATCCCAGTGCGTCAGTCTATGGCTCCGGTCGAGGGATCGCCTTCGGGCCTTACCCAAGACCTATCTCGCAGTTCTTCGGCCCCGCCCTCGGGCCCGGCCTCGGACATTCAGCGACAGCCATTAGGATCCAAACCGGCTGGTTTCCCTTCCTCGAAACCGAAACCAAAAGTCGTGTCGGTTCCACAAAAACCGAAACTGAAAGTGGTACTGGTCGGATCGAAGCCCACTACACCTTCGACGCCAGCAAAACCCGTCGGCACCGACCGCACCAAACGGGACTTCGGTGCCGAACTCGCAGCAGCAGACGTCGGCGCCGACACACGGAAAAAGGCCCTCGGCACCAGGCACCGAAACAATCTGCTACGGCCACGAAGGTCAAAATGCCCGCTGCGTCGCACACCACTTCGAAAGCAGCACCTAAGGCCCAATCATCGACGCCGTCCACGGCTACCGCCTCTCCTCGACTCGATGACCCTGTGGCCCCGAAGAAGCCCACGCCTGCCTCTACTGGACCGCTCGGCGCCAAACAACCGTCGGCGCTCCAGGTGCGACAAGTTGCAGAGTCCTTGCAACGCATCAAAGAAAAGGCAGCCCTCCAGGACACGTCGGGCCCAGAGCCGAAAAAAGCTCAAAAAGCTTCTCCAGCAACACCTCATATCACTTTTGGCCTGCCGCCATCCACGGCGCCAAAAATGTTTGAAATAAGAACTCGTGTCACCCAAACTAGGATCACACCTGCCGAACGCTCTCCTACGTCACCATCTCACATCATCGATGCCGACACCGGCAGAATTATGCTCCACAAGCGGAGAATATCTTCCGAACACGGATCCCGCTGAAGAAAAAGCTGCCAGCAGATTCGGAGCCAGTTCTTTACGAACGTCTCCATACCTCCTACCCAGATCCACAGTCCTTCTCCCCGACACACTCCGAAACCGACGTTTTGGAGGACTATATGGACTATATGGGTGACGACGTCCCCTACCCAAGAGAGATGGACCCTGAGGGCCAACAGGACCCTGACCAGGCTTGGGATGACCCTGTAGACACAGGTGCACCTATGGATACACAGGACACGCAGCTCTATGGCGCAAAACGTCTCCCACAGAGGACACTGCCGCATTCAATGCCCTAATTGAACGTGCTGCGGAAAACCATGGTGTGCAACTCCACTCTGACACAATCGAGGACGATTTTCTAATGGATACTTTCGCATCCTCAGAAAGGAATATCAAAACTACACCCATGCTGAAAGGTGTCCTCAAACCAGCAAAGGACATTTTCAAAGAACCCACCAGGGCAAGAGTGATAAACCCCAGGATCGACAAAATATAGGTCGGCGCCTGGGGACCCTACGTACATTAGAGGCCAGTTGCCTCTAGATTCCATCGTAGTCGCAAATGCTCGCAAACGGGCGCACTCGCAAACAACTGGGGATGCTCCTCCCCCGGACAAAGAGTCCAAGGTGCTAGAGACCTCCGGCAAACGGGTTGCAGCCCAGGCAGCTAACATATGGCGTATTGCCAATACACAGGCGCTCCTAGCTCGCTACGATCGCGCACACTATGACACATTAGAAACCCTACTCCAACATCTCCCTGACCAATACAAAGAGGGAGCAGAGATCCTCATCAGGGAGGGACAACTCCTCACAAACGCATCCATTAAGTGTGCACTGGATGCCCCAGATACAGCTGCCAGAGCAATAAACACCAGCGTCATGCTACGACGACACGCCTGGTTACGAATCTCCGGATTCAAACCTGAGGTTCAAAATAACATTCTCAATCAGCCGGTCAACCCCGACTACTTATTCGGGCCGGAAGCTGACGCCACCCTAGAGAAAATAAAAAAGGACACAGACACTGCACAGTCCATGGGGGCTCTCCAAACACAGACCTTTCGGAGTGGCTCTTTTCGTCGCCCCGGGAATAGAGGAGCAGGCAGAGGACAGGGGTCACAGCAAACCTACAACAAGGGCAACACACAAAGTACCTACGATAAAAACACCCGGGGTGGGTATCGTGGCTCCAGCACAAAGGGCAGAGGACGCGGATACGGCAATACCAGGTCCTCCCCCAAGAACAAACAGTGACGCCCTCTCCCTTCCTCCCGACCACATAACACCTGTCGGGGGAAGGCTACAAAGGTTCCTGTCCACGTGGAACTCCCATCACCACGGACAGGTGGGTCAAAGATATTATCAAACACGGTTACTGCCTAGAATTAACCTCCACTCCACCCACAATACCGCCAAAACACCGTCCTATGTCCTCAGAGCACTTAGCGCTCTTACAGCAGGAAGTGCTAAGTATGCTGGAAAAAGGCGCAATAGAGGTCGTACCCGTCCACGAGCAAGGCATGGGGATATACTCCCTGTACTTCTTAATACCAAAAAAGGACGGGTCACTCAGACCTATACTAGACCTGAGACCCCTCAACCGCTACATTCTGTCAGAGCATTTCCACATGCTCACCCTACAACAAGTCCTCCCGCTGCTCAAACAGGGAGACTTCCTAGCCACGCTAGATCTCAAAGACGCATATTTCCACATACCCATTCACCCCTCACACAGAAATATCTCAGGTTCACTATTCAAGGGCAGCACTACCAATTCAAGGTTCTCCCCTTCGGCGTGACAACAGCACCCAGAGTTTTCACAAAGTGCCTAGCTACTGTGGCTCCACATCTACGGAGGCAACACATTCACGTCTACCCTTACCTGGAAGACTGGCTTGTTCAGGCAAAGTCAGCCCAGCAATGTGCCAGCCACATGTCCCACACCATTCACCTTCTTCACAGTCTGGGGTTCTCACTAAATTACCCAAAATCACATCTCCAACCCGCACACGTACAACAGTACCTAGGTGCGACCATAGACACTCTGGCAGCCACAGCTCAGCCAAATTTAGTGAGGATCAACAGCATATAAATGCTGATTTCCAAGTTCAAACCACAATACTCCCTTCCTGCGCGAGTGTTCATGCAGTTGATAGGCATGATGGCCTCCTGCATCTTCATAGTCCCACACGCGAGACTACATATGCGCCCGCTTCAGGAGTGCTTAGCACGTCAATGGAATCAGGCTCACGGGCAACTGAAAGACCTAGTGTTGGTGAGCGGTCGGGCATACAACTCTCTGCATTGGTGGAACCCACAAAACCTTTGCAAGGGCCGACCGTTCCAAGAGCCTGTTCCACAAATAATACTGACAGCGGACGCGTCTCTCCAGGGATGGGGAGCTCATGTACTCAATTACACAGTGCAGGGACTATGGACAACACAACAAAAGAAGATGCACATCAACCTTCTGGAACTGATGGCAATCTTCCTAGCCATGAAGGCATTCAAAGTACATCTGTGCAACAAGGTCGTGTTGATCCGGACGGACAACATGACCGCCATGTACTACATACAAAAGCAGGGAGGAACACACACTCCACAGTTGTCTCATCTGGCTCAGCATGTGGAAGTGGGCCATTCAGAGGAACATGTTCCTCATGGCGGAACACCTCCCCGGCAAGGACAACCAGATGGCGGATCTGCTCAGCAGACACAGCCACCAGATGCACGAGTGGGAGTTACACCCATCAGTACTCCAACCGTACTTCCAGCAGTGGGGTCATCCAGACATAGACCTATTCGCCACAAGCGAAAACGCAAAATGCCAAAGCTTTGCCGCCAGGTTCCCACATCCGCAGTCGCAGGGAAATGCGATATGGATGAACTGGTCCGGCAGATTTGCGTACGCTTTTCCCCCAGCACCATTGATACCGCTGGTGGCGCGCAAACTCAGACAACACTCACTGACACTCGTCCTGGTTGCTCCAACGTGGGCACGCCAACCATGGTACACCACCTTTCTCGAACTTTCCGTGGTGCCGCATCAAAGGCTGCGTATCAAACCCGCGCATTTGATGCAGAACCATGGAGAGATTCAGCACCCAGATCCGCAACAGCTGAACCTGGCAATCTGGCTCCTGAAGTCCTAGAGTTTGGCTACCTCAATCTGCCACCTGACTGTATGGACATCATTAAGGAAGCTAGAAGACCCACTACCAGAGCTTGCTATGCAGCCAAATGGAAAAGGTTCGTAATTTATTGCAATAACAATGACATTAACCCGCTAGATGCATCCATCCAAAACATAATTTGTTACCTCTTACACCTGTACCGATGCAATCTGGCATACACCTCAATACGTGTCCATTTGACCGCAATATCAGCCTATCTCCAGACCAGGCAGCACCTCTCTCTATTCAGAGTGCCTGCCATCAAAGCATTCTTGGAAGGACTCAAACGAGTAATTCCTCCAAGCCACCCACCAGCTCCAATGTGGAACCTCAACTTGGTCCTCACACGCCTGATGGGTCCACCCTTCGAACCTCTACACTCATGCGAGATTCAGTTCCTCACCTGGAAAGTAGCTTTCCTAGTAGCGATCACTTCTTTGAGGAGAGTTAGTGAACTCCAGGCACTAACCATTCAAGAGCCATTCATACAGGTTCACGCAAACAGGGTTGTACTACGTACCAACCCAAAATTCATGCCCAAAGTGATCTCGCAGTTCCACATGACTCAAACTATTGAACTGCCTGTTTTCTTTCAAAACCCACAAACTGTCGCAGAAAGAGCACTCCATACACTGGATGTAAAGAGAGCCCTCATGTACTATATAGACAGGACTAAAGTCTTCAGGAAAACAAAACAACTTTTCGTTGCCTTTGCCCCACACCACAAAGGCAACGCTATCTCCAAAGCAGGTATAGCCAGATGGATCGTTAAATGTATTCAAATTTGCTATCAAAAGGCTAAACGCACATTAACGATTCCCCCACGAGCCCACTCAACACGTAAGTTAGGGGCCTCCATGGCTTTCCTGGGAAACATTCCTTTGCATGATATATGTAGAGCAGCCACCTGATCCACTACACATACATTTACCAAACACTATTGTGTAGATGTGCAATCAAAACAGCAGGCAGCTGTAGGACAGGCTGTTCTCAAAACTCTTTTTCAGACCGCTGCAGCTGGCACTGGTGGCCGCCGCTAATAGAGGGTACTGCTATGTATTCTATGCACAGATATGAATTCAGCAGCCCACATGCCTCGAACTGAATATGCTACTTGCCAGTATGCATCTGTTCTTGGCATGTAGGGCTGCTGACATTCATATCGCCCGCCCTCCTCCCCGGCACCTGTGGCAGCTGCAGCTCTCAGAATTACTGTAAGCATGGTCATCACTTTCTGTATCTACTCCATCACTGCCACAATGGCGAAAAAACAATCTGAGGATGGAGAGGATGCCCATGCGCACTATGGTCCAGGGGAGGAGTCACCTATCTCAGGATACTTCGAAGACTCTTCCAGGACAACAACGTGCAAACATCCGGACCCAACACTAGGCGGCGATCTATGCACAGATATGAATGTCAGCAGCCCTACATGCCAAGAACAGATGCATACTGGTAAGTAGCATATTCAAAATCTAGTATTTAGGGGCACCCTGAACCTTCCTTCCCCAGATTCCAAAATCTGAAGAAGAGCTAGAAGAAAGAAGACCTGCCCTGCAGCTGCTAAGGAGAGGAAGACCCCAACTGCTTTGGCCCAGCCCTACCGGCCTGTCTACCCTCGAACCTGCTCCAACCCGACATCTCTTGTGGCCAGCAACCTCACAAACCCTGGAGGACCTGGCTACCTTTTGACTCTAAGCCCCCTGGGACTCCCATGAGTAGAGGCTCTACTCAAAAACTACTTCTAATCCCTGGCAGCAGCCTGGAACCGCGAACCCAGCACACTCTGCACCAGCCAAGCCTGGCCTGTGCCGGAGTGAACAAAGACCACGAGGACGACACCCAAGGACCTCCCTCGACACTCCTGAAGAAGCCTGCAGCCTCAGAACAAGGTGCCCCCCCCCCAACCGCGATCCACAGAAGGTAAGATTTCCTGACCCCAAAAGGCACCCCTGCACCCCGCGGCCCCCTGTGCCCAATCCTGGGGTACCTACCTATCCTCCAACTTACCTCTCGAAGTGGTGGTGGCACCTGAAGAATCTTCGTCCCCGAGCTTGCAGTCTTTTTCTAAATCGGCGATTTCCCATTGGAATCAATTGAGCGCCCGAAGGCTCAAAAGCACCCTGCACCCAGCTGCCCAAGTGGCCCTGGCAGTGCAATCTCTACACCTACCTACTTCCCCCTCTTGCCCTGAGTAAGTGACCAGGAGCCCAGCTCCCACAGCCGCGTGGCCTGCTAGTCAGCAGCCACCAACCATGGCCCCCTTACCTCTCATAGGATAACATTGGACCTAACTCTCTCTGCACCCGGCCGCCCTTGTGCCGCTGAGGGTGAACCAACTGTACCTACCTGACCCTGGGAGACCCCTGAGTCTATGCCCAGAACCTTAACTCTGCCAGTCGAGTACTTACCTTTAAACCGATAACCCAATTTTCTCCATAGGGTAACATTGACTGTCTTTTTCCTGAAATTTCTTCTAAGTGTGGACTTTTCAAATCTTAAAATATTCACCAAAAATCAGCCGAGTAACGAAAACGAAAATACTCACCTGCTATTAGGTGGGCTCCCAGTGTTGGATCTTGGTGCCCAGCACTGACTCTGAAAATACTTACAACTGTACTTACCAGTAACCCAATTTTCTCCCATAGGAAACCATTGACTGTTTTTCTGTGAAATTTCTTCTAAGTGTCAATTTCTGCAAACTTTAAATATTCTTTAAAAATCGTATAACTTCTGAAAACGTAATTGCTTACCTGTTTTTGATAAAGTTCCCAGTACTGAGTCTAGGTACCCAGTACTGGATTACAAAAGTAACGAGAACATACTATACCTGCAACTTGAATTTTCTTCCATGGGGAATCATTGACGGTTTTCTATGAAATATTTTCTGTCAACTTTTAAAATAGCAAAATATTGTCTAAAAATCATCACAGTAATTAAGTCGACTTTTATCAGTGGATTCGAAGTACTGACCCAGGACTAAATCTAGGATCCAGTCCTGGAATTCCAAAAGTAATCTGTTGCAAATAACTTGAAACTTCCATTGAACTCCATGCATTATTGTGTTTAAAATTGTGTTGCCTATTGCAACCACTTGTAACTTTCTACAAAAGTCAATTGCCTATTGCAAAAGTATTTATATAAAGCATCTCATTCTGAGAAAGTATATTTTAATACCTATTGTTGGTTCTAAAATAAAACAAGCATATATTTTTTATATATAAACCATTGGCCTAGAGTTCAGTTATTGAGTGTGTGAGACCATTTGCTGGCTGAGTGTACAACAAATGCTTTACACTGTCCTCTGATACTGCCTTACTGCTCGACCAAGCTACCACTTTAGAGAGTAAGATTATATCTAACTTTAGCCTGTGCCAAACCTTTGGGGACTGTGGACTCTGTACACCCTGTACCTATTTGGGAACAGTATATACAGAGCCACTTTCTCACATATGCCCTTTGCCAAAAGTACACACGAAACACTCAATCACCCATACCCATATATCCCATTCATACTCGCGCACACACACGTTCATACATCCCCAAATACAATGCTCTCACTGACACACATGGCAGCTCTGTCAAAGTATCTTGTTCAAACCATAGTCTTTAACTCTATGGACATTAGGCTTAAATTCAATGAAACTGGGCGTTAGGGGGTGTCTAGTAACAGTGCGCGAGTGGCACGGCCTTCAGTAGCTCACAATGATTTTCACTGATCAGAAGTAGCGCTCACTACAGAAAAGTTTGAAGACCACTGCTTCAGATCTACATCTATATGTGCCATCATGCAGCCTTGTACAATTCCACCCTGCATTCTGACATTTGGGTCCTTTTTCCCCACGTCATAAGATCTAAACATTTGTTCGAGGCATGTGTGCTGTAGATGCACATGCTTTGCGTACTCCTGCCATCTAGTGTTGGGTCTGGATGTTTGCAAGTGTTTTTTCTTAAAAATCTTTCGAGTAACGAGGTAAGGTGACTCCTCTTGGTAATAGTGCGCATGAGCACCAACTCCATTCTTAGATTGTTTTCCTTCCGCCATCCGGTTCAGAGTTGTATTGCGGCGTCTCCAGTTTGAGACTGTTGTTTGGATCCCTTTCATGCGCAATCCACTCTACCCTCGTCGGTATTGGTTCAGTCACGTTTTCCATCCCTCACGTATCGAAATTCTGAAGACTTCACTCATCGGGTCGGAACAGCCCAACCATGGACTTCGGACCTTGCTGTTCCGGGTTACCTTCTACCCGATACCAAGTCCATCGACTTAATCCGCTGATGGAACAGACTCAGTTTCAATTCTGCTCTCTGTGCCACTCCAAGTACCCGCGCACCAACCTTCACAAAGTCTGCAATCTAAGCTTATCTCCGGAGCACAAAGAAGACGACTGTGAAATAACCATCTGTTATTCAGCGCCAAGAGTCCCTTCAGGGTGAACGTGTGCTTTACAAATACACATGTAATGTTATGCCTGTTGGTCGTTTCAGTCTAAAAAGACTGTGCACGACCATCCGGCTTGACGTAGAGACCGGCAGAGGCAGAACACAGAAAGCACCCCCAATATCTTTGGTCGAGAAGCTATTGACTAACAACAGGAAGACATTGAAAAAAATCTCTGGTTCCGACTCCGGCTCTGAACTTGAGATCGATCTGGAGTCAAGGTGTCGTGAGTACCGAAACCCCTTCACCCACACAAAAACCTACTTCTATTGAACAAAAGTCTTCCCAGTCACCACTGCTGTCAGGCCATTGTTAGCACTCTGCTTCAAGCGCCCCGCCCTCCAGCTCGGCCCTGAAAATACAGATAAAGCCTTACTGCTGCGTCTTGGCCGAGACAGCAACTTTGTCTCCCAAACCATTGATACCGAAAGAGTAGACCGCTTTCGTTTCGAAAACTTAAGCACGAAACCTAAATCTGCTCCTCCAACACGTGCCGTACTTTTTCTGCAAACCATGCAAAAAGAACAAGATCCACAACAAAAGAAAATACATATTTATCCAGAGTCTGGATGCATCGTAACAAAACCTGCACCAGTACCATCTTCCAAAAGAAAAACTTAATTCCTACAAGACACTGGATATAAGATAACTATGAAAAAAGAGGAGGACATAGCTAATGGCCCCCTGCACCCTATTCCTCCTCCATCACCACATTCACCTGTACCCTTGGTACCTTTTCCCCCAAACCCTCTAAGTATCATACCTCCAGGTTCTTCCCACTCAGACCCAAATGCAGATATAGACAATAATTATGAAGCACCACCGGATCCCTGGCAGGAATATGATATAGACCCTCCAGGAGACACAGATCCTGATCTCCATCCTGCAAAACCCTCACCTCTTGACAGTAGGACTTCCTATCAGGAGCTCATAGCCTGGAAAGCTGCATGTCATGGGGCCTTGGAAGAAGACTTTTCATTTGATCCCTAGGGACTGCACACAAATCATCTTGATCGCTTCCGATGGTAAAGGGCATGATGCGCCATGCAGTGGATATTTTTAAGGACCGTGCACGCGTTATTACACCTAGGGTGGACAAAAAGTACAAATTCCCACAATCTGACCCAATTTATATCAGAGGTCAGCTTCCACTCGACTCATTGGTTGTGTCCAGTGCTCGCAAAAGAGAAAACTCGCAAACCACAGCTGATGCACCACCCCCTGACAAAGCGTGAGAGTTTATAGATGCCTCAAGCAAAAGAGTTGCTGCGCAATCGGCCAATCACTGGCATTTAGCCAATACAACAGAGTTCACTGGGATGAGATGGAGGAATTACTCCAATAACTCCCTGAGGAGCATAAGAAAAAGGGACCGGATTTAGTGTAGGAGGGGAAATTAATTTCCAACTTCTTCATAAGGTGTGCATCAGATGCTGCTGACACTGCTGCCAGAGGGATTAATACCAGCATCCTCTTAAAGAGGCACGTTTGACTGTGCATCTCTGGTTTTAAACCAGAAGTTCAACAGATCATATTTAATGTTCTGTTTGATAAATAACATCTCTTCAGCCCATAAGTGGATGAAGCATTGGAGAAGATGAAAAAAGACATGGAAGTGGCTGATTCCATGGGAGCACTTCAGACACCTTCCAGTAGAGGCTCCTTCTGCTGTTTTTTTACAGAGTAGATTCAAAAACCACTTCCACAGATGCCTCCACATCTTCATACGGGCCACAAAATCAGTCCCCTCCTAGAGGAGATTACAGGGGCAGCCAAAGGGGTGACCCACCTATCCTCCCTGCTCTGTAAACTGATTCTCTATTTCTTCCAGATCACTTCTGTGCACATTTGTGCCTTTCATTGAATCAAAAAATAAAATAAATATAAGACACACCAAGCAACCGATAATACTTAATATAAACGCCTTTAAAAAAGAGGATTTTGTTTGGGCACACTGTTTCCATATCCGTTTCTATACGTGGCTCCGTGTTTTAGCGTGGACAGTAGTCGCGGAAGAACCTGACAGCGACAAACTGAAGGGCTTATATGGACCCCAACTACATCATAGCCAGTGGACGACGTCTTTACTAAGTCACTTGACACAGTCTACCAATGCTCAGAGGTACTGCTGTAGAAAAAATTCCGAATCCAGTCTGGCGCCTGGGGCTAATTCTAAGCTAAGGAGATTCCTTACCTTAGATCTAGTCTCTACCAGATAAAATGTTACCGAAGGTGGGTAACTTATTTAATAGAACTAAAACTTTTAGAAAGACTGTACAGCTTTTTGTTGGTTTCGCACCACCTCATAAAGGAAAGCCCATATTCAAATCCGGCTTTGCCAGATGGATAGGCAAGTGCATTCAAACGTTTTATGTCAAGGCCAAAAGAACTCTACCTATACCTCCTTGAAGCACACCATACTCGAAAGAAAGCAGATTCTATAGCCTTCATAGGAAACATTCCAATAGTTGACAAATGTAAAGCAGCTACATGGGCTACATCGCACACTTATGCTAAATACTACTTTGTGTGTGTTCTAGCACACTAAGAAGCTAATGTGGGTCAGGCAGTGCTATGTACGCTTTTCCAAACAACTGCAGCACCCACAGGCTAGCCACCACTTTTGAGGAGGACTGCTTTACAGTCTGTGCAAAGCATTTGTATCTGCAGGCCTGGTACTGAAAATGTTACCATTTCAGCATCTGTTCGTCGCATGTAGTGCTGTAGGTTCACATGTGCCCGACTTCCTACCTGGACATCTGTGGCGTTGCAATTTCTTTTCTCTTCTTATATGCATGGACATCTCTTTACATATCACTTACTTTCATATTCCATTCTCACCCGCCGTGCAGGAAAATTATATTACAATTGAGTCGATGCCCATGTGCATTATCACCAAGAGGAGGAGCCACTCTACCTTGTGACTCCAAAGTTTGTTTGAAGAAAAACGACTTACTTGCATACATCCATCCAGACCCAGCTCTAAATGGCAGGAGTATGCAAATCATGTGAATCTACAGCACTAAATGCCACAAACCGATGCTTACAGGGTAAGTAACATTTTCCTTTTGCCAGCTTGAAACACTTATAGATTCAAATATTATCCTTGAGGCCCCAGTTTAAGGTGGGTGAGTTGGCGCCAACCATATAAATAAAGGAAAACAAAAATGCTGTTCATATATTGAAGTATTGTGGGTTTATGATCAATGTCTTAGCTAGTCTTAAAGATTTCATCTACAGTTGATTCCCAAAATAAAAGCTCGTTATGTTTAGATACAATTTCATACCCTACTACTAGCTAGCAGAATGTTACATAGTGTGTAAGTTTAGAAGTTTTTATGGTACAAAACTCTTTACAGTTCAGTTACTAGTTTCTTAAGGATTACGAATGTATTGATTGCTGTGACTTTATCGATCAACATTTCTCTTATTTTTTTCATTTTATTCTTTACCAGCATTTGGCCGTAGCCTGCCATTGGTCTCAGAGAGCCGCAGTCATA
Organism: Triturus cristatus; assembly: GCF_964204655.1. Lineage (NCBI taxonomy): Eukaryota > Metazoa > Chordata > Amphibia > Caudata > Salamandridae > Triturus > Triturus cristatus. Next base: position 261,981,909 of record NC_140580.1, read on the forward strand.
GGTGATGTCATTCAGGTCTACAGTGGAAGTCATGGGCGTACCATAGTATTTTGTGAAACAAAAAAGGAAGTCGGCGAACTGACTATGAATTCTTCCATTAAACAGGTATGCCTTTTAGGTGTCTGTAAACAATGGAATTCAGTTCAAATAGGCCACAACTTTATTGCTTTTTCCAACAATTTGTTTTAATAAATTGAGATTAGCATAAACATAATTCCAGTTTCTTTAAAATCTGAATTGTTACGGCTGTGTTCAGTCCCCCAGTCCATTGTATTTGAATTATTTTTAAAATGTGCTTAGTAGTTAGGCCTTAAAGTCTCTTAGAATTTCTTGTAGCTTTTCTAATGAGGTTCCAACTACATTACACATGTCAACCTCAGAGGATGGAGTCGAGGAACTCAACCTGACCAGCAACTTAGTTTGAAGCAGCTAAAGGACTAATGCAAGGCTTGCAAAATTGCAACTGGGTCTAGACCAACCAAAGTACAACTCCAGGAGTTGCTTGCTGAGTTTGATAGAGCCCAGGCAAATGAAGAATACACTAACAACATTGATGACCATGTCAGTGAAGAAGAAACTGCTAAATTTACTCATGGGAATGACTCCCCTTCCTATACCCCATCAGAAGAGGATAACAGTAGGAACCTTGTCCCTGAAACTAGACATGGAGAGAGGCCTTGCCACTCCAGGCCCCAAGAAGAACTAGAGGATACAGGCCAGGAGCTGGAGAGACTAGTCAGAAGAGTAGACCTGGAGGCCAAAGTTCTGTCCATAAAAAAAGGAATGTGAAGAGTCTGGCACCCATAAATGGTGGCATCAACAAGGTACGAAGGGATAGGAAACTTTTGATTTGAAAATTCTTAAAGGGATTATCCTCAAATCTGTTTTGGGTGGTGATATCACAAAAGGGTTTCCAGTCTTTGAGTGTACTTGTAAAATGAGAAAGTTCAAGCCAAAGTATTGGGGCTTTATACTCTAGGAGCTTTCTCAGGCAAGTAAAGGGATAGACTCCGGACACTTTATGAGGAAGATGCTGAGTCCTATGACCTTATGAAGGATACCTTCATCGAGGGCTTTGGACTCTCCACTGAGGAGTACAGGATTAAGCTCATGGAGACTCACAAAACCTCGAGTCAGTCCTGGGTTGATTTTGTAGACTTTCAGTCAAAACCCTTGGCAGTTGGGCCAAAGGAAGTAAGGTGCAAGACTATGATGGGCTTTATAATCTACTTATGAAAGAGCATCTTAAGTAACTGTACTTGCTGGGCCTGGTGGCTCAGTGGACTAATGCGTCCATTGCAGGGGCCTGTGTTCGACCTCTTGGTCATGGGTTCAAATCTCGGCGGGTCCACTCAGCCTTTCATCCATCTGAAGTCGATAAAATGAGTACCATTGAGTTGGGTAACAATAAACATCTGTTCAGCGCCAAGAGACCTGCGGGTGATTGTGCGCTTTACAAATACACGTTATATGTTATACATGTTAGTTTTGTATCAATACTTGGTGGGCCTAAGTTTGATCTCTCCCCATGAGCTGGGAAAGAAGGGTGACCATTGGGTCAAGAGTAGGGTGTCCAGTATGTCTCATGGTGGGGGTGACCAAAAGAAAGGGGCTACTAATGCCTTCCAAGGAAAAGATGTAGGACAGTGTAAAGAAAAAGGTAGTCTTCTAAAGGCACCCAAAAAACTGTTGAGATGGTGGGCCACCGAGACACTTCACAATCATAGGGTGGGTTTGATGTTTCAGTTGTATGATCAATGGGCACTGAACTGGTGACTTTCTGTCCCAAAAAGGCTCTAACTAGTGCACCTCTAGATACCACTGAGGTGGTTAGTCTCCAGATGGGATCCTTGGCGTTCACTGACTAGGTCAGAGACTACACTGAAGCTACCTTAATCTCAGTGAGTGGGGTGGATATAGCTGCCCAGGCTGTCTGGCTGAGTAACCTAAAAAACTTCAGACAACCGCTTCACATCAATGGGGTTAGAGAAGAATCACTGAGGGATACAGGCACAAGTGTCACCATGATGACTGAAAAACTGGTATCTCCAGAGCAGTACTTGGCTGAACAAGCTTATCCAGTCATAAATGCTGATAACCATACACTGGTTCATCTGATGAATATGGTGTCCTTAAAGTGGGGAGGTTTGACTAGCCAAAAGGTGGTCGTGTCCTCTGCAATTCCTGTTGAATGTCTGCTAGGGAATGATCTGGAAACCTCAACATGGGCTGAGGTAGAAATAAGATCCCATGCAGCCATGTTGGCAATACCTGAATGGGCGTGTGTAAAAGCAAGAGCTCATGGTTAAAAAGAGGAATTGGAGCCTGGAATAATGGCGCAATCCTCCAAAGAGAAGAGGTAAGAAGGCTGGGGAAATCGACTTCTGAGCAGCCACAAGTTCAGGCCCCCTTGCCTCAGGGAGGAGACCTGTCAGCCCTAGAGGGAACTATGGAGGGGCTGTGCCAGGGACTGAAAACTTATCCTACTCTTGACAGCCTGAGACAGCAAGCTGCTGCACAGGATTAAGATGTCAGTGGCTCCCACAAGACCTATTGGGAGGGGGGGGGGGGGGGGGGGGGGGCTCCTGTTTATTGAGGCCAGAGAACCCAAAACCTGATGGCATTACGATGGTGGGAGTGCCTCAGTAATAGAGTTCTGGCTCTCAATGGCCCATGACAGCTCCCTAGCTGAGCATCTTAGCGAGGCAAAGCCTTGGAGTAGGTTCGTCACCCACTTCTATCGGCCAAACATGTCCCAGAAGGTGAAGGAGTTTTGTAACTCCTGTGTTATCTGTCAAGCCAGTAGCAAGACCGGAAACACCCTCTTATTTCCACTTCTAGTGTTTGGGATTCCCTTTGAAAGGGTAGGGATTGACATAGTCTGTCCCCTTGACCCTTCAAAAGTATACGTAATCAGATTTGTGGTAGTGGAGTATGCCAGCAGGTATCCTGATACAGCAAACAAATGATGGATGGAATGCTGACAATGCAAACGTTCACCCCCAGTCAAAAGATCTGGGTCAAATTCATCGTTCTTTTGCCCACTAATCCACCCCAGTTTGGACCCAGCCATATGCAAATCAGTTTTGACCCTGTGCCCCATGGGAACAGTCCAGACCGAACTGCCAGGCCAGGTCCTCCCTGGACCGGAAACAAGCATCCTGGGACCGGTTTCAGGGTATGTCACCCTTCTTCAGCCAGGCTAGCTTGAATCCAGTGGCACAGTGAGCAAGGGACCCACGTCTGGGCATACCCATCCCACTTGCAAAAAGTGTTACAGAAAACAAATGATGGACGGAATGCTGACAATGCAAACATTCTCCCCCAGTCAAAAGATCTGGGTTAAATCCATCGTTCTTTTGCCCACTACGCCACCCCAGTTTGGACCCAGCCATATGCAAATCAGTCTTGACCCTGTGCCCCATGGGAACAGGCCCCCCCTTTCCAGTCCAGGGAGGACCTGGCTTGGGAGTTCGGGCTGGACTGTTCCCATGAGGCACAGGGTCATGACTGATTTGCATATGGCTGGGTTCAAACTGGAACGGCATGATGAGCAAAAAAACTATGGATTTAGGCCCAGATCTCTGTACTGGGGTGAATGTATGACATTGTTCTGCATTCTGTCCAACTGTTTTTGCAGCAGGTATCCTGAAGCAATTCCTGCAGTTGCCAGAGCCCTCATCGGTATCTTTACTAGAGTGGGCTTTTCCAAGGCAGTGTTAGACCGAGGTAGTAGTTCGAGGCATGTGGGCTGCTGAATTCATATCTGTGCATAGATCGCCGCCTAGTGTTGGGTCCGGATGATTGCACATTGTTGTCCTGGAAGAGTCTTCGAAGTATCACGAGATAGGTGGCTCCCTCCCTGGACTACAGTGCGCATGGGCATCCCCTCCATCCTCAGATTGTTTTTTTCCGCCATTGGGTTCGGATGTCCTAATCTTAGCTCTTTGAGTTATTTAGGCCTTTACATTCGTCGGTATTGTTTTCGTTCGGCGCCAAGTCTATTTGTCGAGGGCGTTCTCGAGTAGATCTTCAACGATGGAACCAAAGACATCGAATAGCCCTTTTAAGCGTTGCCCTCTTTGCAACGCTAAGTATGCTCGCTTCGACGTGCACCCGGTGTGCAACAAGTGCCTCTCTCCAAACAACGACGAAGCCACCTGTATGGCGTGTTCCAGGTTTCGATCGAAGAAGACCCTTCGCATTCGTCGAGCAGCTCGGCTCGAGGCGCAGAAAGCGACGTCGAACCCGGACAACATCTTCGGGATAGAAGATGAGGAGGTCGTGGACCTTGAAGTTCGGGGGGAGCTATCGGATCCGGCTTCGGAGCGAGAATCCGACTGATGCCGAAGACGAGCGTATAGTAGACGAACCGGAAGATGGTGTCGTCGAAGAGGTAGGAGACGACGAGGAGGCCCTTGGGGCCGAGGAGGATGGCTCAGAAGATGAGCTAGGCCCACATGTCGGTACAGGGCCCAGAGAGGCACTCGATAAGGCTCGGGTCAAGGAATCGCCACAAGGCCTTACCCAAGATCATTCTTCTCGTTCTACAGCCCCGCATAAAGGCCCGGCTACGAACTACCCTAAAGAGCCATCGGTATCGAAAGCGCCATCATTCGATCAAACGAAATCGAAACTGAAGGCACAGGCACCGAACTCGAAAGTGAAAGAGTCTCTCATCGGCAACAAGGCCTCGAAGCCCTCGGAGCTGAACAAACAAAAGAAGGCCGTCGACGCACAGAGATCTCATGGGGACGTCGAGCCGAAGGCGGCGCCAACAACCAAGGTCAAGGTTGCCGACCCGAAAAAATCGGCGCCGAGGATCGTCGACACAAAAATACAGAGCGACTCGCGACGGCCGACCTATCCCAGTCCTCGTGTCGAGAACACGGCGTCTGGTTCGGGGTTAGATGCCACGTCCAAAAGGGTATCGAAGGAACGTGTCGAATCAATAACACAGTCTCCCTTCCTAAAGAAGAAGGTGTCGGAGTCGTTACTCCGCACCCACGACACGGCTTCCATGCTCGGCGCAAAAGTACCCCCGCAGCCGAAGACTGTCAGCACAGTTCACCTCGCGTCGACGCACATAAAATTCGGACTACCACCGGCGGTACGACCGCCAATGTTCGACGCAAAGAAGGGTCCGAGCCGCAAAAAGGGGTCGACCCGAAGAAACCTGTCGAAGCACCAACAGGAATGCCAATGGGACAGAGAGCTGTCGAAGTACCTCAGGAAGATGAGGAGCCAAGGCAGTTTATCGATGCGGAGACTGGTAGACTTTCAATATATAAAAGAAAGATACTGCCAGAGAAATCAATGGAGCCATACAAAATTCCATTGAAGAAGAGGACCACATCACCAGTTCTAGTGGAACATGTTCAATATTATGACCAGGAGCCTCAGTCATTCTCACCCACACAGTTTGATGTGGATGCAGGGGATGCTGGTGATGTTGAGGACACTTATCCTGTGGACACTGACCCTGAAGATCAAAACCAACCTTGGGTGGACGATATTGGTACAGGGGACCCACATACTGCTCCAGACACACCGGCATATGTGGTAAAATCATCTCCTACTGAGGATACTGCTGCTTTCAATGCCCTGATTGAGAGAGCAGCTAAAAATCATGATGTACAGCTCCACACTGATCCTATTGAGGATGATTTTCTGATGGATACCTTCTCTACCTCAGAAAGATCTGTTAAGACTCTGCCCATGCTGAAGGGGGTCCTAAAACCGGCTTGTGACATTTTTAAGGAGACCACAAGGGCGAGAGTACTAAACCCTAGGATTGACAAAAAATATAGGCCAGCTCCTGTGGACCCTACCTACATAAGAGGCCAGTTGCCTTTGGACTCGTTGGTGGTGTCCAATGCTCGGAAAAGAGCCAATTCACAGACAACGGGTGATGCTCCTCCCCCTGACAAGAAGTCTAAGGCCTTGGAAACTTCGGGAAAAAGAGTTGCTGCACAGGCAGCTAACATCTGGAGAATTGCCAACACTCTGGCACTTCTGGCTCGATACGACAGGGCGCATTATGATACCCTAGAGACACTGCTACAGCACCTCCCAGATCAGTTTAAGGAAGGAGCAGAGTCGCTTATTACAGAAGGGAAGCTCATAAGCAACGCTTCCATTAAGTGCGCTCCTGACGTAGCGGACACTGCAGCTAGGGCTATTAACACCAGCGTCATGTTAAGAAGGCATGCTTGGTTGGGAATCTCAGGATTCAAACCAGAGATACAGACAACAATACTCAATCAACCTGTCAACCCTGACTCCCTTTTTGGCCCCGAAGTTGACACCACCCTAGAAAAGATCAAAAGAGATGGAGACTGCAAAGTCTATGGGGGCTCTGCAATCACAGCAGTTTTGGAGTGGGTCCTTTCGTCGCTCTAGCAACAGAGGACCATCTAAAAACCAGAACTCCCAACAGTCGCAGTACACTAAAGGAGGTTCACAGACCACCTATAATAAAAATACTAGAGGTGGATACCGTGGAAACAACGTCAAAGGCAGAGGCCGAGGGAACAACCGCTCCAGGTCCTCCGCCACCAACAAACAGTGACGCCTTGTCACTGCCCCCCGACCACGTAACACCTGTCGGGGGGGGGGGGGAGACTCCAGGAGTTCCTGCCGGTCTGGAAGTCCATCACTACAGACAGGTGGGTGAGAGACATTGTCCAGTACGGTTATTGTCTGGAGTTCACATCCACTCCACCAAACATACCACCAAGACACCGTCCTATGTCCGCAGAGCACTTGAACTTATTCCACCAGGAAGTTCTCAGTATGCTCCAAAAAGGAGCCATAGAACTCGTGCCAGCAGAAGAACAAGGATCAGGAGTGTACTCACTGTATTTTCTGATCCCCAAAAAGGACGGGTCTCAGACCCATACTGGATTTACGACCTCTAAACCGTTACATTCTGTCAGAGCATTTTCACATGCTCACCTTGCAACAGGTGCTGCCGTTGCTCAAACAGGGAGACTTTCTCGCAACACTAGATCTCAAAGATGCGTATTTCCATATACCCATACACCCATCACACAGAAAATATCTCGGGTTCACTGTTCTCAATCAACATTACCAGTTCAAAGTCCTCCCTTTCGGAGTAACAACGGCACCCAGAGTGTTCACCAAGTGCCTGGCAACAGTGGCGGCGCACATACATGTCTATCCTTATCTGGACGACTGGCTTATCCAGGGAAAGTCGGCCCAGCAGTGTGCCAACCACGTAACCCACACCATTCACCTTCTTCACAGCCTTGGCTTCTCCCTGAATTATCCAAAGTCCCACCTTCAACCCACCCACGTACAGCAGTACCTAGGCGCGACCATAGACACTCTGGCAGCCAAGGCACAGCCCAATTCAGTAAGGATCAACAGCATGCAGTTGCTCATAAAGTTCAAACCTCAACACTCACTACCGGCACGAGTGTTTATGCAGTTGATAGGCATGATGGCCTCCTGCATCTTCATAGTCCCGCACGCGAGGTTACATATGCGCCCGCTTCAGGAGTGCTTGGCACGTCAGTGGAATCAGGCTCACGGACAATTGAAGGACCTAGTGTTGGTGAGCGGTCAGGCATACAACTCTCTGCATTGGTGGAATCCACAAAACCTTTGCAAGGGCCGACCGTTCCAAGAGCCTGTCCCACAAATCATACTGACTGCGGACGCGTCTCTCCAGGGATGGGGGAGCTCATGTACTCAATTACACAGTGCAGGGACTATGGACGACACAGCAAAGGAGGATGCACATCAACCTTCTGGAACTCATGGCAATCTTCCTTGCAATGAAGGCATTCAAAGTACACTTGTTCAACAAAGTCGTGTTGATCCGGACGGACAACATGACTGCCATGTACTACATACAGAAGCAGGGAGGAACACACTCCCCACAGTTGTCTCATCTGGCTCAGAGCATGTGGAAGTGGGCCATTCAGAGGAACATCTTCCTCATGGCGGAACACCTCCCGGGCAAGGACAACCAGATGGCGGATCTGCTCAGCAGACACAGCCACCAAATACACGAGTGGGAGATACATCCATCAGTACTCCAACCGTACTTCCAACGGTGGGGTCATCCAGAGATAGACCTGTTCGCCACAAGGGAAAACGCAAAATGCCAAAACTTTGCCGCCAGGTTCCCACATCCACAGTCGCAGGGCAATGCAATATGGATGAACTGGTCAGGCAGATTTGCGTACGCTTTTCCCCCAGCTCCATTAATACCGCTGGTGGCACGCAAACTGAGGCAACACTCAATGACGCTCATCCTGGTTGCTCCAACGTGGGCACGCCAACCATGGTACACCATGTTTCTGGAACTCTCCGTGGTACCGCATCAACGACTACGGCTAACACCCACGCTTTTAACGCAGAGCCATGGCGAGATTCAGCACCCAGATCCGCAACAGCTGAACCTGGCGATCTGGCTCCTGAGATCTTAGAATTTGGCTACCTAAACTTGCCTCCAGAATGTATGAATATCATTAAGGAGGCACGGAGACCCACCACCAGAGCCTGCTACGCGGCTAAGTGGAAACGATTTGTCATTTATTCTAAAAATAATGACATCAATCCGCTGGATGCATCGACGCAAAACATTATCTGTTATCTATTACACTTATACCGATGCAATCTAGCATACAATTCCATCCGTATACATTTAACCGCACTGGCAGCTTACCTTCAGAACAGGCAAACACCTCTCACTGTTCAAAGTGCCTGCCATCAGAGCTTTCTTGGAGGGACTCAAACGTTTGATTCCTCCAAGACACCCTCCTTCACCAATCTGGAACCTAAATGTGGTCCTCACCAAAATGAACCTCTAGGGGATTGCAAAGCCCCCATTGACTTGGCAGTATTCTTTTTCATTTTCTCTAAAGATGTATCGACTGTGGGCCCAAAAAGATGCTCCTGGTCAAAGGGCTGATTAAGAATAGCGGACTGCACTTCCTGTTTGAATCCGGAGATTGAGCCAAGCGTGCCCAAGTAGCAAAACGCTGGTTTTAATAGCACGAGATGCCATATCAGCCCCAACAAGCGCACATTTGATGGATGTATTAGTTATTAATTTTCTCTCCTGTAGAAGGTCATTAGCTCTGTCTTTATATTGGTCAGGAAGATGTTGCATTAGCTTTTCAAGCTCATCATAGTGAGCTCTGTCACATCTGGCCAACAAAGCTTGGGCATTGGCAATCTGCCAATGATTTGCAGCCTGTGACTCGATGCGTTTTCCAGATGCGTCTGAGTTTGGATTCATTATCATGTGGAGGGGTGTCGCCTATGCTTTGTGAATTTGCCTTCTTGCGTGCATTAGACACTACGAGAGAATCTGAAGGGACCTGACCTTTAATGTACACTGCGTCATTGGGAGCTGCCTTATATTTTTTGTCTACCCTGGTGTGAAGACTTCTGACTGACGGGATCCTTAAAAACTTCTGGTGCATGTTTTAGCATGCCTTTTAACATTGGCAGGGTGTGCGTGGACTTGTGTGGGTGTAAATGTTTCCAGTAAAAAGTCTTCCTTTAAAGGGCCAGAGTGTAATTGTACCCAGGTGGTATTGAGCAGCTCTATTTATTAGTTGCGCAAACCCAATACTTTCATCTGGTGGTGGTGGCCTAGAAGGGTAGAGGTCAGAGTCATTGTGGGGGTCGGGATCTGTGTTATATCCATCCCAAGGATCTGTATTGTGTGGAATGGTATGTGCATCATCTTTATCTGGATCTCTATCCCCACCCACATCACTATAATCATCCTCATCATCCTGTGGATGAGGTGAAAATGTATGTTGAGGGGAGTGTGCTGGAGAAATTAGCAGATTTTGATCAGCTGGAGAAGGAGGTGGAGAAGTATTAGTGCCCATCTCCTTTTGCTTCATGGATATTTCAAGGTCTTCTGAAGTGTCCAATTTTCTCTTTTTAGGAGGCTTGGCGACAACTTTGCCAGTTTCTGGGTCAATGTAGAGTTTTTTGTTTTGGATCCGAAAAATCTGGTAGAGGCTGTTGTGTGGGTACAGTGTCCTTTGTCAGTGCGGAAGACTTGGGGTCAGAATGTTGTTTAGCCCGTGTCTCTGAAGCTTTCTGTGGGGTCTTCGTACTGCTCAGCTTGTGGGACAGGAGTTTGTAGCTCCGAGAGTTTGTTCGGCTGCAAAGGATTTTTCGGCTCCGAATGCATGTCCTTTGTTTCAACGCCGAGGGCTTCGGCATCGAGGTTGTTTTCGGTGCTGACAAAGAAGGGCGGGGCACCTCTTTGGTTTTGGACTTTGGTGCCCGAGGTCATTTTTCGGCACCGGAATGGGGTTGGCTCGATCTCAAACCAGAAGGCTTTTCTTTTGGTTTCATCGCCGGGCCACAGGGCGGGGTGTCTGAAATGTGACGCCGGTGTCGACCTGATCCAGAGGGCGAAGGTGTTACCGGTGCCTAGGGGTTTGGTTTGAAGAGGGGTTTCAGTACTCACAGACTGCTGAGCCGGGGTGACTGTCTGGTCTTCGACGTCTGAGTCGTCTGCTTCAAAGACGGAGATGTCTCCTTCATCAGCTTGTTGCTATGGCTGGAGATTGGGATCTGCTCCGAAGATGAAGCGAGACATTTTGTGATGTCGAGCCCGACTGTCACGGATGGTTTTCTTCGACCTTAAAGATGCACAGGCCTCGCAGTTCCTGTCTTCGTGCTCTGGGGAGAGGCAGAGGTTCAAACCTTGTGTAAGAAATGTGTGGGAACTTAGTACCACACCAGGGGCATTTTTTTAAAGAAGTCCTATCCATTGAGTGCTGGCGTGGTCGGAAAAGAGCCAATTCACAGACAACGGGTGATGCTTCTCCCCCTGACATGAAGTCTAAGGTCTTGGAAACTTCGGGAAAAAGAGTTGCTGCACAGGCAGCTAACATCTGGAGAATTGCCAACACTCGGGCACTTCTGGCTCGATACGACAGGGCGCATTATGATACCCTAGAGACACTGCTACAGCACCTCCCAGATCAGTTTAAGGAAGGAGCAGAGTCGCTTATTACAACTAACTAACACCTCCTGCTCTGCCTCCGCCCCCACCCAGTGACTTCCCTCCACACCCCCAAGACTATTCCACTCCAGTCGGGGGCAGACTCCCTAATTTCCTTCCTGTCTGGGCTACCATCACCTCAGACAGATGGGTGCAACAGATAATTCAATCAGGCTACTGTCTAGAACTAACATCTACCCCCCAACCATTCCACCCAAACACCGCTCAATGTCACAGGAACATTTGGCACTTTTAAAGCAGGAGGTGATCTCCCTCCTACACAAAAATGCAATAGAACCAGTTCCTACCCACCAACAAAACAAGCGAGTTTACTCCCTATATTTTCTCATACCAAAAAAGGACGTCTCTCTAAGACCCATTCTGGACCTCAGACCCCTAAACCAATACATACTCAGACCACTTTCACATGGTCACACTCCAGCAGGTGCTTCCTCTGCTCTCCCCGGACGACTTCCTGACCACCATAGACCTCAAGGACGCCTATTTCCACATTCCTGTTTACAACGCTCACAGGAAGTTTCTCAGATTCGTAGTGGACGGTCACCACAACCAATTCAAAGTACTCCCCTTCGGAGTCACCACAGCGCCACAAGTGTTTACCAAGTGCCTAGCGGTAGTGGCAGCACACCTGAGAAGACCACACATCCACGTCTTCTCATACCTAGACGACTTGCTCATAAAAGCCAGCTCATACAACCAGTGTGTACAACACACTCACGCCACTATCCAACTACTTCACAACCTGGGCTTCACAGTAAACTACGCCAAGTCCCATCTGCGTCCGTCCCACGTACAACAATACCTCGGTGCCACCATAGACACCTCAAGAGCATTAGCCTACCCCAGTCCTGCCAGGATACAAAGCATACAAGCTCTTCGCGCCAAATTTCAACCTCAACACTCTCTTCCAGCCCAAGTGTTTATGCAACTTATAGAGATGATGGCCTCTTGCATATTCATAGTACCTCATGCAAGACTCCAGATGCGTCCACTCCAAGAGTGCTTAGCACGCCAATGGAACCAGGCTCCGGGTCAATTATCAGATCTGGTGTTAGTAGACGGTCGTGCCCATCGCTCTCTGCAGTGGTGGACCACCAAAAACCTTTCCAAAGGGCGACCGTTCCTAGAGTTGGTTCCTCAAATAGTTCTAACTGCGGACGCATCGCTATCCGGCTGGGGAGCTCACCTACATCACACCATGCAGGGCAGGTGGACACCTCAACAAAAGTTACTCCACATCAACCATCTGGAGTTACTGGCCATATTTCTAGCCCTAAAAGCCTTTCAAACACACATCTCAGGCAAGGCTGTCTTAGTCCGCACAGACATGACAGCAATGTACTACATCCAAAAACAGGGCGGCACACACACTCTGCAGCTCTCTCAGCTAGCACAGACCATATGGAGGTGGGCCATACCTCAAAACATTTTTCTCCTAGGCCAACGTCCCAGGAGTCCAAAACACCATTGCAGATCTGTTGAGCCGTCGAACACAACAAATCCACGAGTGGGAACTTCATCCACAAGTTCTTCAACCATTCTTTCAAATGTGGGGGCAACCACAGATAGACCTCTTCGCCACCCACGAAAACGCCAAATGCCCAAGCTTCGCCGCCAGATATCAACACCCATTGTCCAAAGGCAATGCGATATGGATGAACTGGTCAGGCAGATTTGCGTACGCTTTTCCGCCTCTCCCACTCATTCCATTAGTGGTGAGCAAACTACAGCAAGATTCCCCAACTCTCATCCTAGTTGCTCCGACTTGGACCAGACAACCGTGGTACACCACATTGCTGGAACTCTCCCTAGTTCCGCACCAAAAGTTACACCTCTCTCCACGCCTCTTAACCCAGAACCATGGAGAGATCAGACACGCGGACCCAGCTCAGCTCAACCTTGCGATCTGGCTCCTGAAATCCTAGAATTTGGTTACCTTAATCTTCCCCCTGACTGTATGAACGTCATTAAATAAGCTAGACGACCTACTACTAGAGCTTGCTACGCAGCCAAGTGGAAACGTTTTGTGATTTGTCACAACAATGTAAATCCCTTAGATGTGTCTATCCAACACATCATAGGCTACTTACTACACCTACAAAGATGCAACCTAGCCTACACGTCTATCAGACTACACCTTGCAGCCATAGCAGCATATCTACGAAATAGACAGCATCTATCACTCTTCAGAGTACCTGCCATAAAAGCCTTCATGGAAGGCCTTAAGAGAATAATTCCCCCCCCCCCCCCCCCCAGAGTGCCACCCTCACCGGTGTGGAACCTAAACCTTGTTTTCACAAGACTAATGGGGCCTCCATTTGAACCTCTACATAAATGTGAGCTTCAATTTTGAACATGGAAAACAGCTTTCCTTGTAGCCGTTACTTCCCTCAGAAGGGTCAGTGAAATACAAGCACTCACCATTCAAGAACCTTTTCTGCAAATGCATCATAATAAGTTTGTTCTACGCACTAATCCAAAATTCCTTCCTAAAGTCATTTCTCCCTTTCACCTCAATCAATCTATGGAACTGCCCGTATTCTTCTCACAGCCAGAAACCATTGCAGAAAGAGCTCTACACACCCTAGACGTCAAAAGAGCTTTACTCTAGTACATCGAGAGAACCCAACCTTTTCGCAAGACCAAACTACTATTCGTGTCTTTCTCACCACCACACAGAGGCAACCCCATCTCCAAATCTGGGATAGCTAGGTGGATTGTTAAATGCATCCAGATTTGCTACCACAAAGCAAAACAAACGCTATCTGTTCCCCCTAAAGCCCACTCTACACGTAAGATAGGGGCTTCCATGGCATTTTTAGGGAACATCCACTTAGATTACATCTGCAAAGCAGCTACATGGTCTACACCGCACACTTTCACTAAACACTATTGTGTAGATGTGCAAACTAAGCAACAGGCTAGTGTGGGCCAGGCTGTCCTCAAAACACTGTTTCAAACAACTGCAACGGATACTGGTGGCCACCGCTAGGAGGGGGTACTGCTACACAATCTATGCACAGTGTGTAATCTGCATGTACAACGTCCGTTCTCTCATCCAGCCTACTTGGCAGGTTGGGGGATTTTGGGCCATGTGTCTCACTCCTTGGGACCACCCGGGCTTCTGGTGAATCAGTCCCCAATATACTGTGCGAAACTCAATCCCGGGCAACTCTTTCGTCCCTGCTTCTTTTGGGGCATTTAATGCTTCCTTGGTGGCCCAGCCCATCTGGAGGTTGATTATTGAACCCACGGGGTGACTGCAGACTGTTAGCCCTGAGACATCATGACCATCCAACTGGGCAGAACCCCGTCCTACATTGAACCCTCGCAGTTCCAACCCCTTATTAGTTACAAGAAAAGAAAGGCACTCAGACTGATGCAAAGGTGATTCAAACTTATCCAACCGTGCAACAATTGGAGCTAGATAGGACTTAAAAATGTCTTCTAATATTTGAGAAAAATTGTTCATGAATTGGCTCAAAACCTGTTACCGGGTCCACAACAACTGATGATGTTTGTTCTTTAGGAGGCTGTATGGATTTTTTGCCTCCACCTCTTTTCTTTTTTACCGGAGGTTCCCGCATGGGTATACCCTCCCCTTGGTTGCACTAGAGTTCCTCTGGCAGAACAACTGATGGAGTAGGTGCAGTAGGAACAGACTCACTTAGCCCTATCTTTGGAACTGAGCCATGTGAAAGAACCGGGCTCTGACGCAAGTTAGTCAATTCCAGAGAAAGTCTCCTTTCCGTCAGGGCAATTTCCTTGGACAGAACACTTGCTGCCCTTGAAAGGAATGAGTCAAGAGTCGTTGCGACGCCCCCCCCCCTCCCCCCCCCCCCCCCCCCCCCAAATCAGGCCTCTTCATGTTTTGCTTTGTCTTACCCATGTCTTCTAGCTCTTCAGAAAATTTCTCCACGACGATATACACCAGAGGAGCCCCGTCCAAGAAATGAGAGGACCTGGCTGATTTGGTTAGGGTCGTGGCCCAGCCTCCTCCGGGCTCGGACGGGTGCAGATGGGCCCACCCTTGTCCCTGCCGTAGGAGCCCTGGCTGGGTTATAAGCACCTCCTGGTGCTAGTAGAGTAGATCGGCGACAACCTTGCCGCAAAGCAGGTATGGGGTTGTGGTTTAAGCCCCCTCCCCCATGGTCACAGCAGGAGCTGTGCGGCCCACTGCAGTTACAGCAACAGCAATTTACACGATCGGGGACCCACATTAAAGCGGTGTCAGCCAAAGCGACCTACAATGCTTCAAAGGGGGTAAGTGGATGCAGGATTTAGCGGGTATGTCTGTGTCCCACATTAGCATATCCGGTCATAGCTACAAACTGTTGGAAAACATTATATAAGTACAGTAGAACAACCCAGGCAGACTACAGCCAGTGCAACGAGTGATTAATGATTGTCTGAGAGTGAGGATGTTGATCTGGGTCCACTCCCCCACCCCTTCTGATCGGGGGCCACAAGTGAGTGCTGCCTTTAGAAATTCCTGGGCCAGCTGAGGAGTGGTAAAGACATGTTGTTTTTCCCAGTGTGTGACACGCAGTTTGGCCGGATAGAGCATGGCATAAGGAATACTGGCCTCCTGCAACTTTTGCTTTACAGGTGCAAGCTTCTTGTGTGCCTCTTGAACCATTAGCATAAAATCTGGGAAAATGGAAATGGAGTGACCATCATATTTTAGCTCCCGCTTTTCACGTGCCATTCGGAGGGTAGCATCTCTCTCATTGTAATTCGAAAGACAAGCAAGGATAGGTTTAGGGCTAGAGCCCAGCGGGGACCTGGCAGTAAGCGAGCGGTGGGCTTGTTCCACTATCAGGACTTAAGAAAAGGAGGATGCACCAAACAGACCTACAAGTAGGCGCTCCACAGTCTTCCATCCGCCTTGTGTCTGTTGACTCCGGAAATTCCAAGAATACGGATGTTATTACGGCGTGCGCGCGCTTCCAAGTCCTCATTTTTCGCCGCAATAACCTTCAGGAGGCGCTCCAGGTTCTGCATTTGTTCTCCCCAGCCGTCGACGTGTCCTCCAGTTGCGAGTTTCTGTGTTCTGTTTCGCCCATTGTGTTTTTCCAGCCTTTGAGTTATGAAGTCCATGCGCATGTTCATGGCATCCATTTTGGCCTCAATGGAGGTGAGGCTTTGACTCATGGTAAGCAGTAGGGGGTGCAAATCTGTCTCACCAGACTGGACGCCTTCTGCCATATTTGAATCCATGTCTCCACCAGGGCCCCTAGAAGATTTCTGCAGTTTGAAGGGCAGCTTCGCCTGTTTGCCCTCCGTCCTGCCTATGGCCAAGCGCGCTGCACACTGGTATAATCGCACGTTAGGTGGCCAGAGCCCAGTACCCCTTCAATAGCCAGAGTGGTGGAGGCGCCGCACTGTCCCGTCTGTGTCTCAGCCGAGGGGGAGGGGTCGCAAGGATGTTCTCTCACCAGTTATTTGATTGGTGGGGCCCTCCACACCGCTAGATTTCAGCTCAGCAACTGATGTCTTATGGGCTTGGTCAGATGCCCATGCAGCAGTATATTTGCCCAGGCAGTAAGCTTAAGCTCCTCCAAAGGCCCCAGGGTCCACGCACATAAATGGCAATTCAGTAGCGTAGGCCAATTCCCTCCAAGCAGCCCCTCGCACCTGTTCGTCAGTAGAACATTCAGAGCTTGTTGATTCGCAGTCACTCCCACTTGCAGGCTCCCACTTGCAGGCGGTGCCCTGAAGGACCCCGAGGCACCGGGTGGACCTCAGTGACGGGCCACCCACGAACCGGGCAGCCAGGGGAGCTCACCAGCAGCCGCCTGCAGTACCAGAAGGTCCCTTGCGGCCTCTCTCAGATCAGGCAGAGGCCCTGCAGCATTTAGGATGGCACTCGAGCTTCTCCCCCAGAGCGCAAGGCTTCCGTTCACCTCTGCGTATCAACGACTACTGGACCCAGCAAGCTCCACCGGAGGGACTGTGATTCCAGCCCAGGCAGTTTCTCAGACCCAGGTAGCAGCGACGTCGGTGTCCTCCAGCTGGCCTGTGTTACCACCACCTGCGGCCGCGTCACGGCCCAGGCAGGCCGCAGCAGTGATGACGTCGCTCTCCCCTTGCCAGGCCAGTAGTCCGAGTCCCACGATCTCCTAACAGGACTGCATCCCAGCAGACGCCGACTCCACCAGACGCAGGTAGGTCAGTCCCGTGTGGCGCTATCAGCAGTGCGACACTCGGATGGCCTTTTCCGTACAATGCTGCTGCCGCCTGTATCAGGAGAAAGCATCCGTCATCATGTTCCGACCACTCGTTCGTCAGCTGTCCGGCATTTCTCTATTTCCAACAGCTTTTTTACAGAGCTCTCCCCTAGGCTTAGTTGCCACTAGTCACTGCGCCTTTTACATAATTTTGGTGCAACTAGGGCCAACCCGATGGTAGGATGTTGACGGATTCAGGCCCCGGGCAGCAGGAGCCTCACTGAGATGCGGCCATCTTGCTTGCCAGCTCTCAGCACTCACGACTACAGTGTATTTTATCATATTCATAGAGTTAATTAGCTCATCTGAATGTATGCGTGTTTATATAAGAAAACATGTGTTTTTCCCAACCGGAATCGAGATTGAATATTGCTTCATTTGATTGGGAAAGTAAACCAGTTATTGTATGTGATCAGTGTTGTGTTTGTGTCCCTGTTAACTAAAGAGGTAGGCAGGAAACAAGATTCGGTGTCACTTTTTTTTGTCCTTATGAAAGTCCTGGACCCCATGTATCCCTCTCGTTTTACGGTCTGAAACATGTTGACAGAATTACTGGGTAACCGGGTCATCATCCCGAATTTGTATCCCCCACATTTGTTTGTTTAATCAGACCTGAAAATCCGGTATTAAAGGGATACTTGGGTTGTTTGAGTTATTTTTATTCTATAAAAGAACAATGCTGTTATTTATATTCAAAGTGCTCCAAGGAATATGATTGGGCCCATCTTGATTTTTAGGGTCCAGGATGAGACCTGCTAATAAAGCATGCTGCCACTACTTAAGTGGGTGAGGGTCCAACCTAAAACAATTTTTTTCCAGTCGAGGGCAAAACACCCAAAATATCTGAGTCTGTTAGGCATATTTGTTGGGTGCGGATACCCATTAGTGTGTGTTGTTCTTTGCGAAAACTTTAGATAGGTGTGTTCTGGTGTCTTTAGGCAAGATGTGCCCAGTGTTAGTGTCACATGACCGTTTTTTAATGTGCTTGATGGTGTGAGGATTAACACGCCAGGTCCTATTTATTCCAAAGGTTGGGGGGCAAGGTATGTCACTGATGTTGTTCAGTTTTTAAAGAATTATTTTTAAAAGCTAGTTTTGGGTGTTTCCTCTTGAGTGGCACAGGTGGGCTTTTCAGTGTATGCTTTTTGGTATGCCAGAACAGTGTATCTTGCAACATTGGAGTTCTGTTGAAGATTCTGTTGATGATTGCAAAGATTCCAATTGTTTTAAACCCTTATTCACAAAGATGTATATTTTATTGTACAATTAAATTATTACAATTTACATAAAGTATTAGGTACTCTTAAAATGAATTCCAAATCCCAATGGAACCCTTAATACCATCAAATAGACTGGATATTACAAATTAATAAAATTATCAAATGAACTTAAAGTGGTAAAGAAATGTATAATGAAGCTTAGTGCCAAGTAATCAAAGGAACAATAATGTAAACAATATAAAGACAGTATGACTGAAAACAACTTACATGAGGTGTCAAATGCACTTAAAGATAAATTATAAACAGCAAAATGCACTATAGACATTAATGTTTTCAGAAAAGGCATCACTTTGCAAATTCATCAAATCAAAAACTTAAACTGATTTAAAAATAGCCATTGAGGCTACGTATTCGAATGATTAGAAGGTAAGGTATTTTAACAACGGTATGAATGGAAGACAAACATGGTACATTCTCACATAAAGAGTCTTTCTAATAAACAGATCTCAATGCGGTCCAAGTGCTCATGAGGCCAGTACCCACTGCTCACCTGCCTTTACTGGAGCAACAAATATTTCATATTTTTGTATTTTGTGTACAACATGTAAGAAAGTGCCCTTTTTTTGCATGGTTAGCCCCACGTTTTGCCAACCTGCTGATGTACTTTGACCAAACAGGTACCCAGTGCCTATGTTTTTCCCCTAAACTGCATTAAAAACAAAACCTAATTGGCACTCTTGGGCCACAGGTCAGTCCCTTGTAAATGGTACCATGGGCACTGTGCCCAGGGAAGGCCTCTAAAGGCTACAACACCTATTGTGCCACTCTTGGATATCCTGTACCTTCTCGCTCTCGCTCTCTCTCTCGCGCTCTCCCTCTCTCTTCCCCCCCCGATTGCATGTTTTGGTGCAGAACAAAGTGTAGTCGACATTGCACATATCCCTGTGTGCCATGCCTACTGCCCTGGCATAGATCAACCACCCCTCTAGCTGAGTGCACTATACCAGTGGTGAGGGTACAGGAGCACAAGCTCTGTACCCCTACAGTGTCTAAGCCAGTTCTTAGACATTGTAAGCTCAGTAATGCCATTGAGTGTATGGTGCTGGGAGTTTGTCATTACGAACTCCACAGCACCATAATGGCTTTACTGAGCACTGTGAAGTTTGGTATCAAACGTTTCAGCACATTAAACCCACACTGATGCCAGTGTGGGATTTATTGAAAAATGCACACCGTGGGCATTTTAGAGATGCCCCCTGAAAAACGACCTAACACTAGTGTCCAGGCTGCTCGCCAGCTGCCACCACCAGACAAGTTTCTGGATCCCTGGGTCGAGAGCCTGCTGCTCCCGGGGGTCTGAATCAATGCACATCCTTGGATAAGGTGCCAAGCCTCCTCCCCCAGGATAGGCGGGTTCCACGAAGGGGAAGCTTCAAAGGCTTGCCGCCTTTGTGAGCTACCCCAGGCGTTTTGCTGCTTCCAGCAACTGACCCCTACCGGTTCTTACCCCCCACTTGGGGCTGGAAACCCAAGTGAGGAAGGGAGGTGTGCCCACCTTTGCCAACCCCACCCCTCAGGAGGGGGAGGCGAGGTGAAGCACAACTCTGTCCCTGCCATCTTGCAGATGGGGGTGACCCAGTAAACCAAAGTGAGCCATATGCATTCCTCCCACTGGAGGGTGGCATAATAGGGGGTGTACCCTCCCCAAGGAATGGACCCATCGGTCCTAGTCTTTACTGACCTGTAACGCCCCTAAATCTAGTATTTAGGGGCAACCCTGAACCTTGTGTCCTCAGGCAAGAATTGACAAGAAGAAGCAACGAAGGACCAAAGAAGCCGTGCTGAAACGAAGAGGAAACTGAAGCCCACTGACTTGGCCCCAGCCCTACAGGCCTGTACCCCCCTCGAACCTGCTCCAGCAAAATCCCAGTGTGTTCTACAGCCTCAAGAACCCGAAGGACCTGCCCTGCCTTCCAAGCCAAAGACTTTGTCTCCCGTGAGCACTGGATTTGCTCAACCACAGACTCTGGCCCCAGATGAAACCACAAATCTGCACCGGACACCCAGGGCCCAAGTAAGTTGCCCAACACCACGAGGAGGTCTCCCTGGCGATACTGACCTGAGATCTAGTGATCTCTGACCTGCCTCTGAACTCCAAGCGAAATCTTCAGGCCCATTCTGGAGGATCCTCCATACCGTGACTGGAGCTGGTAAGAAAAACCCGACGCCTAAAGACACCCCTGCACCCGACGTCCCACGGCCTTGGGTGGCCCAACTGACGGTGTCCCAGCATCCTCAGGCATCCCAACTTAGCTCTCCAACCGGGTGGTCACCTCCAGAAGATGTTCGTCCCCGAGCCAGCAGTCTTTGTTGCAACTGGAGAATCCCCATTGAAAACAGGGCACCAAACGCCAAAACAGCACCCTGCACCCAGCCGCCCCTGTGCAGCTGCGGATGTACTTTGGTTGCTGACTCGGATCCCCCTTTGCTTTGAGCCGAACACCAGGAGCTTTGCTCCCACAACCTTGTAGCCTGCTTGTGAGCAGCCACCAACCGAAGGCTCCCAATCCCCTATTGGATAACATTGGGCCTCCGCAATCTGCCCCTGGCCGCCCTAGTGCCACTGAGGGTGTGTCAAGAGTGCATCCTTGACCATGGGGGAACCTTGGTTCTAACCCTAGAATGGACCAAAAAACAAGGAGCTACAGGGGGAAAGGGAACAGATTGGGTCGCCCCCCACTCAAATCAACAATATAACAAAGTAGACCCAATCTGATCACAAGGCAATTCTTTACATTTACTTTGAGAGTGGGAATGGGAGTTAACATTTTCTTCCTCACCAATCTCCCTAAAGTGAGTTTGGAGAATTGTCCCTCCTCACAATAAGAACCAAACTTAAAGTTAAGTCACTGGGTCCCCAATTTTTTTACATTATATATACCCCATGAAATCACAGGTGTATAAGCCACAACCATGTGTCAAAAAGGTGAGAAAAGTGCAAAAAACAAGGTAGCACCTCACGTGCGCACCGCCAGAGTGAGCTTGCTGGTTAAATATCACCAGTTATGCCCACGTTTATCATCATAGGTCGCTACCTTGTGAAAGAAAAAATGTAAACAAAAAGGTGTCCAGAGAAACAGTGAACTTGGTGTAAATATGTGAAAACATCACACACTTCAACCCAGTATAGTTAAAATTTAAATAGACCCACAGCAAAACCACTTTATTCATGGCTCGTTGGTTTATTCAAACTAAAAACATACTGCATGTTAGCAGACCAATTTATGTTGGGCCGACATGTTTCATTGCCTGTCTATAGTGGCAATTTCTTCAGGGCACGAGGACTTAGTCCACCTTATCTGGACCCTTGATACGAACAACCAGTGACTGTATAAACAGAAGGGAAGGTTCTTTAAGAAAAACACTTATAGCCAGAACAGAAAACAAACCTGTAATGCATTCCACCTCTATTCCCTTAATTGCAAATCAACTTAAAAAATCTAATTACTGGTAATAGCCAAGGCCCCCGTACCAGCTATGAACCGCATCACACAGGCACTACCCAGTCTGAGTAGTCCTGTATCTTAAAAGGACACTTGTGTTGTCATTCTTCTGTAAGACAAAAACAAGTTTTACCACCTCCTTATGTGAATCACAATCACACACCTCGGGAATTCAGTTGCTTCCACCAGACACTCCCCTTTTTTTGCTCTCCTGTCTGGTTTAATCCGCCCCTTTTCCCTTTTTTGAGGAAATTTTGAACCGAAAAATCTTATATCGGTGTGCTTCATCTCAGACAAGTTCACATTGGCGCAATATATTAATCTTATTTGACTATGTCCTCCATTAAAACTCGTACCTTGCTGCTTAGAATCGGAACGCGACTGTAACATAGATTCTTAACATCCAACCACTCCAAGTCGCCATCTCTCATCGTTCCTCAATAACTCTAACCGAATCACACCATTCTTTCCCGGTCAGGAGATTGCCACGGTCTTAACGCTTAATTTTCACGTGGGGAGCTTTGTCTCATTTCGCGCTGGCAACTAAACGCGGTTCTCATTATTTAAAACAACCGGTACAGGATTTCCCTTCTGGACGCATTACGTGCCACATCACGTGAAAGACCCTGTACTATAGCCGCCATCTTGAAGTGGATACAAGACTAAATCGCCATCGTTCTACATTGACCACAACAGCGTTTTGACCATAAAACAGGAACATAAAGAATGTCATGGCGCCACAATCTTGACTTCTGTCAAAACAATTCCAACGTTCACAATTCATATTTTCACACAAGCGCTACCGTAAGATGCTCCGTGTTAAGCCTAATATACACTTTTAATTGCAGAGACCATGTAAGAGTTCCCCCACATGAAGTTGGTAATACCGCATCGCCAGTCCAGTAATTTCGTTTATAATGCCAACACCCACTAATGCTCATATCAAGTCAATTGAAATCTCATGGGCAGGGAGTATCTCCGAAAATAGATACTCAAATAGCACGTCGGATGCATATTAGACCAACTACTTTGACGATCAATCCTGTATGTAGTTGTATAAATACCACACTTGCTGCACAAAGAAGAGAGCAGGACATCTCCAACTGCATCAGAGCTCTAATTCATTATCTCAAAGACTGATTCTATTCCATTCAATGTCGTTGACCCCCACTTGTTCTGCTTTCTATTGGCTAATAATCTGTCCATATTGGCGACATCACCTCTCACTTTCTCTAACACCGCCCATGTCAATGACCTAACATCATGTTTTTCATTGATGAAGTGTTGTACTAACCTGGTAGTCAATTTTCCTGATCTGATAGTACTGAGATGCTCCTGAATACGTATCTTTACGTTCCTAGATGTTAATCCAATATAGTGTAGACCACAGCCACACGTCAAGCGATAAATCACATTTACTGTATTCCAGTTGGTGAATTGTGTAAGATGCCAAACCCTCCCTTCCGTCTGTCACTTGATTAGTTTTAACAGTCAGTTCACACACTTAGCATGATCCGCACGGATAATGCCCAGCAGGAAGGGTGGACATTTTTGTCTCTGCTTTGGGGCGTGAATGTACCAGTTTATCCTTCAGATTACATGCTCTCCTGAAAGCAAATCTCGGAAGAGGCATCTTAAAATCTGCTGTGGATAGTAAAGCCCAATGTTTGCGCATCACTTGGCGCATTTTACTTGCCAGTGGATCATATGTCATGACTACTGGGAGACACTCCCTCCTAGGTCTGATATTCTTTTCCAACAACACACTGTGGGGGTGTTCAAGGCTCTCTTTCTAGCGTTTTTCACCGTCAGTCTCGGATATTGTCTCTGAACGAGCTTCTCACAAAGTACATCAGATTGCTGCAAAAAGTCACCTGTAGAGGAACAGTTCATCCGGTATCGGAGGAACTGTCCCACGGGTAAATTGTCCCTGAGTGCCCGGGGATTAAATTAATTAAAGTGCAACAGAGAATTCCTATCGGTTGCCTTCTGATGTACTGTGGTCATGCGCTTCCCCCGATCAGCTGTAATGGCCAGGTGAAGGTATACAGCTTTGTTTACTTTAAAATATATATTTTTTTTATTGAGCAGATCCAAAAGGAAACAGTCATTATTTACACATCATAAAAAAAATTTGCACTGCAAACAAATCTCATCCTGATTAAGCACATAATAAATACATATAGCGGCCGAAAAAGAAAAAAGACCCCATTATCAAATTAACAATCAGCAAAATAATCCCAGACCCTTAAATTTATTAGTTGCCCCCACACGCTTAGCATAAGCTTCTTCAAAACATTTTGTACGTTTCATTTTACTCAACCATTTCCCAAATAACGGTATTACCAATGATCTCCAGTTTTGTAAAATCAATGAATGGGCAACCAACATAGCGATAGCAAGAAAACGTCCCTGAAATTCGGAGAGTATAACCTCCTTACTACCTATGCCGAACAGAGTAGCTTCTACTGAAGGTTTATACATTTTCCTAATCGCGCCACTAAAATATGCAAATATTTTTTCACAAAAAACCTTTAACTTAGGGCAGGAAAACAAATTTTCGCCATACCCCTGCTGCTGAAGTACCACAGCGAAAGCAGCTATTTATCACCTCTGGATACATTTTATTTAGTGCTACTGGAGTATAATATACCATCCAATTGGCAAAAAATGCCATTCTTTTATAATTAGCAGTTCTCAAAACCTTATTCCCTAAAGATGAGATCTTTTGCCATTCCTGATGAGAAAAACACATTGAGTATGAGCTTCGACTTTTTCCAACATGTTTAGTACCAAAGGAGATTCATCTTGATAATCTATAAACAATACCAATTGCCCATTCCAGATAATCTCGCAACACATAGTGCAGAAGCAATTTTACCAGGAGGGATGTTAAAAATAAAATTATACATTTTAAAGAAATTAATAATTTGGATGAATTCAAAAAAAGGTTTGAGACCCAGACTTCTAGCCTGAACTTCTTCCCAGGTAATCAACCTGCCCTGAATGCCAAATTGATTCAAAACCCCCAAACCATAATCGTTCCAATTTTTCAATAGAGTAAAATGAATATATAAACTTCGATCTCGACACACAATTAATTTTAACGAAAAGAACCCCGAGAGATCCTTTTGTTTAAAAACGATACGCAATCGATTTGAAAAATCTAATAATGTTTTATATCGTGTTCTCTTTGGGAGTTTCGAAGTCTTTAAAAAAGTAGGGAGTTGAGTTCTGGCCTCTTGGATCATCTTGCTGATAAAAAAAAATTATCAACCTGATAAGGTTTAGACAACAAACATGCTACATAATCAAAAAGTGATGCATCATAATATAAACGAATATTTGGAAGTGCCAACCCGCCCAACTTAGTATCTAATTGCAGAATTGGGAGCTTAACTCTAGCAGTATTTTTATTCCACACAAATAATCTAATCAGAACATCGATTCCTTTAAAAAAAAAAAAAAGAATTAAAAAAAAATAACGTTGACCTTGACCGGGATATTTGTGAACAAAAAAATCAAGAGGTAAAATAGACATCTTAATTAATGCCACTCGTCCTATCAAAGTCGAAGGAAGATTAGACCATTTATTCAACAAATCCTGAATCTTGATACTGGTGGCTTCATAATTATTCTTAACCAATTCCCCATATTGACCTGTAACGTATATTCCCAAATACCTAATAGGATCAGTTTTTCTTACCTGTTTTAATTCTTCTGGAAGACATGCCGGCCAGAATTTAGCATTAAAATTTCAGTTTTGGGAGGATTAATTTTATAGCCCCCTATTTGTTCGAATTTCATGAATTCCGCCAATGTTCACTGTAAATGTAACTTTTCTGGATTTAAATATAAAATAGCCTCATCAGCAAAAAGTTTGTTTTGTCACCTTCGATAGGGGCTCTAATATTCCTATTGGCTCGTAATCTAATAGCAAGAGGTTCGATAAAAAAAGTAAACAAAAGACTTGATAAGGGACAGCCTTGCCTGGTCCCACGGTTTATCTTTATTAACCCTGCTTGATCCCCGTTGACTATAATCTGAGCCTGTGCCCCCTGGTAAATATTTTCAATCATAGTTATTACAAATGGTGGAAAACCAAACCTACAAAGTGCATAAAAGAATGAATCCCAATTAACTAAATGAAAGGCCGTTTCTGCATCTACCGTCATAATACAAGCAGGAGTCTTATTCATATTAAAAAAATCAAGAGCTTGGATCAAAAAGCGGGTATTAGTCGACATCATTCGGCCTGCAATAAACCCCGTTTGATCCCCATGAATCACTTCCTTAGCTGCAGAGGTGAAACGCTGTGCCCAAATCTTCATAGAAATTTTATAATCGGTATTCAATAAACTGATTGGACGGTAAGAATTCAAATTGTTGGAGGGTTTACCTTTTTTTGTAAAGCGAACTACTATCGCTTTTTTAAATTCAGGAGACACCGCCCCACCCATTTTAATATAATCAAATAACTTTGCCAAAAAAGGGGTCAACTCCTTCACAAAACATTTATATAGTTCACTTGGGAACCCGTCCTCACCACAAGCTTTTGCTCTCGCCAAAGATTTAATCACGGCCGCTATCTCGGCAACAGTAATTTTCATCTGCAGCATCGTCACTACATTCTGCGATATTTTAGGAACTTTAAGTAAAGCAAACTACTCCTCAATCAGCTCGAAATTTACAGAATGATTGGTGGTATAAATTTGTTGAAAGTGATTTAAGAAATATTTGAGGAATATCAGCTCTATCAGTAACTATTGTATTGGATTGGGGATCTATTATTTCGACAATGCAGGTGGATTCTTGTCGAGCCAGAGTAGACCAGGCGAGCATCTTACCCACCATTTGACTTTCTTCATAGACCTTCTGAGAATAAGTCTGGGAGCTATTTATTTCTTCTAAAATGAAAAAATCTCTTAAAGCCTTTCTAGCCTGTTTCATCTGAGTAAGATTTAAAGAGCCCACCGGATTAGCATAAATTAATGACTGCTGAAGTTGTTTTATTTAAACGTTCCCTAGTTTTCTTAACAGTGGTGGCAATCATCTCACACGGGCTGCAGCCTTAAAGCCCCCCCAGACAGAAAACATATCAGTGGTCCCTTCATTAATAGAAAAGTAGTCTTTTATCCAGCATCTGAATTCATCAATCCAGACTGGAACTTGCAAAAGAAGACGGTCCATCTGCCACTTAGACCTACGCTTTTTAGAAAGACCCAATTCTATACATACTTGAACATAAGAGTGGTCAGAGAAAGCGTTGGCACCAATATCTGCATCCCTAAGAATCAAAGAGCGTGACAACAATAGAAAATCTATACGAGATGCAGTTTGATGTTGGCGTGAAGAGCAAGTATATTTACGACCAGTTTGATTTAAAAACCGCCATGCATCAACTAGCTGGAGAACATCTATCAAAGCATCAAAAAGCGTCTGTTTTAGGTTTCAATTGTTTTCCCCCTCTATTTGAGGTATCCATTTTCAAGTCCTGAATATAATTAAAATCGCCCCCGAAACAATTTGCCCCGTGACCCCAATCAAAGGTTTATAAAGTGAACATAATGCCGATTCGTCGTCAAATATTGGTCCATAATACCTAACAAAATTCAGAATCTGGCCGTTTAATGACACCTGTACCGATATCCACCTTCCCTGGGGATCTCTTTGTTCCTGAAGAAACACCCAATCAAATTCACGATAAAAATATATGGCCACCCCCTGCATTACAACACCTGCTGAAGCAAAAAAAAGCTCTTGAAAACATTCCTGGAATATAACATTTTGGGGTATTGGATTTCAAATGAGTTTTCTGTAAAAAAAAGAATCTGAGGTTTTAAAGTAACTAGCCACCTAATCAAACCACCATATTTGCGTCTGTTCAAAATTCCATTAACGTTGACAGAAAGAATTTGGCAAATGCTGGATGAGCTCATTCACGAAGTACAAAAAGATCAAAAAGCTCAATGCACATACTGGTGCCCTGATATTGCACCACAGTGATCTCCCTCCCCCTCACAAAAGAAAAAAAACAAAAAACGAATCTTCAAAGACAGACTCTACAAGTCTTTAAGTCGCCAAATCAGATATCTAAAAGGAAAAAAAAGAAAAAAAACAATATAAAATCCTAGTCGGTTAACTTCCAGCAGAGATTGTCTTGAGCAGCTCCTGTGCTTCTAGACGAGTAAATAAATGAAACTTTCCATGGACAAAAACTTTAAGTTTTGATTGTTGTGCGATCGAAGCTTGTGCCCCTTGGGCTTTAAGCAAATATAATAATTTAACAAACTCTTTCCGTCTTCTAGCTGCTGCTGCCGACATATCAGAAAAAATTCTACACCTTACTCCATTTTCAGTTTCAATCTGTCTCAACTGAATTGCTGAAGTCAGACTTTTTCTTTTACACGATAATCCGCAAAGTTGACCAGTATCGTGCGGGGGAACTTATCGTTTGGAGGAAGATGAGCGAGGACCCAATGAGCCCTAGTTAGTGTTAATTCTCCCACGAAGTCAGGTAGCACTGCCTTTTTAGGTCTCGCCTGACCTAGCGCATGCGCTGGTCTGGCGAGACTTATTTTGTGGGCTCCAAAAAGTGCTACCAGGCCAGCCTAGAGCTACAGTGCATGTGCGCGGGTGCGCGCGCCGCGCTTGATCACGATTACTTTCACTTTCGCGGCCGCAGGGCCGCTTTGATGTTTGATCGCGATCACTTTCGCGGCCCCACAGCCGCTTGGCATAGCCAATAGGTCTCGCTTTTGGGACCTTATAAGTATTTAGTTATGCAACTGTTGTATGGCTAAACACTTACAAGGTCCCAAAGGCGAGACCTATTGGCTATGCCAATGCTTGTTTATAAATGTTTCCACCCACTTAAGGGTGTCGCCCCCTTCAAGCCGTTCGGGAACACCAACTATCCGAAGCTTAGAACGACGGGAAAAATTCTCAAGTTCATTGATCTTGGTCTCCATAATTAATTTTTCACGTGCCACTGAGTCTACTTGTTGAAGAGCACCAATCATTTGGTCCTCTAGAGTAGAAATCCTTGATTCAGCCTCATGGAGACGACCCGGAAGACTAGCAACTGCTTCCTCCATCTTTCCCAGACGTTGCTGAATCAATTGAATTTCTAACTGCTGTGTTTTCTTCATATCTCCTGATTTCCTCAAGAATCATATTTAACATAGTTTGATATCCATCTGGCATGAAACTTCCTTCTCGTCCTGATATATAAAGACAGGCTCTTTGGTTCCTGATTGATGTCCGCTTTCATTTAAGTTGGCCTCGGCGTTTACTATACTAGAGCTACTTTCCAATAGGATTTGGGGACCTAGACGAGCAGAGAGCATTGATCGTTTGGTCGAGGGTTGCTGGCCTTGCTTATCTGACTGACCCTGAGCCACGGTGGTGCCATTTGATTGCGTTTGAAGACCATTTGAACTAATTTGGAGAAGAGAGAGGGGAGACTGAGGGAGCGGGGTCGCAGTAGCCATTGCCATAGTCGCTCAATTAAGTAGGGTCGAAATCGGGAGGCCTGGGACTGGGTCCTGTATCTGTATCAATGGTGGATGCCCCCTGAAGAAGACAACCCTGAAAAAGAGGAGATAGCCTCCAAAGAGGATACTGATTTTGTTAGAGGCTCCCGCTGTTGCATCCCCTGTACCCCCTACAATAGCCTGCACAGCGTCCTGCCTGAGAACATCGTTTCTCGAATTACCAGTGGGAGTAACAAGGGGTGCCATCTTTTTCACAAAAAGAGGGAAATGTTTGGCATTTTTCAACTCCTGATTCAGACGATCATCAGAGATGCCTGACTGAAGATTTTGATCCCTAGGAACAACTTCTGTAGATGCCACCATTCTTGTCGCTTTTAAAGGGGAATCCTCAATTCCTGAACTTTGTGAGCTGAAGGAGGACTCTGCATTCTGTCATTTATTACTCCCTTTGGACTGATTCAGTTTGGCTTTTGCAGAGCGCACTTTATTTTTTGCGACAATCACGGCGTCCGCCTTAGCTGCAGCCGCCAACTTGAGCTGTTTCCTCATCATGCCACTTCGTACTAATTCTGTAGCAAAACATTTTTTTTTCACTTAAAGAATGTTTTTAATTAATAGCACCTTCTCTCTTTTTGTATTTTTGCCTCGCAAACTCTCCTATATAGTTCCAATGATTTTTATATTTTTGCTTTATAGGTCCTTCACCAGCAGTCCCAAGTCCAAAAAAGGCATTATAACAAAATGATATCTCTCCCAGCTCTCCCTCCTGAACAAATTTGGAATCGCCACCAATTGACAGCAGACTCCCCCATCGTACTCACATGTCCATAACCATGTCCGTGCTCTTATAGTAATGCTTCTTTAGCGTTCCGGAAAGCAGCCTGGTCCAGTCGAGTCCGAGATAACAGACCCGGAGCCCACAAACCAGCAGAGCAGAAATGAAATCCACCCGCGGTCCAAGCCACCATTCAAATCACTGGGGCCAGCGGAAACCAAACTGGAGTGAAAGCTGGAGCAACAACGAAATTGCTGACTCCACCGGAACCACCGAGGAACACAAGCCCTCAGTTCTCCCCTTCAGTTGGAACCAGTCACCGGCTGCACGATAAAAACGACGTAAACGAGAAACCAGGAACGAGAAAGGAGCTGCCTGCTACGCCGGACCTCGGCGTTTCCGCACACCTGATCCTCGAAGCGTCATCTGAATGAGGGGGAGGAGCATCACCGCACCTACGCGCTAGCGGGAAGCGCCGTTGGGGTCCTGCATCCTTAACTGATGTTTTGCATCTTTGTTTACTCTAAGCCCAGGTGAATCTAAGGCTGGCATCCAAGGTATTCAACCGATTTAAAAAAAAAAAAAACAATGATATTGTCTTCTGTACCTGACCAAGTACATAAAACATCGTCAATATACCGCTTCCGGAGGCATATATTCCTCTGAAAGGGATTGAGCGGATGGAAAATATGATGCTCCTCAAACTGGCCAACATAAATGCAGGCCAGGCTGGGAGCAAAGGTTGCGCCCATCGAAGTACCTGGGACTTGTAAAAACAAGTCATTTTTGTAGATGAAATAGTTTGCACTTTTCTCACCTTTTTGACACATGGTTGTGGCTATATATAATTAAAAAAAATTGGGAACCCAGTGACTGAACTTTGGGTTTGGTTCTTATTTTAAAAATAAAATACACGGCTATTGTGAGGAGGGAAAATTCTCCAAACTCAGTTAAGGGAGATTGGTGAGGAAGAAAATATTAACTCCCATTCCCACTCTCAAAGTAAATGTAAAGAATTGCCGTGTGATCAGATTGGGTATACTTTGTTATATTGTCTAAGCCCAGAATACCAACTCCCACAAACCAGTACTTACCTGCAAACTGTTAACTTCATTTTTCTCCATAAAAATAAATTGACTTTTTCCTTAAATTGTGTGTGTGGGTGGAGTTGGTTTGTATGGAACATTGAAAAACTGCCTATGTACTAAAAGTTAATTATTTACCTTTTGTCTAGGAGATGTCTTGGTGTGAAATCTAGGCATATCACACTGATTAGCAAAACTAATCTGAAAAGTAATCTTAAAAGTAACGTACATAGTAATCCGAAAAGTTATTTCGAAACATTGACTTAACTGTAAATCAATCAACTGCATTTGAACCTGCATTCAATTGTAAAACATTGCATAAGGTTTTGTTAAGTATTTATTTCCTTTGCCTGCACAAGGCTTGGCTTGGTTCTAGAAATAAAATAGCTAAATATTTTTTATACAAACGAATCGGTCTGAGTTCAGTCTTTGAGTGTGTGACATGATTTGCTACCTGAGTGTGCACAATAAATGCTTAACACTACCCTCTGATGAATGCTTACTGCTCGCCCACACTACCACAAATGGAGAGTAAGGTGCTATCTACTTTAACCTCTGCCTACCTTTGGGGTTCCACTGGACTCTATGCACACTATACCTCAGTTTGGTATAGTATATACAGAGCCAGGTTCCTACACAACACACTTATAGAGTGTTGTGACATGTCGTTGGTGTACATAGCATTGGCTGCAGTTCACAGAAAGAAATAGATAGATCAATTCTTGTGTCATAGCTGTGAGAACGTTTGGCTCTGTGGTTTGTGCTCGTTTACGTTACAAAATTTTTTTTGATAAGTAGACAAGTTCCTAACCTTCAGATTGGTGCTATCATCAGTATGGGAAACTCCTCCAAACTTACCTGAACCATCCTTCCTCTGTAGGTAACTTTAGTTAAAGACTTCTCCCCTTGCACAACAGGATAAGGTAATCCTCTGTCGATATGTTCAGACTAACTACTTTATCAGAACTTTTGTTTACTTTAATAAAAAGATGCTGTTGATTACTTTTTTCTTTCAGTGTTAAAACAATCTGAAAGAAACATGTAGTGATAGATTCCTTACCTTTGAATTACCCCCAGACGTCAGACTGGATCCGGAAAGTTTTCGTCAGCAGTACCCCTGCGTGTCGGAAGGTGGCGTCGTGCGGCTCCACGTCGGTCGTTGGCGTCGTGGTCACTGAGGTGACGTTGTGGCAGCTACTTAGACGCCATACTTGTGCGCTGACGTCAGTTCTTTCTTTTTCAGCGCCAGAAAGCGCAGATCCGGAGAGAGCGGTACCCCCCAGTCATTTTTTGACTGAGTTTTTCGAGGCTTTTTGTCTGTTTTTTCAAGGCGTTCGACTCATGGTGCCGTAGGGATGCCCGGCTTCAAGTCTTGCGGGGACTGTCATCGCATGATGTCTGACTGATTCGCACTGCGTGTGTCTCTACTGCCTGGGGCACGACCACGACCCCAAGTCGTGCCCTGACTGCCGGGCCATGGTGCCAAAGACTTTGCGGGAGCGGTCCCGAAAGTTGCTTGAAGTCTGGCAGTTGGCTCCATGCGGCCCAAGGTCCCGTGGGAGGTCGAGGGACTGGTCGTGGAGCCATCACCATCATTCGTCGGGATCGAAGTCTTCGCATTCGGGGTCAGGTAAGGCGAAGCTTCACAAGAAGTCGAAGCGCCATCGCTCTGACTTCCCATCGCGGCTGAGGGTGCAGGTGGTGCATCCCCCTTAACTCTGGTCGAGCCTACGCATGCAGTCAGCCTACCTGCCCTTCCCGGGTCCATCGGCGACTCCAGCCCAGCTGGAGGAATTTGTCAGCTTTGACCCGCCTCTTGGGCTGGCGCGCCTTCGTGCCCCGCGGGCCAGACTGGGGGTCCTCGCCCTTCACTGTCTGCATCTCCGGCATCGCTGTCGGCTGCGGCCCCGGTGCCGCAGGGCCCCCATGGATCCAGGCCTGGATCCCGTTCGACCCCGGTCGACCTTGTCACACCACCGATGTCGACACCACCTCCGACGTCGACCGTGGCGCCTGACGACGTCTGCCCCGGTTTCAGCCCCGATGTGGACATGGAGCCGGAATGGCAACGCCAATTCCGACACCGATGGGACCCTTCTTTCCCTATGTCCAACCTCTGTATTTTCGGCCTGTACATCAGCCTTCGGAGGAAGGCGAAGACTGGGAGGGGTCTGAGGACCCTCTTACAGCTCAGTGTGAGTATGACCCGGACTGGGCAGAGGAGCTGGTGGATGCCAGTGGTCTTGCCACCTCTCCTGACCGTGGCATGCTAACTCCTCCTAGCGTGGCTACAGAGGAGGGTGCTAGTTATGCAGTGGTGTTGCGTAGGGCGGCCGAGGCTCTCTAACTCCCTACAGTGTCCCTCAGGACTAGCTTCCTGAAAGAAGTGCTTCAGCCGGTGGCTACATCTGCGGAGCCACTGCTGCCTTTTAATGATGCACTTTCTGACGTTCTTTTGGGCACCTGGTCCAGGCCCAACACATGGGCTCCTGTGGATAGGAACTTGGCCCGATGCCTTCGTCCCCTTTCCTCTCCCAACACCCCACCCCTGAGAGCTTGGTTGTCCAAGCCTCCACGTCCCAAAGCGCATTCCCTACCGCACCCGCGAATAGGGAATCCAAGAGACTGGAACAGTTTTGGAAGATTTTTTCTTCCGCCAGTTCAGGGCTGCGGTCTGTGAACACCGCATGCCTCTTGGGTCGTTATTCCCACTCTTTGTGGGATACGGTGGCGCAAGTGCTGCCTCAGTGTCTGGAGGAGGCCCGGACAGTGATCTCTCTCAGGCTATTGCTGAAGGGAGAGATGCAGCCAAGTTCACAATTCGATTTGGCCTTAACAATGCCGACTCCCTGGGCAGAACGATTTCCACGACAGTGGTGCTCCGTCGCCACACCTGGCTGAGGATTACTGGCTTCTATGGGATGTCCAGAACACACTCATGGACATGCCCTTTGATGGCATTCGCCTTTTTGCAACTAGGCAGATAGTGCGTTGGAGCGTTTTAAGGACTCGCGGGCTACGGCAAAGTCCTTGGTCCTTTCGACCACTCGGCCTCCTCGGCCTTCTGCTTTTCGCACCTTTCGTGGCCACGGAAGGGGCACATCGACATGTTCGCTTCAGAGCTACAGGCCTGCGCAACAACAGTCTCAGCACGGGCGTGGGTCCCGCCGAGGTGGGTCAGGGGGCCAGCGGGTGGGTCAGTCCACCTCCACCACCTCTGCCTCCAAACCTTACTAGTCCGGTTTTTCAGGCCCATCGAACGCCAGTGGGCGGCAGAATTTGCCATCACCTCCCCCACTGGCGCACCATCACTATGGACAGGTGGGTTTTACAAATAGTCCAAAGGGGCTACTCCCTCCCCTTCAAGACTATCCCTCCAGCCATGCCACCCCAGTACCACCGCATGTCGGGCGATCACTTGGCACTTCTTCAACAGGAAGTCGTGGCCCTCTTGGCCATGGGGGCCATCGAGCACGTTCCTCCGCCAGAAGTAGGTCGTGGTTGTTACACCCACTATTTTCTGGTGCCCAAAAAGGACAAGGGCCTGCGTCCGATATTAGACCTCCGGAAGGAGAAGTTCATGATAACTCTGGCTCAGGTCTTGTCTGCCCTCGACCCTGGAGACTGGATAGTAGCGTTGGATCTGCAGGACACATTTCCATATTCCAGTCCTGCTGGCGTTACCTTCGGTTCACGGTAGGCCACGAGCACTTTCAGTTTACCGTGCTCCTCTTTGGCCTTACCAGCGCCCCACGGGTGTTCACGAAAGTGATGGCAGTGGTCGCAGCTCATCTGCGCAGATCAGGGGTTCCAGTCTTCCCCCTATCTCGACGACTGGCTGTTGAACGTGGGATCGCCCCAGGCATTCGTCACCCACCTCCAGACTACGGCCGACCTCCTGCATTTGCTGGGGTTCTCCATCAATGTGCCGAAGTTTCACCTGATTCCCTCTCAGAAGATCCTCTTCATCAGAGTGGTTCTGGATACAACGCTCTTTCGGGTCTATCCTCCCGAACGGCGAGTCCAGGATATTCAGGCTCTGATTCCGATCTTTCGGCCTCCATCCTGGGTTTCGGTCAGGATGAACATGAGGCTGCTGGGCTTCATGGCCTCCTCCATCCTGCTGATCGGTCATGCCAGATTGCATTTGCGGGCTCTGCAGTGGGACCTGAAGTTCCAGTGGGCACAGCATCAGGGGAACCTGTCAGTCCGTCCAGATCTCAGAGGACACTGCACGACAATTGCAGTGGCGGCTCACAAACCGGCATTGGATCAATGGCAGATCCCACTCCCTTCCCCCAACCGGAGCACACAGTGGTGACGGATGCGTCCCTCTTGGGATAGGGCGGCCATATGGGAGAGGCGGAGATCAGAGGAGTCTGGTCTCCAGCGGAGTTCCGGCTCCATATCCACCTTCTGGACCTTCAGGCGATCCCATTTGCACTGAAGGCATTCCTTCTCTCTGTCAAGGGGAGTAGTGCAGTTCTTCACAGACAACACCACCGCCATGTGGTAATGCAACAAACAGGGCGGGGTGGGGTCGTGGACCCTAAGGCTGTGTGCCTCTGGACATGGCTGGAACATCAGGGCATTTCCCTGGTGGTTCAACACCTGGCAGGTTCACTGTACGCCAAGGCGGCCAAACTCAGCCGCAGGTGCATGATAGATCACGAATGGCATCTTCACTCTGACGTGGCGCAAGGTCTCTTTCAACAGTCTGGAGAGCCTTGGTTAGATCTATTCACCACCGAAGAGAAGGCGCAATGTCAGCAGTTTTGCGTGTTGGAGTTTCCAAGGCGACGCTTGCTCGGCGACGCTTTTCGTTGCGAGTGGAGTTGCGGTCTGTTGTATCCCTTTCTGCCTATACCACTTCTGCCCAGAGTGCTGAAGATCAGGCCCGACCGGGCCCAAGTCATCCTTGTGGCTCTGGACTACGCTCGAAGAGTATGGTATCCCGAGCTACTCAGTATGACCATCGATCCCCTGATCCGACTGCCTCTTCAGGAGGATCTTGTGTTGCAGCAGTAGGGGACGGTCCTCCACTCGAACCTGTCCCCTCTCCACCTCCTTTCGTGGAGATTGAGCGGTGGCAGTTGATTCCTTTCGACTTGCCTCCTGAAGTTTGTAATGTTATTCTGGCAGCCAGGTGTCCCTCCACTAAGTTGGTATACGCCTGCAGGTAGAACAAATGTGTGGCATGGTGCACAGCAAAGGCTGTCGATCCCCTTTCTGCACCTTTTTCAGAAGTCCTTTTGTTCCTTCTTTCCTTGGCCCAGCAGCTCTGGGCACTATCAAGGGCTGCCTTTCTGCTATTTCAGCCTTTCTTAGGCTCCCTGATCAGCCCTCTCTTTTCAAGTCCCCTGTTGTAAATAGATTCCTCAAAGGCATTACTCACCTTTTCCTTCCTATTCCTTTTGTGATGCCGCAGTGGCACTTGAACCTGGTTCTCACATTTTTGAGGTGTGCTGCCTTTGAGCCTCTTCACAACTGTCCTCTACATCTCTTAACTTTGAAGACTGCTTTCCTGGTTGCCATCACCTCCGCTAGGCGAGTGAGTGAGCTCCAGGCTCTTTCTTGTAAACCTCCCATCCATCCTTTCTGCCAAACGTTGTCACCAAGAAAGATCAGGCCGTACACAAGTGGAGTATCTTCCAATGGCTCGTCTTATGTATTAAAGCCTGTTCTTCTCTGGCAAAGAAGGAGCCTCCGTTAGGGCTGCGCAGCCATTCCACCAGGGCGAAGGCTGCCACTATGGTGTTGGCACGTGGTGTCCCCTTACAAGACATCGGTCAGGCAGCTACGTGGGCCTCGCTGCATAGTTTTACTAAGCATTCCTGCCTGGACAGCCAAGTCTGGAGAGATGGCTTCTTTGGCTGTTCAGTTCTCCGTGACTTCCTGGTGTGATCCTGGTTCGCAGACTCACCACCAGGGTTGGTATTGCTGGGGTATCTATTCTAAGGTAAGAAATCTATCACAACGTGTTTCTTTCATTTGGACAAGTTAGTTACCTTCGGTAACGATATGTTCGAGGCATATGAGCTGCAGATTGTACACTGTGCATAGATCGCCATCTGGTGTTGGGCCCGGATGTTTGCAGTTTGTTTTTGTTCTTTGGACAGTCTTTGGAAGTCACGAGTTTGGTGACTCCTCCTTCGGTCCGTACTGCGCATGGGCTTCGGCTCCATCCTCAGATTGTTTTTTTCCGCCATCGGGCTCTGATGTGATACTTCGTGCTCCGGCTTCGAACTTTTCCGGTTCCAGCCTCGACGGAAAATCCTCGTTCATCGAGTTTCTTCATCTTCTTCATCTCTCGTAGAGGCACTTTCTCGATTCCGCACATCGGCTGCGGCCTTCGGGCCCTCCTCGACTCCGGTCCCGGCCGATGGAAAGGACTCCGTTCAAAAAGTGCCCAAAATGTGGGTCTAAATTTCCCCACACCGACCTCCATCAGGTGTGTAGCCTTTGCCTCTCTGCAGAACACAAGGCCAGAGACTGCCCCGCCTGCAAGTCTTTTCGATCAAAAAAGACCATCCGGGATCGAAGAGCTCGACGCACCATGGCGCACTCATCGACCGCGGCTCCACCGGACATCTTCGGAGACGACACCGGAGCTTCGGGGCAACACCACACCGAGCAGGAGGAAGACATCGTCAGCGCTTCCGAGGCCGACGACTCCGACCTGGAGGACATCACACCGGCGCAGAGGGTCGTGAGTACTCTACCCCCTCCCACCCCCGCGCCCATATCCAAAGAGACTCAGGTTACACCTTCGCCTCCGGGCCTAGGGAAAACCAAACATGCAGCTTCTATCACCCCACGTTTGGGCCCGGTGTCGAAGCATCCCAAGTCTCACGGCAGCTCGGGCTCGAGCCAGCCTACTCCTGGTGCCGATAAACACCGTTCGGCACCGAAGAAAGTGACGCCCAGCTCGACTCCGAAGCCACCGGTGCCGAAGCCTGGACTCTTGGTGCCGACGAAACACAAGCACAAATCTCTCGGCACAGACGCTCCCGCGTCAAAGCCTACCTCGACGCCGAAAAAAACGGAGGTTCCAAAAAAGCATGGCGCAGAAAAACCACCCAAGTCCTCGGCTCCGAAAACATCGGCGCCAACGGAACTTTTTACACCTGATCCTTCTCAAAAAACCTTATCAGAGGATCCAAAGACTGGGCTATTGATTTTGTCTATCAAGAAAAGACGTCTTGACACACCGGCTCCTCCTCCACCGCCCAAACGGAAGGACTCTGCCACATCTCCTCTCAGAGTGCCCTCCCCACCACTTCCTCCACCTCCGCCGCCTCCTCCACCTCTTCCACCTCCTTTCCCTCCCAGGTCTCCGCCACCCTTGCCTCATCACTCCCCAACCCCATCCCCAGAACCGGATTACGGGGATCCAGATTATGATCCAGCGGACGCCCCAATGGATCCCACACCCCCAGGGACCCCAGACCCATGGGAGGATTACCAAAACCCTGACATACCAGATGTGCCTCAAGATGACCTCTACCCATCCAGGCCATCTCCCCCGGAGGACTCACTAGGGTTTCACCACTTAGTGCAGAGAGCAGCACACTATCATGGGGTGGAACTACATAGCGAACCAGTGGAAGACGACTTCTTACTGGATACATTTGATATTCAGGATAAATCCACAGCCATCTTGCCCATGCTTAAGGGTGTTACCAAACATGCTGCAGAGGTGTTCAAAGACCCTGTCAGGGCCAGGGTCTTAAACCCCAGAATAGAAAAAAAGTACAAAGCAGCACCCACAGATCCTACATACATTAAAGGTCCTGCTCCTTTAGATTCCCTGGTTGTGTCCACGGCTAGAAAGCGGTCCAACTCCCAGTCCTCAGGTGAGGCTCCACCGCCAGATAAGGAATCAAAACTCTTAGATGCGTCTGGTAAACGCACTGCCTCGCAAGCCGCAAACATCTGGCGCATTGTGAATACACAGGCGCTACTTGCGCGTTATGACAGAGCACACTACGATGAGCTTGAGGCTCTTATGCAACACCTCCCGGAGAAACACAAACGAAAAGCTCATGACCTAATACAGGAGGGAAAGCTCATTACTAACACCTCCATTAAATGTGCCCTCGATGCAGCGGACACTGCTTCTAGAGCTATAAATACTAGTGTCCTGCTTCGCCGTCATGCCTGGCTCAGGATCTCAGGGTTTAAGCCGGAAGTCCAGGCATCCATACTAAATCAACCCTTTGACCAACAACACCTATTTGGGCCAAAGGTGGACGAAGCATTAGAAAAAATGAAAAAGGACACGGACACAGCAAAGTCTATGGGGGCCTTACAATCCCAAACCCCTAGACGCTCCTTTCGACGTTCGTCCTTTCGTAGCACAGGCAGAGGCTACTCCACCGATAGCGCCTCTACCTCCTACAAGTCCCCTCCTCAAAATACCTTCTCAAAGGGCTACCAAAGAGGTGGATACAGGGGCAACAACAATAAGGGCAGGGGCAAAACCAACACCACCCGTTCTGCCACACCGCCCGCACAATGACTTCCCCTCACTCCCCCCAGACCATCCCACTCCGGTCGGGGCAGACTACGACACTTCATTCACGCCTGGGAGTCCATAACATCGGACAAATGGGTGACCCAAATTATTCGATCAGGGTACTGTCTCGAGCTAACATCTACCCCACCCAATATCCCACCAAGGCACCGTCCAATGTCACAGGAACATTCCACACTGCTCAAGCAGGAGGTGATCTCCCTCCTCCAAAAACACGCTATAGAGCAGGTCCCCGTCAATCAGCAAAATTTAGGGGTCTACTCTGTATTTTCTAATACCGAAAAAAGACGGGACCCTGCGGCCCATTCTGGACCTCCGGCCTCTAAATGCATACATACATTCAGACCATTTCCACATGGTCACCTTACAACAAGTCCTCCCACTCCTCTGTCAGGGAGACTTTCTCACTACCTTGGATCTGAAAGACGCATACTTTCATATTCCAATACACCCTTCTCACAGGAAGTACCTCAGGTTTGTGGTGGACGGTCAGCATTACCAATTCACGGTTCTCCCCTTCGGGGTCACCACTGCACCACGGGTGTTTACCAAATGCCTAGCGGTAGTAGCAGCACACCTCTGACGTCAACATATTCACGTCTTCCCTTACTTAGACTACTGGCTGATAAAAGCCGCGTCCTACGACCAATGTGTGCAACATACAAACAGCACCATCCAACTGCTCCACCAGCTAGGCTTCACGGTGAACTACCAAAAGTCCCACCTCGTACCATCTCACACAAAACAATATCTCGGGGCCACTATAGACACCTCCAAAGGTATAGCCAATCCCAATTCAGCCAGGATCGCAAGCATGCAAGCCTTGCGCCAAACGTTCATTGCTCAGCACTCTCTCCCAGCAAGAGTGTTCATGAAGCTAATAGGGATGATGGCATCTTGCATTTTCATAGTGCCCCATGCAAGACTCCACATGCGTCCACTCCAAGAGTGCCTAGCACGACAGTGGAACCAGGCCCAGGGACAGCTGACGGATCTGGTGTTGGTGGACGGCCGCACCCATCACTCTCTGCAGTGGTGGAACACCACAAACCTTTCCAAAGGGCGGCCGTTCCTAGACCCGGTTCCTCAGGTGATTCTAACAGCGGACGCATCGCTCTCCGCCTGGGGAGCGCACCTCCTACACCTCACAATGCAAGGTCTATGGACGCCACAGCAAAAATCGCTCGACATCAACCATCTGGAGCTATTGGCGATCTTTCTAGCCCTAAAATCCTTTCAGAAACAGATTTCAGCCAAAGCAGTCCTCATTCGCACAGACAATATGACTGCAATGTATTATATTCAAAAACAGGGGGAACACTCTCCCCAGCTCTCCCGCTTAGCGCAGAGCATATGGAGATGGGCAATTCCACAAAACATCTTTCTCCTGGCACAGTACGTCCCAGGCATACAAAACACCATGGCAGATCTGCTCAGCAGACAAACGCAACAAATACACGAATGGGAACTGCATCCACAAGTCCTTCGCCCATTCTTCCGCAAGTGGGGGCATCCTCAGATAGACCTCTTCGCCACCCACGAAAACAAAAAATTCCCAAGCTTCGCCGCCAGATACCCACACCCATTGTCCAAAGGCAATGCGATATGTATGAACTGGTCAGGCAGATTTGCATACGCCTTTCCACCTCTCCCACTAATTCCATTAGTGGTCAGGAAACTGCAACAGCACTCCCTCACGCTCATTCTGGTAGCCCCAACATGGGCCAGGCAGCCGTTGTACACCACACTATTACAGCTCTCAGTGGTACCACATCAAAAACTGCACCTGTCTCCATGCCTCCTAACTCAGAACCATGGAGAAATCAGACACCTGGACCCAGCTCAGCTCAACCTTGCGATCTGGCTCCTGAAATCTTAGAATTTGGGTATCTTAACCTTCCCCCTGACTGCATGAATATTATCAAGGAAGCCAGCCGTCCTACCACTCGAGCATGCTATGCCGCAAAGTGGAAGAGATTTGTCGTTTACTGCCGTAACAATGCAATCAACCCTTTAGATGCATCCATACAACACATTATATGCTATCTACTCCATCTTCAAAGGTGTAACCTGGCATATTCTTCCATACGCCTACACCTAGCAGCGATTGCTGCTTACCTGCAAAATAGACAGCATTTATCACTGTTCAGGGTGCCCGCTATTAAAGCCTTTATGGAAGGCCTTAAACGCATAATTCCACCCAGGGCACCACCTTCTCCTGTATGGAATCTAAATGTAGTTCTTACAAGGCTAATGGGTCCGCCCTTCGAACCACTGCATAAATGTGAGCTACAGTTCCTCACCTGGAAAACAGCTTTTCTAGTAGCTATCACTTCCCTTAGAAGGGTTCGTGAAATACAAGCGTTCACTATACAGGAACCCTTCTTACAAATACATCACAGCAAAGTGATACTTCGTACTAATCCAAAATTTCTGCCCAAGGTCATTTCCCTCTTCCATCTCAATCAATCGGTGGAATTACCTGTTTTTTTCTCGCAACCTGAATCTGTTGCGGAAAGGGCTCTACATACACTTGATGTTAAAAGGGCTTTACTGTACTACATACAAAGAACGCAACCTTTCAGGAAGACTAAACAATTGTTTGTCTCCTTCTCTCCACCGCATAAAGGCAACCCCATCTCTAAATCAGGGATAGCTAGGTGGATTGTAAAGTGCATACAAATTTGCTATCAAAAGGCAAAAAGAACATTATCTGTTCCACCTAAAGCCCACTCTACAAGAAAGATAGGGGCTTCTATGGCGGTTCTAGGGAACATACCCTTAGATGACATCTGCAAAGCAGCCACATGGTCAACACCGCACACCTTCACAAAACATTACTGTGTAGACGTGCACTCCAAGCAACAAGCTAGTGTGGGCCAGGC
This sequence comes from Triturus cristatus, assembly GCF_964204655.1. Classification (NCBI taxonomy): domain Eukaryota; kingdom Metazoa; phylum Chordata; class Amphibia; order Caudata; family Salamandridae; genus Triturus; species Triturus cristatus. The sequence goes on from NC_140580.1 coordinate 262,024,671, forward strand.
TGTACTAAAGACACTATTTCAAACCGCTGCAACGGATACCGGTGGTCGCCGCTAAGGTTGGGTACTGCTGTATAATCTATGCACAGTGTACAATCTGCAGCTCATATGCCTCGAACGGAATATGCTACTTACCAGTATGCATCTGTTCTTGGCATGTAGAGCTGCAGAGTTGTACACGCCCGCCCGCCTCCCCGGTTACCTGTATCCGTTCCAGTCTATCTTATTTAGATACAACACACATGGGTTTCTCACTGTTATTACTACGCTCCATCATTTTCCTGCTGGCGAAAAACAATCTGAGGATAGAGCCGAAGCCCATGCGCAGTACGGACCGAAGGAGGAGTCACCGAACTCGTGACTTCCAAAGACTGTCCAAAGAACAAGAACAAACTGCAAACATCCGGGCCCAACACCAGATGGCGATCTATGCACAGTGTACAACTCTGCAGCTCTACATGCCAAGAACAGATGCATACTGGTAAGTAGCATATTCCATCTGTAAGAAACGTTAGTAGTGATAGATTCCTTACCGCACCACCCATCCTCCCCGTTATGCGAATGGATTTCTAGAGTTAAGGTCACCCCTTTCAGGGCCCTAGTTTCAAGGCACCAGTGGTCAGTATCTTGCATGGCTCTGCGTTCCTGGTGCGGAAAGTCGTGTACAGACTGACAGCGCGCGAGGGCGGCGTCTAAGTAGATGCCGTGACGTCATCTCGGCAACCACGACGGACGCGGTGCCGCACGACGCCACCGTCCTACGCTCAGGGATACTGTTGACGAGAACTTTCCGGATCCAGTCTGATGCCTGGGGGTAATTCTAAGGTAAAGAATCTATCACTACTAATGTTTCTTACAGATATATCGTTACCGAAGGTAAGTAACTTGTTCTATAAAACTGAAATTCCTTCAGGAATAATCATGCCGATTTGTTAATCCAATGGTAGTTTGTTTTATTAGATTAGTTTAAAGTGGCAGAGCGTTGCATTTTGCCTCACTCAGTAACTTCATAACCCTTTTTCTATATTGTTTTTCCATATAGGATACTCAGTGTTTACATGGTGACATTCCACAGAAGCAAAGAGAAGTGACTTTGAAAGGATTTCGAAATGGCTCGTTTGAAGTTTTGGTTGCAACAAATGTAGCTGCTCGTGGATTAGACATTCCTGAGGTCGACCTTGTAATTCAGTGTTCTCCGCCAAAGGTTTGCAGCTTAGTATTAAATTATTAAAATAATAGAAACATTTTGGGTCTGCTATTGTTTAAAGGAAAAAGGCATTTTAAGAGGCTGACTTGGTTAGGTGTGGATGGCATGGCAACAAAGTGTGTGCTGGCCTCTGTAGCTGGTTTTTGATTGTCCTGTTGGGGTTTGCTGTCACAGGGACAAAGTGTTGACAAGGGTCCCCTCCATGGCTTGATTAAGCTATACTGGCCTGCCCCAATGTGTTTATGGATTACCCTATACTTTTCCTTCACTGAGTTCGACTGTCATTGAAGCTCATATAAGATGCTTTCTTTTTTCAAGATCTAGCTTCTCAACACGGCTGTCACCTAACTTTTTTTTTTTTTTTGCTTTTATTTGCATTTTCGAAATGAAAGCAACACGAAAAAGAACATACATTGCAGTGCTATACTGTAATAATTAAATGAGACTTGTCAACATTCCAAGCAGTGCAGCCCTTCGCGTGGGCTTCAAAATAATTCCTGTAATATAAAGCGTCAATTAACATTCAATTTGCAGTGGGAAATTTCGACATTACATCCCCGGGGTAAAGCTACATCTCGCAGTCTAGTGGGTATCTCGTTGGGAGCACATATCATGGAATCAATACATTAATCATGCTCTAGTTTTTAACCAAGCTACAAATGGTTCCCAAATGTCCTTAAGTCAGGATTTGGTCGACTGGAGTTCCCAGTAGATAGCTGTGTCCTGCAATAGGCAACCTGTGTGACCCAATCATTAATTAACGGAGGTCTAACTGCTCCCCAGTGTAAGGTTATCTGTCTTTTTGCCATCGACAGTAGCATCTCGGGTAGCTTGCGTGATTTAGGGGGTATCTTCTCCAGCACTCTGAGCAGGGACTTAAGAGGTGTGCAGGGGAAGTCCAACCCAGTGATATCTTTTATGTCTGTAGATTTCAAGCCAGAAGTTTGCTATCGGTCTGCAGTGCCAAGCTAAATGTAAAGATGTTGTGTGTGGGATACCGCATTTCCAGCAACAATCACCTTCCCGGAGCGCCATTCTATGCTAATGCGTGGGCCTCCGATAAAGGCGATGGAGATATTTGAAGTGTATAAGCCTGAGGCAGTAGTTGGGCGACAGCCGCTCCAGCTGTTGACAGCTCAGCCTCCACTTTGCATCTTTGAGGGGTGTACCTAAGTTCTCTCCCCAGGCAGCACATGAGGGAGTAATCACTATAGGTGAGGTCTTTTGGGGGGTTTTATGAGTGATGAGTTTCCTACCGACTCCACCGCCAACAGATTCTCAAGCTCCGGTAGAGACGGCGGGGGCACTGGAAATGTGGGGAATTTACTCTTACTGGATGCGCGAAGCTGGTAGTACAGCAGCATATCTAGTGCGTACGGTACTGCTGGAGAGAACATGTGTTGCAGTGTAAGAAAGGCGTAATTGGGATATAGATCGCTGCCTACTGCCATATTGTGTGTGTTCGCACGCTCTTGTGCTTTCCGTTCCATAAGAGGGGGAAATATGGGGTTATTAAGGAGGGGCATGGATGGTGCATATAGTATCTCTAGGTGTGCTCATTTACGAATTCCCTGCCATGCCCATCTCATGACTTGTACGGTATCTATTTCCTCGCGAGGGCGTTTATATGGATGAAATAGTGCTGTTGACACTGGCAGGGGAGAGCACGATCTATTTCTATGGACACGTGTGGTTGATAGGGTGTGGGGTGAGCCCAGAAGTGTAAGAATTGTGCCTGTGCCCTGTAAGCGTAGAGAACAAAGTCTGTGGCTGCCAGCCCCCCCTGTTCCCGCGGTAGTGTCAAAACTTTCAAGACTATCCTTGGATGACCCCCTGCCCGTACCAGCTCTATCATAAGTGATCTTTATCGTTTAAAAAAGTGCATCGGGAGCGGCACATTTACAAAGAGAGTAGTTTCGGCAATATTAACATTTTTGGCTACCGCTTTGCAACCCGCCAACGAAAGAGGAAGCGACTTCCATCTTTTTATCCGGTCTTCAATCCAGGTCACCACCCTCCCATAGTTGCCGGTCCATATTTCCTGCAAATTATTGGTAAACCATACACCTAGATATCGTACAGGTTCTGAGGCCCACACCAGCGGATAATCAGTGGCAAATTCCTGAGTGCCTGTTGTAAGGGGGAGGATCACGTATTTGCTCCAGTTGATGTTTACACCGCAGAGTCCGCCAAAACGAACCACCTCTCTGGTCATGGGTGCTAGGTTGTCTTTAGGATGCACCATATAGAGTGTGATGTGATATCCGCGTACATGGGCACTGTGAGCGCCCTGGTAGTAAAGCCAATCCCCCTGTTTGCATGATGTTGGTGCAGGCACGCGTCTAGGGGTTCCGCCGCGATCATGAACAGTAACGGTGACAGAGGACAACCCTGTCTGGTGCCTCGTGTTATGTCCAACGGATCAGATAGCCCGTTATCCCGGAGGTGCGCCGTGCGTTGCGCATATAGGAGTTTAATTTGTTTGATGAAAATCGGGCTTAAACCTATCCTATTGAGTAGGGGAAAAATAAATCCCCACTCAAGTGAATCAAACTCCTTTGAAGCATCCAAAAGCGCTGCAGCAGCAGGCAGGTGCGGCGCTAAATAATGTAATAGCCCAAAAAGACTTCTGAGATTGTGCGAGGTTGCTCTACCCGGTACGAAGCCCGATTTAGTCCGGCAGGACTATCAGTGGGAGCAACGGCTGAAGTCTGGTAGACAGGAGTTTTGCAAAAATCTTGGTGTCCAAGTTGATCAACAAGAGTGGACGATAGGACTCACATTGCTGGGGGTCCTTGTCTGGTTTGAGAAGGGTAATTATAATTGCCTCTCTCATTGATGCGGGGAGGACTCCATCTTGTAGTGCCTTCTGGTACATGCAAGAAGGCGAGGGGCAAGCTCCTCGGAATATTCCTTGTAAAATTTTGCGGTAAGACCATCAGCCCCAGCGCCGTGTCCACTTTCATACTTCCTATGACCCGACGCACATCTTCGACCGTAAATGGTATATCTAGATACTCTCGGTGTGCATTTTTGAACCACACAAGTGCTATAGAGTCAAAGTACTCTTCTAGCACCGAGTTTGAGGGTGACACTTGGGATGTGTGTAGCTGTGCGTAGAAATCTCTCATGGTGTTTAAAATGTCAGGAGGGGAATGCACCAGGTCATTTGTTGAGGTATTAAGTGCAGTGATGAAAGCGGCTCCCCTAGGAGGTCTTAGTAGGTTCGTTAGTGTCTTTCCGGGCCAATCGCCCTCACCATACCTCCTAGCAATCACATATTTGTGAAGGAACTTCTCCTCCCTGTCAGCCTCCCCTTGGTATGTAGTCAGTTTGCTACGAATTTGCCCCAATGTCTCCGCTGACGGTGTCACGTAATATTTAACCCTGCGCGTAGTTCGCGTAGTAGCGCTACGCGAAGTGCACTTCGCACTACGCGAGATATGCGTAGCACTACGCGAATTGCGTAGTGCGCTGTTCGCAATGTTTGCACAGTGCCAGACGCTTGTCCGGAATGAGCGATCATTAAAAACGGCATCTTGCACAGTGCGAGCTGTTTTCTGCCGCTCGAGTAGATGTTTTACTCGAGCGGCAGCTTTCTCAACGCGGACTGGTAGTTTCTCATCGCGAGCGGTCGCGAGCATACGCGACCACTCACAATGAGAAACCTGACCTCCCCGCGTTGAGAATCTCGCCGGGAGGTTTATGTTCAAGGCATATGAGCTGCAGATTACACACTGTGTATAGATCGCCATCTGGTGTTGGGCCCGGATGTTTGCACTTGTTTTTGTCTTGGAAAGTCTTTGGAAGTCACGAGGTATGCGACTTCTCCTTTGGATCATAGTGCGCATGGGCTTCGGCTCCATCCTCAGATTGTTTTTTCCGCCATCGGGCTCAGATGTGTTCTCGCATTCCAGCTCGGAACTGTTAATGGTTTCTCTTCGACGCGCAATCCTTCCCATCTCGACGGTATTGTTTCGATCGCGTTTCCAACCACACGCGCCCTTCCACTCTAAGTCTTCGATTCCAGTCGTCGACGAAGGCCTTCGGGCCGACCAGGGCCTTAACTCCGGCTCATGGAAAGGACGCCATTTAAAAAGTGTCCTCTATGTGGGTCGAAGTTTCCCCACACCGACCTACATGAGGTGTGCAACCTTTGCCTCTCACCGGAGCACGAGGCCAGGGACTGTCAAGCTTGTGCCGCCTTCCACTACAAAAGACCATCTGGGACCGACGAGCTCGACTAACAATGGCGCGCTCGTCATCTTCGATCCCCGACGACATCTTTCAAGAGGGCGTCTATGTTCTGGAGCAGGGTCCAGTCGAGGAAGCCATCATCCGTGCCTCCGAAGCAGACGATTCAGACGTCGAAGACATCACTTCAGCTCAAAGGGGCGTGAGTACAGATGTCGCCCCCGACACACCCACCCTCTCCACAATGTCGAAAAAGGCTTCGGTACCACCCCCACCTTCGGGCCCAGGTGCACGCCGAGACACTGCTTCTCATGCCCCGCCTTCGGGCCAGGTAAAGAAGTCTGCAAAGCCTTTAGGTGACTCGGGCTCGAGTCAGCCTACCCTCGGTACCGACAAGCCAACTCCGGCACCGAAGAAAAAGGCTTCTTCGACATCATCCACGCCGACCGCTGCACCCACACTGAAGCACTCGACATCGAAGGTCGGCACCTGCTCTTCGGCACCGTCAACACCCTCTGAGTCGACTAAAAGCCGCCCACCAAAAGGTCCCGACACTTCCAAACAGAAAACCTCGGAACCGAAAAAACAGCACCCGGTTCCAACTCTCAAAGACACTGCAAAGCCACACGGTTCCAAGACTAGAACCGCTACAGAGGCGACGCCCCAAATACTTACGGCACCGAAGCCCTCGGCACCGATGGATCTGTCTCCCACAGATTAACTGATTCGACCAGATCCAACACAAAAGACTCTAATGAAGGTTCCTAAGACTGGTCATTTAATGCTCAGTATCAATAAAAGAACACTACACATGCCTGCGCCTGGTCCACCACCAAAGAAAAGAGACTTTGCCAACTCTCCAGTAAGGATTCCTTCTCCTCTTCTTCCTCCTCCTCCTCCTCCTCTCCTACCACACCGCTCTCCCACACCATCACCTACCCCAATAGAGGAGGATGACACATCAGACGATGCAGAAGGAGGTGCAGATGATCAACCCCTTGGGGACCCTACCCCTACTGGCTCCCCTGACCTCTGTGATGATTATAGTGTCCCAGATGTCCCTTACACCCCACAAGATGATATTTATCCAACCAGGCCACCCCCCCACCCCCTTCCCCCCCCAGAGCACAATATCGGGTTCAACCAGCTCCTTCAACGAGCTGCTCAATACCACAGGGTGGCTTTACATACAGAACCAGTAGAGGAGGATTTCCTTATGGATACCTTTGACGGCACACAAAGGTCCACCACAACACTACCCATGCTTAAAGGGGTCATTAAGCACGCAACAGAAATATTTAAAGACCCAGTCAGGGCTTGGGTCATTAACCCAAGGATAGAGAAGTAATATAAAGCTGCCCCTACTGACCCAGCATACATTAACGGCCCCGCACCACTAGACTAACTAGTAGTCTCTAACGCCAGAAAGAGGGCAAATTCCCAAACGTCAGGTGACGCACTACCACCAGACAAGGAATCCAAACTCCTAGACGTCTCCGGCAAACGCACGGCATCACAGGCAGCAAATATTTGGCGCATTGCTAACACCCAAGCGCTCCTAGCCAGATATGACAGGGCACAGTATGACAAACTTGAGTCCATAATGCAGCACCTCCCTGACAAATACAAAAACGGAGCCAGTGAACTAATGCATGAGGGTAAAACTATCACCAATACCTCTATTCGCTGTGCACTAGATGCAGCAGACACCGCCTCAAGGGCAATCAACACCAGTGTCTTTTTGCGCAGGCATGCCTGGTTACGGATATCTGGTTTTAAACCAGAAGTCCAGAGTTCTATCCCAAATGAACCTTTTGATGAGCAACACTTATTTAGGCCAAACGTAGACGTATCCCTCGAAAAAATGAAAAAGGATACAGACACCGCCAAATCTATGGGAGCCTTGCAATCGCAAGCTCCTAGACGATCCTTTTGCCGCTCATCATTCAGAAGCACCCATCGAGGCTACTCCTCAGATAGCCCTTCCACCTCTTATAAAGCTCCCGCACAATCCACCTTTGCTAGAGGTTACCAAAGGGGTGGTTACAGGGTAAATAACAGCAAGGGCAGATGCAAAAATAACTCCCACTCTGCCTCCACACCTACCCCATGATTTCCCTCCACTGTCCACCCCCCCCCCCCCCCCCCCCCCCCCGCCAACTATTCCACTCTAGTCGGGGGAAGACTCCACCAATTTCTCCCTGCCTGGATAAAGATCACTTCAGACAGGTGGGTCCACGAGATAATTCAATCAGGCTACTGTCTCGAACTAACATCTACCCACCCCCAAACATCCCACCCAAACACTGTCCAATGTCACAAGACATCTGTCACTTTTAAAGCAGGAGGTAATCTCCCTCCTACCAAAGAGTGCAATAGAACCAGTTCCCCTGCACCAGCAAAACAAGGGAGTCTACTCCCCTTATTTTCTCACAGCAAAAAAGGACGGATCTCTAAGGCCTATTTTAGACCTCAGACCGCTAGACATACACATACATTCTGACCATTTCCACATGGTCACACTTTAGCAGGTCCTCCCTCTGCTTTCCCAGGGCGACTTCTTTCTACTCTAGACCTCAAGGACGCCTATTTCCACATTCCTATTCACAACGCTCACAGAAAATATCTAAGATTTGTAGTGGACGGTCAGCACTATCAATTCAAGGTGCTCCCATTCGGAGTCACCACAGCACCAAGTGTGTTCACCAAGTGTGTTCACCAAGTGTCTAGCAGTAGTGGCAGCACATCTAAGAAGACAAAACATACATGTCTACCCATACCTAGACGACTGGCTCATAAAAGCCAAATCGTACAATCGCTGTGTACAACACCCTCACGCCACTATTCAACAACTTCACGACCTGGGATTCACAATCATCCCAAGTCCCAGCTCCAACCGTCCCACGCGCAACAATACCTCGGTGCCACAATAGACACCTCAAGAGCGCTCGCCTATCCCAGTCCCGCCAGAATAGCAAGCATGCAAGCTCTTCTCACAAGATTCCAACCGCAACACACTCATCCAGCTCAAGTGTTCATGCAACTCATAGGGATGATGGCCTCTTGCATATTCATAGTACCTCATGCAAGACTCCAGATGCGTCCTCTCCTAGAGCGCTTAGCACACCAATGGAACCAGGCTCAAGGTCAGCTAACAGATCTGGTGTTGATAGACGGTCGTGCCCATCGCTCTCTGCAGTGGTGGAACACCAAAAACCTTTCCAAAGGGCGACCGTTCCTCGAACCTCCGGCTGGGGAGCTCACCTACTACATCACACGATGCAAGGCAGGTGGACACCTCAACAAAAACTACTCCACATCAACCATTTGGAGTTACTAGCCATCTTCCTAGCCCTAAAAGCTTATCAAAAACATATATCCGGCAAAACTGTCTTAGTCCGCACCGACAACATGACAGCCATGTATTACATCCAGTAACAAGGCGGAACACACACTCTGCAGCTCTCTCAACTTGCACAGAGCATATGGAGGTGGGCTATACCTCAGAACATTTTTCTCCTAGCCCAACATGTCCCGGGAGTCCAAAACACAATAGCCGACCTCTTGAGTCGTCAAACAGAACAAATCCACGCGTGGGAACTTCATCCACAAGTTCTTCAACCGTTTTTTCAGACTTTGGGGCAACCACAGATAGACCTCTTCGCCACCCAAGAAAACGCCAAATGCCCAAACTTTGCCGCCAGGTACCCTCACCCATTGTCCAAAGGCAATGCGATATGGATGAACTGGTCTGGCAGATTTGCGTACGCTTTTCCGCCTCTCCCACTCATTCCACTAGTGGTGCGCAAACTACAGCAACACTCATTAACGCTCATCCTGGTTGCTCCAACTTGGGCCAGACAGCCATGGTACACCACACTGCTGGAACTCTCAGTAGTTCCGCACCAAAAACTACACCTCTCTCCACGACTCTTAACCCAGAACCATGGAGAAATCCAACACCCAGACTCAGCTCAACCTAGTGATCTGCCTCCTGAAATCATAGAATTCGGTTACCTTAACCTTCCTCCTGACTGTGTGAACGTCATCAAAGAAGCTAGACGGCCTACCACTAGAGCATGCTATGCAGCCAAATGGAAAAGGTTTGTGATATACTGCCATAGTGTGAGAAGTTGGCCTGGCATATGCTGTCTCCTAGTTATAGGGACACCTTGCACCAGTCCAATTCGACTCTTATTGATGATGGGTTTAAGACAACCTTTAAAGAAAGCTATCCTAGTGGTAGCTGTGGAGAGCAGCCTTCAGGCTAAGTCCTGAAGGAGTGTTAAGCTTATTGTTTTACCATAATAACCTCTTGAATAACCAAATGAAAGAGTAGCCCACACAGGTATATATATAAAATATATGTATTTATTCTAGACAGAATCCCACAGTCTCTTTATGAAGCTGTGGCAAAGTTACAATATCAAACAAGCATTGATAGACACAATAAATAGCACTATTAACATTGGGCCCCATGGGGAAACCAAACCATGTACTAAAAAAGTGGTATAAGAATTTGACAATTCTACAGGCAATGCCTAGGGCATTCAGGATCGCTGGCCCCTTAAGAATCCACCCCAGGTTATGAGGAAGGGGACCCACGGGAGGCGCGTGCAGTGCAAGTAGCTGCTATCGGGATCTCTATTACAGCCTATGGAGAATGTCGCGGTTGGAAATAGTTTAAAAATACTTATAGCAGGAGTACAAAGTTAAAACTTCAGACTTAAGCTTTTGAAGAGCCCACTACCACGAGAGTACTGAGGTACCACTGTTACCTGCCCCAGGGAAGCCGGGTGCATAGGTAGTTTCTGCTGTTGGGTCGCGGGCTGATTTTCAATGGGAAAATAGTCAAAAGTTCTGCTAGCCAAAAGCGTCGATGATGCCGTGAAGATCAAAGATGTGAAGATTGTAGAGAAGTACCTGAAAGCAGAGGGGACAGAGTCTGGGTCACGGCAAAGTGACCAGGAGGCTCAAAGCAAAGAGCCCTTCGATGTCGGGTGCTTCAGGTGGAAAGTGGTGTAGCTTGGATCTACAGCCATGGGCTCCGGGAGGCTTCAAGGAAGGCCAGCTTCAGGAGGGCGACTGTCCCACGCCGGATGAGGGTCGCTGCGGTGTTAGTGTCCGGATTGGATCCACTAAGCCTTGGCAACCGCAACCCACGAAGAATAAACAAATCTGCTACAGTGCAGACCCACGAGGTCTGGGAGAGGTCTCCTTCGAGGAGACTGTAGAGCAGGCCTGGAGCAACCAGGGGAACTCTTGATTGTAAAGATAGACCTCCGCTAGGGCCCACAAGTCGAGAGACAAGGGACCGCGGGAGGCGGCAATTTGGCGTGCATAAAAGGGCACCCACGGGCCACCGGAGGGGGCTAGGGCGCTTGTCTTTGGCACAATTGCTGTAGAGTGGTTGGCTCAAACGGGCCAAAGCACAACTTCCCCACTGGTCAGGGTCGTGTGCTACGCAAGAGGTGGCCGGTGTCCTGGGGTATTGGATCTCGGCACCCACGCGGTCCACGGTGCCCAAACTCGTTGAGCACACTCACTGGCCTCTGGGATGCGCTGGAAACCCACCTCAAGGGTTCTGGAAGTCGTCGAAGTTCGTGAGAGCAGCGGAGGTCCAACCGGGTCACTTGCAGTGTTTCAGGTGCCTGCCAAGCAGGGGGATAACTCCTTTATCCCAAGGGAGATTTCTTCCGTCAGCTGGGCAGCAGCAAGTCGAAGGTCAAGACTGTGAAGTTCAAGATTAATCTGAGGCTCTGGGGCCACGTTATTCAGCTTTATCCCCAAGATTAGGGGAGTGTCCAGAGTAGTGTCCACCAATGAGGGGTGAGGCGGGAAAGGGTGGCTACACCCTCTCCCCTTTGTGTGTTTCCCGCCTGGGCGAGGGGCATGATGCCCCTGAACCGGTTCCAAGCGGTGTATGCAGAATGAGGCTTCTGCAGCTGCCTACGTGCAACTCTGAAAGGACATTTGGTGCACCCACCCTGTTCCAATCCACATTACCCTGTCTGGGGAGATGCCAGCACCTCCCTGCCACAGGAGCCCTATTGTCCAGCTGGCGAGGCTGGGGTTTCCCCAGCAACAGCCAGCCAGGGTCGTGTAGGTGGCGGGTAGTAGCCATTTTGTACTGCTTGTGCACTTTTAAATTGGTGTCTCAATTCTGCCGCGTTTCCCATATCGCCCCTCTAGCAGGGGGGAATCGTACCCTCATGCCCATGGCTGGACTGGGGGTATGATTCCTACATGTTTGACACCAAACACGATATGGTTCTGTGTAGCCATTCTCAAGTTATCACGCTATCGCGATAGACTTATAATGCGGTTAAGAGTATATGGTATGGCCACACTACAAACAACCCAGCAATGATTTTACGAGGGTTGCAGAGAGGCCCTACTCATGTAGGGGTCCCCCTCACACATACCTCAGCACCCTGCCTTGTAGGATTACCAAGGCCTGCTATAGGGGTGACCTATGAGAGTATATGTGTTGTAATGGGGTGGGATATAGGGTACCTATATCCCTGTAAGGGGTGCTAGCACCACCTTACCCAGACTACAGTAGTGGTCTGGTGGTGTCAGTTTGTATGGCTGTCCCAGGGTGGCACAATAAGTGCTGCAGCCCTGGTAGGCCTACTGAGGGACCCATGCCCTGGGTACCTAGGGTACCATCTACAAGGGACTGTCAGGGCATCCTCAGCATCCAATTGGTTTGTACCTAGGGTACTCACATTAGTTTTAGGGAGAAAGCAGATAGGCTGGGGTCCTGGATAGCAGGATCCCAGCCAGACTAGTCAAAAACCATTCAAATATCAGGCAAAAAGTTGGGGGCAACCATTAGTCAGATTCCACCTTCCTACACATAGCAATAACACTAATCCCCTAGATGCCTCTATCCAACACATCATAGGCTACTTACTACACCTCCAAAGATGCAACCTAGCCTATACCTCCATCAGATTGCATCTCGCTGCCATAGCAGCATATCTACAAAATAGACCACACCTATCACTTTTCAGAGTACCTGCCATAAAGGCCTTTATGGAAGGACTCAAAAGAATAATTCCCCCCAGAGTGCCACCTTCCGGGGCCTCCATTTGAACGTTTACATAAATGTGAGCTACAATTCTTAACCTGGAAACCTGCTTTCCTTGTAGCCATTACTTCTCTCCGAAGAGTTAGTGAACTACAAGCGCTAACCATTCAAGAACCCTTTCTCCAGATGCATCTTGATAAAGTTGTTCTCTGGACCAATCCTAAATTCCTCCCTAAAGTCACTTCTCCCTTCCACCTCAATCAATCTGTAGAGCTGCCTGTATTCTTCTCGTAGCCACAAACAGTTGCAGAAAGAGCTCTTCACACCTTAGATGTCAAAAGAGCACTACTATACTACATAGTGAGAACAAAACCCTTTCGTAAGACCAAACAATTATTTGTGTCTTTCTCACCACCACACAAAGGCAACCCCATATCAAAATCTTGGATAGCTAGGTGGATAGTCAAATGCATACAGATTTGTTACCATAAAGCAAAACGTACATTATCTGTTCCTCCTAAAGCCCACTCTACACGAAAGATTAGGGCTTCAATGGTATTTTTAGGAAACATTCCTTTAGATATCTGCAGAAGAGCTACATGGTCTACACCACACACATTCACTAAACACTACTGTGTTGATGTGCAAACTAAACAACAAGCTAGTGTGGGCCAGGCTGTACTCAAAACACTATTTCAAACTATTGCAACAGATACTGGTGGTCGTCGCTAGGGGTGGATACTGCTTTAAAATCTATGCACAGTGTGTAATCTGCAGCTCATATGCCTCGAACGGAATATGCTACTTACCAGTATGCATCTGTTCTTGGCATGTACAGCTGCAGATCTTTACACGCCCACCTGCCTCTCCGGCTACCTTTCTCTGTACCAGTATTATCTTACTTAGATACACCACACATGGGCTTCTTCCCTGTTTCTTACTAAGCTCCATTTCCCTACTGAAGAAAAACAATCTGAGGATGGAGCCGAAGCCCATGTGCACTATGATCCAAAGGAGGAGTCACATACCTCGTGACTTCTAAAGACTTTCCAAGACAAAAAAACAAGTGCAAACATCCGGGCCCAACACCAGATGGCGATCTATGCACAGTGTGTAGATCTGCAGCTCTACATGCCAAGAACAGATGCATACTGGTAAGTAGCAAATTCCTTTACACGCTCGTGATTGGCAACTTGATGTTGTTGATCGCGAACGAGGAAAAAGTCTCGCCGGGATGTCGTTTTGCTCGCTCGCGGTAGTCAACTTGACGTTGAGGACCGCGAGCGAGCAAGAAATGCCAGCTACGCTACGCGATTTTGCACTGTGCTACGTGCAATTCACGTAGCGCGAAGTAGCACAAACTACGCAAACTTCGCGAGCGTAGCTTAGTGGTCCGCCCAGGGTTAGTAATATTGTTCAAGAGTACGGAGCTCCGATTCTAGGCGGTCCAAACAACCCTGTATATCCCTGAGCGCCCTGCTTGCCCCAGCTATACAATGTCCTCTAATTATCACTTTGAAAGCCTCCCATAGGGTCCCGGCTGAGTCCACAGACCCTGTGTTCTTGTCAAAGTATTCTGTAATGTGTGTATGCAATTCCTCCTTGAAAGCAGAGTCTAGCAGAGCATTGGATGGTTGGCGCCACGTGAAGGGCTGTCTGTATGGCAGGGGTATCTGGAGGGTCAAAGTGCTGTCACCTAACCTCCATGTGATCACTAGTCAAAGAGCTTTAAGAAGCAGTACTTAGAGAAGGGTTTAGCTCTGACTACATGCTGGTCTTCCACTCTACAAGTTTTGAATTGGTGGAAGGTGGTTGAGTTAACAGAAAACAAGTGCTTATATTGCACTGTCTTGCCGGAAAGCTTATTCTCACTGCAGTAGTCTTGAGTTGATTATGGTGAAAAGCCACTGATCAAGATTGATCTGTTTAATGTAAAATGTTATGTCAACGACATTAGGCTTGTTATTTATTGTGAAACATTATATTGAAAACAAACCTATAAGGGTGCACAGTTACTAAACTGTGCCAGTGTGTGCAGGCACGTCATTCATTACATGAAATTAGGTAAGGATTTTGATTTTGCATTCCTCTTCTAGAGTTGGAAGATTTTCACTGTGATAATCCCCTTTAATGTTGCATATTTTGCCAAATGTGATTATGTGCTTATTTGTAACTTTGTGTCTGTACCCCTAAAAGTTGCCATGTGGGCAAATGTATGCTCAGCAGGTTTGAGTTTATGGTGACAGACCATGATAATCATTGCCTGTGGCCTTATTGGTTCATCTAGAAAAGTTAAGTTGGTTGTTGAAGATCTGACCGGTCTATTGAAAAGTTATGATAAAAGCAGTAGGTACAAGCAATAGACCTTTATGGGTGCATTGTATTTGACTGTGTTAAAAAGCATGTAGACAGATTTCTTATGGATACTTCTACCTGAAGATTCCTTTTTTGATCCCCCACCTTTATTCCCCTAGAGGTGCGAGAGTGGATCTGGAAACTTTGCAACAGTCCTCCTGCACCTAAAGACCTGCTACAAATGTATTCACATGCCTCTCGAGTCAAAGGCAGAGCTGCTGAGAGCACTACATGTTTGTAGCATGTGTGTCTGTAGATGCACATGCTCTGCATTCTCCTGCCATTTAGTCTTGGGCTCGGACAGTTGCAACTTGTGTTTCTTCGAGGTAGTCTTTTGAGTGACAGGGTCTATGTGACTGCTCTGGTTGTAAATGTGCATGGGCACTGACTCCATTGTAAGGTTGCTTTTTTCTGCCCTCTGGATTTGACGTGATTCAGCTCGCTCTTGGTCTTTTATAGTTTGTCAGCTCCTGTTGTGGCCCGGAGTCAGTTGCCTTACACCCTGTACCTCTACTACCTAGGGCATGGGTGCTAAAGAAGGTTTCTAGGGGCTACAGCATATCTTATGACACCCCAAGGGACCCACACACAAACCATGAGTGAAAACATGACATGGCACACTCACTGTATTAATATAAGTAAATCGCCCATACAGCAGACCGTTGAGCCCTAAGGCTGTGGAGAAGCGGGACACAATTTCATCTTGCTAGCAGTATCTCCCTTAAAGCAGAGGAGCTGCTTCTCTACCTCTGCAGGTACCAAAAAGGCATCTGCCAAGTCCATTGTGTTGGCGGCCACCAGGCCCACCGAAGGAACAGTGCAACAGGAGAAGGTCTTCATGCTCCAGGAGGTCATATCGGTTTCCCTGCCAAGTTTGGAGGCTCCAGTCGCCACCCAGCTCCAATACCATGGGTACTGGAGCATTTGTTATGTTATGGTGGATTTGTAAAGCGCATGACTACTCAGAAGAGTGTCCTGGCGCTAAAGCAGTACCTTGTGAGAAGAGAGATCCTGAAAGCTTCCAATCCAACCCGGCAAAGTTATTGATGGAACATCCAGGTCTTAAGTTGGCGTCTAAAACTAAGGAGTTCAGTTTCAAGTCTGAGGGAGAGGGGCAGTGAATTCCACAATCTGCCTACAGTCACCTGAAAGGAACGTCCTCCCTTCCGTGCAAGAAGAAATTGGGGCACCACTAACAGATGTTGGGTCAAAGATCTTAGCGTCCTACCCGGACAGTAGGGAGTGATTCTCTTTGAGATACTGGGCCCCGCTATCATGCAAGGCCTTAAAAGCTAGTACTAGCGCCTTAAAGTCAATTCTGTTTTTCACTTGTAACCAGTGTAGAGTTTTCAGGTGAATTGCCAGATGGGTCCTAGGCCCGACCATCAAGATAGCCCTGGCAGCCGCATTTTGCACCAACTGGAGGCGACTTAATAAGTATTTAGAATGCCCAAGTACAATACATTAGCATAGTCCAGCCTTGAGGTGTTCAAGGCTTGAACTACCGTCTGCCTGTGAGACAGAGGCAATAGTGAAAGAAAATTTCTCAACATTTTTAGGAGCCTAAAGCACATGCCAGTCACCGATTGATCCTGCGACTTCATAGAGAGATCAGAATCTAGTAGGACTCCTAGATTTTTCACAGTGGTGTAAGGGCTAGGGGGCGAAGGTTGGTCCTGAGGCCACCAATTCTGCCATTCATCACCCGGTGTATGTCCAAAAAAGATAATTTCGGTTTCGGTGGAATTACAGGAAAGTTGGTTCTGGCGAAACCAGTCAAAGATGTTGGACAAACATTGGTTAATTTCACTTTCGCTAAAAGGTTCACCCTTTCCATATGTGAACACAAGTTGTGAGTCATCTGCGTAGGTTATAATCTTCGCCCCAAATTTTTCCGCAAGTGAAGCCAGAGGGGCCATAGAGATATTAAAAAGGGTCTGGCTCAGAACTGAGCCCTGAGGCACTCCAACATTCAGTGAAGGGATGTCCGCTGAAAACGGTGGGGACCAGACAGATTGCTGACGATCATTCAAGAAGGAGGCGAACCAGCTAAGAACCGTGCCCCCAAGGCCACATTCCTTAAGTCTCTGAAGGAGACGGTCGTGGGGCACGGTATCAAAAGCTGCCGAGAGATCAAGCAGTATTAAAACTGCCTTTCCTCCTCTATCAAGGGTGCCTTTAATGCTTTCTGTGATTTCCAATAGGGCTGTTTCAGTGCTATAATTAGCTCTAAAACCCGATTGACTGGGATGGAGGGCATTAGTGACTTCTATAAAGTTAGTAATGACTGAGTTCACATACTTCTCTAACGCCTTGGCAAAAAAAGGAAGCAATGTTATGGGCCTATAGTTGCTAACAACGGCTGGGTCAGCTGAAGGTTTCTTCAGAAGAGGGAGGATTTTACCCTGTTTCCACCTTACTGGAACTTTACCATTGACCAAAGAAAGATTCATGACTTGGTTAGCAGCGGGATTTAAAACCTCAGCAACAGAAGCTGCTATATCTGAAAGAAACACCTTAGAATATCCCCAGGCGTCAGACTGGATCCGGAATATTTTTCGTCAGCAATACCCCTTGCACGTCGCTAGGCGTCGTCTGCGGCTCCGCGTCCGGAATGACGTCGTCGGAGTACTTAGACGCCGCCCTCGCGCGCTGATGTCAGTTCTTCTTTTTATCGCGCCAGTAAGCGCAGATCCGGGAGAGCTACCCCTTTTAGTCTTTTTTGACTAAGTTTTTTGATCCTTTTTGATCTTGTCTCGACTCTGGTGCCGGTAGGATGCCTGATTTCAAAGCCTGTGCTGACTGTAACCGCTTGATGTCGGTTACGGATCACCGCCGGTGCCTTTACTGCTTGGGTCTCGACCACGACGCGGAGTCGTGTTCGGACTGCAAGGCCCTGACCTCGAAGGCTAGACGGGAGCGGTCCTGTAAGCTCCTTGAGATTCGCCACTCGGCTCCGCGCCCCTCTCGATCCCGGTCCAGGAGGAGGTCCAAGGATCGGTCGCAGCCGACGTCTTCATCGCTCGTCTGGCTCCAAGTCTTCGGGTAAGTCGAAGCACTCCAAGAAGTCCAAGAGGCGACACCGCTCTTCGGACTCCCCTTGCCGGTCGCGCGACTCGACCGAGGGTCAGGGTGGTTCCACCCCCGCGGCTCCAGCGGAGCCGCAGGCGACGCGCAAGTCCCCATACCCGCCGGTCCCTGGGACTGACGTGACGCCGGCGGAAGTCAGTGCCTTCCTCTCGGCCATGAGGAGCCTGGCTCCGCCGTCGACGCCCGCTGGCGCGCCTTCGGGCCCCGCGGACCCGACTGGGCAACCTTGCATGCCGGCGGCTCCGGCGCCGGCTCGGGCCACGGCGCCGCAGGTTCCCGAGGGACTCCCCTCCGAGTCCCCGCCGACGACGGTCGACCTCGTCACGCCTCCTCCGCCGGCGTCGACACCGGTTCCACCTCCGACGCCGGCTCCGCTCGGCGTCGAGCCCCAGTTCAGCCCCGCTCTGGATCCGGCGCCGTTGCGGCGTCTATGGACGCCGCGTATGGCGCCGTTAGAGACCCATTATGTCTATCGTCCGGCTCCGCTCCTTCCTCCTGTTTACCAGGAATCAGATGACGGGGGCGACTGGGAGGGGTCCGATGACCCTATGGCCGTTTAGGCTCAGCTGTCACAGGACTGGGCAGATGAACTGGGGGAGGCCAGTGGTCTGGATACCTCACCAGACACTGGATTCATCTCTCCTCCGACTGTGGCTTCGGAGGAGGGTGCTGCTTTCTCTGTGGTGCTGCGCTAGGCGGCCGCGGCCCTTGGGCTCGAGCTTCCAGCCGTGGCTGTGAGGACTAACGTCCTCACTGAGGTGCTTCAGTCTGCAGCAAGCTCCACTGAGCCTCTGCTGCAATTCAATGAGGCCCTCATTGACGTTCTGCAGGGCACCTGGTCCAAGCCCTCCACAGTTCCTCCTGTGGACAGGAACGTCGCCAGGCGCCACCGCCCTGCTCCGGGCGACCACAATTTTCTGTCCCAACACCCCACCCCCGAGAGCCTGGTTATCCAGGCTTCTACCTCCCAATCCTCCTTCCCGACCGCTCCGCCGGACCGGGATTCCAAGAGACTGGAACAGTTTGGAAAAAAGCTGTTCTCCTCCCTTAGTTTGGGTCTGCGGTCCTTGAACACCGCCTGTCTTTTGGACCGTTATTCCCACTCTCTGTGGGATACGGTGGAGGACGTGCTGCCCCTGTGCCCGGAGGAGGCCCAGACACGACTTACCCAGGCTCTGGCTGATGGGAGGGATGCAGCACGACATGCAATCCGATGTGGGCTTGACACTACGGACTCGCTGGGTAGGGCGATTTCTACCACGGTGGCGCTTAGACGTCACGCCTGGCTGCAGTCCACGTCCTTTTCGGGGGATGTCCAGAGCACTCTCATGGCACTCGCCTTTTTGGTGAGAAAGCGGACAGTGCGCTGAATCGCTTTAAGGACTCCCGGGCTACGGCCAAGTCCTTGGGCCTCTCGGCCCCGCGGTCGCAAACTTCCGCCTTTCGCCCCTTTCGTGACCAAGGAAGGGGTGCCTCCTCACGTCCGCCTAGCCACCAGCCGCAGAACCAACCTGCGCGCGGTCGCGGACGTGGTTTCCGCCGAGGCGGTTCTGGAGGACGACGCGGTCAGCCCACATCCACCCCGGCAGCATCCGCCTCTAAGCCTTCCTAGTCCGAGCTTTCCGGCCCATTCCTCGCCAGTGGGCGGCAGAGTTCGCCATTACCTGCTCCACTGGTGTACCATCACTTCGGACAGGTAGGTGCTGCAAATCGTCCAAAGGGGCTACTCCCTCCCCTTCGAGACGACCCCTCAAGCCATGCCACCGCAGCACCACCGTATCTCGGAGGATCATTTGAATCTTCTGCGAGAGGAAGTTTCGGCCCTCTTGGCCAAAGAGGCCGTCGAGTGCGTTCCGAGCCCAGAAGTAGGTCGTGGTTGTTATTCCCACTACTTTCGGGTTGCCAAGAAGGGCAAGGGGGGCCTACGCCCTATCTTGGACCTCCGGAACGTCAATGCCTTCCTTTGGAAGGAACGGTTCAAAATGTTGACTTTGGCTCAGGTTCTAGCTGCTCTAGACCCTGGAGACTGGATGGTAGTGTTGGACTTGCAGGACGCTTATTTCCACATTGCCGGCCCACCGGCGTTACCTGCGGTTCACGGTGGGCCAAGAGCACTTTCAGTTCACCGTGCTCCCCTTCGGCCTCACCAGTGCCCCTCGGGTGTTCACGGAAGTGATGGCGGTGGTCGCAGCTCATCTGCGCAGATCAGGGGTTACAGTCTTCCCCTATCTCGACGACTGGTTGTTGAAGGCGGGCTCGCCCCAGGCAGTCGTCTCCCACCTCCAGACTACGGCGGATCTCCTGCATTTGCTGGGGTTTTCCATCAACGTGCCGAAGTCGCACCTGGGTCCCTCTCAGAAGCTCCTCTTCATCGGAGCGGTTCTCGATTCGGCGCAGTTCCGGGTCTATCCACCGGAACAGCGGGTCCGGGATATTCAGGCCCTGATTCCCATCTTTCGGCCTCTATCCTGGGTTTCGGTCAGGCTAGTGTTGCGGCTTCTGGGGCTGATGGCCTCCTGCATCCTACCAGTGCATCACGCCAGGCGGCGCATGCGGGCTCTGCAGTGGGACCTGAAGTTTCAGTGGGCCCAGCATCACGGCAACCTGTCCGACCATGTCTTGATCTCGGAGGGCACTGCGAAGCAGTTGCAGTGGTGGCTCACAGACCGCGATTGGGTCACGGGCAAGAGCCTCTCCCGTCCCCAACCGGAGCATGTCGTAGTGACG
Source organism: Triturus cristatus (assembly GCF_964204655.1). Lineage (NCBI taxonomy): Eukaryota > Metazoa > Chordata > Amphibia > Caudata > Salamandridae > Triturus > Triturus cristatus. Next base: position 262,045,277 of record NC_140580.1, read on the forward strand.
GATGCGTCCCTCCTGGGATGGGGTGGCCATATGGGAGAGGCGGAGATCAGAGGCCTCTGGTCTCCGGCGGAGTCTCGTCTCCACATCAACCTGTTGGAGTTGAGAGCGATCCGACTTGCACTGAAAGCCTTCCTTCCCTCTGTCCGGGGAAGTGTCGTGCAGGTGTTCACGGACAACACCACCGCCATGTGGTATTGCAACAAACAGGGCGGGGTGGGGTCGTGGACCCTTTGTCAGGAGGCTCTGCGCCTCTGGACATGGCTGGAACACCAGGGCGTCACCCTAGTGGTTCAACATCTGGTGGGCTCTCTGAACGCCAGAGCAGACAAACTCAGCCGCCGGTGCATGATGGATCACGAATAGCGTCTGAACTCCGAGGTGGCGCAAGGTCTCTTTCAGCAGTGGGGAGAGCCTTGGTTAGATCTATTCGCCACCGAAGAGAACGCGCAATGTCAGCGGTTCTGCGCGTTGGAATTTCCAAGGCGGCACTCGCTCGGCGACGCTTTTCGTCACGAGTGGTGCGGTCTGTTGTACGCTTTTCCGCCTATACCACTTCTGCCCAGAGTGCTGAAGAAGATCAGGCGCGACCGGGCCCAAGTCATCTTGGTGGCTCCGGACTGGGCTCGAAGGTACTGGTATCCCGAGCTACTCAGTTCGAGGCATGTGGGCTGCTGAATTCATATCTGTGCATAGATCGCCGCCTAGTGTTGGGTCCGGATGTTTGCACGTTGTTGTCCTGGAAGAGTCTTCGAGGTATCCTGGGATAGGTGACTCCTCCCCTGGACTACAGTGTGCATGGGCATCCTCTCCATCCTCAGATTGTTTTTTTCCGCCATTGGGTTCGGATGTGCTATCTTAGCTCAAGTTAGGAAAAACTTTATCGAGGCCAAAAGGCCTTTAGTTCGCGTCGGTACTGTTTTCTCGATCGGTTTCGATACTCCTTTGTTAATTTAACAACTTTCAGCACCGACTTTTCGCTTCTTACCTGCCCATCTACGACATCGACGATGGAATCGAGGACACCGTTCAAAAGATGTCCGGTATGCAATGCGAAATATCCCCACATCGACGTCCATCCGGTGTGCAACAAATGCCTTTCACCGGATCACGACGAATCGACATGCATGGCCTGTGCCCGGTTCCGTTCCAAGAAGACTTTACGGACTCGACGAGCGGCAAGACTCGAAGCGCAGCACGCGGCACCGGCCCCGGCAGACATCTTCAACGCCGAGACCGAAGATGTCGAAGAATTGGAGATCCTACCCTCCAGTCCCGTTTCCGAACATGACTCCGGATCGAACGACGTCGACGAATCACTCTTTCGCAGAGATGAAGACGACACCGAGGTAGGAGACTACGATGAGGCCTTAGGGGCCGAAGAGTAGCTCCAATGACGAGCAAGGCCTACCCGTTCAGACTGAAGAGAGCCCAGTGCCACAGTCTATGGCTCCGGTCGAGGGATCGCCTTCGGGCCTTACCCGAGACCTATCCCGCAGTTCTTCGGCCCCGCCCTCGGGCCCGGCCTCGGACGTTCAGCGGCAGCCATTATTACCTAAACCGGCTGGTTTCCCTTCTTCCAAACCGAAACCGAAAGCTGCACTGGTTCAATCGAAACCGAAACCAAAAGTGGCGCTGGTCGGATCGAGGCCTTCCACACCTTAAACGCCAGCGAAGCGCGTCGGCACCGAGCGCACCAAGCCAGACTTCGGTGCCGAACTTGAAGCGGCCGACGTCGAAGTCGGCATGCGGAAAAAGGCCTTCGGTGCCAACAAACCTGATCGGTTCCCGGCGTCGACGCCATCGACTCCGACACCAAAGGTCACACTGCCGGCTGCGTCTCACATTGCTTCCCCGGCACCACCGAAGTCTCATGCATCGAAGACGTCGACGGCCATTCCCGCCCCTCGACTCGATGACCCGCCAGCGCCGAAAAAGTCGACGACCGCCTCGACAGACCTGGTCGGCGCGAAAGCCTCAAAGACGCTCCAAGTGCGACCTGGTGCAGCACAAAGCAGCAAAACCAAAACGGTCCTCCAGGACACGTCGGGCTCCGGCCCAATAAAAGCTCCAGCAGCCTCTTCGGCGCCAGCCAACATTACTTTTGGCCTGCCTCCGTCCACGATCCCAAAAATATTCCAACTCAGGACGCGGGTCGCCCACACCACAACTACACCTGCTGAGGCGTCTCCGTCACATGTCATCGACGCCATCACCGGCAGGATGGTTATCCACGAACGGAGGATAACTTCGGAGCCACCTTTGGACCCTTTCCGGATCCCGCTAAAAAGGAAGCTGCCTGTGGACTCAGAACCTCTCCTAAGCGAATCTTACCACTCGCCCTACCAAGATCCACAATCATACTCTCCCACACACTCCGACACGGATGTGTTGGGGGATTACATGGATGACCAAGTCCCCTACCACGGAGACATAGACCCTGATTACCAACAGGACCCTGATCAAACTTGGGGCGACCCTGTAGATCCAGGTGCACCTCTAGATGCACAGGACCCACAACTCTATGGGGCGAAAACATCTCCCACAGAGGACACTGCAGCGTTCAACGCTCTTATCGAACGTGCCGCAAATAATCATGGAGTGCAGCTTCACTCTGACACCATCGAGGACGACTTTCTTATGGACACCTTCGCATCCTCAGAAAAACATGTAAAAACTCTGCCCATGTTGAAAGGGGTCCTCAAACCAGCCAAGGACATCTTCAAAGAACACACCAGGGCACGAGTGATAAACCCCAGGATCGATAAGAAATACAGATCGGCGCCTGGGGACCCTACTTACATCAGAGGCCAATTACCACTAGACTCCATTGTCGTAGCGAATGCTCGCAAGAGGGCACACTCGCAGACGACAGGTGACGCTCCTCCCCCGGACAAAGAGTCCAAGGTGCTAGAGACCTCCGGCAAGCGAGTTGCCGCACAGGCTGCCAACATATGGCGCATAGCCAACACTCAAGCGCTCCTCGCTCGCTACGATAGAGCGCACTATGACACATTGGAGCAACTACTCCAACATCTCCCTGACCAGTACAAAGAAGGTGCAGAAATTCTCATCAGAGAGGGACAGTTACTCACAAATGCTTCCATCAAGTGTGCACTAGATGTCGCAGACACGGCTGCCAGGGCCATTAACACAAGCGTCATGCTGCGACGACATGCTTGGTTGCGAATCTCCGGATTCAAACCTGAGGTGCAAAATAATATACTCAACCAGCCTGTCAACCCCGACTATTTATTCGGACCGGAGGTTGACACCACCCTTGAGAAAATAAAAAAGGACACGGACACCGCAAAGTCCATGGGGGCTCTCCAGACTCAGTCCTTTCGGAGCAGCTCCTTTCGTCGCCCCGGAAATAGAGGAGCAGGTAGAGGACAGGGTCACAGCAGACATACAACAAGAGCAATACACAAACCACCTACGATAAAAACACCCGGGGTGGATATCGTGGCTCCAGTACAAAGGCAAGAGGACGCGGCTACGGCAACACCAGGTCCTCCCCCAAGAACAAGCAGTGACGCCCTCTCCCTTCCTCCCGACCACATAACACCTGTCGGGGGAAGGCTACAAAGGTTCCTGTCCACGTGGAACTCCATCACCACGGACAGGTGGGTCAAAGATATTGTCAAATACGGTTACTGTCTAGAGCTAACCTCCACTCCACCCACAATTCCTCCAAGAAACCGTCCTATGTCCTCAGAGCACTTAACGCTCTTACAGCAGGAGGTGCAAAGCATGCTTCTAAAAGGCGCAATAGAGGTCGTACCCGTCCACAAGCAAGGTACGGGGGTGTACTCCCTGTACTTTTTAATACCGAAGAAAGACGGGTCACTCAGACCTATATTGGACCTGAGACCCCTAAACAGATACATTCTTTCCGAGCATTTTCACATGCTCACTCTCCAGCAAGTCCTCCCGCTGCTCAAGCAGGGAGACTTTCTAGCCACACTGGACCTCAAGGATGCGTATTTCCACATACCCATTCACCCATCACACAAAAAATACCGCAGGTTCACTGTTCAAGGACAGCACTACCAATTCAGAGTCCTTCCCTTCGGCGTGACAACGGCACCAAGGGTGTTTACAAAGTGCCTAGCTACGGTGGCGGCACATCTACGGAGGCAGCACATACACGTCTACCCTTACCTGGACGACTGGCTCGTTCAAGCGAAGTCAGCCCAGCAATGTGCCAGCCACATGTCCCGCACCATTCACCTCCTTCACAGTCTGGGGTTCTCACTAAATTACCCAAAATCCCATCTCCAGCCCGCACACGTACAACAGTACCTAGGTGCGACTATAGACACTCTGGCGGCCACAGCTCAGCCAAATTTAGTGAGGATCAACAGCATTCAAATGCTGATCTGCAGGTTCAAACCCCAACACTCACTTCCAGCACGAGTGTTCATGCAGTTGATAGGCATGATGGCCTCCTGCATTTTCATAGTCCCACACGCGAGACTACATATGCGCCCGCTTCAGGAGTGCTTAGCACGTCAGTGGAATCAGGCTCAAGGACAGTTGAAAGACCTAGTGTTGGTGAGCGGTCGGGCATACAACTCTCTGCATTGGTGGAATCCTCAAGACCTTTGCAAGGGCCGACCGTTCCAAGAGCCTGTTCCACAAATAGTACTGACAGCGGACGCGTCTCTCCAGGGATGGGGAGCTCATGTACTCCACTACACAGTGCAGGGACTATGGATGACACAACAGAAGAAGATGCACATCAACCTTCTGGAACTGATGGCAATCTTCCTGGCCATGAAGGCATTCAAAGTACATCTGTGCAACAAAGTCGTGTTGATCTGGACGGACAACATGACTGCCATGTACTACATACAGAAGCAGGGAGGAACACACTCTCCACAGTTGTCTCATCTGGCTCAGAGCATGTGGAAGTGGGCCATTCAGAGGAACATGTTCCTCATGGCAGAGCACCTCCCGGGCAAGGACAACCAGATGGCGGATCTGCTCAGCAGACACAGCCACCAGATGCACGAGTGGGAGTTACACCCATCAGTACTCCAACCGTACTTCCAGCAGTGGGGTCATCCGGAGATAGACCTCTTCGCCACAAGCGAAAACGCAAAATGCCAAAGCTTTGCCGCCAGGTTCCCACATCCGCAGTCGCAGGGCAATGCGATATGGATGAACTGGTCCAGCAGATTTGCGTACGCTTTTCCCCCAGCGCCGTTGATACCGCTGGTGGCTCGCAAACTCAGACAACACTCCCTGACACTCGTCCTAGTTGCTCCTACGTGGGCACGCCAGCCATGGTACACCACCTTCCTCGAACTTTCCGTGGTACCGCATCAAAGGCTGCGGATCAAACCCGCGCATTTGACGCAGAACCATGGAGAGATTCAGCACCCAGATCCGCAACAGCTGAACCTGGCAATCTGGCTCCTGAAGTCCTAGAGTTTGGCTACCTCAACCTGCCACCCGACTGTATGGACATCATCAAGGAAGCCAGGAGACCCACTACAAGAGCTTGCTATGCAGCCAAATGGAAAAGGTTCGTCATTTATTGCAGTAATAATGACATTAACCCGCTGGACGCATCCATCCAAAACATCATTTGTTACCTCTTACACCTATACCGATGCAATCTGGCGTACACCTCTATACGTGTCCATTTGACAGCAATATCAGCCTATCTGCAAACCAGGCAGCACCTCTCACTATTCAGAGTGCCTGCCATCAAAGCATTCTTGGAAGGACTCAAACGAGTCATTCCACCAAGCCACCCACCGGCTCCAATGTGGAACCTCAACCTGGTCCTCACACGCCTGATGGGTCCACCCTTTGAACCTCTCCACTCATGCGAGATTCAATTCCTCACCTGGAAAGTAGCTTTCCTAGTAGCAATCACTTCTTTAAGAAGGGTTAGTGAACTCCAGGCACTAACAGTTCAAGAGCCATTTATACAGGTTCACGCCAACAGGGTCGTACTACGTACCAACCCCAAATTCATGCCCAAGGTAATCTCGCAGTTCCACATGAATCAAACTATTGAACTGCCCGTTTTCTTCCAAAACCCACAAACTGTCGCGGAACGAGCACTCCATACACTAGACGTAAGGAGGGCCCTCATGTACTACATCGACAGGACTAAACCCTTTAGGAAGACAAAACAACTGTTCGTTGCCTTTGCCCCACACCACAAGGGTAACGCCATCACCAAAGCAGGGATAGCCAGATGGATAGTTAAGTGTATTCAAATTTGTTATCAAAAGGCAAAACGCACATTAACGATTCCCCCACGAGCCCACTCAACACGTAAGTTAGGGGCCTCCATGGCTTTTCTAGGAAATATTCCCCTGCATGATATATGTAGAGCAGCCACCTGGTCCACCACACACACATTTACCAAACACTATTGTGTAGATGTGCAATCAAAACAGCAGGCAGCTGTAGGACAGGCTGTTCTCAAAACCCTTTTTCAGACCGCTGCAGCTGGCACTGGTAGCCGCCGCTAATAGAGGGCACTGCTATACATTCTATGCACAGATATGAATTCAGCAGCCCACATGCCTCGAACTGAATATGCTACTTACCAGTATGCATCTGTTCTTGGCATGTAGGGCTGCTGACATTCATATCGCCCTCCCTCCTCCCCGGCGCCTGTAGCAGCTGCAGCTCTCAGAATTACTGTAAGCATGGTCATCACTTTTCTGTATCTACTCCATCACTGCCACAATGGCGAAAAACAATCTGAGGATGGAGAGGATGCCCATGCGCACTGTAGTCCAGGGGAGGAGTCACCTATCCCAGGATACCTCGAAGACTCTTCCAGGACAACAACGTGCAAACATCCGGACCCAACACTAGGCGGCGATCTATGCACAGATATGAATGTCAGCAGCCCTACATGCCAAGAACAGATGCATACTGGTAAGTAGCATATTCAGTATGTTGTCCGATCCTCCGATACGTCTTCCCCTTCGGGAGGATCTTCTGTCGCAGCAGCAGGGGACGGTCCTCCACCCGAACCTGTCCAGCCTCCACCTCCATGCGTGGAGATTGAGCGGCGGCAGTTGATGCCATTTGACTTGCCTCCTGAAGTCTGTGATATCATTCTGGCAGCCAGGCGTCCCTCCACAAAGACGGTATACGCCTGCCGGTGGAACAAATTTGTGGCATGGTGCACAGCAAAGGCTGTGGATCCCCTTTCCGCCCCTCTTTCTGAGGTTCTCCTCTTGCTTCTTTCTTTGGCCCAGCAGGGCTCTGCCTTGGGCACCTTGAAAGGTTATCTTGCTGCCATCTCTGCCTTCTTACGGCTTCCTGATCAGCCTTCTCTTTTCAAGTCCCCTGTCGTTTCACGCTTTCTTAAAGGCATTACTCACACGTTCCCTCCTGTCCCTTTCGTAATGCCTCAGTGGGACTTGAATCTTGTTCTCACATTTCTAATGTGTGCTCCCTTTGAGCCTCTTCATAATTGTCCTCTTCGTCTGCTGACGCTTAAGACTGCTTTTCCGGTAGCCATCACCTCGGCTAGACTGGTGAGTGAGCTCCAGGCCTTATCAACAAAGCCTCCTTTTCTCTCTGTTCATCCGGACAAGGTTGTCCTTCGGCCTCCTCCCTCCTTTCTTACGAAAGTGGTGACCCCCTTTCATCTTGTGCAGTCTGTCACCTTGCCCACCTTCTTCCCGCATCCTTCCAAAGAGGAAGAGAGGCTCCACCGTCTGGACCCAAAACGTGCGCTCTCCTTTTATCTGGACCGCACAAAGCAGTTCCGGGTGGACGACCAACTTTTCGTTGGATACGTGGGTGCTAAGAAGGGGAAAGCTGTGCACAAACGGACCATCTCTTGGTGGGTCGTTTTGTGCATCAAAATGTGTTATTCCTTGGCAAATAGGACCCTCCTGTTGGGCTGCGCGCCCATTCTACTCGGGCCACGGCGGCTACTACTGCTTTGGGACGGGGTGTCCCTTTGCAGGACATCTGTTAGGCGGCAACGTGGGCTTCGCTACACACGTTTGCCAGGCATTATTGCCTCGACAGCCAAGTCCGGAGGGATGGCTTCTTTGGCTGTTCTGTCCTCCAGGACTTTCTGGTGTGATCTTGGTTCGCAGACCCACCACCGGGGATGGTATTGCTTGGGTATCTATTCTAAGGTGAGGAATCTAACTAAAGTGTTTCTTTCAGATGAACAAGTTACTTACCTTCGGTAACGATGTATCTGTAAGAAACATTAGTTAGATTCCTCACTGACCCACCCATCCTCCCCGTTCTGCGAACTGACATCTAGGGTTAAGGTTATCCTTTTCAGGCCCCTAGATTTTATTTTTGGCACCAGTGTCGGTCTCTTGCATGGCTCTGCGTTCCTGGCGCGGAATGCTATGTACAAGAACTGACGTCAGCGCGCGAGGGCGGCGTCTAAGTACTCAGACGTCATTCCGGCGCACGACGACTGACGCCGAGCCGCAGACGACGCCTAGCGACGCGCAAGGGGTATTGCTGACGAAAAATCTTCCGGATCCAGTCTGACGCCTGGTGATATTCTAAGGTGAGGAATCTAACTAACTAATGTTTCTTACAGATACATCGTTTCCGAAGGTAAGTAACTTGTTCTTTAGCAGGGCACGGGTCTGTAGGCGACCGGGATTTCAGTGCCCTCAAGATGGTGAGTGAGGTAAACAAGGAGATAGGTGGAAACTCCAGCAGAGCATCTGCCCTAAAAAGGTCTATAGAGTCCGGAACAACAGCCAGACTAGTACAGATGGATACATCAAATGTGTCATAAAAAAACTTTGCAATCTGATTAGTCCATTCAAGAGTGGGGGTAAAAAGACTGGGTGACATTGGGGAGACAAAATCTTTCACGATCTTGAATAATTCCTTGGTGCAATTACTGGCAGAGCCAATTTTTTTAGCCAGAAAGCTTTTTTTCTCATCGCAGACTTTCGAATGTGTTTTAAGTGCCTGTTTGTAATTGAGTTTGCTCAGAGGATCGTAACTTTACCTCCATAAGCGCTCAAGGCATTTACAGGCACTTATGCTCTTCAGCGCCTCGGAAAACCAGGGAGCCGAGGATTTCCCCCGAGTGGCCCTATGCACCTTAGGAGGGGCAAGGTATAATGTCCATTTATGCAGGCAGCTCTCTAGAGCAAATGCTGCATCCTCTAAAGTCCCTTCCACAGGGATCGGATGACAGCTTATTATTTCAGCCAGAGTCAGATGTAATTAACTTAAAAGATCTGACTACCTTCTTTTGTTTGGTATTCTGAGACAGAGTCTTATTACGCTCTTTTTTTCAACCAGAAAGTGAGCAAGAAATGGTCAGACCAAACAATAGGTTGAGGGTTATCTAAGTCCATATTATATGTGGAGAAAATCTGGTCTAAGATATGACCTTTATCATGAGTAGGAGTAGTCACATGCGGAGCCATACTAAAAATGTTTAAAGATTCGCATAGCTTCTTGACCTCGGGATCTTCTTTTTGGTCAAAATGCAGGTTAAAATCACCAAGGACCATGCATTGATTAGTTCTGGTGGCAATAGATGCTGTAGCCTGGCCGATTGACTCTAGGAAGCATCCTGGCGGTCTGTATATAACCATCCCCGCAACTGACTGGTGGGCAGAGATAGAGAGATGGAATCCTAAACCCTCAGCTCCTTCAAGATCATTCACGGGAATAGCTGAACACAGAAGGGAGTTCTTATATATAATAGCTACACCCCCCCCCCCCCCCCCCCCTCCCCCTCTATTTCCGATTCTATCTTTCCTAATGATCTTATAGTCAGGAGGTATAGCATTCGCAAGAGTGGGATTAGATCCTTCGTGAAGCCAAGTTTTGGTGATAAATAAAAGATCCGGCTTGGCTTCCACAAGGAGATCATAAAATTGAAATTCATGCTTCTTCATAGATCTAGCATTTATGAGAGAGGCTTTAAGTTTTTCTCTGGTGTTACTCAGTGGAGAATATGTCCTGGAAGTATGGTCATTTCCTTCAACAGTCCCTCCTTTAACATCTAAAGGAGCTGCCTTCCAGTTGCAAACGTTACAAAACAGTTTGTCAGATGCAACTGCTGATTTCATGGGGGACAACAGAGTGATTGGTTTCCTAGCATTTTAAGGCAATTTGTACTGTATTTAAGCGTTGTGATACTCTTACCTTCATTGTTTCCTGAAAGGAGAGCAGCATTCCCTGCGCCGGACGCTGACGGCTTGCTTTAGGCGCGCCCGCTGCGTGTGTCCGCTGCGCGCTAGCGCAGCGTCCTTTTTTTAAAGCCTCCAGAGCGTCTAGACCGCTCACAGGAGGAAAAATGGCGGCTCGAGGAGTCGTCGGCACCAGTTAACCCCCGGTAAGAGCCCCACTTGTTTTCAGCGAAAACCAACCCCCCACTTCAGTTCCCCACAGTTTAAAATAAAAAGGCAATCATTTTACAGGACTAAAACGAGTAAACAAAACCAATTTCAATTTTTTAAAAAACAAATGTGCTAAAGTGCTAGGGAGCTGCGTGCAGGAGCAGAGAAGCAGCGTCAGCTCTCATCAAGGATCGCGCGCGCTAGCACAGCGTCCTTTTTTTAAAGCCTCCAGAGCGTCTAGACCGCTCATAAAAGGAAAAATGGCGGCTCGAGGGAGTAGTCAGCACCAATCAACCCCGGTAAGAGCCCCACTTGTTTTCAGCGAAAACCAACCCCCCGCTTCAATTCCCCATAGTTTAAAATAAAAAGGCAATAATTTTACAGGACTAAAACGAGTGAACAAAACCAATTTAAATTTTCAATTTTTTAAAAACAAATGTGCTAAAGCGCTAAGGAGCTGCGTGCAGGAGCAGAGAAGCAGCATCAGCTCTCATCAAGGCTTGTTAGTGGTCCAGTTCTGACTCCAGCATCACAAAGGCACACCTGCCGTCAAGGGATGTCAGGCTCCACCAGATCAGCACAGAGGGCCCTGCTGCTGTGTTTCCCTTTTCACCAGGTCCCCAAGACAGAGTAAGTCTGACTGCCACACCTCTACACACCCCTGCACCTAAGCCCCACAGCCAGAGTCCGAGGGAGGGGATGATGCTTAAGGGGTCCTGAGACCTGCAAGAGCTGAGTCCACGTTTGGGTTTGTCCAGACTGATCCCCCTAGCCTTTTCCTGCAGCCTCTTTCTGCAGGGACAGAGAACCGCAAGTCTCTTAATCTGAGCGACCCCGCTGGACAAAGCCCCACTACACAAGAGCTACCCTGCTCGAGTTCGAGTGGACTGACTGTGTCCCTGCATGCCCAAGACCTTCAAAAACTGAGCTTTCCTGTGGGTTCAACTGGACTGGTCCCCCCCAGCCCCTGCTTGCAGCCGCTTTTCAACAGGACCATTTCCCATTGACTTTAACAGGGCACCTGAATTCGAAAAGCACCTCTGCACCTGGATGCCCCAGAGCACACCGAGGTGTCCTGCTGATGCTGCATTGGACCTTGCCCCATACTTATCTTAGGTCCGGAAGAACAGTCCTGTAAGTCGTTGACAAGTGACCATAAGCAGTATGTTTCTTTCCCATAGGATAACAATATTTATTGTGTCTCGCTTACTAACTCTTTGCAAAAGGTGCTTAACACTATACTTTGGTAAGCCTAAACTGCTCGCCCACACTACCACAAAAGAGCTTTTGGGTTTGTTGCTTGTGCCTCTGTAAACCAATAAGGGCTGCCTGGACTCTGTACACACTGCACCATGTTCTGGTGCACTATATATAGAGCTAGCTTCCTACATAGGTGGTTCAGTGGTGGGATACAAGTCTTTGCATTTGCTGTGCCACTCTCAGTGTTGCGATTCCACTAAAGAATCCACAATTCACTTTAGTTGGCAAAAAGATTTTTTTTTTTTTTGTTCTACAAATTTCTAATTTGAACAGGTAGGGCCTTGTGTTGTCACCCAGTCTGATGGTTTTAGAAATATAAAAAGTTTACCAGTCAGGCCTTAAAGTGCTTTCGATTTTTAAAAACATTTTCAAATAAGGTTCCAACTGTTTTGAAATAGTGTGTGATACAGAGTGAACTAGCCAGGACCTCAACCTGGCCCCCTACAACAACCTCAAGTTAGGACATCTTAGGAACCTCTGTAAAACTTGTGACATTGCCATGGGGCCTAAACCCACTAGGGCACATCTCCAAGAGTTGCTTACCAAACATGATAGAGAACTAGCAAAGGGAGGGCACCCTACAGGGATGGAGCGGTCAGTGAGGATGATCCCTCAGATACCCCTATGGATAGTACCTCGAACAGTTCCCCAGAAGAAGTAGAAGATGAAGACCCTGATGTTCAAATACTAGTTAAAAGGGTAGCTCTTGAGGCCAATATCTTGGCACTAGAAAAGGAAGGGGCTGAGATGGGCCTAGGACCCATATCTTGTGGCTGCAAAATTACAAATGGGGGGAAGAGAGGAATCTTTTGACCCTAAAATCCGTAAATGGATTGTTGAGGTGGTTCATAGCCTTTTAGAGGGCTTGTGGGATGAGAAGGTTACACCAGAAACACTGGGGCTCTCTACTCTGGGAGCTATTCTCAGGAACGTGCAGGGATTGAATCCTGACACTTAATGAGGTAGATGCTGGAGTCATATGACCTCATGAAGGATACTCTGATTGAGGGCTTTGGAATCACCACCGAAGAGTACAAGATTACGTTCAGGGAGACTCACAAAACCTTGAGTCAGACATGGGTTGATTTTGGTGACTTCTCAGTCAGGTAACCAGGTGCAGTAATATGAAGGGCACTACAATGAAAAATGTTCTACCTATTGTAACGGAAAGTTTAAATTCTATTAAGGACTCTGATGCGAGGATTATGCTTTACTTTCTTTACTTCATTGATATGACAGCCATCTTAAAACAACTTAAGACCACATTTCCCAGCAACCTCGGGAAATTGGCAAAAAAACAAACAAGGGACAAACATATCCCTCAGTCCAATTTCCAATCACTGCGCCGGATCCACCGTTAAGACCCTCTTCAGCTTCTTGCTCATCCTCTTTCGTTGCACGAGTCACGCCATCCGTTTCCTCCTATGCATCTTGCTTTCCGGAATCCGCTCCTGGAATACAAACACAAGATCAGGGCTGGAAATGCCAATCAGCAAAATAAATATTTACATACAAGCTAACAATTCCTTAATTGACAAATTCTGGAATGTGAGTTACAAGAATCCTCGAGCTCAATGCATCAAATCGGTATAGAAAAATCACTTCAATTAGTGTAAGTACATCTACAAAACAGCCAAGTCAATAGAAAAAACTTTACTTACTCCTGACTGGTGAGCATCCTGGAAAATCTCCACGGTGGGATAACCCTCGCCTCGAGTCCTTAATAGAATTGAAACTTTCCGTTACGATAGCTAGGACATTTTGCATTCTATGTCCTGACCGGAGGCTTTTGATTATGCTAGTTTAAAGCTTACTTACCACCAAATGAACCATATCAATTATAGGCTTGAAGTAGAACCTTTTGAAGGTTGAGTCCGAGGACCAATCAGCTGCATTCATTATATCCTCTAATCTTACCCCAAGCGTAAAAGGCTTGGAAGCCATCTCGCCCCTTGTCGAATGAGCACCGAATTGTCGCAGGCTAATACGCGCTTCTTGAATGACCCATCGCACCCAATGTGCAATGGTAGGAGATGAGACCGCATTATGCGGTTTTCGGAGGGCTATCAGAAGTTCTCTCTCCCCTGGGAGCCGAAGCTCCGAAGACATTTCTTCATAGGCTTTTAAACACCGAACCACACACAACTTGGGGAAATCTGGGAACTCCGGATATTCAATTAGCTTAGTGTGACATTTGGTCCTTCGCCGAATGGTAAAGGATACTCCAGAGGGAGAAAAACCCTGGCTGTGATGTCCAGGTCCCTTGCATCAGAAAACTCTTCTACAGGAGACCAGGCAAAGGAGCATCGCCAGTTGAGCAGACAGTTCCTTTCTTGATAGAAACTCATTGGATTGCCAAGACAAAAACAAATTAAGAACTCTATTGACATCCAATAATTCTGAGTACCTCTGCTCCGGGAGCAGTGAAAGCCTGAGACCCCTCTGGTGCTGCTTGCACTAATATGCCCTGCCGAAATGGTGAATCGGAAGGTGTTAACTGAACCGTAGGCTAAACCCTGCTGAGCCAACCTCGCTAAGAAGTTCAAAACGTAGACTACATCTACGCCCACAGGATCACAACCCCGTTACACACACACACACACCGACATCATCTCCGCCATGCTGAGGATATCTCTTGACTGTACTATCAGTCCAGGCCCTGGACAAGAGCTCCTCAGCGAGCTCCGAAAGGCCTGGGACTGAACATCTAGTCCTATAATCCTCCACGCCATGAGATGCAGGCCTCATCTGATGTGAAACCTGACCTGGACCGAGAAACAATTCTGCAAAGTTGAGGAGTCAGATAGGAAAATCCCAGGAAAGTTCCAGAAGAACTGGAAACCAAACTTGCGACCTCCAAATTGGTGTGATGAGAACCACTACCACTTTCGCTTGTTGCTGCCTGATTTGGGCCGATGCCCGAGTGATCATTGCAAATGGCGGGAATGCATAAGCTTGCTCCTGCTTCTAATCCTGCAGGAAAGCGTTCATGGCCACCGCTAACGGATCCGGCCTCCAACTGAAAAATACAGGAACCTGATGGTCCAACCTGGAGGTGAAAAGATCCACTGAAAAAGGACTCCAATGGTCCTGCACCATTGAAAAAACGTCCGGATGTAACTTCCACAGACTGGAATCTCTGAAGGGACACAAGTGCCAATCTGCCAGCAGATTCTCCCGACCTGGAAGATACTCTGCGGTCACTGAAATATGGTGATCTAGACAAAACTGCCATAGGTTTGTCACGAGATCCGAAAGCACCTCCGATAGGGTGCCCCCCAGATGGTTGATATACCAGACTGGTGAGATATTGTCCATCTTTAATAGGGCAGCCGACTGAACCCGATCTTTGGTCCAGTACCGCGTGGCAAAGGACCCCGCCAGCAGCTCTAGGCAATTGATATGCAGAGTCTGCTCCTGCGGAGACCACGATCCTCCTGTGAAAAATTCTCCACACCTGGCGCCCCAACCTGACCTGCTTGCGTCGGATTCGATAACTAGGTCTGGGGTTGAGCCGAAAATCGCTCGCCCATTCCTTGCTTGCAGGTGAGAGAGCCACCAAAGAATCTCTTCCCGTGCCTCCTCTGACAGGGAAACTGTATGTGAATAAGGCCCTTCCGCAGATGTTTTGCTTTCAGATGTTGCGAGGCTCGGTAGTGCAACGGGCCCGGAAATATTACCTGGATGGAAGCAAACCGCAGTCCCACTACGCGTGTGATTTGTCGAAGTGGGACCTTCTCTTGGACAATGTGCGTGGCAACTTGTGATATATCTTGGATATCTTCCGCGAGGGAAGGCTGAGATTTGCCTCGGTAGAGTCTATCATGAAGCCTAAGAAGGTGACTTTCTTAGCTGGAACCAACAGGGGTTTTTTGGTATTGATCACGAATCCTAGACCTTCCAGGAAGGTGACTGCCTGCTGTAATTGATCTCGTAAAACCTGTGGATCTTGTGCCAACAGAAGCATGTCGTCTAAGTACACAATAAGGCGAGAGCCCCTCGCTCGGAGGTACTCCACGACTGGTCTTAGCACCTTCATGAAACACCAAGAAGCAGAGGAGAGACCAAAAGGAAGAGTGGTGAACCGGTAAACTCTGCACCAGAGAAGCTGAAGCAATTTCCTGTGTGGTGCAAAACTAGGGATTGCCAATTAGGCATCCTTTAAATCCAAACGGACCATCCAATTCGCCAGGCGCAACGCGTCCATTAAGAGGTAAATTCCCCCCATTTTGAAACGGCGATACACAAGCCATTCGTTAAAATCGCACAGATTCAGGACCGGTCGCTGTCCTCTGTCCATCTTTTCCACTAAGAACATGTTGCTTACAAACCCGTGAGTGTGCAACGAGGCGCGACATATAGCCCCTTTTTCTGGCCGGGAGAACTGTATAGGTCTGGACTGGATTGCTTGACTGTGGTTGCCGCAAAATTCTATGTGAAACCATTGGACCGTTTGCAACACCCAAGCATCGTTTGTGATAGTTTCCCACAGACGGACAAATTCGGCTAGACGACCGCCCACATGCAACAGAGTAGTGGAAGAGACACTTACCACTGGAGGGGTAGAAGTTGTTGTAACGGGCTTGAATTTGATCTTTCCCGGAACCTTGTCTCCTGGAATTTTGGAGGGCCTGGCCGGTCGAGCGGCCCCTGCCTCGACCGGCCCCCTGGAAAACCAGGGAAGCGAACACCTTTTTGATAGAAGACTGAGCCTTATCAAGCGATGTGAACGTGTTCACAAACTTGCCAAACTCTTTGATAAAAGGCTCACCGAACAAACCTCCCTTGGCTACCGCCCCAGAGTCGGCTAGATCCCCTTAGCTTTGGGTCCACTTTAATGAGGAAAGATCTCTGCCGCTCCGTCAGGAGAGCGCAATTCGCATTCCCTAAGAACACCACCGCTCGCTTCTGGTGATATAAGGGCCCCTGAAACCTTGACATCCTTGTCCATGTCCAGAATCATGGTGAGCGGCCCCAGGGCATCCAGAAGCTTGTCCTGGCACGCCCTCCAGGATCTGTCTATACCCTTCTTGGGGTCCTTAATGAACTTGGCCAAAAAGGTAGCCATTCTAGGATCTAAATCTGGTGTCTGTGCAACTTTCACCTTTTACGGAGGGCCGTGGACACACCTACCGGAGGCGGCTACAGGCTTTCTTCCCCATGGGAGTACAAATCCGACTAGCCACGTAGCCAGCCACCTTTGTGGAGGGTGTCCACTCAGAAGATCGGGGATGCATAATCAACTCTGGATCCAACATATCTGAGTTGCCCTCTGCCCCTTGAGGCTCAGTGGGCCTGGAGTTCGCTGGTGGGCGCCATGATCTAGATGGCCCGGGCTCTTCATCAGTGTCATCCTCAAACCCTTGGAACGGACTGACTGGGTTAGGCGGAGTAGTGGAAGGGGTGGGGTCTAAGGGGCCCACCCAGGACTGGTTCTGAGCCTAGACCGCTTCCCTCAAGCGCTCAAAAGCGTCCTGATCCACCCCTTCAACTCTGAGACGCTTGGCCAGAACTGCATCTTCCCCTTGCGCACCCTGTGAAGTGTGGGGGGCATTGGAAGCAGGTGGGACCCACCTAGCACACTCTCGCGCGTTTTTTTGTGCCAACCGCTCCTCCATGGGAGCCATCACTTCCTCAACTGCCCGGTAAATCGACGCATCAACTGCGTCGTAAAATTCGTCGTCCCACGGCAGTTATGACAGGGATCCTCATCCCACTGCATGTCAGCCTGTTCAGACATGCTTACTAGAGTAGACTCTGCCCACTGGTTCAGTAAATGTTGCGAGCCAGTGGCTACCTCCGCAGTTCTGGTGACTGCCTTCTAAACGCTGGGGACCAGCTAATTAACCAAGGGCACAGCCCCAATTAAGAATAGAAGAGGAGGTCCGCGCCTTCGGGACACAACCGTGCTTGAAGGAGTCTCTGAGCCAAAATCTACTCCTTGACAGGCCCAATAAACCCCCCTGGGAGCGTGTCCCTGGAGGCCCGACTTCAGCCTGTCAAACAGTGTTCAGAAAAATACACCCACCGGGCGTCAAAAACACACATACACCTACTTGGTGGATTTCCTCTGAGCGTCAACTAAAATGCAGGCTATCCACCTGTACAGACCCGGTTGTGAGGGCGTAACTCTCCAGGGGCTGGCGGAGGCACAGGCAATGGCGGGTGGGTTAGGTAACTGACAGAAAAATCCAAACTCAGCACGCCGTTGCCAATGACATGCTGACGCGATGCGTGCTCTCCACAGCGCTACCCAGCGGTCGAAGGTCCAGACCGCACTATGCCGCAGGGAACCGGGAAGCGGGTATCGCGTAGACCGGACAAGCCGACCCGCCTCCTGCAAGTAAGTGCATTTCCTCACTAAGCTGTACACCAAGCACCAAAGAGAGAAAAAGTTGCATGGGACCGCAGATCGGACCCGTGATGCGCTCGCGTGCCAACCAACCAAACAATCGTGACGTTAACGGCACAATACACTATGAAGGTAATAAAGACAATCAATAAAAGGCCATTAACAAGGCAATTAACATAACTCGAGTTGCGGGAGGCCGAAACGCAGCTCCGCAACTGTGATGTGAAACCACTAATATCGAATCCGACAGAAAAACTTGTAGGGAAAAAGAGAAGTACTCCTCTGATGGCTGCGAGCAGGAAAGAAAAAAAGGATTGGCAAGAGGCTGAAGAGGGTCTTAACGGTGGATCCGGCGCTGTGATTGGACATTGGACTGAAGGATATGTTTGTCCCTTGTTTGTTTTTTCGCCAATTTCCAGAGGTTGCTGGGAAATGTGGTCTTAAGTTTTAAGATGGCTGCTATATCAATGAAGTAAGGGAAGTAAAGCATAATCTGAAGCCTCTGGTCCTGACATAGAATTTGATTATGAAGAAGCACATATTCGAAAACTGTACATCAGAAAAGTTACATCAGCATCTAGTAGATACATCACTTTCTAGTCCTTGACAGCTGGCTAAGAAAGCTGTTGAATGGGTTAGGACTAGAACTCTCATAAAGCATCTGGGGGGAGATCCTAGGAAAGAGGGGTTAGGCCCACAGAGGAGAAAAGGAGGTGGTAAGTGCTCCAAAGATGTTCCTTCAGGATAGTGCATCCCACCCCACTTCTAGCGGTAACCAGTGGAGTGGAGAACCCTAAGCTTAGAAAAGTCAGACTGTTGGCCCGCTTTGATTATCAGCAGGTTGTGCACTACATAGGGGACCCAGCTTGTCTCAAGGTATGCACAGGAGTTGCCAGTGTAATCAGGAAGGATTGCTTTTCGGGTGAAGAAATCCTTTTAGCTTTTAATTGGGAAATAGGGCCAGAAGGTGAGTTGGTGATTCCAGAGGGAAGCAGACACGTTCGAGGCATATGAGCTGCAGAATATATACTTGAGCATAGATCGCCATCTGGTGTTGGGCTAGGATGTTTGCACTTTGTTGTTGTATTGGAAGAAGTTCTTTGTAGTCACGAGATGGGCGACTCCTCCTTAGGTCGATAGTGCGCATGAGCATCGACTCCATCCTCAGATTGTTTTTTTCCGCCATCGGGGTCGGATGTAAATTGCTGCGCTTTGAGACGGTGACGTACTCTATGCCCCTTTGACGCGCAGTCCATCACTGCTCAACTGTTTCGATCACGTTCCCCTTCGACACGCATCCCAAAAATGTATCAAGACCTTCGATTTCGGTCGTCGACGCGGGCTGTTGGGCCTATCTGCTCCATCAGGCCCTGCAGTCAATGGAAAGAACTCCATTAAAAAATGCCCCCTGTGTGGTGCTAAATTCCCGCACACCGATCTCAACGAGGTCTGTAACCGTTGCCTCTTTTCAGAACACGAGGACAAAGAATGCGAGTCCTGTGCTTCCTTCAGATCAAAGAAAACCATACTTGATGGCTGGGCTCGACGTCTCGTAATGTCTCGATCAACTATGTCGGCGCCAGACGACATATGTCGGTGCCGGACGACATCTTCGATGCAGGCCCGATGTTCCAGAAGAACAAGAACCGGAGGATGAAGACATCCACGTCTCCGAGGCTAACGAGTCAGATGCCCAGAATCAGATGGTTACTTCAGGTCAACGGATCGTGAGTACCGAGATCGAGACCCCTGCCCCATCTAAAACTAAAGATAAGGCTCTGGTAACACCTTCGGGGTCAGGTCGACACAGAGGTAATACTTCAGATGCCCCCCCCCTCGGGCCCGGCTCCGAACTCCAAAGAAAAGCTTTCAGGCGGCTCTGGACCGAGCCAGCCGCATACCGGTACCGAAAAACAATCCCCAGAACCGAAACAAAAGCTGAAATCAACACAGTGCCATGCCCTGTTCCATCGGCACTGGACACTGCTTCCACGCTGAGCCTTTCCGCACCAAAACACAGAGTACAAGCCATCGGAACCGGAAAAACTCCATAAATTTTCGGAGCCAAAAAGGATTTCGGACTCAAACCCCTCCAAAGCACAAGACGACCAAGACCCCTCCTAAAGCTACAGAGACTAAACAAAATCGTTGGTGCCGAAAAAAGACAATGGCTCAAAAGAACTGTTTCAACCAGATCCATCGGATCCGAAACAAAAAGCCCTACACATTGACCCTCTTACAGGTCATGTTACAACAATACCACCTAAAAAGAGGAAATTGGACACCTCAGAAGCACCCGAGGTACCCGTCAAGAGGAGAGACATAGGAACTTCACCTCTCAGACCATCCGCTTAGTATCCAAATCTTCCAACTATACCACTTTCTCCAGCACACTTTCCACCGCTTCCTTTTCCACCTGCACCACAAGATGAGGATGAGTTTGGGGATGGGGATGAAGACCCACAAGGGGATGATGATGATGATATACACAGTATCCCACCACCTGACCCTTGGGACGATTATAATAATGTCCCAGATGTACCTGGACCAGACTTCTACCCATTTAAACCATGCCCTCCAGACGACAACATAGGTTTTGTGCAACTCATAAATGGAGCTGCCAAATAACATGGGGTAGAGTTACACTCAGACACTTTGGAGGAAGATTTCTTATTAGAAACTTTTACACAATCACAAAAGTCAACAAGTACTTTACCTATGTTAAAAGGTATGATTAAACATGCACCTGATGTGCTTAAAGACCCTGTCGGGGCTAGAGTTCTCAATCCCAGGGTTGATAAAGTATAAACCAGCTCCAAATGATCCAGCTTATATCAAAGGGCACCTCCCTTTAGATTCCCTAGTAGTGTCAAATGCCCATAATCTCGCCAGGTATGATACAGCTCATTATGATGAGCTTGAGACGCTCATGCAACATCTTCCAAAACAGTACAAGTCTAAAGCTAACAATCTCATACAAGAGGGAAAGCTAATTACAAACACCTCTATCAAATGTGCTCTTAATGCAGCGGACACATCATCTCGTGCCATTAATACAAGCGTTTTACTACGCAGGCACGCATGGCTACGCATATCTGGTTTTAATCAGGAAATGCAGTTTACAATTCTTAATCAGCCTTTTGATCAAGAACACTTGTTTGGACCTACTGTAGACACATCTTTAGAAAAGCTGAAAAGACACAAACCGCTAAGTCCATGGGGGCCTTACAATCACCAACTACTAGCGGTTCCTTTCGTCACTCCTTTTATAGGGGCGCCTCTAAAACCATTGGGACAGACAACACCTTCTTCCTATAAAAGCCCCACTCACACTTCCTCTAACAAAGGATATTTTAGAGGGGATTACAGAGGGAATAACAACAAAGGAAGAGGCCGCGGGAATAACACCTGCGCCTCCACTACCACAAAACAATGACTTCCCTCCACTCCCCCCAGACCATTCCACTCCGTTCGAAGACTATCACAGTTTCTACCTGTCTGGAATTCCATCACCACAGACAGGTGAGTGAGACAAATTATTCAGTATGGTTATTGCCTGCAACGCACCTCCACTCCCCTACACATACCTCCCAAACAACGTCCGATGTCCACAGAACATCTATCGCTTCTAAAACAAGAGATTCTCTCTCTCTTGCCAAAGCACGCAATAGAACTGGTTCCCCTACATCATCAAGGTACAGGGGTTTACTCTCTCTACTTCCTCATCCCAAAAAAGGACGGTACTCCCAGGCCAATATTAGACCTCAGACTGTTAAACCTGTACATTCAATCTGACCACTTTCACATGGTCACTCTCCAGCAGGTCCTCCCACTGCTCCAGCAAGGCGATTTCCTTGCCACTCTAGATCTCAAGGACGCCTACTTTCACATTCCTATTCACTCTGCTCACAGGAAATATCTACGGTTTGTACTGGACGGTCAGCTCTACCAATTCGACGTCCTCCCATTCGGAGTGATTACAGCACCCAGAGTCTTCACAAAATGTCTCGCAGTAGTAGCAGCTCACTTGCAAAGGCAACACATTCATGTATTTCCTTACCTCAACGACTGGTTCATAAAAGCCAATTCACATCCCAATTGTGTGCACCACACACACAAAACAATCCAGCTGCTGCACGACTTGGGATTCACAATAAACCTCACCAAGTCACATCTTCAACTGTCCCACACACAACAGTATCTAGGCGCCACAATAGATACTTCAAAAGCCCTTGCATACCCCAGTCCAGTCAGGATAGCCAGCATGCAAGCTCTCATAACTAAATGTTCGAGGCATATGAGCTGCAGACTTGTGCATAGATCGCCATCTGGTGTTGGGCCCGGATGTTTGCAGTTTGTTTTTCCTCTTGGAAAGTCTTTGGAAGTCACGAGGTCGGTGACTCCTCCTTTGGATCGTATTGCGCATGGGCTTCGGCTCCATCCTCAGATTGTTTTTTTCCGCCATCGGGCTCGGATGTAATCTTCGCGCTCCGGTTCCGAACAGCTTCCAGTTAGACGGTCGACGCGCAATCCTCACCCCAAACTGCGGTATTGTTTTGATCGCGATCTCCCCCACTCGACACGCCTTCTCATCAGCACGGACCTTCAGTTCCAGTCGACGGCGGCCTTCGGGCCTCTCCAAGCTTCGGTCCTGGCTAATGGAAAGGACTCCATTTAAAAAGTGCCCTCGATGTGGGTCCAAATTCCCCCACACCGATCTCCACGAGGTATGCAATCTCTGCCTCTCCCCTGAACACGAGGCTCAAGACTGTCCGGCGTGTAAGTCCTTCCGGTCCAAAAAGACTATTCGGGACCGAAGAGCCAGAAGAACTATGGCGCACTCCACGACGATTCCGGACGACATCTTCGGAGAAGGCATCGACGTTCCAGAGCGTTACACTGAAGAGGGCCTCGTCAGCGCTTCCGAGGCCGACAACTCAGATGTGGAGGACATCACCCCGGCGCAGAAGGTCGTGAGTACTAATCCCCCCCCCCACCCCTGCCGGCACCGAAAAAGGCTCCGGTCACACCTTCGCCTCCGGGCCCAGGCAAGACCAAGGACACTGCTTCCAACACCGCACCTTCGGGCCCGGTAAAGAAGCCAAGCAAGTCTTCCGGCTGCTCGGGCTCAAGCCAGCCTATCCTCGGTGCCGATAAACACGCTTCGGTACCGAAAAAGAAGCCGGCCTCCATATCGACACCGAGCTCCGCACCGAAGCACTCTGGGTCGAAACCCAGCTCTTCGGCACCGACACCACCTTCGGTGCCGACCAAAGCGCACAAGGTCACCGGCACCGACACTTCGAGGCCGAAATCCATCTCGGCACCGACCAAGCGTCCGGAGGTTCCCAAACCAGGTTCCAAACAACGAACCAGCACGGAAAAGCCTAAAAAGTCAACGGCCCCAACGCCTTCGGCGCCGACGGACAGACCAGCCCCACCGGACTTATTTACACCGGATCCCTTACAGAAAACACTCACCAAGGATCCAAAAACTGGATATTTGACACTTTCTTCCAAAAAGAGACATTTGGAGAAGCCTGCTCCACCTCCGCCTCCAAAGAGGAAGGACTCTGCTACCTTTCCGTTCAGAATACCTTCCCCACCTCCTCCACCTCCACCTCCACCCCCTCCGCCTTCTCCACCCCAACCTCATCGTTCTCCCACCCCTTCTCCACACGATGATGATCACGGGCACCCATATGATGACATAGGGGATGTCCCCCAGAACCTACCCACAGGGGGACCCCACTCCTACAGGATGCCCAGACCCATGGGACGACTACAATATCCCTGATATCCCCAAAGTCCCACAAGATGACCTTTACCCCTCCAGGCCATCTCCACCAGAAGACTCATTGGGGTTCCACCATCTACTTCAAATGGCGGCACACTATCACGGGGTAGACTTGCATACTGACCCCGTGGAGGAAGATTTCCTCCTCGACACATTCGACACCACACATAGGTTTACCTCCATATTACCTATGCTTAAAGGAGTGGTAAAGCATGTGCCAGAAGTTTTTAAGGTCCCAGTTAGGGCCAGGGTCATTAACCTGCGCATAGAAAAGAACTACAAAGCTGCCCCCACAGATCCCTCTTACATCAGAGGGCCAGCGCCACTAGATTCCCTAGTGGTGTCCACTGCACGCAAAAGGTCAAATTCCCAGGCGTCAGGCGAAACACCACCACCTGACAAAGAGTCAAAGCTACTGGACGCATCAGGAAAGCGCACTGCGTCACAAGCAGCCAATATGTGGCGTATCGCCAATACTCAAGCGCTATTGTCCAGATATGACCGGGCACATTATGACGAGTTAGAAAGCATAATGCACCACCTCCCTGAAAAATATAAAGCTAGGGCCAACAAACTAATTCAAGAGGGTAAGACTATCACTAACACCTCTATACGCTGTGCCTTAGATGCAGCAGACACAGCTTCCAGGGCCATCAATACCAGCGTCCTCCTCCGTCACCATGCTTGGCTAAGAATATCAGGGTTTAAACCGGAGGTACAAGCCTCCATCCTTAACCATCCCTTTGACCAGGAACATCTATTTGGCCCAAAGGTGGATGAGGCCCTAGAAAAAATGAAGAAGGATACGGATACGGCGAAGTCCATGGGAGCCTTACAGTCACACCCTCCTAGACGCTCCTTTCGCCGCACATCTAGAGGCTACTCCTCAGACACCGCGTCCACTTCGTACAAATCCCCCACTCAGTCCACCTTCACAAGGGGTTATCAAAGAGGCGGCTATAGGGGGAACAATAATAAAGGCAGAGGCAAAACCAACAACGCCCGCTCTGCCACAACGCCTACCCAATGACCCCCCCCCTCCTTCCCCCCAGACCATTCCACTCCGGTCGGGGGCAGACTCCAACATTTCCTTCCCGTCTATGCTACCATCACCTCAGACAAATGGGTGACACAAATAATTCACTTACAATGTCTAAGAATTGGTCTAGACAAGGCACATGCACCTGTACCCTCACCACTGGTATAGTGCACCCAGCTAGAGGGGTGGCTGACCTATGCCAGGGCAGTGGGCTGTAGGCATGGCACACAGGGATGTCATGTTGATTCTTCACTTTGTTCTGCACCAAAACATGCAGCCTGCAATGGCAGTGTGTGTCCGGGTACAGGGCCTCTTAAGGATGGCACAGTATGTGCTGCAGCCCTTAGAGACCTTCTCTGGCGACAGGGCCCTTGGTACATTTTACAAGGAACTTATATTTGGCCAGAGCCGCCAATTTGGTTTGCAACTGTACAGTTTTAGGGAAAGGACGTAGGCCCTGGGTACCTGGTTGGCAGGAACCCAGGGCACACTTAGTAAAAAGGGCATCAACATCTGCCAAAAAGTGGGGGGCAACCATGCCAGAAGTTTCGCTTTTCTACAATAGGTAAGTCACCCCTATAGCAGGCCTTACAGCCCTAAGGCAAGTTGCACTATACCACAGGCCAGGGAAGCCATAGAGCCTACATGGGCCAGAAACTCCACAACTCAAGTTCCACAGGACCATGATAACTTCTCTGAACACAGGAGTGTTGGTACCAAACTACTACTTTAAATAAATCCCCACTGGTGCCAGTGTGGGATTTATTGTACTATGTACCAGGAGGGCACCTCATATGTGCCCCCTGAAAACTGACCAACCTTGGTGTGGTCTCTAACCGGCTGTAGGCAGCCAGCCACCAACAGACATGTTTCTCGGCCGCTGGGTACAGAGTCCCTGCTCTCAGGCACCAGAAACAATGCACATCCTGGGCAGATATATCACCACACCTCCCCATGGATGGGCCAGTGCTTGAAGAGGGAAGCTTCAAACGCCTGCTGCCTTTGTAATGCAACCCTCAGCCTCTTACGCTAGCAGCAGATGCCATCCACTAGTTTACACCCCAACTTTGGACGGACAAACAGACGGGAAAACTTAGTGTAGGAGGTGTTCTCACTTTTGCCAACTCCACCCCTAAGGTGGCGCGGTGAGGCACATCTTTCAGTCCCCACCATTTTTTGCAGGTGGAGGGACCCCTCCAATCAGGGCTAGGTTTTTCCCCTCCCAGAGAAGGGTGGCATAACAGAGGGTGTAGTCACCCCAGGTAAGGTGCCAATTTGCCCTATCTGCTGCTCCCCTAAAACTCACTTAAATCTAGTATTTAGGTGGCTTCCCCAGACCTAGAAATCAGATCTGCGATAACCTAAGAAGAAAGATGACACTGCAGAGAAAACTGAAGAAGACTGCCTTGGCCCCAGCCTTATTAGCCTGTCTCATCAAGCTTCTGCAAAATTGCTACCTTTCTTGCAGCCACAGAGCTCTGAAAACCCTGAGAGGACTGCTGCCTTCAACAAAGACTCCAAAGTCCCGTGGGCAGCGGACATGTCGAGAAGAAACCTACTCCAGGGACGCCGGATCCAGGCGAATCTGCCTTTCCTAACCACTCTGCACCCAACATCCACTGCCCGAGTCTGAGTGTTTCACCTGTGCAGTAATGTCTCCCCAGCGATCCTGACCTTGTGTCCAGTGTTGGCTGACCTCTCCTGGTGTTGATTGACCTCTCCTAGTGTTGACTGACCTCTCCTAGTGTTGGCTGACCTCTCCTGATCTCTGACTGCGCCAGCAGTGTAATTTCAGAGACTCCCCCCGACTGCGACCGGCTCCAGTAAGCAGACTTCGACATCGAATTGCACTCCTGCACCCGAAGCCCGTAGTCCTTGGTGATCTGAACTTACAGTACCCCTATGACCCTCTTAATTTCAACTTACCTTTGCTGGCATTGGGTTTCCTCCTGCAAACTGCAGTGCCACGCCTGCAGTCTCTTAGCCATAAGAAGATTCCCCATTGAAAAGAATATTGCGCCCGATGCAGAAATTGCACCTTTCACCCGGCTGCCCCTGTGCCACTTGTGGTGAATGTTTGGTGCTGCTTTGTGCCCCCATGCTAGTGCTAACCCCCAAAGCCTGGCCCCTGCAACCGATTTACCTACATGCAAGCAGTGTCACTACTTCAGTCTCCCAAACCCCCTCTCCCCCTCCCAGTCTCCATTGAAAAGCATTGGGCCAAACTCTGAATTTGACCTCTGCTCCCGGCCACTCCTGTGCTATTGGTGGTGCAGTTTTGGTACTCACCTGACCCTTGGCCCTTGCAGACTTTTGGCTCCAACGACTGGGATTGTAAGTGCATTACTTGCCTGTATAACCGCGATATTGTTTTCCCCGTAGGTCAACATTGGACTGTGCTGAAAAGTTTCTATGTGTCGATTTTGCAAAGGGAAACGCATGTTCGAGGCATATGAGCTGCAGATCACACACTGAGGATAAGATCGCCATCTGGTGTTGGGCTCGGATGATTGCAGGTTGTTGTTGTCTTCGGAAGAAGCCTTTGGTCACGAGGATGGTGACTCCTCCCCTGGACAACAGTGCGCATGGGCATCCACTCCATCGTCAGATTGTTTTTTTCCGCCATTGGGTTCGGATGAACTTTTTTCCGCTCCAGCAGAAAACTTCTAGCAATCAATTTAACTCCTTAATCTTCATTCCATCGACGTCGACATCAACTCGGACCGGTTCCGCAAGCGGCTGATGGACAGGACACCCTTCAAGAAATGCCCCCAGTGTGGAGCGAAGTTCCCCCACAGTGACCACCACGAGGTTTGTAACCTCTGCCTGTCGCCGGAACACAACGAGTCCACCTGTCCAGCTTGTTCCGCTTTCCGTTCGAAGAAGACCCTCCGGGACCGAAGAGCTCGACGCCATATTATGGCCAAACCAGCTCCAGAACCGGAGGACATCTTTGCTCAAGATGTTCCCGAAGACGACACCGAAGACCTCGAGATCGTGTCCGAGGCCGACGATTCCGATGACCTCATCACTCCAGGGCAGCGTGTGAGTACCACCCCCCCTGCCCCTGCCCCATCCAAAAAACCATTGGTCAAGACTCCGCCAGCTGGGCCCAGTCGCGACCGGAAATCCTCTTCAGAAGCCCCGCCCTCGGGCCCGGCTCCGAAGACATCTAAGCCTGTAGGTGGCTCGGGCTCGAGCAAACCTCACCTGATTGTGCCTTTAACACCCAAAAAACCACTGTCGGCACCGAAACAGGCTCCAAGACCGAAATCTCCTTCGGCACAGAAACGTTCCTCGGCACCGAAGTCTCCACCGGCACCGAAACGTTCTTCGACATCGATGCCTAAAAGTCCCTCGGCATCGAAGCATACATCGGCACCGAAGCATACATCGGCTCCGAAAAATCCATCGGACCCAACACATCCTTCGGCACCGAAAACATTATCGGCACCGAAAACATTATCGGCACCGAAAACTACGCCCGCACTGAAAAAAGCTCAGACAGACCCGAAGCGGACATCGCAGCCCCCACCTTCGGAGCCAGATGAACTTTTTCGACCAGATCCTACTCAAAAGCGGATCTACATTAATCCTGACACTGGACATGTGACTGCCATCCCATATAAAAAGCGGAAGCTGGACATTACACCTCCCCCAGCTCCCATACGGAAAAAGGACTGTGCCACTTCACCACTTCGTCCTTCCTCTCCTGTATTACCTTCTAACCCGTCCCCCCCTCCTCCTCCTGATTCTCCTTTACCTTTACCTTTACCATCTCCCTGTCATTCACCCCCTCCACAGGATGATGATGATGACTTAGGGGGAGGGGCGGACCCTGATCTCTTTAATTATCCTGTTGAACCAACCGACCCGTTTACTTTGCCAGACACAGCACCGGTAGATGACTGGTCTTATCCAATACCTGACATGCCTGACCCCACTACCTACCCCTCCAAGCCCTCCCCTCCTGATGACCACCTAGGGTTTGGCCAACTGATAAACAGGGCAGCAACATTCCATGGTGTCACTATGCACACAGACCCCCTTGAGGAGGATTTTCTCCTCGATACCTTTGAACAGTCACAAAAAACTGTTCATATACTTCCCATGATTAAAGGGGTTATAAAGCATGCCACTGACGTCTTTAAAGACCCTGTTCGAGCGAGGGTTCTCAACCCCCGCATCGAAAAAAAGTACCGGCCAGCCCCGCAGGAACCTGCATACATTAAAGCCCAGCTCCCTTTAGACTCCTTGGTCGTATCAAATGCCAGGAAGCGCGTTAACTCACAGACTACTGGAGAAACGCCCCCCCCAGACAAGGAGTCTAAGCTTTTAGAGGCCTCAGGAAAACGAGTCGCCGCACAGGCGGCGAACCACTGGCGTATTGCCAATACCCAAGCCCTGTTAGCCCGGTATGACAGGGCACATTATGACCAACTTGAGGACCTCATCCAACATCTGCCTGAACCCTTTAAGTCCCAGGCCACTGACCTCATTCAAGAAGGCAAATTAATATCTAATACCTCCATTAAATGCGCCTTAGATGCGGCAGACACTGCTTCTAGGGCGGTCAATACTAGCGTCTTACTCAGACGTCATGCCTGGCTCCGTATTTCCGGTTTTAAACCGGAGGTTCAAACCGCAATACTAGCTCAACCTTTTAACCAGGAGCAGCTATTCGGCCCTGCAGTGGATACTGCATTAGAAAAAATGAAAAAGGATAATGAAACTGCCAAGTCTATGGGAGCACTGCAGTCTCCTCAAAACCGGGGTTCATTTCGTCGCTCCTTTTATAGAGGAGGCTCCAAAAACACATCAACTGAGACCACGTCCACCTTTAAAAATTCTGGACAAACATCCCCTAACAGAGGTTATTTCCGGGGAGGTTATAGGGGAAACAATAACAAAGGTCGAGGGCGGGGCAACAACAACAACACCCGCACCTCACCAGCCACCAAACAGTGACTTGCCACCACTCCCCCCAGACCATTCCACTCCTGTCGGGGGGCGACTCCAACAATTCCTACCTGTCTGGACTTCCATCACCACAGACAGATGGGTAAGACAAATTATCCAGTCTGGCTACTGCCTCGAACTCATACAATCCCCCCCAAACATACCACCCAAACAACGTCCAATGTCCTTACATCATCTTTCTCTCCTCAAACAAGAAGTTCAATCCCTGTTACAAAAACATGCGATAGAACCAGTTCCCCTTCAACATCAGGGAAAAGGGGTATATTCTCTATACTTCCTCATTCCCAAAAAGGACAAAACACTAAGGCCCATACTGGATCTCAGACTACTAAACCAGTATATACATTCGGATCATTTTCATATGACCACTCTCCAACAAGTCCTCCCACTTTTACAACAGGGAGACTTCCTTGCCACATTGGACCTCAAGGACGCATACTTTCACATCCCTATGCATCCCG
Organism: Triturus cristatus; assembly: GCF_964204655.1. Lineage (NCBI taxonomy): Eukaryota > Metazoa > Chordata > Amphibia > Caudata > Salamandridae > Triturus > Triturus cristatus. The sequence goes on from NC_140580.1 coordinate 262,075,494, forward strand.
CTCACAGAAAATATCTACGATTTGTGGTAGATGGGCAACACTATCAATTTACAGTTCTCCCATTCGGAGTAACAACGGCACCCAGAGTGTTCACCAAGTGCCTAGCAGTCGTGGCAGCGCATCTCAGAAGACAACAGATCCATGTCTTCCCCTATCTGGACGATTGGCTCATAAAAGCCAACACATACCAAAAATGCGTACTCCACACTCATCGCACAATTCAAACTCTCCACGATTTGGGATTCACTATCAACTACCCCAAATCCCACCTACAACCCTCCCACTTACATCAGTATCTAGGAGCAACCATAGATACCTCCAAAGCCATTGCTTATCCCAGCAACGCCAGGATAGCCAGTATACAAAATCTCATCTCTCAATTTCAAACTCATCCATCTCTTCCAGCAAGAGTATTCATGCAGCTCCTAGGCATGATGGCGTCATGCATCTCCATAGTCCCACACGCACGACTTCAAATGCGTCCCTTACAGGAATGTTTAGCACAACAGTGGAACCAAGCTCACGGACAACTTACCGATCTGGTGTTGGTGGACAGTCGCTCACTTCGCTCACTGAAATGGTGGAACACCATCAACCTGTCCAAAGGGCGACCGTTCTTAGAGCCTCTTCCACAAGTTGTGCTAACTACAGACGCATCTCTCACAGGGTGGGGAGCCCACCTCCTTCACCATACCACTCAGGGCAGATGGACCAGTCAACAAAAACTGCTCCACATCAACCACCTGGAACTCTTAGCAGTGTTCTTAGCACTAAAATCCTTTCAAGTTCACCTCAAGAACAAAACTGTCCTCATACGCACAGACAACATGACGACAATGTATTATATACAGAAACAGGGAGGGACACACTCTCTCCAACTGTCCCAACTGGCACAGCAAATCTGGAGATGGGCAATTCCCCAAAACATCTACCTGTTAGCAGAACATCTCCCAGGGATCCACAATCAAGTGGCCGACCTCCTAAGTCGCCACACACAACAAATCCACGAATGGGAACTACACCCCAAGGTTCTACTCCCCTTCTTCCAAAAGTGGGGACAACCGGACATAGACCTGTTCGCCACTCCCGAAAACACAAAATGGCCAACCTTCGCCGCCAGGTTTCCACACCCACAGTCCAAGGGCAATGCCCTATGGATGAACTGGTCAGGCAGATTTGCGTACGCCTTTCCGCCTCTCCCACTAGTTCCATTTGTGGTACGCAAACTGAAACAACAGTCACTAACACTAATACTAGTGGCTCCCACTTGGGCACGTCAACCGTGGTTCACCACACTTCTGGAACTATCTTTAGTTCCACATCAAAGGCTACGCCTCTCCCCGGATCTATTAACCCAGAACCATGGAGAAATCAGACACCCAGATCCTCAAACACTGAACCTAGCGATCTGGCTCCTGAGGTCTTAGAGTTCGGATACCTCAATCTCCCTCCAGACTGTATGAATATCATAAAGGAAGCCAGACGCCCTACTACTAGAGCGTGTTATGCCGCAAAATGGAAACGATTTGCCATCTACTGCGCTAATAATGACATACATCCATTGGATGCTTCCATCCAAAACATCATTTGCTATCTACTACACTTGCAAAGATGCAATCTAGCGTATTCCTCTATACGTTTACACCTAGCAGCCTTGGCAGCCTACTTGCAAAATAGGCAACACCTGTCCCTTTTTAAGGTACCAGCCATCAAAGCGTTTATGGAAGGTCTCAAAAGAATTCTTCCCCCAAGATTGCCACCTGCACCAGTGTGGAATCTCAATGTGGTTCTAACAAGACTCATGGGTCCCCCATTTGAACCAATGCACAAATGTGAGTTGCAATTCCTAACATGGAAGGTAGCTTTCCTTATCGCAATCACTTCCCTGCGCAGAGTAAGTGAAATACAAGCCCTTACACTAGAGGAACCTTTCTTACAACTACACCGTAACAAAGTGGTTCTTAGGACAAACCCTAAATTTCTTCCAAAAGTGATTTCCCCTTTCCACCTTAACCAATCAGTAGAGCTACCAGTCTTTTTCCCAAACCCAGACTCCGTAGCTGAAAGGGCCCTACATACCTTAGATGTCAAAAGAGCCTTGCTTTATTACATCGACAGGACAAAACCCTTTCGAAAGACAAAACAACTCTTTGTTGCTTTCGCACCACCACACAAAGGCAACCCGATCTCCAAATCAGGCATAGCCCGGTGGATAGTTAAATGCATCCAAATATGCTACCTCAAGGCTAAACGTACACTCACAGTTCCCCCTAGGGCGCACTCCACGCGTAAAATAGGGGCTTCTATGGCCTTCTTAGGTAACATTCCCTTAGAAGACATTTGCAAGGCAGCCACGTGGTCTACCACGCATACCTTCACTAAACACTATTGTGTTGACGTGCAGGCCAAACAACAGGCCTCCGTGGGCCAGGCTGTCCTAAAAACTTTATTTCAAGCTGCTGCAACGGATACAGGCGACCACCGCTAAGGGGAAGCACTGCTGTATAATCTATCCTCAGTGTGTGATCTGCAGCTCATATGCCTCGAACGGAATATGCTACTTACCAGTATGCATCTGTTCTTGGCATGTAGAGCTGCAGAGTCACACACGCCCGCCCGCCTCCCCGGGACCTGTATCTGTTCCAGCATCCGTCTTACTTAGACATTACACATGGACATCCTTTCCTTCATTTCTATACACTCCATCTTTTCCCATCATGGCGAAAAACAATCTGACGATGGAGTGGATGCCCATGCGCACTGTTGTCCAGGGGAGGAGTCACCATCCTCGTGACCAAAGGCTTCTTCCGAAGACAACAACAACCTGCAATCATCCGAGCCCAACACCAGATCTTATCCTCAGTGTGTGACTCTGCAGCTCTACATGCCAAGAACAGATGCATACTGGTAAGTAGCATATTCCTTTTAATTGAAAACTAACTTACCTTATTGCGAAGATCTTGGTCTTAAAGTAAAGTATAAGCAAAGTATATTTTCTAAAATTGGTCTGGATCTTCTCCTTGCATTCCTCTGTGTTAGGCCTAAGGCTGCTCGCCCACACTACCACTAATCGAGCACTTTGGGTTTTACATTGAGCCCTGTACACGTTTGGGGAACCACTGGACTCTTTGCACGATATTACCACCTAGTGGCAATATTATATACAGAGCCAACTTCCTACAGTGGCCCAGGTATACAGCTGCCCTGCCCTATCTGGCACTTGCATACCTTGATAGTGAGGCCTGCAGCTTGTGGAGCCTTCAGGACCTTTCCAAGGTGAATCAGGTGATCCTGGCAAGTGGAACTGTAGACAGTACCATCTTCCAGCTATGCTGCAATAAGTTTCCTACCCAGCAAGGACTTTATTCACCTACTCTGGAAGGTGGCAAGGGTATTCCTTAATACAAAGGGCATAACAGTGAACTGGTTGCCCATCTGGGGTCAGGAATGCTGAATTTTCTTTTGCTCCAGGGGTTAGACCAATCTACCAGCACTCTGATATATCAAAGGTACTGAGAAATTTGGCTACCCCCAACCTGTCAATTAGCTGATCAGCTTTAGGAATTGGGTGTTCGTCTGTCTTGATTACTATATTGAGGCCTCTGTAGTCCACACAAAACCTCAGCTCTGGTTTTTCCACCCTTGGAATGAGGTTTTGTGACCAACACAACTACGCTGGCCCTGGGGCTCTCGGAGAGTCCCATTTTGGGCATCTTGCTAACTTCAGCTCTGATGCTTTCTTTACCATGATCAGACTGTATTTTTTATTTTTGACTTTTGTATTGTCTCCAGTGTCCACATCATGGGTACACCAAGTAGTATGATCAGGGGTTAGGGAGAATAGCTCAGCGTATTGCTCCAGAGCTTGCCTGCAGCCAGCTTGCTGTTGGGTCGAGAGGGTGTCTGAGGAGACAACTTAATCTACTGAACCATCTTATGGGCTGTAGGAGAGGTCAAAGAGGGGTTAACTCTCTGCTCCCTGATCCACATCAGTGACCATAAGCATAATTGCATCAGCCCTGCCATAGAAAGGCTTCAGATGGTTAACATGGATGACCCGGTGAGGGCTCCTGCTGGTGCCTGGGTCTACCAGATAGGTGACCTCCCCTTTTCTTTCTAGGAAAGGGTAGTGACCACTCCACTTGTCCTGGGGGGGGGGGGGGGGGGGGGCTAGGTTCCACAGGCTCCAAAACCCAAACCTTCTGCCCTAGTTGGAACTCCACCCTTTCAGCTTTTTGGTCATACCAATGCTTCTGGAGATCTTGGCTGGCCTCAAGGTCTTTCTATTCTATTCTATTCTATGCAGAATTTGTTAAGCGCACGGACACCCAGGGGTTTCATGGCGCTGAAGAAAACAGATGAGAGATGGATAGTGAAGGGTCAGAAGGTATGGTGTTCTAACCGTACGCTTGTTTTAATAGCCAGGTCTTCAATGCTCGCCTGAATTCTGTCAGCTTGGAGCAGCTCCGGATAGACAAGGGCAGAGAGTTCCAGGTTTTTGGGGCGAGGTATGCGAAACTGGATCCGCCGAGTCGTTTCTTTTTAAATGTCGGCACCGTGAGAAGGGATAGATGGGCAGACCGAAGCTCGCGAGTCGGGACGTGTTTGTTGATGAGTTGGTTAATGAACCTAGGGCTTTTTCCGTGAAAAGCCTTGAAAATTATGCAGCCTGTCTTAAAAGTGATCCGATGGGTGATGGGGAGCCAGTGGAGGGAGGCTAGCAAAGGTTTGGCTGACTTCCTGCGATTGCTCTTGAAAATTAATCTGGCTGCTTGATTTTGCACAATCTGCAGGCGTCTAGAGATGGTGAGGGGGAGGCCGAGGTAAATAGAATTAGAGAAATCTAATCGCGAGAGGACTAGTGCGAGTACTGCCTGAATGAGAGCAGAGTGGGACAGCAAATGAGCAATTTTTTTAATCTTTCTTAGTTGGAAGAAGCAAGAGGAGATCACTGTTCCGACCTGGGTCTTCAGAGAGAGATCGGCGCTAAGAGTGACCCCGAGGCTTTTCGCTGACTGGGAGGGGGATGGGGGTGTGCCCATTGAGGGTGGCCAGAAGTGGGGCCCCCAGCTGAGTGCACTGTCGCTAGGGAGTACTAACTCAATCTTTCCTGGGTTTAGTTTAAGGTGGTTCCGATCCATCCAGCTCTGGATATGCAGCATGGTCTTTTGGAATTCCTCGATGGAGTCCGGGGAGTTGAGGGGGAATACCAACTGCAAATCGTCAGCATAGTTAAAAATAATTACTTTTCTGTTTTTCAGGGAGTGCAGAAGGGGTTTGATATAAAGATTAAAGAGTAGGGGAGACAATGAGGAGCCCTGTGGGACACCGCAAGTGGTTGGGAGGGTGGGAGCTGTGAAGTTCTCCAGCTTTACTGCCTGAGACCTGTCTGTCAAAAAGGACTTAATCCAAGAGAGAGCCGCGCCACTGAGGCCGGCTTGTTCGACACGGTGTAATAGTATAGTATGGTCCACCGTGTCGAACGCGGCCGATAAATCGAGTAGTACGAGGGCCTGATGAATACCATTGTCGGCGTTGGTCCTTGGGGTGTTCTGCGCGGCGAGGATCACCGCCTCGGTGGAGTGTGCCTGGCGGAATCCCGCTTGGTTGGGTTCGAGATAGTCTGACGTTTCGATAAAGTTGGATAAGTAGCTGGTTACATAGGCTTCCAGTAGTTTTGCACAGTAAGGGAGAAGGGAGATGGGGCGATAGTTAGAGAGGTTGGAGGGATCGGCACCTGGTTTTTTGATAAGAGGAACCAGGGTGGCATTTTTGAAGGAATCTGGTACTATTCCTTGTGAAAGGGAGGTGTTCAGGATAGGGAGTATGCTCTGAGGGAGTATGGTATAGACCTCTTTCAAAATATGCGGGGGGCAGGGGTCGTTGGGTGAGCCTGATTTTACTCGGTTCATTAGTTCCAATAGTTTAGGTGGGTCAATGGGGGGGATGTCTTGCAGGATGTTGGGGTTTCTACAGATGTCCGACTCGTCAGCTGCAGGGTGGTTGGTTTGAATGCTGTTTTTTATGTTGTCGATCTTCTCCTTAAAGAAGTCGTTAAGTTGGTTACACAGCATTTGAGATGCAGGTTGGGAGGGGGCGGTTCTGGCGTCATTGCAAAGATCGTTAATCACTCTGAAGATTTCCCGTGATTTGTTTTTGGCGTTGGAAATTTTATCTGAAAAGAAAGTGGCTTTAGCAGATAAGATGGAGTCCTTGTAATTTTTGCGGGCTATCTTATAGAGTGCTCTGTTTGTGGCGTGGTAGCTATGTCTCCACTTCCTTTCGAGTTGGCGGAGTTCTAGTTTCTGCTCTTTCAATTCAGCGGAGAACCATTTGTGGGCGTCCCTACGACGGGCGCGAGAGAACTTGGTAAGGGGAGCATGTTCATTACATGCAGAGAGGAGCCACTCAGAGTGCGCTTTATCCGTCAGATTGATGTCTGGTCCCTGGGTGGAGATGGAGTTGGTCAGGGTGGAGAGAAAATCTTGGAAGTTTAGAGATCTCCATTTCCTGACTGATCCTCCCGGGGGCGCGTTGTTTTTTTTGGTGACCCTGAGTGGTAATAGAAAATTGCAGTAAGTGGTGGTCGGACCATATGCATGGTGAGGCCGTGGGGCAGGAGGTAGAGATGTTGTGAGACCAAATGTGGTCTAGGATATGTCCCTTTTCATGGGTGGGGGTCGAGACATGTTGGTGGAAGTTTAAATTAGAGAGGAGTTCGAACAATTCTGTGGCGTGAGGACCAGCATCTGCGTTGTTGTACCAGTAATTGAAATCTCCAATGACCATAACCTTGTCGTAGTCAACGACTAGACCTGCTATTTGCTCAGACAAGGAGGCAGGAAAGGAAGGCATAGATGTGGGTGGACGGTATATCAATGCTAGCACCATGGTGCCTGTCTCGGTGTCGGATTTGATAACTAGGTTATCCGTGTCTGGTAAGTCTAGGGGGGGTGAGGAGGTAAATGTGTGGTCTTTGTGAATAATAGCGGCGACACCTCCCCCAGCTTTACCTGGTTTTCTATTTGCAGACAGGATGTAATAGCCTGATGGTAAAGCCGAGAGTATATCTGGCAGGGAGTCTATGGTGAGCCATGTCTCAGTGACAAAGAGTATGTCGGGGCTATCCGTTTTTAGGAGCAGGAATATGTCAAGTTGGTGTTTGACCAGGGATCTGGTGTTAAGATAGAGACATCGGAGGGTCCGGAGATTAGGTTTAGGGGGAGGATTATTATTTTTTGAATTTAGAGAGAGGATAGAAGTCGGTTCTTGTGAGTAATGGTGAGCAAGGATGTTGCTTGCCTTTAGGCGGGCATGAGTGGACGGGTCGAGTGGTTGAGGAACGGGATCATGCAGAGAATGCAACTCTAGAGAGGAGTACCTGATGATTTCTTCATTCTGCCTGGTCCCTGGGCCCGTCCAGGCGCGGACGGGCGCAGACGGGCTTGCCCTATGCGCGCCTTCGGCGCGCAAACGGCGCTCCCGCTGCGCTCGTCCGCTGCGCTTCCTGCCCAGGCACATGATAAAGGAGGAGGGGGCGTGGCCTCAAGGGGGCGTGGCTAGCGAGCACGCCTGCGATGGCGGCCGCTGGATGAGACCAAACAATTACCGCAGCAGCGCTGAATCGGCTGCGTGGTAAAAAGGTGGGATGCAGAGATCAGTAAGCTGTTTAAAGGTTATCAGTCAACACAATTAAAAGCAAGTTTACACAGTTTTACAAACAATCGCGTACCTCCAGGACCCGGCATCCGCCTCAGGTCTGGGAATCTTTGGATGTTTTACCCATGTAGTTTGCCATTCTTGAACATAGGCCTAGTACATTGTCCACAATGTCGTGTTTAGATTCTTTGAGAGGTTTCTCTCAACCTTCCTTAACTGGACATAATGGTTCGCTTACAGAATTTCTGTACAGAATGCCCGTACAGAAGTTCAAAGGGCCTGAACCCTACTCCCTTCTGAGGTACTTATCTGTAAGAGAAAAGCAGGGATGGGAAAAGGACACCCCATCTCCTTCTGAGTTTTCCATGGAGTCCCGTGAGCATACCTTTCATGGTTTTGTTGGATCTCTCGACTAAACCATTGGTTTGTGGATGATATGGGGTAGTAAACATGTACGTCACACCACATTCATTCCACATTGCCTTTTGGGTAGCCAGACATTAGGTTACTACTTCTGTCTGACACACCCCCTTATGGGCACCCACTCTTGTAAAAATACTTAAGAGGACTCAGGCAACTGCAGGAGCAGTGACAGTCCTAAGGGGTATAGCTTCAGGGTACCTAGTGGCATGATACACTACAATCAGTATGAATCTGTTCCCTGATGCTGTTGTAGGGTCTAGGGGGCCAACAACGTCAACCCCTACCCTTTCAAAGGAACCCCAACCATTGGAAGTGGAATTCCGCCAGAGGTATTCTTCTTTGCTGTTTTGCACTAGCTGGGATTGCCTGGATCATCACCTCACCCTTTAAAAACTTCTACCACGACTCGCGGCCCCCGCTTTGCGGGAGCCGCTCGAGGGACTGGGTTTTCGCTGCTTGTTTCCTTGGCGATAGCGGCGACTGGATCCTGCGCTGGCCGCTTTGTTGTGCTGTGTCCCAATCTGGTGAGGGGCTGTTGCTGGACGCACGATCTTCTGGGAGTGCCCGGCGCATTCGGGACTGCGAGGACCAGGGTGCTGAGCGAGACGCTGAACAGCCGCACCTGGTCCTCTTCCCGACTCCTCCCCCAACACAGTTTCCCCTCACCTTAAATTCACTTTAATGCCCACACGCGCCAGCGGGACGCGCGCGGCTCTTAGCACGGGGCTAAGACCGGGCAAAGAGCGGGCCGTTTGAGGCCGTTCGAGGACGGTGGAGGCCGGGACCGGGCCAGCCTTCTATTCCATCTTCGATACGAACAGGTGGCCATGGCTGCAAGGGAAACTAGGAGCACTGTTGCAAGGTCTGGAGCCCAAACACTTCCTACTTTGGGGACCATGGATAACTTTATCATAAGGGCCAACTCTATTCTTGACAAAGAAATAATCACGCTAGAGAGGAGACTGTCTCAGGGATTGGCTGCATCGAAACGCTCTTCTCTTGGGGCTATCGCTAGGGCTTTATCACCTATTCAGCAGGGTCTCCCGGTGAAGGCCAGGGATTTGAGTTTAACACCACCACTACCAGGGTCAGTTGATGATGTCCAACCCTCAATTAACATTGTTATCACTGATACACAAGGTGATTCCCAAAGCCTCCTCCTTGTCCCCTCCAACCAACCCCCACAGGGTCCTGAATTCAGGAATAAGACCCTAGAGGTTGGCCAAGGCAAAGGCGCAACTAAGAAAAGGAAACCGTGCACCCAGGGTTTGGGGGGGAAAAAATCTAAAATTTTAAAACATGACAACCTCCAATCCCCACGGAATATGAGCAAGGGACGAGGGAGGAACCCCCAAGTATCTAACACCAACCCAAGGGTAGAAGCTACTCCCCTATTGTCAAGTAGTCTCTTTGCAATTTCTAACGCTGACGGGGAAGCGCAATCAGGGGATAGACTCCTGAGTTCGACCATAGAACGCCTGATAGACTTCCTCGAAGATAGATTAACACGGCTAGAGGCTAGGCTAAGTGGCATTGAGGAGGGCATAAATGATACTCAGCGAACCCTTATGGAATCTACCCAGGGGCTAGGGAAAGTAGAGGGTAGGTTGACCAGAATGGAGGATTTAATGAAAGATCTGGTAAAGGGTGTAGGGACACTGAAGGTACTGCTAAATAGTAGTGGTATCTGCTCAAAGTGTGTAGCAAGGGGAGGTGCAGCTCCCGCAATATCATCATCTACCCACCAAACGAATCCATTCTATTCAGCCACTACCCAACCTAGTACATCTGGTACCAACAATCTAGCCCCAATCAATGATACATCACGGGGCATCCCAAACCCTTCCCTACCATCCCCCCCCATCCCTACCTCCCAGGGGGGACACTACCAACAAAACTTCTGCAATAGCTATCCCTGTCACCCAGACACAGGGACCTAATCTCCCGGTAAACTTCCCAAAGGCACCCAATTTATACCCCAGGGAGCAAGCCATGCAACCTCTAATGAAGATCCACGATTCCAATTCCGCCAGGAGATCAGCCCATCTACTGCCAGGTGCCGCACCCTATGTGGTAGTCCTTTGTGGTGTCCCAGAGCTTGCTGAGGGCTCCAATGAGACTCCCACTTCGATTAAAAACAAGACCATAGACTGGCTCAACAAATTTAGGCCCCTACCCCCGGGCATGTATAATGAGGTTAATTTGGCAAGGCGGGTTCCGTGGGTAGGAGAGACAATTAAAAGGGGAACAGGGGATTGTGTTCTGGTCAATTTTAGAGACCCAAGAACAGTTGCTTACATCTGCAATTGGGTTGGGGGCTCACCACATACCACCATACAGACACTTCCCTTATCGGCCTTCTACCCCGACAAATCAGAGCGGTTTGCGGAGGGAGGCGACGAGGGCTGGTCATGGGTGGGCCGGAGAAAATTGTACCAGGGGAGAAGAGTCCATCCCCAAGGGGATCCCCGGGGCATGAATAGATGGAATCAGTCAGCCTTAGATCTGAATGGGGTCCCATTTACTCACTCCAATAGATTTGACTGCCTCGATGCTGTGGATTGACGGTGTAACCCCAAAGGGGAGTGCACCGTCTGTCCAGCATTGGGGGGGGGGGGAGAGGAATACTGGGGCAGGTGGGTGCTCACTAAGACAGGTCTCTTCGCCACGGGCTATCCTAGATAGTGAATGCTCTGACACTGGGGACTGGGCCCCCCTCGGGCCAGTTCAAAGTATTCCTGTCGAGATTGTCACAAGTACAGTTAAGGATTTGAGGTCATTAGAAATCCTATCTTGGAACACAGCGGGGTTACCCAACAAATTAGATTGCAGCGAATGGGCGAACTTCATTAAGAAATACGATATATGCATGTTCCAGGAGACGTGGGCCAGAGAGAGCCATTGCTATGCTGGGTTTGCAACCTTTAATGTTTTAGCCACATGGGGAGGGAAGGGACGCCCGTCCGGTGGTTTGTCAATATGGATTGGTTCTCATCTTGGCTGTAAGGCCGAGATTGTAGAAACCAATTCTTTGGATATTTTGTGTGTGGCCTTACGCTGGCCCACTGGGATGGGACTAACACTGGTAAACTTATATTCCAGACCGGTTGGAGTAGCGGGCACTTCAGGGACAATGGAGGATCTGGTGACATTTCTCGATTCTGTCTCTAGCTCAGCAACACTCCTTGTCGGAGGTGACTTTAACACCCAGTATGAACCATTCCCGGCTTACCTAGACGGGCTCAGTAGTGAGGAGGATGATCTCTGGGATATTCCAATTATTGTGGGTCCCCCGGTTAGGGCATGCTCACCACTTGTATCCCAAATAATAACTATGACCCTTGCAAACTCACTTAGAGCTTGCAATGGCAGGTTTAAAGGGGACATACCACCGCAACCAACCTTCAATAGATTAGGCCAGGAGTCCCGGATAGATTATATATTAATTAAACTACAGGACTGGAAACTAGTTAAAGAATTCAAAATAGTCCCCAGGCCGGACAGTGATCACAATGGCCTGTCCCTCTCCCTGGCTGCCGACGCATTTCTTAATGCTGCTGTGGTAGAAAACAGGTTAATGGTGTCCGATCTAATTATATCCAGTAATAGGCGAAGAATAAGGTGGGAAAAACTCTTGGAAAAACCAAATCGTATCAGGGCAATTTATGAGTTAGTGGCATCAGCCCTCGAAAAGGTGGGAAGACTTCTCCCACTACTGCCTTCGCCTGATGGGTGCCTTTCTCTGGGGGACATTCATCTGACCCTGTGCAATAACCTTGCCGAGGTATTGAACCCGGTGGTTCGGGAGAGGAAAGCGAGGAGAGAAAGAGCCTCCTGGTTCAATGCTAGTTGCAGGAGAGCCAAGGCAGACCTTCTCCAGACATTTAAAAATAAGGAGGCCCCTCTGGTCATTAGGGAAAAGCGGGCCGCTTATAAGCTCCTCCTTGAAAATGCCAAAAAAGATTGGGACTGGGAGAACTGGTCAGAAATGACATCTGCACTCAAAGTCAGAGACCCTAGGAAATTCTGGCAAATAGTCAAACATGGCTCTGCTGAGCCTGTTTTGGCTATAGAGGCAAATATTGCGCCTGAAGTGTGGGAGGAACATTTTTCATCCCTCTATAGTGTAGCTGGGCTGGATCACCTAGGAACCGAGGTTGGAGAGATAGCGTCCCCAACTATCGCTAATTCTTCCATGATGGAAGATTTCAACTTGGAGGAATTGGAAATGGCGATTACTCGCCTTTCCTCGGGAAAAGCGCCAGGACTTGACAAGCTCCCAGGCGACCTCCTAAAACATGAGGTTAGAATCTGGGCCCCCTACCTCCTGGTACTGTTTAATGCTATTGCTCACGGTATGGCGGTTCCCTCCACTTGGCTGGGGGCGGAGATTGTCCCTATATTCAAAAGGGGTTCACCTCTGCTCCCAGCCAACTACAGACCGATCAGTCTGATAGACGTCCCCCAGAAGCTTTTCGCAAGGCTTCTGTTGGATCGCCTTTCGGACTGGATCGAAGACAGGGAAATCTTGAGCCCCCTCCAGGCCGGGTTTCGGCAAAAGATCTCTACCATAGACCAGGTCTTCAGGCTGTCCCTTATATACTGGAAAACAATACAATTGGAGGTTGGCAGCCTCTATACTGTATTTGTGGACCTAAGGGCGGCCTTTGACCTGGTTCCACGCGGTAAGCTGTGGGAAGTGCTGGCTAGAGTCGGGGTGCCAGGTGATCTTTTGTTGATTATCATTCGCCTTCACACCAACACCTATGCTCAAGTGAGGTGTGGCAAGCAGGGCGCCCTATCCAATAAGTTTCCCGTGGACAGAGGGGTAAGACAGGGGTGCGTACTCGCACCGACCCTGTTCTGCCTCTTTGTCAACGGGGTCATTGACTACCTCAACGAGGTCCCCAATTCTGACGTCCCAAAGTTGGCAGGAAGGAGGGTTCCGGCAATTATGTTTGCGGACGATACCCTCCTCCTCTCCAAGTCGCCGATGGGAATTCAGCGTGTGCTTGATGGCTTTGGGGACTTCTGTAGAGAGCACGGATTGGAGATTAACACTTTAAAGACCAAATTTATGGCCTTCAATCCGCCGCCTAGGTTCCACCGCATTCCCCGTATAGGGAATAATATGCTAGAACGAGTTAACACCTTTGAATATCTTGGTGTAACCCTCAACGAGAAAATGGGGTGGGGTCCGCATCAGGAGAAAGCAAGGCTAAAACTAGTGCAACACGTGGGTGGGATACTAAGGCTGGCGGGGAAGAATAGGTCAACTCTCAAACCCATAGGCCCTCCGCTCCACATTTATAGGGTGCAAGCTAGAGGAGCCGTTACCTATGGCAGTGAACTATGGGGCCATAAAGTCTCGCCATGCTTGACAAAAGAGGAGAATAGGTTTCTTAGGTGCTTAGTAGCCCTCCCTCCAAGTACACCTCTAGTGCCACTAAGACTCGACTTAGGCATTAGACCCCTGGAAGAAGAACTGGCGCTTCGCCCTCTGATCTACTGGCATAGATTGTGGGCGGTGCCCGAATTGACTCATTATAGGCAGGGCTTGCAGGAAGTCCTTAGCCTTCCGAACTCGGGGAATATTGGCTGGTTTAAATTCGTAAGGAGCAGTCTGGTGGGTTTAGGCCTTGATACCTTATGGAATGATCCTCTAGATGCTTGCCCCAGGTTCCCAAAAAAGGCACTCACTAAATTGTATTATGACTCCAAGGCTCCCACATTGTATTCCTCCACAACCGTAGGGACCCTTACGGAGCAATTTCTTTGTACTAAAAATGCCTATAGCCTGGAACCAACCCTGGACAATATATACCCAGTACTAATAAGGAAGCTTTATCTACAATGGAGGCACGGGTCCTTGCCAATCCGTGCACTCACTAGTCATTGGTCTGAGTCCGCACCCAGCATTTGCCCGGCATGCAGAGTAAGTGACGAAACCGAACTGCACATTATATTTTTTTGCCCGGGCTATAGTGAGGCGCGCAGAAAATGGATCATCCCCATTTGTAGGAATCTGGGTTTTACTAGGTGTCATGAAGCCTTTAGAATCCTCAAGAGTGAAATGGCTGCTCATACTGTGTTTGCTGTGGCCAAATTTCTGGGGGCTTTCTGGCATACGAGGAGACGGTACCTGAAAACGCCTACCTGACTCAATTTGTACTGGGTTAAATTGTACATGACTGCTGTAACGAGCGGATATATAGATGTCCTGGTGTTTTTAATGTTTTAAATATTTTAACTACTTTTCAATCATTCAATGTATGTCTTTAAACAATTTTATATTACCAATTTTATGCATCTTTTATGGAGATATTCTCCGAAATAAAGTTCATTTGACTTGACTTGGAATTAAGGGAGCCTTTGGGTGGTTAGCTGCCTTGCCAGTGGCTCTGCATTTAACACCAGAGTTACCAAACTCCTTCACCTTCTGGGAAATGTTTGGCCAGTAGGTGTGGCTGACTAGCCTACTCAAAGTCTTGATCTTGCGAAGAAGCCCAGTTAGGGGGTGTCATGGGCCGATGAGCGTAAAAACTGTGTTGCTGAGGCATAACCACCCTCCTAGCCGCACCAGGTTTGAGGGCTCTGTCCTCCGTGTACAGGAGGCCCTTCTCCCAATAGGTCCTTTGGGAGCCGCTGACATCTCCCTTTTCCTGTGCAGCATCTTGCTGTCTCAGGCTTTTAAGAGTAGGACAAGTCCTCTGTCCTTGGTGCAGCTCTTCCCTAGAGGGTTCTCCTGGGGCTAGGAGCTCTTCCTGGCAATGCCCAAGTTCCTGGGGCCCAGTTCCCTCTGGGGCTGACAGATCATTTCTCTGAGGAGAGGGGTCCTGAGCTTGTGGCTGTTCAGGAGCTAGCTTCCTATACTTCCAACTTTTTCTTTTGGAGGGTTGGGACACTCTTTCAGACTCTCACTCCTCTTTTTCACCCTGGGCTTTGCTCTGTTCTCGAGTTTTTACTAGCACCCATTTAGGGATTCCCAGCATGGCATCTTAACTCTACTTCAGCACATGCTGAGGCTAGATCATTCCCTGCGAGATGTTCAACAGGAATTGCAGAGGGCACAACCACTTTCTGGCCTGTAACCCCTCCCCACTCCATGGAAAGAACCTTGGTCACATTAACAGCACTGGTGAAAGGATACGTTTCTCCAGTCAGATACTATTCTGGAGATACCAGTTTTTAGTCACCATGTTGACACTAGCACTCGTATCTCTGTGCTTGCACTCTAATCCCATTATTATGGCACTGTTATCTGTATTTCTCCACGTTACGCGGTCAGACATCCAGGGCAGCTATTCCACCCCACCCTCTTAAACTAAAGTGGTTTGTGTGCTCTCTGGCCTGGTCAGGTCACACCAAAAATCCCATATAGAGACTCACCACTTCAGTGTTACTGGAGGAGAACTAGAGGAAGCCTTTTTGGTTTTTGGGACAAATAGGGTCTCCAGTTCGGCGCCCATTGGCTTTGCGATGAAAGCACCAAACCTAGGAATCCCAGTTCTTACCCTGATACCCACCCTTGGTCTGTGTATTCTCAGGTCCCACAATCCTTAACAGGTTTTTGGGGGCCTTTAGAAGACCCTTCTTATCCTTAGGTGTCCCCCTCTCTTTCCCTTGTTGGGGATTAGCAACCCCTTTCTTTTGATCACCCCTCCATATTACTTCTTGGACACCCTAGTCTTAATCCAATGGTCGGCCTTCTTTCCCAGTTTTTGGGGAGAGACTGGACCTGGGTCTACCAAGTACTGATGCAATTTTTCGGAAACAGTTACTTAATATATGTGCTTTCATAATGCGATTTTAAAGCCCATTATAGTCTTGCAACTTGCACCTTGTTACCTTTTAACCACCCATCTAGTGTTTGACTGAAGTCCAAAATATCTTCCCAGGTCTGACACGAGGTTTTATGAGTTTCCCTGAACCTAATCCTATACTCCTCAGTGGTGAGTCCAAAACTCTCATTTGGTATCTTTCATGAGGTCATAGGACTCTGCATCTGCCTCATTCAGTGTCCGGAGGAGTCTACCCCTGCACTTTCCTGAAAACAGCTTCCAGAGTAGAACGCCCCAAAACTTCTTGCTGATTTCTCTTATTTTAAAAGCCCTCTCAAAGGCTGTAAACCACTTGGTGATATAATCACCCTCTACATATTTGGGGATGTTAGGGTTGGAAGTTTCATCTTTCTCCCTATTTAAAGTTTTGCTGCCACCAGAGATGAGTGATAGGCCCATCTCAGCTCTCTTTTTCTATGGCTAAGATTTTAGCATCCTCTGCTATTCTCCTAGCCAATTTCTGAAGTTCAAGATTCTCCTCAACTTCATCGGGAGTACTACCTGAAGTACTCCTGTTGTAGGTGCTTCCAGTAGGGGAATTTAAGGGATCATCATCCGCACTGACATCTCCCTCCTATGTATCAGTAGGGCTTTCTTCCATTGCCATGGCTCTATCATGCTCAGCAAGCAGGGTCCGTTAATAAGCCTTGTTAGATTTAGACCCCATGGCAAGGTTCCATGCTTTGCAGAGGTCCTAAAGTTGGGCCAACTTAAGTTTCTTGTGAGGACCCAGTTTGAGCACCTGGGTTTCAGACACTGTATTAGATCAGTTGGGACCTTTTTAGAAATTTAATAAAAATCGAGCAAACTATACTTTTCAATGTCCTAACTGCCTACGATTCTTTTAAAAACCTAATACAAATGGACTGGGGTTCTTAACCTAGGCCTTAACAGTTCAAGTTTAGAAACTTTGAAAAATCGACATAAATTGAATAATAAGGTTTACTAATGTCAATTATGGATTTACTTTGTGAAGTCACCTATTGACCAAGTGGTATGAGCAAATGCAGTCTTGTATACCACTGCTGAACCACCAATGTAGGAAGCTGGCTCTTTATATAGTGAACTAAAACGAGATACACTGCGTAAAGAGTCCAGGCAACCCTTATTGTTTTACAGAGGCAAAAATGCTAACAGTAAATGGTCTTTGGTGGTTGTGTGGGCAAGCAGTTTAGGCTTACTCGAGGGAAGTGCTAAGCATTATTTTTACTCGGAAGCAATAAATGAGACACACTGAAGAATAAATCTGAAACCAATTTAGAACAATAACTCACATTTTTATTTCAACTTTGAATCCAAGAACTTCATTATCAAATGATTTTTTTACTGGTCAATAAATAGTTCCCCTAAATGCGTCTTAACGCAGCAATGCCTCCCTATGGAACTAAAGGCATATGATGTATACAGTTATTTGCGATCGGTTTCTGAGGGTCTCCTTCGGTACTTAGGGAGGGTTGTATAGGGCCATGGTCCAAAGTACCACCACCAGCAGTTACTAGTTACCTGCCCTGGGGTGTCTGGGTGCAGAGGTGCTGGTCGTGTTGGTAGCTGTGCGCGCCACCTCGAGCTGAGGCGCAGAGTGGATAGGTCGGCTGGGCTGTGTGTCCTGGGCCTTGCGGTTGTTGGATCTTTACCAGTTGAGGGTGTAAAATCAAGACCGCTTGGCCATCCTGGAAGTGGGTCTCTGTGGTGCGGACGACTCTCGATGGCTGTTTGTGTAGTTGGAATCCGGATTGGACTCTCATGGGCTTTTTTTGCTGCAAGGGGTCTGTATCCTGTGTATTGGTGCTGTGCGTCTCCGGTTCATTCTGGTTTCCTCTCACTTGGTGGGGTGGGGGGGGGGCGGATCTGACCTTCAAGAGCACAGGGTCCTTTCTTTGGGAGGCTGCTGGCCAGGGAGCGGCAACACGGTAAACCAGATGTTGCTTTTTCAGCGCCTGCGGACTGCAGGGGAGTAGCTCCTATACCCCAAGTTAATTGCTGGCAGTTTGCAAAGGGCTGGCATTCTCCTGGGGTTCTTGGAAGCTGGTCAGCTGCAGGACGAGTAGCTGATCACAATTTTCGAGACTGGTGCAGACAAGCAGCGTTTGGTGCCAAAAGACCACAGCAGTCTTCAGAATTCGCTTTTCTCGCGGCTCTTCTTTGTCCTCTTCTTCTTGATCCGTCGAATCAGAATTCCTGGTGCCAGGGGTGCTACCTAAATACTCAATTCATGGGTGTTCAGGGGAGTGACAGCCAATGTGCTACTTTTCTTTAGGGTGTCTACACCCTCTATATGACCACTTCCTGTGGAAAGTGTGCAAAGCCTGACCCAGAGAGTCTAATTTCACCAAAACTAAGATGGTGGGATTCTAAAAGTCGTGTCCACATCAGGTAGCCCACCTTAAAAGTGGAACTATCCTCAGAGGGGGGGGGACATGTCTCTGACTAGCTAATTGTCCTGCTTGTCCTGGTGCCAATGGACCTGGGGCAGGGAGTAGCATTTCCTCAGTCTGGGGAAGCCTTGGGCCGCATATGAAAGGCATCAGAGGTCTTTGAAGCCTCCTACCTTAATATACTTATCACTGAGCCATCGTGCTTGGAGGTGGGGACAACCCCTCCGGCCTGAACAGGCATTGTTTCTGCCCTCAGCAAGCCCAGGCTCTCACCTGCAGGGCGTCCGAAACCTGTCTGATGGTAGGCTGGCCTACAAAAGTCATCCAGCACAGTAGTAGTCGGTAGGTTTTCAGGGGGCACCTCTAAGGTGCTCTCTGGGTGCTTGTATTAATAAATCCAGTGGGTGCTTGTGTTAATAAATCCATCATTTGAATTAGTGTTGGTTTAATAATACGAGATGTTTGATACCAAACATCTCTAGTTTCAGTGAAGCCATCGTCTAGCTGGGGAACTCGTAAAGACCAGTGTCCAGCACATGTACTCAAAATGGCTATACTGTTAATTTGTAATATCTAAGAATCAACTTAGACCTCACAGGGGCATATCTTCTCATGCTGATCTGTCCACACTTGTAGCATAGTGCACCCTGCCTTAGGGCTGTAAGGCCTTCTGTAGGTGACTTACATATTCTCCGTGCACTGTCTGCAGGCATGGCATACAGATGTGCCATGTCGTGTCTTCACTTTTCTCTGCATCATGGCACGCTGCCTGCAATGGCAGTTTCCATATTGGTGCTGAGGGGTCCCTTAGGATGGCACAATACCAGCTGCAGCCCTTGGGGACCCTCATTAGCCCATATTTACTAGGGATTTACTAAGGGTGCTAAAGGTATTGCCAAATGGGGTAAGAAATGTACAGTTCTAGGGAAAGATTTGGCAATAGGAGCCTGGATGGCAGGAACTCTGTGCACTTCTGTCAAAATTGCATCAGGTACCTGGTAAAAAGCAGTAGTGACCATGTCAAAAAGGGGCACTTTCCTACACCCTCACTACCACAAAAGAAAGCATTTGGGATTTTTATTTAACCCCTGTAAATCAATAGGGGTTGCCTGGACTCTCTACACATCGTAACTTGTTTTGGTGCACTATATAAAAAGACAGCTTTCTACAGTGGTCCCAAGACAGGATGGCACAATCGTGTTCAGAAATGCCAACATCTTTGGTGAGGCCGATCCCCCTGGACCTGACCTAGGGGCAGCCTAGATGGCTTCTGCTTTCACCACCTGGATGCCCTCCAGAGTGAGTCGCTCAAAGGATCAAAGCCACTTATCTGGTATACATTAAAAAAGCTTCTAGCTGATGCTCTGAACAATACTAAAGCCTTGTATTTTCATAATCTTAGAACTGATACCTTTGTCTTAATGCATCAACGTGGTTGAAATAGTAGGTGTTAGGAAACTGTATTGAAATGGTTTTTAATGCACAGATTTTTTTATAACTAGCCAGGAAATTATGTTATCCAGTATTAGGGTATCTTTCATAGATTCACATGCCTGAATCATTCCCCGTCGTCGGGAATGGGAGTCGCCGGTAAATAACAAAGTAATGTCCAGAAGACATAAGACAGCCATAGGCCTCAGAGGCCTTAGCTTAGTAAGCTATCCACGTCCTTATGTAAAAAGGACCAAATTTTGGCCAGAGCCAATCAGCTAACACCACCCTCTAGAACCTTCCTGGTAGGAGCTCTAGTCCCTCAGATTTTCTACCGCACGTCGTGCTAAGGGAGTCTCCACTGAGCTCTGCTCATTTCTTTGGATTTGACAGTATTTCTTCACAACTTTCTGGATTTTCAGCATGGCTGATACACCTAAGAAGGGTTTATTCAGGCCCTGCGCCTCTTGCGGAAAGAAGAGGCTACATATCGACGACCAACACAAGGACTGCTTGTATTGCCTCTATCCCAGTCATAGTTCTAAGGACTGCAAGGTATGTCGGACTTTCTCTTCTAAGACCTTGAAAGACCGAGAGGGGCGCCTTTTAATCTGGCTGCAAAGGCTAAAGGACAAGGATGTGGTGTCCTCTGAGGAGAGTGAGAGTTCCTCAGTTGCGTCTCACTCCTCATCTAAAAGACCAAGGGTGGCATCGCCGGGCCCTTCGTCGCAGCCACCTCAAAAGAAGACGCAGAAAAAGTCTTCAGAGGTCCAGGATTCGCCTGTTCCAGGGAGCTTGTCTCCTAAGGTGATGCCCCACACCTTCAAAAAGCCTATTGCCACCTCGTCGACGACAATGTCGACAGTAGCGTCGACGAGAAAGTCGCCTTCGACAGCGATTTCAGTTACATCGTCGACGACGACTCTATCGACGATGACATCCCATTCCATGTCCTCGACGACGACAACTCCATCGTCGACGGCAGGCAAGACAATTCCGTCGACGTTAGCCATAAAAAAGTCGTCGGCGAGTAAGCTGCCGACGGAAGGGTCGACGACGACACCGTCGACGAGAGCTTCATCAACATCATCGTCGACGACAACATCGTCGATGAAGACACCGTCGACGAGGACACCGTCGACGAGAATATCACCGTCGACGCCGTCGTCGACGTCATCGTCGACGTCATCGTCGACGAGGAGACCGTCTTCATCATCCTCGTCGTTGACGACGACTCCGACGACGATCTCGTCGACTGCATTGATACCTGTAACGTCGGTTACAGCTATACCATCGAGCCCCTTGAGGGGTATGGACACGGACGACCAAGGTACATTTGTGCATGTACAAATAACCAAGCGGGCATTAACTCCGGCCCTCACTTCGCCCAGTAAGGTCTCAACCTTGCCTCCCACTCGCCTCTTTGAAGAGGAGGATTCGGATGACGCTAGTCTCTTTCCTGCGGCGACTAGTCCATCACAGCTTCATGTAA
Organism: Triturus cristatus; assembly: GCF_964204655.1. NCBI lineage: Eukaryota > Metazoa > Chordata > Amphibia > Caudata > Salamandridae > Triturus > Triturus cristatus. Next base: position 262,096,715 of record NC_140580.1, read on the forward strand.
AGTACCAGGATGTCTCGGATTTCGAAGACAATCCCCAGGACTATGAGGAGGTTCCTCATCAAGAATACATGCCGCCTCCACCTTCCATGGTGTGTCTACCGGCAGCCTTGGTCACAGACCTTCAGCTCTTAATAACGGACTATAAGCAGCGTTTTCCGACTCCGGCACCTCCACCGATGCCTGCGGGGCCTTCTACTCCACGGCCACGACCGCCTCCACTGCTTTTGGAGAGGACGGCACCTCCGCCTCGGCCCACCACGGACGACGAGGAGGAGGAGGAGGAACCTGAGGAAGGAGAACTCCAGGACGTCCAATCCCAACAAGATGAATGGGACGATTACATCCTTCCGGCTCCTGTTTCGCCTGTCCCTACCACAGCCGACTCACCGCCCGACGACATCGGCGGTTTCCACAACATCATTGAAAGAGCGGCCCAGCGCTTCCAGATCCCGATGCCTTCGCATCAACAAGACTGTTTCTTATATGACTTTAAGGAACCCTTCAAGAAGTCCGTCCGGGCAATTCCGATAATTGATTATATTTGGGACCAGGGCATAAAGATAATGCAGAACCCTTCATCAGTGCCACCGGTTCTACCACGCCTGGACAAGAAATATAAAGCTCCGGACACGGCTCCGGTTTGTCTTACAGGCCATCCAAAGCCGGACTCGGTTATCACTCAGGCTGCGCAGAGGAGGGCAAACAACCCAGCTGCGCTGTTGACAGCTCCGCCGGATAAAGAAGGGCGACGTATGGATAACATAGGGAAACGTTTCTCCTCTATGTCAGCCTTGACAGTGCGTGCCTCCAACGCTACTGCACTATTGGGACGGTACAACCGACAAATGTGGGCGGACATTGCCCCATATCTAGCGGATTTGCCTTCTGACTTAAAAGAAGAGGCAAGGAAGATTCTGTTGGAGGGTGAACGATCTGCCACGGAACTGATAGACTGTGCAATGGATATTGCTTCCACAGGTTTTAGACAGCTGGCTGGTGCGGCTGTTCTCCGGCGCCAGGGTTGGCTCAAGGCAACTTCTTTCAGACCGGAGGTCCAGACAAAAGTCCTGGACATGCCTTATGATGGACAGCTTCTATTCGGTCCTCTTATTGATGAGGCATTGCAAGGTATCAAAAAAGATACAGATACTGCCAGAGCCCTGGGGTCTCTGCAATCTCGGAACCCTTCCTTTCGTGGGTCCAGAGGAAGAGGTCAGACTTCCTCCAGAGGAGACTTTCAACAGCGTTCCTCTTTCTCCTCTTCCCAGCAGTACCGTCCACAATCTCAGCAGCGACAACAGTCGTCTTACCACAAAACTTCCTTTCGTAACAGAGGAGGAAGACAAAAGGGTGCCGCGCGGCGGCAATGACTTCCAGATGCAGCCGGTCACAAACTTGTCTCCATCCTACAAGATTGGCGGAAACATCTCCCATTTTCTCAAAAATTGGCAAACGATAACTACGGACCGATGGGTCCTCCAATTAATACAATTCGGCCATTCCCTGGAATTCATACAAATTCCTCCTCAAACTCCTCCCCAAACTCCTCCCCGCCAAAGGGCTCACAAAAACCTGCGCCCATTACTCCAAGAAATAAAGATTATGCTTCTAAAGGGAGCTATAGAGAAAGTTCCCCTAAGCCAACGAGGGAGAGGGTTCTACTCCCATTTCTTTCTCATCCGAAAGAAAGAGAAAAAATGGAGACCCATATTGGACCTCAGAAATCTCAACAAATTTCTGAAAAAACAGTCGTTTCGAATGATTACCATACAGGAGGTTTTGCATTTACTCAACGCAAACGACTACATGGCGTCGGTGGACCTTCAGGACGCCTATTTTCATGTCCCAATACACCGCAACCACAAGAAGTTCCTGCGTTTCATGGTGGCGGGCAGGCATTACCAGTTTCGGGTTCTGCCTTTTGGGCTCAAATCGGCGCCACGCATTTTCACCAAATGCCTAGCACCAGTGGCGGCGTACCTACGCCGTTCCCACCACCAAGTCTTCCCGTATTTAGACGACTGGCTTATCAAGTCCCCATCACAAGAAGGCGTGATAAGATCTTCCAACGCTTGTCTGACACTCTTCGAGTCACTGGGGCTCACTCTCAACCACGACAAATCTGTCCTGCAACCATCCCAATGCATGCAATTTTTGGGAGCCACACTAGACACCATCCACAGGAAAGCATTCCCGTCACAGGAACGCCAGGACAAACTTCAATCTCTGGCACTCCAGGTAATGACAAGAAAGACACTCTCGGTGCGCCTCTTCAAATCCCTCCTCGGGATGATGTCCTCCTGCATTCTATTAATCCCACATTGCCGCTTACGGATGCGACCCCTACAAGAGGCTCTGTCGAACCAGTGGATCCAGTGTACAGGGTCTTTCGACGACGTCATCCAAGTAACCCCGGCGATCAAACAGGCTCTGCAATGGTGGGTTCGCCCCAAGAACCTTTCGCAAGGCTTGCCTTTCTTGCTTCCTGCTACTCCTCATATAATCACCACGGACGCCTCCTTGGAAGGCTGGGGAGCTTTCCTTCAGGAGCTACAGATAAGCGGAAAGTGGTCCCTTTCGGAGAAAATGCTTCATATCAACCTTTTAGAGCTCCGAGCAGTCTACCTAGCTCTAGTGGCTTTCCTCCCGAGGATAAAGAACTCAGTAGTGCTTGTCCGGACAGACAACACCACGACAATGCACTACCTGAACAAGCAGGGAGGGACTCGTTCACTGACACTTTCGCGCGAATCGCAGAAAATCTGGAACTGGCTGCTCCGCCACAACATCTCTCTCCGAGCAGATTATGTTCCAGGCACCCACAATGTGTTGGCAGATTATCTAAGCAGGAGACAGGCAGCGTGCCACGAGTGGGAACTGGATCAGCAGGTCCTCAACAATATCTTCGCCCAATGGGGCACACCTCAGCTGGACCTATTCGCCACCCAACGCAACGCCAAATGCCAATACTTTGCAAGCTGGCATCCCCAACCAGGATCCCTGGGGAATGCCTTTTCGATAGCATGGTGCAACGTCTTTGCATACGCCTTTCCGCCATTTCCCCTGATCCCCAGGGTACTACGGAAGATGAAGGCGGAACCTTGCACTTTGATATTGATAGCCCCAGCTTGGCCACGCCAACACTGGTTCTCGGAACTTCACCTCCTCTCCCAGGAACCTCCGATCAGGCTGAAAACGTTTCCATCTCTTCTGACGCTCAGCGATCAGCAGATTCAACATCCGGATCTAGCCTCTCTCAGGTTATCAGCTTGGCTCCTGAGTTCAGAGAGTTTCGGGGCCTAGACATTCCTCCAGACTGCAGACGAATTCTAGCTCGGGCTCGAGCAGATAGTACCAACAAGACCTACTCACTCAAGTGGAAAAGATTCTGTATCTGGTGTAAGACGAATAAGTTGCATCCTTTCTCTTCCACCCCAGAACAAGTCTTACCCTACCTTTTACATCTGGCAGAATCTGGTCTTGCTCATGCCTCCATTAAAGTTCACCTAGCTGCAATCTCACGTTTCAGAAGATCTTCTTCCGGCCCCTCTTTATGGTCTCATAGACTCATAAAGCAATTCATGAAAGGACTGTTTCGCACATTCCCTCCAGTAAAGCCTGTTCCACCGGCCTGGCACCTTAACATAGTTCTAGCTCAATTAATGAAGCACCCGTTTGAGCCCATCCACAGAGCTGACCTTAAATTTGTTTCCTGGAAGGTGGCACTTCTACTAGCTCTCACCTCGGCAAGGCGAGTGGGAGAGCTCCAAGCATTCTCTATCCAGGACCCATTCCTGCAATTCAAAAAGGATAGAGTCCTTCTCCGCACAAATCCAGCTTTCATTCCCAAGGTTCCATCTCACTTCCACCTCAACGAACCTATTGTTTTACAATCATTCTTCCCAAATCCACAAACAGTGGCGGAACGAACTCTACATTCACTAGACATTCAGCGTTGCTTGAAATTTTACATTGAGAGAACGAAATCTTTTCGTAAATCAAATCAGCTATTCATAGCCTACAGCAGACCTCGAAGAGGGCTTCCGCTCACAAAACAGAGCATTTCCCGCTAGATTTCTTCGGCCATTTCTTTCTGTCACCAACAGGCAGGACGTCCGTTGAGAACAACGGTCCGTGCCCACTCCACAAGGGCCATGTCTACTTCCATGGCTCTTTTTGCTGGGGTGCCCATTGTGGATATTTGTAGAGCGGCCACATGGAAGACGCCGCATACCTTCACCAAGCATTACTGCCTCGATGCGGAGATCATGAAGGATGCGTCAGTGGGCCAAGCGGTACTACGTCATCTTTTTAAATAGAGGTGAGCCCTTTCTTTCATCCCACCATCCTGAGTTTATGCACATTTCGCACTATAATGTTTGCATTACTTATTCATTGCTTTACAGTAGTACTGTTATTTATCTCAGATAGATGTGGTTATCTAATACCTGTATGTTATCCATATCTTTCGAAATGTGCTTTTTCACTGCTTGCTACTCTGATTCAGGCATGTGAATCTATGAAAGATACCCTAATACTGGATAAGGAACGCGTTACTTACCTGTAACTGCGGTTATCCAGTATTGGTATCTTTCATAGATTCACATGCAACCCACCCGCCTCCCCTGGAAGGGCTCTCTCGGATCTCTCAGTATACAGCTGCTTAGCACTGTGCTCACGAAAATCTGAGGGACTAGAGCTCCTACCAGGAAGGTTCTAGAGGGTGGTGTTAGCTGATTGGCTCTGGCCAAAATTTGGTCCTTTTTACATAAGGACGTGGATAGCTTACTAAGCTAAGGCCTCTGAGGCCTATGGCTGTCTTATGTCTTCTGGACATTACTTTATTTACCGGCGACTCCCATTCCCGACGACGGGGAATGATTCAGGCATGTGAATCTATGAAAGATACCAATACTGGATAACCGCAGTTACAGGTAAGTAACGCGTTCCATCACCCACATATTTATAAAAGGGCTCAGGCTGAATAGTGGTTGCCTCGACGCTCAACCTGAGGAAATGGTGAACATAGTTATTACCTTGTGACAGGTGAGCACTTTTATCTCTAAATTTCTTATATAATTTTCAGTTCATAGTTTCAGGATGTTTACCCTCATGGCAACCAATTTATTGAAAGCAGTAATAAGTGAATGATAGAAGTTGACAAAATGCTTACCAACTTCTTCTCATATATTCAGACCTAATTAGTACCAATTTTATTTTTATTTTTAAGGATGTTGATTCTTATATTCATCGTTCTGGACGCACAGGCCGTGCTGGGCGCACTGGGGTTTGCATCTGTTTCTATCAGCGTAAAGAAGAATCGCAGTTAAGATATGTAGAGCAGAAAGCAGTAAGTATGTTGAATATAGGAGAATGCACTGTCAATTGACGATCAGCATGTTTTAGTAGGACTGTTTCTTTTTAATTCTAGGATTTAAATGTTTTGAAAATTACATGCAATTACTTTTGCTTAAAGTAAGTTTGTTTTCAAGTAAGTTCAATCATTCAAATAATTTGTAAAGCGCACTACATACCCGCAAGGGTTTCAAGGCGCTGAGGGTGGGGAGAGGGGGGGGGTGCTGTTGCTACTGGTCGAAAAGCCAGGTCTTGAGTTGTCTCCTGAAGGTTAGAAGGTCTTCGGTTTGTCGTAGGATGAGGGGGGAGGGTGTTCCAGGTTTTGGCGGCGCGGTGGGAGAGGGATTTGCCTCCGGCTGTGGTTTTACGGATGCGTGGGACGGTAGCCAGGGAGAGGTCTGCAGAGCGGAGTTTCCTGTTGGGTACGTAGGAGGAGAGTCGACTGTTGAGATAGGCTGGGCCGGTCTGGTGGAGTGCCTTGTGTGCGTGGATCAGGAGCTTGAAGGAGATTCTTTTGTCGACAGGGAGCCAGTGCAGGTTCCTCAGGTGGGGGATGATGTGGGCGCGGGACGTCGAGGATCAGGCGTGCAGAGGCATTCTGGATTCTTTGCAGTCTGTTGATGAGCTTGGTCGGGGCTCCGGCATAGAGGGTGTTTCCGTAGTCGAGTCTGCTGCTGACTAGGGCCTGGGTGACAGTTTTCCTGGTCTGTCGGGATCCATCTGTAGATCTTGCGGAGCATACGGAGGGTGTTGAAGCAGGTGGAGGAGACAGCGTTGACTTGTTTGGTCATGGTTAGCTTCGAGTTGAGGATGACTCCCAGGTTGCATGCGTGGTTGGTGGGTGCGGGGGGTGTCCCCAGCGATGCGGGCCACCAGGAGTCGTCCCATGCTGAGGGGTTGGGTCCGAGGATGAGGATCTCCGTCTTGTCTGTGTTCAGCTTAAGGCAGCTATCCTCCATCCAGTCGGCAACGGCCTTCATTCCCTGGTGGAAGTTGAATTTGGCGGTGAGGGTGTCCTTGGTGAGGGAGAGTATCAGTTGCGTGTCGTCGGTGTAGGAGATTATGTTGAGGTCGTGATGTCGGGCGATGCATGCGAGAGGCGCCATGTAGACGTTGAACAGTGTCGGGCTGAAGGAGGATCCCTGCGGGACGCCGCAGATTATCTCGGAGGCTTCGGATCGTAACGGGGGGAGGCGGACTCTCTGGGTTCTGCCAGAGAGGAAGGAGGAGGTCCAGTCCAGGGCCTTGTCTCGGATCCCTGCGACGTGGAGTCGTGTGCGGTGGCAGACTGTGTCGAAGGTGGCGGAGAGGTCCAGAAGGATGAAGGCCGTTGCCCAGTAGGATCCTGATGTCGTCTGTGGCGGCGATGAGGGCGGTCTCGGTGCTGTGGTTGCTGCGGAATCCTGACGGGGAGGGGTCCAGGATGCTGTTGTCTTCGAGGTAGCGGGTGAGCTGGATGTTGACTATCTTCTCAATGACCTTAGCTGGGAACGGAAGCAGTGAGATGGGCCGGAAGTTTTTCAGTTCACTCGGGTCCACTTTGGGTTTCTTCAGTAGGGCATTGATCTCGGCTTGTTTCCAGCTTTCAGGGAAGGTCGCGGTCTCGAAGGGGAGGTTGATGATGTTGCGTAGGTGGGGTGCGATGGAGCTGCCGGCTTTGTTGGAGATGTGGTGTGGAAAAGGGTCAGACGGAGTGGATTGTGCCCATGGACTTGATTGTGTCTTCGATGCTCACGTTGGCCCAGGTTGTCAGGGGGTTGTAGTCGGTGGGGTGTGGTGGTTCCGGCGTGTTGGGGCCTGTTAGGGTCGTCCGGGGGTTGAAGCTATCGTGGATGTCGGCGATCTTGCGGTGGAAGAAGGTGGCGAGGGAGTCGCACAGGGCTTGCGACGGCGGGATGTCGTTGGCGTTGAAGCTGGGGTTGGAGAGTTCCTTCACGACGTTGAAGAGCTTGTTGCTGTTGTGTGCGTTGTTGTCGAGGCAGTCTTTGAAGGAGGTCCTCTTGGCGATCCTGATGTGGTGGTGGTTGAGGATGGCGTCTTTCTGGGCTGCGCGGCTGCCCGGCGACTTCTCGCTGTGCCATATGTTTTCCAACTTCCGGAAGGTGCGCTTTGACGCTAGGAGTTCCGGGGTGAACCAGTTGGCTCTCTTGCTGGTGTCTTTGAGGGTTTGTTTTTTCAGCGGGGCTAAGGTGTTGGCGCAGTCGTCCATCCATCATCTGAGGGTGCGCGCACCATCGTCGGGGTTGGTCGGTGGGTTAAGTGCGAGGTTTGTCTGTAGGCGACGGGGGATCTGTAAGGTGCGGTGAGGTGCGACTGGTTTCTGGAAGGTGAAGGGGATGCATTGGTGGTCGGTCCAGGTGGGTTCGGAGACGTGGCTGAAGGAGACGTGTGGGCTAGAGGAGAAGATGGCGTCTGGCGTGTGTCCGGCGATGTGGGTCGGCGTCGTGACGAGCTGTTCCAGTCCGAGGTTGGCGAGGTTGTCTATCAGGGTGGAGGAGTTCCTGTTGTTCTCCAGATGGAAGTTCAGGTGTCCGAGGAGGATGTGTGAGAAAGTGCCATCTTTCTTGCATGGTATGCCCCCACTTTTTGCTGAATTGCTGAATGTACTTTGACTGAGTGTGCCCTGGACTCCTGCCAATCAGGTGCCCAGGGCCTATGTTCCTTCCCTAAAACAAACCAAACCCCAATTGGCAAACCTTGGCCACATGTCAGCCCCTGGTAAATGGTACCCTAAGTACCCAGGACTTTGTGACCAAGGAAGGCCTCTAAGAGCTGCAGCACTCGTTGTGCCACTCTTAGAGGCCCTGTACCCTTACACACACACACTGCCTTTGCAGGCTCAGTGTTTGGGTGCAAGACAAAAACAAAGTTGACATGGCACACATCCCTGTGTGCCATGCCCATCACATACACTGCCATGGCATACATCAGTCACCCCTCGTCAAACACGAGCTCCACAGCACCATAATGGCAACACTGAAGACTGAGAAGTTTGGTATCAAACTTCTCAGCACATTAAACCCACACTGATGCCAGTGTGGGATTTAATGTACCCAGCATCCCAGAGGGCATCTTAGAGGTGCCCCCTCGAACCTAACTTACAAATCCACGTCTGCTCTGAGGCTGCCTAGGCTGCCACCCAGCAGACATGTTGCTGGACCCCTGGGTAGGAGAGCCCCTGCTCTCCTGGTCCTGCAACAATGCACATCCTGGGCGAGGTGCTAAATCTCCTCCCCCAGGATGGGCAGGGGGAAGCTTCAAAGGCATGCCGCCTCTGTGAGCTTCCCCAGGCCCCTGCAACCCCCCACTCTGGCGGGAAGCTTTGGCCGGAAACCCCAAATAAGGACAGGGGAAGTGCCAGCCTGCCAGCCCCACCCCTCAGGTGGGGGAGGCGAGGTGAAGCACATCTCCGGGCTCTCGCCATCTTGAAGATGGGGAGCCCTACCCTATCAGGACTAGGCTACTGCCCCCCTCCCACAGGAGAGAGGCAGGATAGGGGGTGTACCCACCTCAGGACGGGGACCCATTGGTCCCTGCCCTTCACCTACCTGTAACGCTACTAGATTTAGGGGCACCCTGAACCTTCCTTCCCCAGATTCCAAACTACGAAGAGCAAGAAGAAAGAAGACCTGCCCTGCAGCTGCTGAAAAGAGGAAGAGGAAGACACCAACTGCTTTGGCCCCAGCGCTACCGGCCTGTTGACCCTCGAACCTGCTCCTGCTCCAGCCCGGGATCTCTTGTGGCTAGCAACCTCACCAACCCCGGAGGACCTGGCTACCTTTGGGCTCTAAGCCCTGGGACTCCCATGAGTAGAGGCTCTACTCGAAACCTATCTCTAACCCCTGTCAGCAGCCCGGAACCGCGAACCCAGCGCACTCTGCACCAGCCGAGCCTGGCCAGTGCTGGAGTGAACAAAGACCTTGAGGACGACCCCACGGCGACTGTGACCCCGGGTCCGGCACCCAAGGACCACCCTCGACACTCCTGAAGAAGCCTGCAGCCTCAGAACCAGGTGCCCCCCAAGAAGGTAAGATTTCCCGACACCTAATGGCACCCCTGCATGCGGCGCCCCACGGCCCCCTGTGAGCAATCCCGGGGTACCTACCTATCCTCCAACTACCCAACTTACCTCTCGAAGTGGTGGTGGCACCTGAAGAGTCCTCGTCCCCGAGCTTGCAGTCTTTTTCTTAACCGGAGATTTCCCATTGAAATCCATTGAGCGCCTGAAGGCTCAAAAGCACTCTGCACCCAGCCGCCCGAGTGGCCCTGGCAGTGAAAACTCTACTCCTACCTACTTCCCCACTTGCCCCGAGTAAGTGACCAGGAGCCCAGCTCCCACAGCCGCGTGGCTTGCCAGTCAGCAGCCACCAAACAAGGCCCCCCTATCCCTCATAGGATAACATTGGGCCTAACTCTCTCTGCACCCGGCTGCCCTAGAGCCGCTGAGGATGAACTAACTGTACCTACCTGACCCTGGGAGACCCCGGAGTCTGTGCCCAGAACCTCAATTCTGCCAGTCGAGTACTTACCCTTAAACCGCAAACTCTATTTTCCACATTGACTGGCTTTTTCCTGAACTTTCTTCTAAGTGTGGACTTTTCAAATCTTCAAATATTCACCAAAAATCAGCAGAGTGACAAACTAATTTACTCACCTGCTCTTAGGTGAGCTCCCAGTGCTGGATCTTGGTGCCCAGCACTGACTCTGAAAAATATGTACAACTGTACTTACCCTTAACTCAATTTTCTTCCATAGGAAACCATTGACTGGTGTCCTGTGAAATTTCTTCTAAGTGTCGATTTCTGCACTCTTTAAATATTCTTCAAAAATCGTATAATATCTAAAAACGTAATTACTTACCTGTTTTGGATAAAGGTCCCAGTACTGAGTCTAGGCACCCAGTACTGGATTACAAAAGTAACGAGAACATACTGTACCTGTAACCTGCATTTTCTTCCATAGGGAATCATTGTCTGTTTTCTCTGAAATATTTTCTAAGTGTCAACTTTTAAAATGGCTAAATATTAGTTAAAAATCATTACAGTACTTAAGTCGACTTTCATCACTTGATTCTGAGAACTGACCCAGGACTGAATCTAGGATCCAGTCCTGGAATTCCAAAAGTAATCTAAAAAGTAATCTCTTGCAAATAACTTGAATTTACCATTGAGCTCAATGTATTGTTGTGTTTAGAAATAGATTTGCCTATATTTATATGAAACATCTACTGTTGAGAAAGTATATTTTAACTCCAAGTGTTGGTTCTAAAGTAAAACAAGCATATATTTTTTATATATAAACCATTGGCCTAGAGTTCATTTATTGAGTGTGTGAAACCATTTGCGGACTGAGTGTGTACAACAAATGCTTTACACTGTCCTCTGGTACTGCCGTACTGCTCGACCAAGCTACCACTTTAGAGAGTAAGGTTATACCTAACTTTAACCTCTGTCAAACCCTCGGGACTGTGGTCTCTGTACACCTTGTACCTATTAAGGAACAGTATATACAGAGCCGCTTTCTCACAGGATGTAGTCGGTGGAGCTCAGTGGGTGCGTGCTGATGAAGTCGGCGATGGCGTCGCAGAATTGTGGTCGGAGTCTGGGTGGTCTGTAGACGAGGGTGCCTCTTAGGGTGGTCTTGGGGTCCGTGTCGATCTGGAAGTGCATGTGTTCGGCGGTGCCGAGTGTCGTCGGTGTTTGTTGAGACCCTGATGGTCATCTTGTGGACAATGGCGATTCCTCCTCCAACTCCGTTGGTGCGGTCTCTGCGGGCGATCTTGTATCCGTCGGGGATGGCTATGGCGATGTCTGGAGAGGAGGCTTCGTTCATCCAGGTCTCGGTCAGGAAGGCTACGTCTGGAGATGCGGTGTCGAGTAGGTCCCAGAACTCGACTGCGTGTTTGCGTGCGGAGCGGGTGTTAATCAGGATGCATCGCAGCCGGTTGTGTTTTGTCGTGGCGGGTGTCTCTGCGTGTTCGATGCAGGAGAAGCTGCAGTTCTGGCAGGCGAAGGGACAGTGGGTGCTCCTCGGGGTGGCCCTGCAGCAGGTGGGGGTTCGTCCTGGGTTGAGAGCGATGATGGTGCTAGCTTCATATCGGAGGCGGTCTGCATGGCTGGTGCGGGGGCCAGGGGTTCTGGCGCTGGGCGCGGTCCAGGCGCGGACAGGCGCAAACGGGCTTGCCTTAGGCGCGCCTTCTAAGGGGAGGTGGGAGGGAGGAGCAGCTGGGAGGCGGGTGGCAGGGGGCAGCGAATAGGCGTGGGGGGGGCGGGATGCAATGGCGGGAACGGGAGCTACGCGAGCAGGCACAACAGGGGGCACAGAAGGCAAGTGGGCAGCGGGGCACAGAGGAGCAAAAAGGCACACAAGAACAGGGCTCAGAAGGCAAGTGGGCAGCGGGGCACAGAGGAGCAAAAAGGCACAGACCCACTCAGGGAGCAGGTGGAGCTGCAGCGGGGGGCGGGGAGTGACCTACCTGGCAAGGTCTAGGGTCGCTGTCCTCACCGCGCAGCGGCCCCCATTTTAAGGGAAGGTGGGAGGGAGGAGCAGCTGGGAGGCGGGTTACAGGGGGCAGCGAATGGGCGCGGGGCCGCAGGTGATGCAGCGGCGGGAACGGGAGGGGGCACGGAAGACAAGTGGTCAGCGGGGCATAGAGGAGCAAAAAGGCACACAAGAATGGGGTACAGAAGGCAAGTGGGCAGCGGGACACAGAGGAGCAAAAGGCACACAAGAATGGGTCACAGAAGGCAAGTGGGCAGCGGGGCACAGAGGAGCAAAAAGGCACAAGAACGGGTCACAGAAGGCAAGTGGGCAGCGGGGCACAGGAGCAAAAAGGCACAGACACTCAGGGAGCTGGTGGAGCTGCAGCGGGGGGGAGCGACCTACCTGGCAAGGTCAAGGGTCGCTCTGTCAAGGTCAAGTTGTCCAGTAGTGCACTTGCACGTGTGTCAATGTACTTAATAATAAATTACACTTGAGTTTTTCGTTAGTAGTTTTGAATACTGATTATGTGCAGATGTGTGTGGGATCCTGACACACCTTTTAAATAGATATTAAAACGACTCTGATTAAAGGTTAAAAAAATCCTTGGTTGACTTTTTTTATTAATTCAGCTAAAAGAAAAATTCAAGTGACACATGAGAAGAGTACTGGTGTTCAGCACAAATTTTGCATAAATGGGCTTGGACTCTCAGCCACCCACTTTGGCTCCACGGAGGCTTTAAGTTTTAGTGATCCACCTGTATTGAAGATCAGATTTGTGTAGGAGAGATGGGGAAACTCCGCCCCAATTATTCCCATCTGGTTTTTTCCCCACCTCACCCAATACCTCAGGAAAGATTCCTTGGGGATTCCAGATATTTATTGACACCACTCTATGTTGAGAGTTATGCAAACGACTATTGGACTTCTAATGCTATTTTGAGCTCAAAGGACTTTTCTGGACTTCAAAAGAGATTGATATATACCCTACCTGCAGTACATCATTACATAGGCTTTTTGCCCCATATCAGAGCAGTCCCTACACAGAAACATGTTGCGGCTGCAGGCAGTCAGTTTAGTCATGAAGGCCTTCTCTTCCATCTTGGGGAGGGTGACAAAACCACCACATTCTATCAAATCGGCAAATCAATTTCTAGCTTTTTTTTTTTCCACCATTGTGTTCGGAAGCAAGGAAGATTGCTGAAAGATCCAATTTGAAAACTTGACATGCAAGCATACTTGAAGTAAACCGTAACGACTGAGGCAGTGCACATCTAAAAAGGCAGAGCGAAGGAGAATAGTTTTTTGGGGGGTGATACTCCAATGATAAGCAAGTCAGAGAATATAACTTGTAAGTGCTGTTCCAATCGGGCCTTCTAGTTACCTGTCAAGCAAGGGTCATGGACAGTAATCAAAAGTTTGCCCTAAGTGCCTCCGAACATTTACCCAAATGGATGGTCACAGGGTATGCAGACTGTCTCCCAAAGGAGCATACATCTGAAACCAGCTGCTATTTTAATCTGAAGACACTAAAAATCGGAGGGAAGCAAAAGTGGATATGTTGCGTCTTGAATCGGCAAAATAACAAAGCTTGGCAGAGTACTCATTATCACGGGGGATTTGATGTCGTAGAGCAGAGGTCTTCAAACTGGAGGGGCCGGCCCCCCTGGGAGATCTTCAGTGATCTCAGGGGGAGGGGTGCCAGCCTCTGGCCAAGAGAAGCATCATGCTTTGTTTTAAGTGTTGAAAACATGAGCAGCAGTAAGCCACCTTGCAATGGTCCACCACTAGCAACTTTTGTCATTTATATCCTGACTGGGAGTATGTGTAGGAAAGGGGTAACCGCTTAAATGCAATATTTAAATGTTTAGCCATATTTAAATTTTGACAATTGAGCAAAATAATTGTGAGAAATTGAGGGGGGAGGGCGTTTTTTCAACTGGGGAGTGGGGGCTCATTAAGTAGTTGGAAGTCCACTACTCTAGAGGGTATTGAGGAGACATTAGGAGAACATGCAGGATTTGGACGTCAAAGACATCGCTCACATGAACATAGTTAAATAACACGCTACAGAGAGACATTCTTTCAACATCAAAAATGCCTAAGCTAACGGCTAAAAGTAAAGCGTGCGGTTCTGAAAAGTTTGGTTTTCAGTAAAATGAAAGCTAAATTCTTGGCATCAAACCTTGATGATTCAGAGGGCCTACAGACTTGACTCACGGATTGAAAAGCACAGATACCAATGTGATCAAAAAGCTTAAACCATCTTGATCAGCATCAAGAGGACTGAGACCGGAGGAAGGTGAACGACAAGTACTCAAACACCTGAAAGACTCCAAAAAAAGTGGTCGTAGAAAAGCAGGGTTAACTCTGGTTCAAAGACAGACTCCAAACGTTCAGAAGGAGACATTTAAATGCTTCGTTTTAGTAGTTTCATACTAGACCCTGAGTTAAATGGAACAGAAAAACCCAGGTTTACAGAGGGGGGGAAGAGGAAAAATGTAGGATCCACTCTTCCCAGCACCACAAGTTGAGAATATAGATACCAAAATACAGAGAGAAGAATACACGCATGCAACACAGCATTAGTAGTGTGATCTTTTAGAGAGCCAGTCCCTTTCTGATTCCATAGAAGAGATAGAGACAAATCATGCGGGCTGGCCTCCGACCTATTCATAAATCCTTTTGCGAGGCTCCAGGACGCACAGAGGCCAGGCGACCTTTCAACTCTGCACCTGAGAACCTTACAAACTGGCTGTGCCCTCTGGTCCCCGTAACCTTGCGTACCGAGACCCCCATTGGGAACTCCTGGACTTGTCCCTGTTTGCAGCCTGTTTCTAGGTGGCCCCCTTCTCCTTACCGGCGTAGTTCGCACAGCTACCAACTCTACCAGCACGTCTGCACCTGGATGCCCCAGGGCAGGTAATGAGGAACTGCTGGTAGTACTTTGGGCCTTGGCCCCCTACGACCTTAAGACCCGAAGGAGACCCCCAGAAGCCGAAATAGCTGTATGCTATCGATGCCTTTTCTCCCATAGGAAACCTTTGAGTGTAGAGGCGCATTTAAGTAACTGTTTACTTAACTGTCCCCAATACAGAAGAAATGTGGACCGGCATGCAGCCACAAATATACACCATTTCTCATGTTTACAATTCCGAACTGCTGTTTACAGCTCCAACTCCTCAGTGGGACTGGTTCTCCCTGTCATTGTGTACAAAGTTTGAGAGAGATCCCCATCCCGGGATTCCTCGAACCTTCACCCTTCATAATGCCTTAGTGGGACCTAAATTTAGTAGTAACTTTTCTGATGTGGCTCCTTTCGAGCCATTACACTACTGCCCAATCAAGCGCTTTACTATAACAGCCTTTCCAGTGTTAATACCATCTGCCCGGAGAGTCATCCTCCGTACCTTAACATCTACCCAAACAAGTTGTTTCTTCGGACTAGAGCATCGTTCCTACCGAAGATAGCTACTTCCTTTCATGTGGGACAGTCCATCACCCTGCTTACCTTTTACACTGCGCCTCACCCCTCTAAAGAAGATCAGATACTCCATAGTCTTGACCCCCAAAAGAGCACTGTCATTCTACCTTGACTGCACAAAAGTTCTGTGTGGATGATCAACTAGTTGTGGGGTACGTTGGAGTCAAAAAAAGAAAAACAGTGCAGAGACGGATCATCTTGCAGTGGATAGTGCCCTGCATCAAAATCTTCTACACATTGGCAATAAAAGCATGTGAGAAAGTGCCATCTTTCTTGCATGGTATGCCCCCACATTTTGCTAAATTGCTGAGTGTACTTTGACGGAGTGTACCCTGGACTCCTGCCAATCAGGTGCCCAGGGCCTTGGTTCCTTCCTTAAAACACACACACTCCAAATTGGCAAATCCTGGCCACATGTCAGCCCCTGGTAAATGGTACCCTAGGTACCCAGGGCCTTGTGACCAGGGAAGGCCCCTAAGGGCTGCAGCACTCATTGTGCCACCCTTAGAGGCCCTGTACCCTTACACACACACACTGCCTTTGCAGGCTGAGTGTCTGGGTGCAGGACAAAATGAAGAGTCGACATGGCACACCTCTGTGTGCCATGCCCATTACCTACACTGCCAAGGCATATGTCAGCCACCCCTCTGGCTGGGTGCCTTATGCCCATGGTGTGGGCACAGGAGCAGGAGCCCTGTGCCCCTACAGTACCCAGGTCCATTCCCGAGCACTGTGTGCAGTGCTGCCATTTAAGAGTACATGGTGCTGAGAGCTCGTCCAACACGAGCTCCACAGCACCATAATGGCAACACTGAAGACTGGGAAGTTTGGTATCAAACTTCTCAGCACATTAAACCCACACTGATGCCAGTGTGAGATTTAATGTACCAAGCACCCCAGAGGGCATCTTAGAGATGCCCCCTTACAACTAACCTACAATCCACGACTGCTCTGAGGGTGCCCAGGCTGCCACACAGCAGACACGTTGCTGGACCCCTGGGTGGGAGAGCCCCTGCTCTCCCGGGCCTGCAACAATGCACATCCTGGGTGAGGTGATAAATCTCCTCCCCCAGGATGAGCAAAGGGAAGCTTCAAAGGCATGCCACCTCTGTGAGCTTCCCCAGGCCACTGCAACCCCCCACTCTGGCGGGAAGCTTGGCCGGAAACCCCATACAAGGACAGGGGATGTGCCAGCCTGCCCACCCCACCCCTCAGGTGGGGGAGGCGAGGTGAAGCACATCTCCGGGCTCTCGCCATCTTGAAGATGGGAGGCCCTACCCTATCAGGATTAGGCTACTGCCCCCCTCCCACAGGAGAGAGGCAAGATAGGGGGTGTACCAACCCCAGGACAAGGACCCATTGGCCCCTGGCCTTCACCTACCTGTAACGCCCCTGAATCTAGTATTTAGGGGCACCCTGAACCTTCCTTCCCCAGATTCCGAAACTACAAGAAGAGCGAGAAGAATCGAAGACCTGCCCTGCAGCTGCGAAGGAGAGGGAGACACCAACTGCTTTGGCCCCAGCCCTACCGGCCTGTCGACCTCGAACCTGCTCCTGCTCCAAACCCGGCATCTCTTGTGGCCAGCAACCTCAGAAACCCCGGAGGACCTGGCTACCTTTGAACTCTGATCCCCTGGGACTCCCATGAGTAGAGGCTCTACTCAGAACCTACCTTTCACCCCTGGCAGCAGCCCAGAGCCACGATCCCAGCCCACTCTGCACCCGCCAAGCCTGGCCGGTGCCGGAGTGAACTAAACCCACGAGGACGACCCCACGGCGACTGTGACCCCGAGTCCAGCACCCAAGGACCCCCCTCGACAATCCTGGAGAAGCCTGCAGCCTCAGAACAGAGTGCCACCCCAACCGCGATCAACAGAGGGTAAGATTTCCTGACATCAAAAGGCACCCCTGCACCCGGCGCCCCACGGCCCTCTGTGTCCAATCCCGGGGTACCTACCTATCCTCCAACTACCCAACTTACCTCTCGAAGTGGTGGTGGCACCTGAAGAGTCCTCGTCCCCGAGCCTGCAGTCTTTTTCCAAACCGGAGATTTCCCATAGAAATCAATTGAGCGCCCGACGGCTCAAAAGCACCCTGCACCCAGCCGCCCGAGTGGCCCTGGCAGTGAAAACTCTACTCTAACCTACTTCCCCACTTGCCCTGAGTAAGTGACCAGGAGCCCAGCTCCCACAGCCGCGTGGCTTGCCAGACAGCAGCCACCAACCAAGGCCCCCCTATCCCTCATAGGATAACATTGGGCCTAACTCTCTCTGCACCCGGCCGTCCTGAAACCGCTGAGGGTGAACTAACTGTACCTACCTGACACTGGGGGACCCCTGAGTCTATGCCCAGAACTTCAACTCTGCCAGTCGAGTACTTACCCTTAAACCGCTAACTTCATTTTCCTCATAGGGTAACATTGACTGGCTTTTTCTTGAAAATTCTTCTAAGTGTGGACTTTTCAAAACTCAAAATAATCACCAAAAATCAGCCGAGTGACAAAAACGAATTTACTCACCTGCTCTTAGGTGAGCTCCCAGTGCTGGATCTTGGTGCCCAGCACTGACTCTGAAAAGTACCCACAACTATACTTACCTTTTAACTCATTTTTCTTCCATAGGAAACCATTGACTGTTTTTCTGTGAAATTTCTTCTAAGTGTTGATTTCTGCAATTTCTAAATATTCTTCAAAAATCGTATAACATCTGAAAACGTAATTACTTACCTGTTTTGGATAAAGGTCCCAGTACTGAGTCTAGGCACCCAGTACTGGATTACAAAAGTAACAATAACCTACTGTACCTGTAACCTAAATTTTCTTCCATAGGGAATCATTGATTGTTTGCTCTGAAATATTTTCTAAGTGCTAACATTTAAAATAGCTAAATATTAGTTAAAAATCATTACAGTATCAAAGTCGACTTTCAACAACTGATTCTGAGAACTGACCCAGGACTGGATCTAGGATCCAGGCCTGGAATTACAAAAGTAATCTAAAAAGTAATCTGTTGCATATAATTTGAATTTATCATTGAGCTCAATGTATTGTGTCTAGAAATAGTTGCTTACTGCAACTACTTGTAACTGTTTACTAAAAAGTCTATTACATATACAAAAGTATTTTTATGAAACATCTCCTGTCGAGAAAGTATATTTTAATTCCAAGTGTTGGTTCTAAAATAAAACAAGCATATATTTTTTATATACAAACCATTGGCCTAGAGTTCAGTTATTGAGTGTGTGGAACTATTTGCTGACTGAGTGTGTACAACAAATGCTTTACACTGTCCTCTGATACTGCCTTACTGCTCGACCAGGCTACCACTTTGGAGAGTAAGGTTATATCTAACTTTAACCTCTGTTAAACCCTTGGGGTCTGTGGACTCTGTACACCCTGTACCTATTAAGGAACAGTATATACAGAGCCACTTTCTCACAAAGCAACCCTCCTGAAGGTTTGCGAGCTCATTCTACCATAACCAAGGCTGCAACCACTGCATTAGGTCTCAAAGTACTCGTCTCGAATATCAGGCAGCAATATGTGCTTTCCTGCACACGTTTGCGAAACACTACTGTCTTGACAGTCCGGTCTGTTGGGACAGGCATTTTGCCAATTCGGTCCTACAAGACTGTTTTTTTTTTTTTCATTCTAAATTATTATTTTTTTATTTCATTTATTGGCATTTCAAAATTGTACATTATACAAACCATAAAAATTAACCCGTAGTCTGTAGTATAACAACATCCATCTTACAATGTTGACAGATCTGGCAAGTTATCAGCAAGCCACAAATACCCCAGGCATGCTACGATATCCAATTAGTCTGTTGGATGTATTTGTAGATAGTCAGTTAGGTATGTCCAATAGTCTCTAGGTTTGGCACCAGTGGGCAGTTCTTCAGTGTAGGTATGGAGCGTGTCCTTACAGTACGTCAGGTCTCGAAGCCATTGTCGAAGCGTTGGGATCACCTTACTATCCCAGCACAATGAAACTCTACGTTTTGCCACTAATAGAGCAACAGCACAGAATTTAAGCTTACGAGCCTGCACTTTTTGAACAAGGCCTAATAAACCGGTGCGAGCAGCACAGTCGATAGTTATACCCACCCTGTATCCCAATGTCTTTGTAACATTTAGCCAGTATTCATGCACTTCTGCACAGTCCCATGCCAGATGCATAAAATCAGCTCCATCTGCTTTACAGCGCCTACATGTCGCATCCGACCGTAGGCCATATGCACATAGCCTGGCTGGTGTGTAGTATGTTTGGTGGAGATATTTATAGTGTATCAGTCTCAAATTACCGTTAGGCGTAAGCAAACTAGTTAGAGCGCACGCCGTGGACCATTCCTCCTCTGTGAGTGGAACATCAAGAACTTCATTCCATTTCCCCATCGCCGGTGTCGTCTTGCTAGCTATATCCTCCTGTAGTTTAATGTACAATTTAGAGACCATGTGTTTATTGTTGGGTGTAGTGAGCACCCACTGTAGAGTGGACAGCTGTGATGGCTCCTCGGGGTAAGAGGGATGCAATGCTTTGATCGCATTTTGTAGTCTGTAGTATGTGAATCGAAATAGTCGTTTGGTTTCTAATATATGTAAGATCAGTGAGCGCTCTAAAAACACCATTGCAGTAAAGGTCCCCCATCTTGTCTATACCCGCCTGTTGCAGCTGTTTCTGACCCACTTGCTCTTGCGTGACGGACAGCTCTGGATGATGTAACAATGGCGGCGCCTGTGCATATAGCGGGTATTTGCCTGCTAACTTCCCCATTCTATATCACGCAGCAACTGTTGCGTCTATAGGGTTGATGTCTCGGCTGTGAAGTGGAGACCTACGATGCGTGATGATAGCCTTCAACGGAATAGGATGTGCATCCCTTTCTTTGATGGCTACATGGGGAATATACGGGACAGTGTGGTACCAGTAATGCGCAAATTGCGCTTGAGCACACAGAAAATAGAGCAGAAAGTCTGGAACAGTGAGCCCACCTCGCGTGTAAGGCAATGTGATGTAGTCCCTCTTCCCTCATAATCTTGTGCAATACCTCCACAGCCCTCCTGTGTGTTTCTCTAGACGTGTCTGATCTATCCAGATTGTCACACAGAGCGGCATTAAAATCTCCACCCCAGAATATAGTCATGCCTTTCAAATCATGTATTTTACGCCATATGTCTTTATAGAAATCTGGGTCATCTACATTTGGGCCATAGGTATTAACAAAGGCTATACGCTGACCTCAGAGCCTTCCTGTAAGGATAACTTAGCGCTCTAGTTCGTCCCGTAATGTACTATCTACTTGGAGTTGCGTTCCCTTTTTTACCAATATGATGACCCCCCTAGACTAGGATGAGTATAACGACTTGTATATTGCCTCCGCCCATTTGCGTCCAATAGTATTGTTAGCGTCGGGGGCAATGTGGGTTTCCTGAAGAAATGCTATGTCAATATGCAGCCTATCAAAATAGGCAAATACCTGCCTTATTTTTTTCGGGTTGTTTAGCCCTTTAACATTCCACGTAATCCGGTTTAGTTGGGTTGGACGCAATCTAGATGCGGACATAGGTAAACATTGAAATAGAACCTAAGGTCAAATACCATGTCCCCTGCAGGAACATCCTCTGTGACTTTATAAAAAGCTGGTAATCACATTTATATAATTTTTCTATTGAATAACTGTGATGTCTCTCATGCACTACAGTCTGCATAAGTCCCCCACCCCGTTCCCCCCCCCCTCCCACTTCAGCACCCCAACTATGCCAAAGACAAGTCCCTAACAGAAGAAACAACATCTCAAAAACACTTTGTGGGGATCACCCGCCTGAGGGTACCACCGAGCGCACACTACTCTATCCAACAGTGTGGATGTGGTCAGGTGTACGTTACATATGCAGATCCAATAGTGCCCAGAAGTGGGCGAGTATCTCAATGCTGCCGTAATCCCATACGTCTGTCTGGAATGTGCAATAAAATAAAAGGATCAGAGTTAGTGGTTTAGCCTGAGACAATTTACCACGTTTGGTGCGTGTACTCCAATAATAGCTAAACAGACGCAGCAGGGTTCTTACTGCGTCACAAAGTAGCCTGGTGACAATTCAACCTCCGTGCCCTGAGCACCATTGTAAATAGTGTCCAATATACATGTTATGCATACTACTCCTCATTGCATTCAGTGTTGCAGGGCATCAAACGGAAAGTCAGTGTCTGAGCAGAGTACACGTTCTTAACTGCTACCTGTCTGTCACTACCAGGAAGACCCTCGGAGGAGTATTTAAATCATACCGACCTTACAGGACGTGTCTGCATAGTATACATATCACACAATGTCTTATATCCCCAGTTCGAGCCGGCATCAGCACCTACGCCGCACAGATACAACTGGCCAATACTAGAATAGCAGTCCGGCGAGCCTCACTCAGTCACGGGTCTGCTCAGCGTGCTTACGCTCCCTGCGTTGGCCAGTTAGCTTCTTAATAAAGTCTTGCGCGGCCTTTGGAGAGTGGAGAATCGTAGATTTGCCATCCTGTGTCACCATAAGTCGAGCTGGATAGAGCATTGCATACTCCACCCCCATTTCCCTCAGTTTTTTTTCCGCTGGATTGTATTCTTTGCGCGCTAGTTGTACCGTCATGGTGAAGTCCGGATAAAACGCCAATTCGTTGCCCTGATACGTTACTTGCTGCTTATCCCGTGCCATACGCAGTATGGCATCACGGTCTCTATAATTCAGGAGCCGGGCAACTATAGGTCTTGGCGTGGCGCCTGGTGGGGGTCTCGGAGCCAAGGATCTATGGGCGTGTTCCACTATGAGGACCGACGAGAACTGATTAGCTTCGAACACCACTCGCTGGAGACCATCCACAAATGTCTCTATCCGCCCAGTATTGATGGATTCTGGAATTCCCGCGATTCTGATGTTGTTGCGGCGAGACCTCGCCTCTAAGTCCTCCACCTTGTTTTTTAGGGCCTCCACCGCTTTCTCCATATCTGTGCATTTGCGCGCGGTAGTTTGCGATTCGCCTTCCACAGAGGAGATACGTTTCTCTGCCTCATCCAGTCGTTCCCCATGCTTATCCAGCTTTGCCGATATATTATCAACCCGATGCGTTAAGGAATCCAGTTTACCATTGATGGCTTGCCGGCTTTGTTGTATTGCTTTGAGGACTTGCTTCATTTGGTGACTTGGCTCGGCTCCCACCTCCATTTCGGTATCCGATGGCACCGATGCACCTTTCGTTTGGCGTTTCGTTTCAAAGGAGAGCTTTGACTGTTGCTTGTCTGACTTTCCCATGATAAGAATGGCGGGCCCCAGTTACCACGATGTCTGATGCACGTTGATACCACCGGTGGTGATGCTGCCGCACCTAAACACCACCTCGTAATTTCTGTTGCCCCCAATTTGCAGCACCACTTAGAGGGGCATCGCACCACTAAATGGCGCACTATTCCAGCCTCCGATGTCAGCAGATATGTTACAGCCTTGAGCTTAATGCCGCTAAAGTAGGCCACCACTACTGTGGCCCCTAGTGCCCAGAAGGTGCCACTGAGCCTCATCTACAAGTCACAGGGTCTGTGGAGGCGGTCATGTACCCAGGCTGCACTCATCTCACATTCATCCACTACCTCCAGGCCACCAGTCTGCTAATTGGGATATCCACGGCAGGGGCGCTAGATGCCAACACACTCCCCCGCACTTACAGCGATGCCGCCATCACCACCGCGCTATCCTCAGCGGGAGTCTGCGCTTGCCGGCACACAGTCTCCAGTACTTGTCTCAGTGAAGCCCACTTCACCGCTATATAGCGGCAGTAATCACCTTCAAGAGGGTGTGTTCAGGGCATATCGTGTAGAGCCAAACTTAGTAGCAGAGACGCATGTATAAGGAGTCCTTATAATAGATGGGGCATAGTCTCACCACATTCTTCCAGCCTGCGCTTCCATCAGGCACCCCTGCCTCCCTGTAGCGATGTCTTTCGCTGCTTCACGACCTAGATCCGCGGGATGAGTCTCACCGTTAGTGGATAGCCGCCATTTTACTCCGACCTGCCACGTTTCCTGCTCTGCATCAGGAGATCGCGCCAGACATATAAATCGGCACTGTAGGCGGTAGCGGCAGCCTCACCCACAGATCCGATCAGGCCGTGCTTGGGACACCCCTGCACGGCCTCGGGTGCAGGGGTGTCCCAAGACACCCCTGCACCCGAGGCCCCACGGCCTTGTGTGCCCAACCCAGCTGTGCCTAACCAATCCTCTGCATCCCAACTTCTCCCTCAAAGTGGTGGTCACTCCTGGAAGATCATCGTCCCCGGGCCTTCAGTGTTTTTGTCCCGGAGAATATCCATTGAAATAAACAGGGTACCAGACCTCAAAACAGCACCCATGCACCCGGCCGCCCTAGTGCCACTGAGGGTGCCCCTTTGGTGTTAACTTGGTCCCCAACTTGCCCTGAGCTTAACCCTAGGAGCTTTGCTCCAACAACCCCATAGCCTGCTTGCTAGAAGCCACCAACCAGAGTCCCCCTATCCTCCATAGGATAACATTGGGCCTCAAAACTCTGCACCCGGCCACCCTAGTGCCACTGGGGGTGCAACAACAGTGCATCACTGACCCTGGGAGACCCCCGAGTCTAACCCCAGGACCCTAACTCCAAAGACTGATTACCTACCTGGAAACCGATAACCTCTTTTTCCTCATAGAATAACATTGACACTTTTTCGTCCAAAAAGTTTGTGTCGACTTTTGAAAACTGAGAATATTCTAAGTGTCAACTTTTGAAATACAATAATATTCTTTAAAAATCATACCTCTAACTAAAACTAATTTACTCAACTGTTTACAGGAAATGTCCCAGTGCTGAATCTAGGATCCAGCCCTGTGTTAGCAAAAGTAATCTGAAAAGTAATTAATTTAATTTTTCTTAAAAAGCCCATTCATTCGAATGTACTATACCTGCTAAGTGTTGCAAACTGCTTACTTAAACTGTTACCAAAATCAGTACAATTTGTACTGCAATTTTGAACTCTGTTCATACCAGTTATTTACTACTGCAACGTATTTATATGCTTACCTGTACCAGGCTTGCTTGATTCTAGAAATAAAACAGTATATTGTTTTTATACAAAAACAATTGGCCTAGAGTTTGTGTGAATTCATTTGCTGACTGTGTACATCAAATGCTTAACACTGTCCTCTGATACTGCCTTGCTGCTCAACGAAGCTACCACTTTAGAGAGTAAGGTTCTATCTAACTTTAACCTCTGCCAAACCTTTGGAGACCCTTGGACTCTATACACACTGTACCTCACTTTGGTGCAGTATATAGTAACTTGCATTTGTGGACTACTTGGTTACCATCTGAGCACACGACAGAACTCTTAAATTGCCTGTAGAATTCTAATTTTGCAAATTTGCATTTTTTTCCCAAACTACTAAAAGTCTGGTTAGGGCCTTGCTTAAGTCACTTTAGAATTTTAGAAAATAAAAAAAACTGTGTTCATACAAGTAATTTACTGCTGCAAAGTATTTAATGCTTACCTGTTCCAGGCTTGCTTGGTTCTAAAAATAAACAGTATATTTTTTATACAAAAACAATTGGTCTAGAGTTCAGTTCTTGAGTGTGTGAATTAATTTACTGACTGAATGTGTACATCAAATGCTTAACACTGTCCTCTGATACTGCCTTACTGCTCAACCAAGCTACCACTTTAGAGAGTAAGGTTCTATCTAACTTTAACCTCTGCCAAACCTGTGGAGACCCTTGGACTCTACACACACACACACTACCTTATTTTGGTGCAGTATATATAGAGCCAGTTTCTTACATTTAGGAAAACCAAACCACTTTTTGTGGCTTTCTCCCCACCTCATAAAAGTAATCTTATATCTAAAACAGGAATTGCAAGGTGGATTGTGAAATGCATACAAATATGCTACATCAAAGCCAAACACACATTAATCATTCCCCCTAGAGCTCTCTACACGCAAACAAGGGGCTTCTATGGCATTCTTAGGGAACATTCCCCTAGATGACATATGCAAAGCAGCAACTTGGGCTACACCACACACCTTAACAAAACACTATTGTGTAGCTGTGCAGGAAAAACAACAAGCTAGTGTGGGCCAGGCTGTATTAAGAACACTATTTCAAACTACTGCAACAGATACAGGTAGCCACCACTAACAAGGTAACTGCTGTATAGTCTATGCAAAAGTGTACAATCTGCAGCTCATACGCCTTGAACGTAAAATGCTACTTACCAGTATGCATCTGTTCTTGGCATGTAGAACTGCAGAGTTGTACATGCCCACCCGCCTCCCCGGATACCTCTATCTGTTCCAGTATTATCTTACTTAGATACCTTACACATGGACATATTTCTATGTTCGAGGCATATGAGCTGCAGATTACACACTGTGCATAGATCGCCATCTGGTGTTGGGCCCGTATGTTGCAGTTGTTTTTCTCTTGGAAAGTCTTTGGAAGTCACGATGTATGTGACTCCTCCTTTATATCATATTGTGCATGGGCTTCGGCTCCATCCTCAGATAGTTTTTTTCCGCCATCGGGCTCGGATGTGTTCTTCGCGCTCCAGTTCGGAACCGTTCCAGTTTTCCTGTTCGGCGCACAATCCTCCCCCTTTCGACGGTATTGTCTCGATCACGTTCTCCAACACTCGACGCGACTCAACAATCTAAGTCTTCGATTCCGGTCGTCGACGAAGGCCTATGGGCCTACCAGGGCTCCTGTCCTGGCTGATGGAAAGGACTCCATTTAAGAAGTGTCCTCGATGTGGGTCGAAGTTTTCCCACACCGATCTCCATGAGGTGTGCAACCTCTGCCTCTCCCCAGAACACGAGGCAAGGGACTGTCCAGCTTGCGCCTCCTTCCGATCGAAGAAGACTATCCGGGACCGACAAGCAAGGAGAACAATGGCTCACTCGGCGACTTCCATTCCTGACGACATCTTCGAAGAAGTCGTCGATGTCCCGGAACAACAGCACACCGAAGAAGGCCTCGTCAGCGCCTCTGAAGCTGACGACTCTGACGTCGAGGACATTACTTCGGCACAGAGGGGCAGGAGTACAGATGTCGACCCCGACCCTAAACCCCCCTCCACGCCATTAAAAAAGGCTTTGGTCACGCCTTCGGGCCTAGGTATGCATCAAGACTGCTTCCCATACCTCGCTTCCGGGCCCGGTAAAGAAGCCCATCAAGCCTTCAGGCAGCTCGGGCTCGAGCCAACCTACCCTAGGTGCCCAAAAAACCTCATTGGCACCGGAAAAAAAAAGCCCCTTTCCTCGTCCGCGCCGAGCGTGACACCGAAGCTCTCGGCGCCGAACACTGGCACCGGCTCCTCGGCACCGATAACACCCTCGGAGCCGAGCAAGAAGCCGAAAAGCCTTGACTCCCAAACCTCGAAGCCGAAAGCCACCTCGGAACCGAGGAAGTCAAGACACTGCTAAACCCCACGGTTCTAAACCAAGAACCAGTGCCGAATCCACGCCGAAAAAACCCACGGCTCCGGCACGAATGGATCTGCCCCTTACAGACTAGCTGTTTCGACCCGATCCTTACCAAAAAACCCTCAAAAAAGATCCAAAGACTGGTCATTTGTCGCTTAGCACCAGAAAGACCACTGGACAAGCCTGCACCAGCTCCACCACCAAAAAGGAGAGACTTTGCCACCTCCCCTTTGAGGATCCCTTCACCTCCTCCTCCTCCTCCTCCCCCACCTCATCATTCTCCTACACCATCTCCAGATGAGGATGACGATGATGACATTATCTACGACACAGGGGATGGGGCGGACAACCAACCAACAGGGGACTGTACTCCTACAGGCTTCCCAGACCCATGGGACGACTACAACATCTCAGACATCCCTAACGTCCCGCAGGATGAGCTTTACCCTTCTAGACCCTCCCCCCAGAGGACACCATGGGCTTTAACCAACTACTCCATAGGGCTGCCCGCTACCACAGGATCCATCTCCACACAGACACCGTAGAGGAGGACTTCCTCTTAGATACATTCGACACTGCACACAGGTCTACCTCAATCCTGCCGATGCTTAAGGGAGTTAAGCACGCACCAGAGGTTTTTAAAAACCCAGTTAGGGCCAGGGTCATTAACCCACGTATTGAGAAAAAATATAAAGCCGCCCCAACAGACCCACCCTATATTAAAGGTCCCGCACCACTAGACTCCCTGGTAGTCTCCAATGCAAGGAAACGTGCCAATTCCCAGGCATCAGGTGAGGCACCACCGCCAGATAAGGAGTCTAAACTCCTAGACGCCTCTGGCAAACGGACGGCGTCCCAGGCGGCCAACATCTGGCGTATCGCCAACACCCAAGCGCTCCTAGCCAGATATGACAGGGCACATTATGATTAGCTGGAGACAATCATGCAACACCTCCCTGATAAATATAAACATAAGGCCAACAAATTGATTCAAGAGGGCAAAAACATTACAAACACTTCCATTCATTGTGCCCTCGATGCAGCTGACACGGCCTCCAGGGCAATTAATACCAGCACCCTTCTGCGTAGGCATGCTTGGCTACGCATCTCGGGTTTCAAACCTGAGGTTCAAAGTTCCATCCTCAACCACCCCTTTGATGAGAAACATCTGTTTGGTCCTAATGTCGATATAGCCCTCGAAAAAATGAAGGACACAGACGTGGCAAAATCTATGGGAGCCCAGTCGCAAGCTCCCAGGCGCTCCTTTCACCGTTCCTCCTTTAGAGGCAACACCAGAGGCTACTACTCTGACAGCGCCTCCACTTCCTACAAAACCCCTACCCAATCCACCTTCACTAGGGGTTATCAAAGAGGCAGTTACAGAGGGAACAATAACAAAGGCAGAGGCAAAACTAACACCTCCCGCTCTGCCTCCACCCAGTGACTTCCCTCCACTTCCCACAGACTATTCCACTCCTGTCGGGGGCAGATTCCACAATTTCCTTCCTGTCTGGGCTACCATCACCTCAGACAGATGGGTACAACAAATAATCCAATCAGGCTACTGTCTAGAGCTAACATCTACCCCCCCACCCATTCCACCCAAACAGCGCCCAATGTCACAGGAACATTTGTCACTTCTAAAGCAGGAGGTAATCTCCCTCCTACAAAAAGATGCAATAGAACTAGTTCCTGCCCACCAACAAAACAAGGGAGTTTACTCCCTATATTTTCTCATACCAAAAAAGGACGGCTCTCTCAGGCCCTTTCTGGACCTCAGACCCCTAAACCAATACATACACTCAGACCATTTTCACATGGTCACACTCCAGCAGGTGCTTCCTCTGCTCACCCAAAACGACTTCCTAACCACCATAGAACTCAAGGACTCTTATTTCCACATTCCCGTTCACACCGCTCACAGGAAGTTTCTCAGATTCGTAGTGGACGGTCACCACTATCAATTCAAAGTACTCCCCTTCGGAGTCACCACTGCCCCGAGAGTGTTTACCAAGTGCCTAGCAGTAGTGGCAGCACACCTGAGAAGACAACACATCCCCGTCTTCCCATATCTAGACGACTGGCTTATAAAAGCCAGCTCATACAACCAGTGTGTACAACACACTCACGCCACGATCCAACTACTTCACGACCTGGGCTTCACAGTAAACTACGCCAAGTCCCATCTGCATCCCTCCCACATACAACAATACCTCGGTGCCAGCATAGACACCTCAAAAGCGTTAGCCGTCCCCAGCCCTGCCCACATAGCAAGCATACAAGCTCCTCGCGCCAAATTTCACCCTCAACACTTACTTCCAGCCCAAGTGTTTATGCAACTTATAGGGATGATGGCCTCTTGCATATTCATAGTACCTCATGCAAGACTCCAGATGCGTCCTCTCCAAGAGTGCCTAGCACGCCAATGGAACCAGGCTCAAGGTCAGCTAACAGATCTGATGTTGGTACACGGTCGTGCCCATCGCTCTTTGCAGTAATGGACCACCAAAAACCTTTCCAAAGGGCGACCGTTCCTAGAGCTGGTTCCTCAAATAGTTCTAACAGCGGACACATCGCTCTCCGGCTGGGGAGCTCATCTACTACATCACACCATGCAGGGCAGGTGAACACCTCAACAAAAGTTACTCCACATCAACCATCTGGAGTTACTGGCCATATTTATAGCCCTGAAAGCCTTTTAAACACACGTCTCAGGCAAGGCTGTCTTAGTCCGCACAGACATGACAGCAATGTACTACATCCAAAAACAGGGTGGCACATACTCTCTGCAGCTCTCTCAGCTAGCACAGACCATATGGAGGTGGGCCATACCTCAAAATTCTTTCTCCTAGCACATGTCCCAGGAGTCCAAAACACCATTGCAGATCTGTTGAGCCGTCAAACTCAACAAATCCACGAGTCGGAACTTCATCCACAAGTTCTTCAACCATTCTTTCAAACGTGGGGGCCACCACAAATAGACCTTCGCCACCCACAAATGCCAAATGTCCAAGCTTCGCCACCAGATATCCACACCCATTGTCCAAAGGCAATGCGATATGGATGAACTGGTCAAGCAAATTTGCATACGCTTTTCTGCCTCTCCCACTCATTCCATTAGTGGTGCGCAAACGACAGCAACACTCCCTAACTCTCATCCTAGTTGCTCCAACTTGGGCCAGACAACCGTGGTACACCACATTGCTGGAACTCTCCGTAGTTCCGCACCAAAAACTACACCTCTCTCCACGACTCTTAACCCAGAACCATGGAGAGATCAGACACCCGGACCCAGCTCAGCTCAACCTTGCAATCTGGCTCCTGAAATCCTAAAATTTGGCTACCTTAATCTTCCCCCTGACTGTATGAACGTCATTAAAGAAGCTAGACGTCCTATCACTAGAGCTTGCTACGCACCCAAGTGGAAACGATTTGTGGTTTGTCACAACAATATCAATCCCTTGGATGTGTGTATCCAACACATCATAGGCTACTTACTACACCTACAAAGCTGCAACCTTGCCTACGCGTCTATTAGACTACACCTTGCTGCCATAGTAGCGTATCTACAAAATAGACCGCATCTATCCCTTTTTAGAGTACCTGCCATAAAAGCCTTCATGGAAGGCCTCAAAAGAATAATTCCCCCTAGAGTGCCACCCTCACTGGTGTGGAACCTAAACATCGTTCTCACAAGACTAATGGGGCCTCCATTCGAACCTCTACATAAATGCGAACTACAATTATTAACATGGAAAACAGCTTTCCTTGTAGCCATTACTTCCCTCAGAAGGGTCAGTGAGATACAAGCACCCACCATTCAAGAACCTTTTCTGCATATGCATCTTAATAAGGTTGTTCTCCGCACTAATCCAAAAGTTCTTCCTAAACTCATTTCTCCCTTTCACCTCAATCAATCTGTGGAACTGCCCGTATTCTTCTTGCAGCCACAAACCATTGCAGAAAGAGCTCTGCACACCCTAGACGTCAAAAAAGCTTTACTCTACTACATCGAGAGAACAGAACCTTTTCGCAAGACCAAACAATTATTCGTGTCTTTCTCACCACCACACAAAGGCAACCCCTTCTCCAAATCTGGGATAGCTAGGTGGATTGTTAAATACATACAGATTTGCTACCACAAAGCAAAACGAACGCTATCTGTTCCCCCTAAAGCCCACTCTACATGTAAGATAGGGGCTTCCATGGCATTTTTAGGGAACATCCCCTTAGATGATATCTGCAAAGCAGCTACATGGTCTACAACGCACACTTTCACTAAACACTATTGTGTAGATGTGCACACTAAGCAACAAGCTAGTGTGGGCCAGGCTGTCCTCAAAACACTATTTCAAACAACTGCAACAGATACTGGTGGTCGCCGCTAAGAGGGGGTACTGCTACACAATCTATGCACAGTGTGTAATCTTCAGCTCATATGCCTCAAACGGAATATGCTACTTACCAGTATGCATCTGTTCTTGGCATGTAGAGCTACAGATCGACACACGCCCACCCACCTCCCCGGCTACCTTTATCTGTTCCAGTTTTATCTTATTTAGATACAGCACACATGAGCATCTTTCCTGTTTCTTACAAAGCTCCATCATTTCCCTGCTGACGAAAAACAATCTGAGGATGGAGCCGAAGCCCATGCGCAATATGATCCAAAGGAGTCACATACCTCGTGACTTCCAAAGACTTTCCAAGAGAAAAACAACTGCTACATCCGGGCCCAACACCAGATATATGCACAATGTGTAGATCTGCAGCTCTACATTCCAAGAACAGATGCATACTGGTAAGTAGCATATTCCTTCTCACTACTCCATCTAACTCTACGTGGCAAAAACAATGAGAACGAGTAGTAGTGTCCCCTGAAGGATACAAAGAGAACGAGTAGTAGTGTCTCCTGAAGGTATACAAAGAGAACGAGTAGTAGTGTCCCCTGAAAGGATACAAAGAGAACGAGTAGTAGTGTCCCCTGAAGGTTATACAAAGAGAACAAGTAGTAGTGTCCCCTGAATCTAAGGATGAAGCCGATGTCCATGCGCACTGTCGACAGAAGGAGTCACCAACCTCGTGACTACAAAGAATTTTTCAAAGACCAAAACAACATGCAAACATCCGAGCCCAACACCAGATGGCGATTTATGCAAAAGTGTACAACTCTGCAGCTCGACATGCCAAGAACAGATGCATAATGGTAAGTAGCATTTTCCTGCTCCCACATGGGCCCGTGAACCCTGGTTCACAACCTTGTTGGAGTTATCAGTAGTTCCTAACCAAAAACTACACATTACTCCCAATTTCATCACTCAGAACCATGGAGCGATAAGGCATCTAGATCTCACTCATTTCAACCTCGCGATCTGGCACCTAAAATCTTAGTTTGGCTACCTCAATATTCCCCCAGACTGCATGAATATCAGAGGCTAGACGCCCTACTACAAGAGCATGCCATGCAGCAAAATGAAAGTGGCTTGTGATGTACTGTAATAACAATCAAATCAATCTGCTGGACGCTTCAATTGAAAATATAATTTGCTATCTGTTACATCTATAGCGTTCCAATTTAGCGTACACATCCATATGCTTACATCTTGCTGCATATCTGCAGAACAGACAACATTTGTCTCATTTCAGGTTGCCTGCTGTTAAGGCATTTATAGAAGGACTTAAGAGTCATTCCCTCAACACTTCCACCTGCTTCAATGTGGAACCTCAACATCGTCCTTACCAGGCTCATGGGTTCACCTTTTGAGCCATTACACAGATGTGATCTACAGTTTCTCCCTTGTAAGGTAGCTTTCCTCATAGCCATCACATCTCTGAGGAGAGTGGGTACGCTTCAGGCACTAACCATAGAAGACCCATTTTTACAAATACACCAAAACAAAGTGGTTCTTAGAACTTACCCCGAATTCCTACCTAAAGTAATATCTGCCTTTCTTATCAACCAATCTGTTGAGTTGCCTGTGTTCTTCCCTCAACCTGGGTACTTGTACATGTTGCAGTAATATCTAACTTTGATAGAATCTACATGGACATCTCTTTACTACTCTTACTAACTCCATCACCCTCTGCGGCTAAACAATCGAACAATGGAGCCGATGCCCATGCGCACTATCTCAGAAAGGAGTCACCTACCTCATGACTGGAAAGACTTCTTCGAACAAAAACAGTGTAAACATCCGGACCCAAAACTAGATGGCGGGCTGTGCACAGCATGTGACTCTACATGCCAAGAACAGATGCATACTGTGGTAAGTAGCATTTTTCTTTTTTTAAAAACCATAGAAATTCACTAAAAAGCAAAGCTCACGGGTACGTTATAGTTCGGTTTAGATTTTACAATACAAAACCATAGGAATTCAGCCGTTATTTATCTCAAGTGACTAACTCATGCCATAAGGTAACTATAACTCAGGCCTTTTATCAACATCCCGATTGTCCTACCAGCACATTTTTTTAAGCACCTTAAGACAGTCAAGATGAAACTGGCTTGGGCCGGAAAACAGCCTCAAGCCAGATGGGATGTCATTGCTCTCCCTTACTGGATAGGGGGCTTGGGAGCCCCTGACCTAGACCTCTATTACCCTGCCGCCCAATGCTCCCATGCATATTGGTTACACCAACAGGTACCTCCCCCTCACCTTCACATAGAAAAGGTTGCAGTGGCCCCTGCTCATTTATCTACAGCTGTGTGCCGCACGGTGAAGTGACGCTCCGGGACTCTAGATTTGATTAATGCAACCACACACACCTGGGAAAACCTCATGAGCTGCCAAGCAGTTTCCATCCTTTATTCCCCCTTACATCTATTAAATGGTGCGTGTGGCTCCCGGCTCTCACTGAACCTGAAATAGCCGGGGCTCTGCACACCTTAGGCATAGACACAATTGGCAAATTGTTTAAAGCTGGAAAGGGATGAGACTGAGACGAGTTAGCGGCGAGCAACCCAACGACCCCCCCCCTTAACACTGTTCCACTACCTTAGAGCTAGAAGCGCGAACTGCTAGGGGATGTACTACTGGAACTACCAGAGATACCCCCTCTCCGCACTGCACCGTACTGACTCCACAAGTAGATTAATCTCACATATTTATAGCAAAACACGAGCTGCACCGTAACCAATATGTTAAAGCCAGACTAGAATGGCAACTTGTTTTGGAACTTACACTAGAAGACGAAACATGGAAATACTGCTGCGAGGCCACAAAACGCATTTCCCTTAATGGCAGACACCGTCTTATACAATTTAAATTCCTTAACCGAGCATATCATACCCTGTCCGGTTACATAGATGTGGACTCTGTGACACGGATAGCTGCGAGAGATGCGGGGAGAGGGAAGTTGGCTTTCTACACTTAGCTTGGCCCTGCCCCCCTGTTGCTAACTTTTGGATACAGGTTTCTGCTGAGCTGAGTGGGATTGCAGGAGAAACGCTTGAACCAGAATCACTACTGGCCGTACTGGGGTACTGTAAGCGACTTGGGAAAATATCAGACGCTTAGTCGACATGGGACTTTTAATTGCCAAACCTGTGGTAGCAATGCACTGGGCGCGTGCAATTGGCACTCTTTGGTCACATGTCAGTCCCTTGTAAAGGGTGCCATAGGTACCAAGGTCACTGTGGCCAAGGCAGGCCTCTAAGGGCTGCAGCATTACTGTGCCCCCCTTAGAGGTCCGGTACGTTCTCTCCCCTCCCTCTCCCTCTCTCTCTCCCCCTCTCTCGGTGTTTTGGTGCTGAACAAAAGGAAGAGTTGACATGGCTCACATCCGTGTGCCATGCCTACAACCCACTCCCCTGGCACAGGTCAGCCAACCCTCTAGCTGGTTGCACTATATCAGTTGTGAGGGTACAGGTGCATGAGCCCTATGCCCCTACAGTGTCTAAACTAATTCCTCGACATTGTAAGAGCAGCAATGCCACAGAGTATATGGTGCTGAGTTTCATTACGAACTCCACAGCACTATAATGACTTTACTGAAAACTGGGAGGTTTGGCCTCAAACTTCTCAGCACATTAAATGCACACTGATGCCAGTGTGGGATTTAATGAAAGATGCACGCAGAGGGTATCTTAGAGATGCTCCTTAAAAAACAACCCAACTCTGGTGTCCTAGTTGAGTGGCTGCTTGCCAGCTGCCACCACCAGACATCTTTCTGGACCCCTGGGTCGAGAGCCTGCTGCTCTCGTGGTTCTGAAACAATGCTCATCCTGGGACGAGGTGCCAAGTCTCGTCCTCCAGGATGGACAGGGTCCACTAGGGGAAGCTTCGAAGGCTTGCCACCTTTGTAAGCTACCCCAGCCCTTTTCTGCTTCCAGTAACTGGCTACCACACGTTCTGACCCCCTCTTTGGGTGGGAGAATAGGCAGGAAAACCAAGTGAGGAAGGGAGGTGTGCCCACCTTTGCCAACCCCACCCCTCTGGTGGGGAAGGCGAGGTGAAGCACAACTCTCAGTCCCCACCATCTTGCAGATGGGGGGGGCCCAGCCAACTAGAGAGAGGCAAATGCCCCCCTCCTATTGGAAGGTGGCATAATAAGGGGTGTACCCAACCCAAGGAAGGGACCCATTGGTCCCAACATTTACTTCCTGTAACGCCCCGAACCTTTCCTCCTCAAACAAGAACTGACCAGAAAAAAGGACCAAAGAAGCAGTGCTGAACTAAGAAGAGGAGTTTGCCCACTGACTTGGCCCCAGCCCTACCGGACTGTCCCCACCTCAAACCTCTTCCTGCGAAATGCCGGTATGTCCTGCATCCCCCAAGAACTCAAAGGACCTTCCCTGCCTTCCGAAATCAAGACTTTGCCTCCTGTGAGCACTGGATTTGCTCACCCACAGACTGTGGCCGAATACGCGAGTCGGCACCATTCTGCACCCGATGCCCACGGACCGAGTTAGTGGCCCACCACCACGAGGAGGTCTCCCTGCCAATCCTGGCCTGAGATCTGGTGATATCTGACGTGCCTCGAATCTCCACTCGACGCCTGTAGCCACTTCCTGGAGGATCCCCACGACGGCGACTTGAGAGGTTAAGAAACCTGACGCCTAAAGACACCCCTGCACCCAACGTCCCACGGCCTTGGGTGGCCCAACCGACAGTGTTCCAGCATCCCTAGGCATCCCAACTTACCTCTCCAACCGGTGGTCCCCTCCAGAAGATCTTCGTCCCCGAGCTGCAGTGTTTGTTGCAACTGGAGAATCCCTATTGAAATCAACAGGGCACCCGACGCCAAAACAGCACGCTGCACACAGCTGCCACTATGCCACTAGGGTGTACCTTGGGTGTGAACTTGGATCCCCCTTTGCCCTGAGCCTAACACCAGGAGCTTTGCTCCCACACCTTGTGGCCTGCTTGTGAGCAGCGACCGACCGGATGCCGCCTATCCCCCATTGGATAACATTGGGCCTCGGCACACGGCCGCCCTAGTTCCTTCTGAAGGTGCATCCTCGACTCTGGAGGAACCGTGGTTCTAACCCCAGAATACCAACGGCCACAAATAAGTATTTACCTGCAAACCGTTCACTTCATACCTTTCCATAGGATTGCATGGGCTGTTTTTCCTTAAATTCTTTGTAAGTGTGGAGTTGGTTTGTATGAAACATTGAAAAACTGCAAATGTACTAAAAGTGAATTACTTGCATTTTGTCTAGGTAATGTCTCATTGTTCTATCAGGGCACATCTCTGATCAGCAAAAGTAATCTAAAAAGTAACATGCACAGTAATCTGTAAAGTAACTGAAAAGTAATTTCGAACTTTTGACTTGCCTGTAATTCAACCAACTGCATTTGAACCTGCATTCAAATTTAAATCACCGCATAAGATTTTGCAAAGTATTATTTCACTTACCTGCGCCAGGCTTGAGTTGGTTCTAGAAATTAAAGTAACTAAATAATACTTTGTATGCAAATATATTGGTCTGAGTTCAGCCTTTGAGTGTGTGACATCATTTCTTGCCTGAGTGTGTACAACACATGCTTAACAATACCCTCGGTTAAAGCCTTACTGCTTGCCCACTCTACCTCAGAGTAAGGTGCTATCTACTTTTAACTCTGCCTACCTTTTGGGGATCCACTGGACTCTGTGCAAGCTATACCTCATTTTGGTATAGTATATACAGAGGCAGCTTTCTACAATATCATTGATGGTATCACTGCAACATTTGCTGTAAAATTATTGATGAGAAAACTATGCATTGGTATAACTACCTTAGGGCACAAGTTATAGTTACTTGAGATAACTAACTTCTGAATTTCTATGGTTTTGTGTGTAAAATCTGAACCTAACTGTAATCTCCCTGTAACCTTTGTTGTTTTTAATGAAAACACACACACGTGTATACATATGTATATGTAAAATAAATGTAATGCTGTTTAGTACTGTCTGTAATAAAAGTACGTTTGCTTTTTAAAAGAAAAGGCATTGACCATACAATAATTTGAGTATTCTTACTGTGTGCCAGCAAATTGGGATTGCTAGCCTACACCACCCCATCTGAGTAGGCCGTGGTCTGCCCTTCTTTGTGCTCCGTCAAGTGTTTTAATTGGGTACTTCATTCCCAGTAATAAGACTATTGTGGACTGTGAGGAAATGGGGTGTATTTTATATTTTGGTTGGGCGAACTTACTGTGCAATACACTTACCAACCCCTTTAGGTCTAGTAGGTTTCTCGATCCTGGGTAGCTGTGTCACTGAGCAGCAAGGCTTACACACAGGAAGAAGTGTAAAGCGTTTAACCAGCACCAACACAATTGAAGAAGTAATTGACACTGCACTCAAAAAACCTTTATGAAAATAGACTATTTTTATAAGAATTTAGACACTAGAATGAATAATATCCACCGGAAGATTCCGGAGAAATTGATTTTACAAGCAGTAATCCAAAAAATGTCACTCAACCGCAAACAAGCCTGGGCAAAGCCAACAAATTGGACATGAAGGTTTTCAAGAGAAACTTAGGCAAGTACCTAAGAAGTACTTGGTATGACCAACTCCGGCAGTGAGCTAGTCATGGGGAACCATCAAGGTTCTCAAGAACAGCTATCTTTACAGAAGAAGTCCTACAGCAATTCCAGGTACTTTATCTGTGTTGCAATGGACCGGTCCTAATGCAAGGGATGAATGATGCTGAGGATGCTGTGAGGATACTGTTGATATTCAAGAATAAACACCGACTGGACAATCATTTATTGAGTGTTTCTATTGCATGGCAGCAAATGGCAATTAGCCCATACCAGCTGCCTAGAGTAGGCCTTGGACTGCGCTGCTTCGCTACCCTGACAGTCTAGCGGTACAATGGGGTGCTTGGTTCCCAGTGAACCGATAATTATGGACCTATTACTTGCACAGACCTCGCTTTCTGCACAGCTAATAACCTGATTTCCTTCATGAACCTGTTTGTGAAAGACTTGCATACTTTGCAACTAATACGGAATTTCTTACACCGGGCTCAATCAATTGTCCTGCTCTGGAGCAGTTTTCACCCCTCCATAAAGGTCATGCACTGGCAGGAGCAGCTGCGGTTAGGCTAATGCAAATTAGCCATCAGGAGCTTCAGTTAGGGAAATGGTAACTTAATTACATTTAGTAATAATTTATTAAAAATATAACTTCATAATTGAATTGGATTTTTAATTAAATATTAATAGTGGTGGAGCAATTTCTCTAGCTTGTCCAAAATCTGAGATTGCAATATTAATGCATTAATCTGCACTGTAGTTTTCCTTGCAGGACAGCCATAGGCATCCATAGTGAAAGTAGTGTAGGAAAGTGGGTTTCTGTTGCAGTAACCCCCCCTCCCCCACTTTTTGGCAGACTACTGATGCACTTTTCCTGGTGTGCCCTGGGTACCTGCCAATCAGGTTCCCAGGGCCTGTGTTCTTTCCCCAAAACTAACCCAATTGGCATCTCTGGCCACAGGTCAGCCCCTGATAAATGGTACCACAGGTACCCAGGGCACTGTGACCAGGGAAGACCTCTAAGGGCTGCAGCACTTATTGTGCCACCCTTAGAGGGCCTGTCCCCTGACACTCACACACTGCCTTTGCAGGCTGCGTGTTTTAGTGAAGAACAAAGTAACAAATCGACATGGCACACATCCCTGTGTGCCATGCCTACAACCCACTGCCCTGGCATAGATCAGTCACCCCTCTAGCTGGGTGCCCTATGCCAGGGGTGAGGGTACAGGTGCATGAGCCCTGTACCCCTACAGTGTCTAAGTCCATTCTTAGACATTGTGCTTCCATTAGGAGTATATGGTGCTGGGAGCTTGTCATTACGAACTCCACAGCACCATAATGGCTACAGTGAAAACTGAAGTTTTGGTATCAAACTTCTCAGTACATTAAACCCACACTGATGCCAGTGTGAGATTTAATGACAAATGCGCACACAGGGCATCCCAGAGATGCCCCCGGAAAAATGACCAGCCTCTGGTGTGTTCCCTGACTGGTACACTAGTACCAAACACTAGTTTATTTTTTGTGTTTTCTCTTTTCTTACATTTTTCAACAGGATCTGGATTCAACATGCTTTCCCGATTATAGAAGCGAGCACGCTTGAATGAATGTTAAATGAGTTTTTTCGGGTAGCCTCTGTCAGATAATTTCTTTTTTTTAAATTCAGAATGCTTATAAAAATCCTCAATGTTTGAACAGTTCCTCCGTAATCAGAGGAACTGTCCAAAGGGTATGTTGTCTCTCTGGGATTGAGGATGATAACTCCTATAATGGAGTAAAGTGTTCTTATCAGTAGATTTTGTAAATAATTCCACTGCAAGGGATCCCTCCACACTTTTAATTGTTATATCCAAGAAATTCACCGCGTGATTATTATACACTGCAGTGAATCTCAGGTTCAGATCCCCTAAATTCAACCATTCCAAAAATTGTATTAGAACGGATTATTCACCCTCCCAGAGGAAGAGGTCAATGAAGCGGCGCCACATCAAGATGTTCTCAGAAAATGGCGCTGCTTGATTGAAGACATGCCTGTTTTCAAATTCCCCAACAGACAGGCATGCCAGGCTGGGAGCACAGGTTGCTCCCATAATGGTCCCCTTACATTGAAGATACACATCTTCCTGAAATAGGAACATATTATTTTTGAGTACCAAGGTAATGCACTACATGATGAATTCTTTATTAGCCCCTCTTAAGTCATTTTCAGTGAGGGTGTTCCGGATGACTTTGATTGTGTCTTCTTGAGGTATGTTTGTGTATAGCGCCTCTATGTCGAGGGTCACCAGTATCTGAGTACAGTCGTTAAAGGGGACACCCTCTATCATAGAGATGATATGGGCTGAGTCACGAACATACAATTTCTGTTGTTGAACTAAAGGCTTTAAAAAAATATCTGTGTTTTGGCTGAGGGGTGCCAATCTGGACCCTATACAGCTGACAATAGACCTCATAGGTGGATCTGATACATTCTTGTGTATCTTAGGGAGGTCATATATTGCTGGAATAATGGCATTTTGATTATTTAAAAATGTTTATTCTCCCTGACACATCCAACCATTCTCCATTGCTTTGGTAGTGATTATTTTTACCTCATTGTCAAATCTCTCCAATTTTGTATGGGGGACTCTCATGTAATGTTCCTTTACTTCCAATAGTGCTAGCATTCTATTGCTGTAATCCTCGGTGTCTAAAACCACCAGGCCTCCACCCTTGTCTGCAGATTTAATTGTCAGACTTTGGTCATTCTTCAATGAAATAAAACAGTATATTTTTTATATAAAAACAATTGGTCTAGAGTTCAGTTCTTGAGTCTGGGAATTCATTTGCTGACTGAGTGTGTACATCAAATGCTTACCGCTGTCCTCTGATACTGCCTTACTGCTCGACCAAGCTACCACTATTAGAGTGTAAGGTTCTATCTAACTTTAAACTCTGCCTACCTCTGGGGACACTTGGACTCTACACACTATACCTCATTTTGGTGTAGTATATATAGAGCCAGTTTCTTACACTGGTGGTCTTACGGCGAAGCCAAGCGGTGGTCAGGTCAGTCACCCACTCTATGCAACAATTGCCTATACTCCTTCAGCGTAAATGTATCTAACCTGTCCGACGTCCCCCCACCATCTGTTTGGCTTCCACTATCTTATCCTGCAATAGGGGATCCCCCTCGTCCCCCCGCTGAAGGCCACCCATTGTATCTTCCTGAGCCCTCAGCTCCCCTCCCAGCTGATGTTTAATTTCATACACCTTAGAAAGGCACTCCCCTTGTAGAACAGCTTTGAGGGCATTCCATTGATAAGCCCTAGTATCTGTGGACCCCCAGTTGCCCTCCAAGAAGCACCCTAGGATCTTCCGGGTATTGGATCTCAATGCACCATGGCGCAGCGCCTCCGAACGCAGATGCCACATAGGGATAGGTAGGTTCTTGCATTGCCGTATGTATGTCATGAGCACTGGAGCATGATTGGAGAAGGATCGTCCAAGGTGCTTCCCTGCGACCAGCTGGTCTGCCAGTTCCCCCGCCACAAGGATTCTTTCCAATATCCTATACAAGTTATTATGGAAAGGGTGATCTGACCAGGGTGGTGGCGCTCAAATGGTAGTGCACATTTATTGGTGTATCCAACATTCATTTCTGCAGTGCTTAACGGTAAAGAGCATCACCCCACTCCCCAAATCTGATCAGATCATCACTGGTTCAAAAAGCCTTCATCCCAATCACTCGCAATTGTATTTTGCAAATAATCTAGCATCCTTCTGACACAACTTTTAAAAATCGCCAATAATGGTCATTTTCTTAGGTTTCAATTCTTTTATACTTATCCACAGAGCCAACACGTGTTTCGTCGCTGTTTGGGATACACCCATAAGTTTGTCAGGGCAGTCAACATCTTCAAAGTTAACTCCAAACTCTATTCCGGTTGTAATTCCGTTCCGGTCCATCCATGTAGCATTCTTAATCTATGCTACCCTGTCGTAAGGGTCAAAAGGATGTTCTCGTTGGAAGAGGCACTACTACCAGATAAGCAGTATTATCGTGCCCCGCACCGTGTCTGGCATGAGGATACGGTTAAGCCTCGTAGATGTGAGTCAGAAATGCCTCACACCGATATACATGCCAAGCATTTTTTAATGATGGGTTTAGTCCAGACTCCTTTGGTGCATCGCCCTCCATGCATTGATACAATCCACCCTTGTCATACCCACCTCTAGCACCATAGTAATGCCCAGCTTTGTTCTACGCTTAAGGGGGGCACTTGTCCCCATCTCCATCTATAATACAATTGAAGTCACCTGACCACAGCAGGGATGTCTCCAGACTCTGCAGAATAATGTCCAGGATCACCTCGAAAAATCCGCTATCATCACAGTTTGGAATCTTTACATTTAGGACGTCTAACTCACCTGAGAGGAACAAATCATGAAACTCAACATCTGCTCATCCACCCGGGAGGGGGAGGGGGCAATCCATATAGCTACATACCTGAAATAAGTGAATGTGTACGGTTGCCCCCTTTATTTGTTCAGCTTATTCACTTCAGGGCTGATGAGGTGAGCTATTCCCACCTGGTGATGTCTAAAGTAGGTCTGGACCCTGTAACACTTTGTCCTGCAGGCCCCTAATATTCCAAGTGAGAATTTG
The DNA here is from genome assembly GCF_964204655.1 of Triturus cristatus. Lineage (NCBI taxonomy): Eukaryota > Metazoa > Chordata > Amphibia > Caudata > Salamandridae > Triturus > Triturus cristatus. Next base: position 262,139,116 of record NC_140580.1, read on the forward strand.
TACTTCTCCTTCCATAGTTTCTCAGGTTACTCCTTGGCTCCCCATAGGGCAAGCTACAGCCCACCTCCATCGAGCCCCCTTGTCTGATGTAAGGAACCCCACTCATCTCTCTGCCTTCCTCCCTGAGGATTCTATGTATGTGTGCTGTGCCTGTATTTCTTGCTTTGCCTAGTAACAAGTTCGAACCCACAGAACCTCACCCACCCCCGGTAAACATTACACATTTCCTTCCAAGATGTTTCCCCATATGAGATGCCAATGAGTAACATTCTCACTCTCTCACACTCACTTTCACTCTCTCTCTCTCTCTCACACACACACACACACACACACACACACACACACACACACACACTCACACACACTCACACACACTCACACACACTCACACTCACACTCACACTCACACTCACACACACTCACTCACACACTCACACTCTCTCCCACACTCTCTCCCACACTCTCTCCCACACTCACTCACACACTCATTCTCACACACTCACTCTCACACTCACTCACCTTCACTCACCCACAATCTCACTCACTCACCCACCCACCCTCTCACCCACCCACCCTCTCACTCACTCACTCACCCACCCTCTCACTCACCCACCCTCTCACTCACCCACCCTCTCACTCACCCACCCTCTCACTCACCCACCCTCTCACTCACCCACCCTCTCACTCACCCACCCTCTCACTCACCCACCCTCTCACTCACCCACCCACCCTCTCACCCACCCTCTCACTCACCCACCCACCCTCTCACTCACCCACCCACCCTCTCACTCACCCACCCACCCTCTCACTCACCCACCCACCCTCTCACTCACCCACCCACCCTCTCACCCACCCACCCTCTCACTCACCCACCCTCTCACTCACCCACCCTCTCACTCACCCACCCTCTCACTCACCCACCCTCTCACTCACCCACCCTCTCACTCACCCACCCTCTCACTCACCCACCCTCTCACTCACACTCACCCTCACACTCACCCACACTCACCCACCCTCACACTCACCCACCCACCCTAACACTCACTCACCCACCCTCACACTCACTCACTCACCCACCCTCACACTCACTCACTCACTCACCCACCCACCCTCACACTCACCCACCCACCCTCACACTCACCCACCCACCCTCACACTCACCCACCCACCCTCATACTCACCCACCCACCCTCACACTCACCCACCCACCCTCACACTCACCCACCCACCCACCCTCGTACTCACCCACCCTCGCACTCACCCACCCTCGCACTCACCCACCCTCGCACTCACCCACCCTCGCACTCACCCACCCTCGCACTCACCCACCCTCGCACTCACCCACCCTCGCACTCACCCACCCTTGCACTCACCCACCCTCGCACTCACCCTCACACACCCACCCTCACACACCCACCCTCACACACCCACCCTCACACACCCACCCTCACACTCACTCACCCACCCTCACACTCACTCACCCACCCTCACACTCACTCACCCACCCTCACACTCACTCACCCACCCTCACACTCACTCACTCACCCACCCTCACACTCACCCACCCACACACTCACCCACCCACCCTCACACTCACCCACCCACCCTCACACTCACCCACCCACCCTCACACTCACCCACCCTCGCACTCACACCCACCCTCGCACTCACCCACCCTCGCACTCACCCACCCTCGCACTCACCCACCCTCGCACTCACCCACCCTCGCACTCACCCACCCTCGCACTCACCACCCTCGCACTCACCCACCCTCGCACTCACCCACCCTCGCACTCACCCACCCTCGCACTCACCCACCCTCGCACTCACCCACCCTCGCACTCACCCACCCTCGCACTCACCCACCCTCGCACACCCACCCTCACACCCTCACACACCCACCCTCACTCACACACCCTCACACTCACTCACCCACCCTCACACTCACTCACCCACCCTCACACTCACTCACCCACCCTCACACTCACTCACCCACCCTCACACTCACTCACCCACCCTCACACTCACTCACCCACCCTCACACTCACTCACCCACCCTCACACTCACTCACCCACCCTCACACTCACTCACCCACCCTCACACTCACTCACCCACCCTCACACTCACTCACCCACCCTCACACTCACTCACCCACCCTCACACTCACTCACCCACCCTCGCACTCACCCACCCTCGCACTCACCCACCCTCGCACTCACCCACCCTCGCACTCACCCACCCTCGCACTCACCCACCCTCGCACTCACCCACCCTCGCACTCACCCACCCTCGCACTCACCTACCCTCGCACTCACCTACCCTCGCACTCACCCACCCTCGCACTCACCCACCCTCGCACTCACCCACCCTCGCACTCACCCACCCTCGCACTCACCCTCGCACTCACCCACCCTCACACCCCCACCCTCACACCCTCACACACCCACCCTCACTCACACACACACCCACCCTCACTCACACACACACCCACCCTCACACGCCCACCCTCACACTCACTCACCCACCCTCACACTCACTCACCCACCCTCACACTCACTCACCCACCCTCACACTCACTCACCCACCCTCACACTCACTCACCCACCCTCACACTCACTCACCCACCCTCACACTCACCCACCCACCCTAACACTCACCCACCCACCCTCACACTCACCCACCCACCCTCACACTCACCCACCCACCCTCACACTCACCCACCCACCCTCACACTCACCCACCCACCCTCGCACTCACCCACCCACCCTCGCACTCACCCACCCTCGCACTCACCCACCCTCACACTCACCCACCCTCGCACTCACCCACCCTCGCACTCACCCACCCTCGCACTCACCCACCCTCGCACTCACCCACCCTCGCACTCACCCACCCTCGCACTCACCCACCCACACACCCACACACCCACACACCCTCACACACCCACACACCCTCACACACCCTCACACACCCACCCTCACTCACACACCCTCACTCACACACCCTCACTCACACACCCTCACTCACACACACACCCTCACTCACACACCCACCCTCCCTTACTCACACACCCACCCTCACTCACACACCCACCCTCACTCACACACCCACCCACACTCACACACCCACCCACACTCACTCACCCACCCTCGCACTCACTCACCCACCCTCGCACTCACTCACCCACCCTCGCACTCACTCACCCACCCTCGCACTCACTCACCCACCCTCGCACTCACTCACCCACCCTCGCACTCACTCACCCACCCTCGCACTCACTCACCCACCCTCGCACTCACTCACCCACCCTCGCACTCACTCACCCACCCTCGCACTCACTCACCCACCCTCGCACTCACTCACCCACCCTCGCACTCACTCACCCACCCTCGCACTCACTCACCCACCCTCGCACTCACTCACCCACCCTCGCACTCACTCACCCACCCTCGCACTCACTCACCCACCCTCGCACTCACTCACCCACCCTCGCACTCACTCACCCACCCTCGCACTCACTCACCCACCCTCGCACTCACTCACCCACCCTCGCACTCACTCACCCACCCTCGCACTCACTCACCCACCCTCGCACTCACTCACCCACCCTCGCACTCACTCACCCACCCTCGCACTCACTCACCCACCCTCGCACTCACTCACCCACCCTCGCACTCACTCACCCACCCTCGCACTCACTCACCCACCCTCGCACTCACCCACCCACCCTCGCACTCACCCACCCACCCTCGCACTCACCCACCCACCCTCGCACTCACCCACCCACCCTCGCACTCACCCACCCACCCTCGCACTCACCCACCCACCCTCGCACTCACCCACCCACCCTCGCACTCACCCACCCACCCTCGCACTCACCCACCCACCCTCGCACTCACCCACCCACCCTCGCACTCACCCACCCACCCTCGCACTCACCCACCCACCCTCGCACCCACCCACCCTCGCACTCACCCACCCTCGCACTCACCCACCCTCGCACTCACCCACCCTCGCACTCACCCACCCTCGCACTCACCCACCCTCGCACTCACCCACCCTCGCACTCACCCACCCTCGCACTCACCCACCCTCGCACTCACCCACCCTCGCACTCACCCACCCTCGCACTCACCCACCCTCGCACTCACCCACCCTCGCACTCACACACCCACACACCCTCACACACCCACACACCCTCACACACCCACACACCCTCACACACCCACACACCCTCACACACCCACACACCCTAACACACCCACCCTCACTCACACACCCACCCTCACTCACACACCCACCCTCACTCACACACCCACCCTCACTCACACACCCTCACCCACCCTCACACACACACCCTCACCCACCCTCACTCACTCACCCACCCTCGCACTCACTCACCCACCCACCCTCGCACTCACTCACTCACCCACCCTCGCACTCACTCACTCACCCACCCTCGCACTCACTCACCCACCCTCGCACTCACTCACTCACCCACCCTCGCACTCACTCACCCACCCTCGCACTCACTCACCCACCCTCGCACTCACTCACCCACCCTCGCACTCACCCACCCACCCTCGCACTCACCCACCCACCCTCGCACTCACCCACCCACCCTCGCACTCACCCACCCACCCTCGCACTCACCCACCCACCCTCACACACCCACCCTCACACACCCACCCTCACTCACACACCCACCCTCACTCACACACCCTTACTCACACACCCACCCTTACTCACACACCCACCCTCACTCACACACCCACCCTCACTCACACACCCACCCTCACTCACTCACCCACCCTCACTCACTCTCACCCACCCTCGCACTCACCCACCCTCGCACTCACCCACCCTCGCACTCACCCACCCTCGCACTCACCCACCCTCGCACTCACCCACCCTCGCACTCGCACTCACTCACACACCCTCACACTCACTCACCCTCACACTCACTCACCCTCACACTCACTCACCCTCACACTCACTCACCCTCACACTCACTCACCCTCACCCTCACACTCCCTCACACTCACTCACCCTCACACTCACTCACCCTCACACTCACTCACCCTCCCTCACACTCACCCTCCCTCACACTCACTCACCCTCACACTCACTCACCCTCACACTCACTCACCCTCACACTCACTCACCCTCTCACTCACTCACCCTCTCACTCACTCACCCTCTCACTCACTCACCCCTCTCACTCACTCACCCCTCTCACTCACTCACTCACCCTCTCACTCACTCACCCTCTCACTCACTCACTCACCCTCACACTCACTCACTCACTCACCCTCTCACTCACTCACTCACCCTCACACTCACTCACTCACTCACCCTCTCACTCACTCACTCACCCTCACACTCACTCACTCACCCTCACACTCACTCACCCTCTCACTCACTCACTCACCCTCACACTCACTCACTCACCCTCACACTCACTCACTCACCCTCACACTCACTCACTCACCCTCACACTCACTCACTCACCCTCACACTCACTCACTCACCCTCACTCACCCTCACACTCACTCACTCACCCTCACACTTACCCTCACACTCACCCTCACACTCACTCACCCTCACACTCACTCACCCTCACACTCACTCACCCTCTCACTCACTCACCCCTCTCACTCACTCACCCCTCTCACTCACTCACCCTCTCACTCACTCACTCACCCTCTCACTCACTCACTCACCCTCTCACTCACTCACCCTCTCACTCACTCACTCTCTCACTCACTCACTCACCCTCACACTCACTCACTCACCCTCACACTCACTCACTCACCCTCACACTCACTCACTCACTCACCCTCACACTCACTCACTCACCCTCACACTCACTCACTCACCCTCACACTCACTCACTCACTCACCCTCACACTCACTCACTCACTCACCCTCACACTCACTCACTCACCCTCACACTCACTCACTCACTCACCCTCACACTCACTCACTCACTCACCCTCACACTCACTCACTCACTCACACTCACTCACTCACCCTCACACTCACTCACTCACTCACCCTCTCACTCACTCACTCACCCTCACACTCACTCACTCACCCTCTCACTCACTCACTCACCCTCACACTCACTCACCCTCACACTCACTCACTCACCCTCACACTCACTCACCCTCACACTCACTCACTCACCCTCACACTCACTCACTCACCCTCACACTCACTCACCCTCACACTCACTCACTCACCCTCACACTCACTCACTCACCCTCACACTCACTCACTCACCCTCACACTCACTCACCCTCACACTCACTCACCCTCACACTCACTCACTCACCCTCACACTCACTCACTCACCCTCACACTCACTCACCCTCACACTCACTCACTCACCCTCACACTCACTCACTCACCCTCACACTCACTCACTCACCCTCACACTCACTCACTCACCCTCACACTCACTCACTCACCCTCACACTCACTCACTCACCCTCACACTCACTCACTCACCCTCACACTCACTCACTCACCCTCACACTCACTCACCCTCACACTCACTCACTCACCCTCACACTCACTCACTCACCCTCACACTCACTCACTCACCCTCACACTCACTCACTCACCCTCACACTCACTCACCCTCACACTCACTCACCCTCACACTCACTCACCCTCACACTCACTCACCCTCACACTCACTCACCCTCACACTCACTCACCCTCACACTCACTCACCCTCACACTCACTCACCCTCACACTCACTCACCCTCACACTCACTCACCCTCACACTCACTCACCCTCACACTCACTCACCCTTACACTCACTCACTCACCCTCTCACTCACTCACTCACCCTCCTCACACTCACTCACCCTCCCTCACTCACTCACCCTCACTCACTCACTCACCCTCTCACTCACTCACTCACCCTCTCACTCACTCACCCCTCTCACTCACTCACTCACCCTCTCACTCACTCACTCACCCTCTCACTCACTCACTCACCTCACTCACTCACCCCACACTCACCTACACACCCTCTCCACTCACTCACCCTCTCACTCACTCACTCTCACTCACTCACTCACCCCTCTCACTCACTCACTCACCCACTCACTCACTCACCCTCTCACTCACTCACTCACCCTCTCACTCACTCACTCACCCTCTCACTCACTCACTCACCCTCTCACTCACTCACTCACCCTCTCACCCACTCACTCTCTCACCCACTCACTCTCTCTCTCACCCACTCACTCTCTCACTCACTCACCCTCACACTCACTCACTCACCCTCTCACACACTCACTCACCCTCTCACTCACTCACTCACCCTCTCACTCACTCACTCACCCTCACACTCACTCACTCACCCTCACACTCACTCACTCACCCTCACACTCACTCACTCACCCTCACACTCACTCACTCACCCTCACACTCACTCACTCACCCTCACACTCACTCACTCACCCTCACACTCACTCACTCACCCTCACACTCACTCACTCACCCTCACACTCACTCACTCACTCACCCTCACACTCACTCACCCTCACACTCACTCACCCTCACACTCACTCACCCTCACACTCACTCACCCTCACACTCACTCACCCTCACACTCACTCACCCTCACACTCACTCACCCTCACACTCACTCACCCTCACACTCACTCACCCTCACACTCACTCACCCTCACACTCACTCACCCTCACACTCACTCACCCTCACACTCACTCACCCTCACACTCACTCACCCTCACACTCACTCACCCTCACACTCACTCACCCTCACACTCACTCACCCTCACTCACCCTCACACTCACTCACCCTCACACTCACTCACACTCACTCACCCTCACACTCACTCACCCTCACACTCACTCACCCTCACACTCACTCACCCTCACACTCACTCACCCTCACACTCACTCACCCTCACACTTACTCACCCTCACACTCACTCACCCTCACACTCACTCACCCTCACACTCACTCACCCTCACACTCACTCACCCTCACACTCACTCACCCTCACACTCACTCACCCTCACACTCACTCCCTCACCCTCACACTCACTCCCTCACCCTCACTCCCTCACCCTCACACTCACTCCCTCACCCTCACACTCACTCCCTCACCCTCACACTCACTCCCTCACCCTCACCCTCACTCCCTCACCCTCACACTCACTCCCTCACCCTCACACTCACTCCCTCACCCTCACACTCACTCCCTCACCCTCACACTCACTCCCTCACCCTCACACTCCCTCACCCTCACTCTCAAAACACAGAGGACCCCACAAGGGCATGAACTGCAAGCCAGCCGAAACTAGCCACGAACTTGCATCCCCAGATCACCTTATCTCTTTCCTGTGATGAGGTCCAGCGATAACCTGTAAGGAAAGCAAAAATAACAAATGGTGAGAGACAAACAAAATGAGACCGGGTGGCCCAATGTGCCCTGCAGTAGAGGAGTCCATGCACTAACAGGTGCTATCTCGTGAAACAAAAAGGGGGAGAGCACATTCCGTGCAGTAAAAAGTCAAGTGGTACACGAACCACAGGAGCCTCACTTGCATTCCGCAATGAATAACCATGCTAAGGAGTTGCAGCCTGTGACTGAGCATTGTCCTCATCACTACTCAGTGCTTCCACCTAAGTCTGCCACCGCAACAACCAACATGCCGTCTTGCTTCACCTCTACACATGGGCCGTCTACAGTAGTCTTTATACCCCATCTTCTGCTCTCTTCAGAGCTGTTGGACCTGGCAAGTCTGCTCCTTAGTGGGTCCCTCAGGCCTCTCCGGCACCCCTCGCTTGCTCTGCAAGTGTAGAATCAAGCCAATTGCGCACGTCCTCTGGGCTTGTGAAGAATCTAGACTGACCTTCATGCACCACACGGCGCTTGGCAGAAAAAGCAGCATATATCTGGTGCTCAAGGAATGGAGCTGCTGCTTGGCGGCCAGGAACGTGCACCTCTTGGCCTGCGCCCTTCACGTATAGTCTGGGAATATCCAGATCTGAGCTCCCTTGTATTTAGGCCCATTGCTGCATACTGTCGCAGTCCGTGTACTACTAAGCATTCCGGCATTGTTACTGCCCTCAGAGTGTGGGCTGTCACCTGCAGGGGGTTAGTAACCTGCTTGTGGTGGCATGCTGGTCTACATCAATCCGCTAGTACACTAGAGGTTGGTAGGTTTTCAGGGAACAGTTGAGCAGATACCTTATGTTCGAGGCATATGAGCTGCAGATTACACACTATGCATAGATCGCCATCTGGTGTTTGGCCCGGATGTTTGCACTTGTTTTTGTCCTGGAAAGTCTTTGGAAGTCACAAGATAGGTGACTCCTCCTTAGGATCATAGTGCGCATGGGCATCAGCTCCATCCTCAGATTGTGTTTTTCCCGCCATCGGGCTCGGATGTGGTTCTCGCGCACCAGTTCGGAACCGTTACCGATTCCTGATTCGACGCGCAGTCCTTCACCCTTTCGACTGTATTGTCTCGATCGCGAACCCTAATCGGCGCGCATCTCTACAAGTCTTCGATTCCGGTCATCGAAGAAGGCCTTCGGGCTGACCTGAGCCTTGGCATCTGGCTCGTGTCCTCGATGTGGGTCGAAGTTTCCCCACACCGATCTGCATGAGGTGTGTAACCTCTGCCTCTCTCCGGAGCACGAGGCCAGAGACTGTCCAGCTTGTGCCTCTTTCTGCTCGAAGAAGACCATCTGGGATCGACTAGCTCAAAGGACCATGGCTCGCTCATCAACTTTGATCCCCGACGACCTCTTCCAAGAGGGCGTCTGTGCCAGAGGAGCGGGTCGAAGAAGGCCTCGTCAGCACCTCCGGAGCTGATGACTCAGACATCGAAGAAGTGACTCCGGCTCAACAGGTCGTGAGTAGACGTCGACCCCGACCCACTCCCTACAGCAAAAAAGGCTTCGGTCATACCTTCACCTTCGGGCTCAGGTACACACAGACACACTGCTTACCATGCCCCGCCCTCGGGCCCGGCAAAGAATCCTACCAAGCCTGCCGGCGACTCGGGCTCGAGTCTGCCTGCCACCGGCGCCGAAGCCCAATTATCGGCACTGAAAAAGAAGCCGCACCCATCCCCTGGGCTAACCGCTACTTCCACCCCGAAGCCCTCGGCACCGAAAACACCAAGCAGTGACTCCCCGGCACCGAAAAAACACTCGGAGCGGACGAAGAAGCCACTCCCCAAAAGTTAGGACTCACATTCTTCGGAGCCGAAAAAGCCATCGACACCGAAGAAGCACACAGAGACTGGTAAATCACACGGCTCCTAGCCAAAAACCGCTCCGAGCCGGCTCCGAAAAAGCCCTCGATATCGACAGTCGACACCAAACACCCAACCTTCTTCAGAAGAGCTTTTTTGACCAGACCCTGAACAAAAAACTCTAACTAAAGACCCTAGGACTGGTCAATTGACTGAGTTCCAGGAAAAGACCACTGGACATGTCTGCACCAGCTCCACCACCTAAAAAGAGGGCCATAGCCACATCACCTCTTAGAGTCCCTTCTCCACCTCCTCCTCCCCCACCACCTCGTTCTCCTACGCCATCCCCTACACCAGTAGACGATGACGACACATATGACGACACAAGGGACGGTGCGGACGACCTGCCACTAGGGGACCCCAGTCCACCAACTTCCCCTGACCCCTGGTATGACTATAATACGCCTGATGTCCCGCAAGATGACATCTACGCCTCTAGGCCTTCCCCACCAGAAGACACCATGGGTTTTAATCAGCTGCTACACCGAGCTGCCCAGTACCACGGGGTCGACCTACATACAGAACCGGTCTAAGAGGATTTTTTAATGGACACTTTTGACACCACCCAAAGGTCCACATTCACTTTACCCATGCTCAAAGGGGTCATTAAACATGCTACAGAGGTATTTAAGGACCCTGTTAAGACTAGAGTCATCAATCTTAGAATTGAGAAAAAATACAAAGCTGCCCGTACAGACCCAGCTTACATTAAGGGCCCTGTTCCATTAGACTCTATGGTGGTCTCAAATGCTAGAAAGAGATCTAACTCGCAAACATCAGGTGATGCAGCTCCGCCCGACAAAGAATCTAAACTCCTGGACGCCTCTGGCAAAAGAACAGCGTCACAGACAGCTAACATTTGGCGCATCACAAACACTCAGGCCCTCTTAGCCCGATACAATAGGGCTCACTATGATCAGTTGAAGTCCCTACTACAACTCCTGCCGGACAAATACAAAAATAAGGCCAACGACCTCATACAGGAGGGTAAAATTATCACCAACACCTCCATCCGGTGCGCACTCGATGTGGCAGATGCAGCATCCAGAGCAGTAAACACAAGTGTCCTTCTCCGCAGGCACGCGTGGCTACGCATTCCCGTTTTTAAACCTGAGGTGCAAAGCTCTATCCTCAAATAACCATTCAACAAACACCTTTTTGGCCCTAATGTTGACGCATCCCTTGAAAAGATGAAAAAAGACACGGACACAGCCAAATCAATGGTAGCCTTGCCATCGCACTCATCCTAAAAGGGCAACTCCAGGGGCTACTCGTCTGATAACCAATCCACCTCTTACAAGGCTCCCACCCAATCTACCTTCACCAGAGATTATCAGAGAGGGGGATACAGAGGCAACAATAACCAGGGCAGAGGCAAGACTAACAACACCCCTCTGCCTCCACCCCTGCCCAATGATTTCCCTCCGCTTCCCCTGGACCATTCCACTCCGGTCGTGGGAAGACTACAACAGTTCCTTCCTGTCTGGACCAACATAACCACAGACAGGTGGGTGCGACAAATAGTGCAATCAGGTTGCTGTCTCGAACTTACCTCTACCCCCCAAACATTCGACCCAGACAGCGTCCAATGTCAACAGAACAATTTGACACTACTGAAACGAGGTAATTTCCTTACTACAAAAAAGTGCAATAAAGCTGGTTCCCCTGCATCAACAAAACACGGGAGTTTACTCCCTGTATTTTCTCATACCAAAGAAAGACTGCTCTCTGAGACCTATTCTAGACCTCAGGCCACTACACCTATACATACAATCAGACCATTTCTACATGGTCACACTTCAGCATGTCCACCCTCTGCTTTCACAGGGCAAATTCCTGGCTACCTTGGATCTCAAGAACGCCTATTTCCATATTCCCATTCACACAGCACACAAAATATCTCAGGTTTGTAGTGGACGGGCAGCACTATCAATTCAAAGTACTCCCTTTCGGAGTCACAACAGCACCACGGGTATTCACAAAGTGCCTAGCGGTAGTCGCAGCCCATCTAAGAAGACTACGCATTCACGTCTGCCCATACCTCGACGACCGGCTCATAAAAGCCAGCTCGTACAACCAGTGTGTTCATCACACTCACACGACTATCCAATTACTCCACGACATGGGGTTCACAATAAACCACACCAAGTCTCATCTGCAACCCTCACACACGCAACACTACCTCAGCGCCACAATAAACACCTCAAAAGCGCGAGCCAATCCCACTCCACCCAGGATAGCAAGCATTCTCGCTCTCCTCACCAAATTTCAGCCCCATCACTCTCTTCCGGCTCGAGTGTTCATGCAGCTCATAGGGATGATGGCCTCTTGCATATTTATAGTGCCTCACGCAAGAGTCCAGATGCGTCCCATTCAAGAGTGCTTAGTACGTCAATGAAACCAGGCTCAAGGACAGCTAACAGATCTGGTGTTGGTCGACGGTCGCACTCATCGCTCTCTGCAGTGGTGGAACACCAAAAACCTTCCCAAAGGGCGACCGTTCCTAGAGCCAGTTCCTCAAATTGTCATGACAGCAGACGCATCGCTCTCCGGCTGGGGAGCTCACCTATTACATCACACCATGCAGGGCAGGTGGACACCTCAACAAAAGTTATTCCACATCAATCACCTGGAATTACTGGCCATATTCCTAGCCTTAAAAACATTCCAAAAACAAATATCAGGCAAGACTGTCCTAGTCCGCACGGACAACATGACAGCCATGTACTACTTACAGAAACAAGGCGGGAAACACACTCTGCAGCTCTCAGCTAGCACAGAACATATGGAGATGGGCTATACCTAAGAAAATTTTTCTCCTAGCCCAACATGTCCCAGGAGTCCAAAACCCCATAGCCCATCTGTTAAGTCGTCAAACGCAACAGATCCACGAGTGGGAACTTGTGAGAAAGTGGCTCTGTATATACAGTCCCCAAATAGGTACAGGGTGTACAGAGTCCACAGTCCCCAGAGGTTTGGCAGAGGCTAAAGTTCGATATAACCTTATTCTCTAAAGTGGTAGCTTGGTCGAGCAGTAAGGCAGTATCAGAGGACAGTGTAAAGCATTTGTTGTACACACTCAGTCAGCAAAATGATTTCATACACTCAATAACTGAACTCTAGGCCAATGGTTTATATAAAAAAATGTCTGTTTTATTTTAGAACCAACAATAGGAATTAAAATATACTTTCTCAGAATGAGATGCTTTATATAAATACTTTTGCAATATGCAATTGGCTTTTGTAGAAAGTTACAAGTTGTTGCAATAGGCAACACAGTTTTAAACACAATGCATTGAGTTCAATGGAAGTTTCAAGTTATTTGCAATAGATTACTTTCAGGATTACTTTTGTGATTTCAGGACTGGATCCTAGGTTCAGTCCTGGGACAGTACTTGGAGACAAGTGATAAAAGTCGACTTAGTTACTACTACGATTTTTAAGTAATATTTTGCTATTTTAAAAGTTGACACTTAGAATAAATTTCATAGATTTCAGTCAATGATTCCCTATGGAAGAAAATTTAAGTTGCAGGTATAGTATGTTCTTGTTACTTTTGTAATCCAGTACTGGGTGCCTAGACTCAGTACTGGGACCTTTATCCAAAACAGGTAAGTAATTACATTTGCATAATTTATACGATTTTTAAAGAATATTTAAAGTTTGCAGAAATCGACACTAGGAAGAAATTTCACAGAAAAACAGTCAATTATTTCCTATGGAAGAAAATTGGGTTACTGGTAAGTACGGTTGTGAATATGTTTCAGAGTCAGTGCTGGGCACCAAGATCCAGCACTGGGAGCTCACCTAATAGCAGGTGAGTGTTTTCGTTACTCGGCTGATTTTTGGTGAATATTTTAAGTTTTGAAAGTGCCACACTTAGAAGAAATTTCAGAAGAAACCAGTCAATGTTACCCTATGGAGAAAATTGAGTTATCGGATTTAAGGTAAGTACTAGACTGGCAGAGTTAAGGTTCTGGGCATAGACTCAGGGGTCTCCCAGGGTCAGGTAGGTACAGTTGTTTCACCCTCAGCGGCACAGGGGCAGCCGGGTGCAGAGAGAGTTGGGCCCAATGTTATCCTATGAGAGGCAGGGGGGCCTTGGTTGGTGGCTGCTGACTAGCAGGCCACGCGGCTGTGGGAGCTGGGCTCCTGATCACTTGCTCAGTGCAAATGGGGAAGTAGATAGGTGTAGAGGTTACACTGCAGGGCTAGGTGTAGAGGTTACACTCCCAGGGCCACTCGGGCGGCAGGGTGCTTTTGAGCCTTCGGGCGCTCAATTGATTTCAATGGGAAAGCTCCGGTTTAGAAAAAGACTGCAAGCTCGGGGACGAAGATTCTTCAGGTGCCACCACCACTTCGAGAGGTAAGTTGGGTAGTTGGAGGATAGATGGGTACCCAGGAGTTGGGCACAGGGGGCCGCAGGGCGCCGAGTGCAGGGCTGCCTTTTGGTGTCGGGAAATCTTTCCCTATGTTGATCGCGGTTGGGGGGGTACCTGGTTCTGAGGCCGCAGGCGTCGTCTGGAACGTCGAGGGAAGTCCTTGGGTGCCGGACTCGGGGTCACAGTTGCCGTGGGGTAGTCCTCGTGGTCCTTGTTCACTCCGGCACAGGCCAGGCTTGGCGGGTGCAGAGTGTGTAGGGTTCGCGGTTCCGGGCTGATGCCGGGGATTAAAAGTAGATTTTGAGTAGAGCCTCTACTCATGGGAGTCCCAGGTGCTTAGAGCTAAAAGGTAGCCAGGTCCTTCGGGGTTTGAGAGGTTGCTGGCCACAAGAGTTGCGCGGTTGTAGCAGGAGCAGGTTTGAGGGTCGACAGGCCGGTAGGGCTGGGGCCAAAGCAGTTTGTGTCTTCCTCTTCTTAGCAGCTGCAGGGCAGGTCTTCTTTCTTCTTGCTCTTCTTTGTATTTCGGAATCTGGAATCTGGGGAAGGGAGGTTCAGGGTGCCCCTAATTACTAGATTTAGGGGCGTTACCGGTAGGTGACGTGCAGGGACCAATGGGTCCCTGTCCTGGGGTGTGTACAACCCCATTCTGCCACTCTCCTGTGGGAGGGGGGCAGTAGCATAGTCCTGACTGGGTAGGGCCTCCCATCTTCAATATGGCGAACGCCCTGAGATGTGCTTCACCTCGCCTCCCCCACCTGAGGGGTGGGGTTGACAGGCTGGCACATCCCCTGTCCTTATCTGGGGTTTCCGGCCAAGCTTCCCGCCAGAGTGGGGGTTGCAAGTGGCCTGGGGAAGCTCACAGAGGCGGCATGCCTTTGAAGCTTCCCCCTGCCCTTCCTGGGGGAGGAGATCTAGCACCTCGCCCAGGATGTGCATTGTTGCAGACCCAGGAGAGCTGGGGCTCTCCTAACCAGGGGTCCAGCAACATGTCTGCTGTGTGGCAGCCTAGGCAGCCTCTCAGACCAGACATGGATTGTAGGTTAGGTTTCAGGAGGTCTCGCTAAGATGCCCTCTGTGGTGCTTAGTACATTAAATCCCACACTGGCATCAGTGTGAGTTTAATGTGCTGAGCAGTTTGATACCAGACTTCAGTCTTCAGTGTTGCCATTATGGTGCTGTGGAGTTCGTGTTTGACAAACTCCCTGCACCATGTACTCTTAAATGGCAGCACTGCACTAACAGGGCCCAGGAATGGACCTGGGTACTGTAGGGGCACAGGGCTCATGCTCCTGTGCCCACACCACTGGCATAGGGCACCCAGTTAGAGGAGTGGCTGATGTATGCCAGGGCAGTGTAGGTGGTGGGCATGGCACACAGGGGTGTGTGCCATGTCGACTCTGTTTTGTCCTGTACCCAGACACTCAGCGTGCAAGGGCAGTGTGTGTGTGTTAGGGTACAGGGCCTCTAAGGATGGCACAATTAGTGCTGCAGCCCTTAAAGGCCTTCCCTGGTCACAAGGCCCTGGGCACCTAGGGTACCATTTACCAGGGGCTGACATGTGGCCAGGGTTTGCCAATTTGGGTTAAGGTTTTGGTTTTTAGGGAAGGAACATAGGCCCTGGGTACCTGATTGGCAGGGGTCCAGGGCACACTCAATCAAAGTACATTCAGCAATTCAGCAAAAACTGGGGGCATACCATGCGAGAAAGATGGCACTTTCTCACGCAAACCCACCCCCCTCTCCCCAAACGAAAGGTGATGAGACTAACCTTGCCCTATGGAGTCTTCATTGTCTAAGTGGACGAACCTGGAAAGTCTATCTGCATTGGCATGGGCAGTCCCTGGTCTGTGTTCCACTTCAAAGTCCATTCCCTGTAGGGAGATGGACCACCTTAGTAGTTTTGGATTTTCCCCCTTCATCTGTATTATCCATCTGAGAGGTCTGTGGTTAGTTTGAACCAGGAAGTGAGTTCCAAACATGTATGGCCTCAACTTCTTCAGGGACCAAACCACAGCAAAGGCCTCTCTCAATGGCACTCCAACGCTGATCTCTGGGGAGTAGCCTGCAGCTTATAAAAGCAACAGGTTGTTCTTGGCCTTCATCATTGTTCTGGGATAGGACCGCTCCTATCCCTAGCTCAGAGGCATCAGTCTGCACTATGAACTGCTTGGCATACTCTGGAGCTTTTAGAATTGGTGCTGAGGACATTGCTTCTTTCAGGGTGTCAAAAGCCTTTTGGCAACTAACTGTCCAGGTAACCTTCTTGGGCATCTTCTTGGAGGTGAGTTATGTGAGCGGGGTCACAATGGACTCGTATCACTTCACAAACCTCCTGTAGTACCAAGTCAAGCCAAGGAATGCCGTAGTTTGAGCTACCCAGTCCAGGATGGCCTGGATCTTGGGTTGTAAGGGTTGTACCTGGCCTCCACCTACAAGGTGGCCCAAGTACACCACAGTGCCCTGCCCTATATGGCATTTGGATGCCTTGATAGTGAGACCTGCATTCTGCAGAGCCTCTAAAACCTTCCCAAGGTGGATCAGGTGATCCTGCCAGGTGGAGCTAAAGACAGCAATATCATCAAGATAAGCTGCACTAAAGGACTCCAACCCAGCTAGGACATGGTTCACCAACCTCTGGAAGGTGGCAGGGGCATTCTTTAACCCAAAGGGCATCACAGTAAACTGATAATGCCCATCAGGGGTGGAGAATGCTGTCTTTTCTTTTGCTCCTGGGGCAATGCCAATCTGCCAGTACCCTGCAGTTAAGTCAAAGGTACTGCGGAATTGGGCTGCCCCTAATTTATCCATCAGCTCATCTGCTCTTGGAATAGGGTGAGCATCTGTCTTTGTGACAGAGTTGAGCCCTCTATAGTCCACACAGAACCTCATCTCTCTCTTTTCACCTTGTTGATGAGGTTTTAGGGACCAGAACTACTGGGCTAGCCCAGGGGCTCTCAGAAGGTTCAATGACCCCTAACTCCAGCATTTTGCTGACCTCAGCTTTGATGCTTTCCTTGACTTGATCCGACTGGCTATAGATTTTGTTCTTGACAGGTGCACTATCACCAGTGTCCGCATCATAGGTACACCAGTTTGTCAGACCAGGGGTCAGGGAAAAGAGGCTAGCATACTGTTGCAAGACTTGCTTGCAGTCAATCTGCTGTTGGGCAGAGAGGACGTCTGAAAAGACCACCCCATCTACTGACCCATCTTTTGGGCTGTAGGAGAGGTCAGGGAGAGGTTCACTCTCTGCTTCTTGTTCCTCATCAGTCACCATCAGCATGGTGATGTCAGCCCTGTCATTGTAGAGCTTAAGGCAGTTCACATGGATAACCCTTTTGGGTGTGCTGCTAGTGCCCAGGTCAACTAAATAGGTGACCTCACTCTTTCTTTCTAGGATAGGGTAAGGGCCACTCCATTTATCTTGGAGGGCCCTTGGTGCCACTGGCTCCAAAACCCACACCTGTTGCCCAGGTTGAAATTCAACCAGTGCAGCTTTTTGGTCATACCAGTGCTTCTGGAGCTCCTGGCTGGCCTCAAGGTTCTTGGATGCTTTTTCCATGTACTCAGCCATTCTGGACCTTAGGCCAAGCACATAGTCCACTATGTCTTGTTTGGGTTCTTGAAGAGGCCTCTCCCAGCCCTCTTTTACAAGACAAAGTGGTCCCCTCACAGGATGACCAAACAGAAGTTCAAAGGGTGAGAAACCTACTCCCTTCTGTGGCACTTTCCTGTAAGCGAAATGCAGGCATGGTAACGGGTCATCCCATCTCCTTTTGAGTTTTTCAGGGAGACCCATGATCATACCTTTCAATGTCTTGTTGAATCTCTCAACAAGGCCATTGGTTTGTGGATGGTAGGGAGTAGTAAACTTGTACTGCACTCCACACTCCTTCCACATGTGTGTCAGGTAAGCACACATGAAGTTGGAACCTCTGTCTGAAACCACCTCCTTAGGAAACCCTACCCTGGTGAAGACACCCAGGAGGGCCTTTGCTACTGCAGGAGCTGTAGCAGTCCTAAGTGCTTCAGGGTACCTAGTAGCATGATCCACTACTACTAGAATAAATGTGTTCTCTGAGGCTGTGGGAGGTTCAAGTGGACCCACAATGTCCACTCCTACCCTTTCAAAGGGTACCCCCACCACTGGTAGTGGGATGAGGGGGCCCTTTGGGTGGCCACCTGTCCTGCCACTGGCTTGACAGATAACACTGGAGCTGACAAACTCCTTCTCCTTTTGGTGCATCTGGGGCCGGTAAAAGTGACTAACTAGTCTTTCCCAAGTTTTGGATTGCCCCAGATGTCCAGCTAGGGGGATGTCATGAGCCAAAGTTAGGAGGAACTCCCTGTACTTCTGTGGCACTACCACCCTCCTGGTAGCTCCAGGAGTGGGGTTTCTTGCCTCAGCATACAGTAATCCCTCTTCTCAATAAGCTCTGTGGGTACCACTGACATCTCCCTTGGCTTCTGAAACAGCTTGCTGCCTCAGGCTTTCAAGAGTGGGACAGTCTCGCTGACCCTGGCACAGCTCTTCCCTAGAGGGTCCCCCTGGGCCCAAGAGTTCAACCTGGTAAGGGTCGAGTTCCATGGGCTCAGTTCCCTCAGGGGTATCAAAATCTTCTCCCTGTATAGAGGGGTCCTGAATGCCCTGCTGTACAGAAGTTGGCTCCCCAGTCTTCTTACCTTGTCTCTTGGTTGGCTGGGCCATTATTTCAGGCTCCAGACCTACTTTTTCACCCTTCCTCTTGCTCTGTGCTCTGGTTTGAGCACACACCAATTCAGGGATGCCCAGCATGGCTGCATGGGCCTTTAGCTCAACCTCAGCCCAGGCTAAGGTTTCCAGATCATTCCACCCCCCCCCCCCCCCCCAGCCTAATATCACCATGGCCATGGGATGACTAGTAGTGACACTGTCAGCATTGGTGACTGGGTAAGACTTCCCAATCAAGAATTGCTCAGGGGAAACCAGTGTGTCTTTCACCATAGTGACAGTGGCACTTGTATCCCTCAGAGCTTCTACCCTAGTCCCATTCACCCAGGGGTACTGCAAATATTTCTTCAAGTTGGGTGGCCACACAGGTACAGTGGCACACCCCACTTTCCCCAGGGAGACTAGACTCGCCTCTGTGTGTCCCCAGATTTGCTCATGGTACACTTCTGATCCCATCTGTATACTTGCTGCCCCAGGAGTAGCTGTTCTGGGTGCCTTAGGGGCTTGGTTGTGGGGGCAAGATGTATCTACAGTTAGGTGTCCTGACTGTACAGTTATTACACCAGGCCTTTAAGGGATCAAAGTTCTTCCCCCTATAGGGTTGAGGCACATAGGGAGTAGTTTGGGTCCCACCCCCCTGAACAGGTTTTTGGGGCCCTTTAGAAGACTCAGACTTTCATCTTAGATTCTCACCACCTTTCCCCTGGGGAGGTTTTGTGACCACCTTCTTCTGGTCACCCCCAGTGGTTGTCCTTGTCACCCTAGTCTTGACCCAGTGGTCTGCCTTCTTTCCCAATTCTTGGGGAGAAATTAGACCTAGGACTACCAAATGCTAATACAACTTTTCATTCGTGCAGTTACTCAATATATGTTCCTTCATGAATAAATTGTACAATCCAGTAAAATCCTGCACACCATGTACAGCTAACCAACCATCCAGTGTCTTCACTGAGAAGTCTACAAAGTCAATCCAGGACTGGGTCTGGGTTTTGTGAGCCCCCTGAATCTAATTCTATACTCCTCAGTGGTGAATCCAAATCCCTCAATCAGAGTCTTCCTCATGAGGTCATAGGATCCTGCCTCTGCCCCAGAGAGGGTCAGAAGCCTGTCTCTGCAGTTACCAGAGAACAGTTCCCACAGGAGTGCCCCCCAGATAGGTTACTTTACTCTTCTTATTTCACAAGCCCTCTCAAAGGCTGTGAACCATTTGGTGATGTCATCACCTTCCTCAAATTTAGGCACAATCCCTTTGTGGGATTTTAGGATCAGAAGTTTCCTCCCTATCCTTCTTTTTATTATTGCAGCCACCATTGATGGGTGCTAAACCCATCTCTCTCCTTTCTTTTTCTAGAGCCAGGAGCCTGGACTCTAGCTCTAATCTTTTGGCCAGCCTTTCTAAAAGGCCGTCCTCTTTACTGGTGGGTCCCCCAGTGATCTCTCTGGTACCAGAGTCACCTGTGTGATCTCTAGGTCCCCAGATGCTAATTCTTGGATGTGAGGGTATGGGGGCCCTCACTTCCCTAGGGAATAGTGTGGGGGTCACTCTCCTCCCCCTCTTCTTCCCTTTCCTCATCTGATTGGCCATCACCATGTTCAGATGGGTGGTCCTTAGCATACTCGGCCAAGAGCTCCTGGAGCCCTAGTTTGGTTGGATGCAGGCCCATTGGTATATTTTTAAGTTTGCATAGGGACCTCAATTCCTTGAAAGACTAGTGTAAGTAGGGTGTGAGGTCGAGCTCCTCCACGGTCCATGTTAATATTTTCACTAATGGCTGGGTTTGTTAGTCATTCTAACCTGACAGTTCTAATCCTCTGCCCTGACTATAGTGACTTTTATTTTTCTAAATTTCTAGTGGGACTTAAGCAAGGCCCTGACAAGACTTTTAGTATTCTGGAAAAGACCAATCAGAATTCTAAAGACAATTTTAAAAGTTCTGTTGTGTGATCAGATGGTAACTAAGTAGTCCAACAAATGCAAGTTTGTATCCCACCGCTGATCCACCAATGTGAGAAAGTGGCTCTGTATTTACTGTTCCCAAATAGGTACAGGGTGTACAGAGTCCACAGTCCCCAGAGGTTTGGCAGAGGTTAAAGTTGGATATAACCTTACTCTCTAGTGGTAGCTTGGTCGAGCAGTAAGGCAGTATCAGAGGACAGTGTAAAGCATTTGTTGTACACACTCAGTCAGCAAAATGATTTAACACACTCAATAACTGAACTCTAGGCCAATGGTTTATATAAATTTTTTTATTTTAGAACAAACAATAGGAATTAAAATATACTTTCTCTGAATGAGATGCTTTATATAAATACTTTTGCAATATGCAATTGGCTTTTGTAGAAAGTTACAAGTTGTTGCAATAGGCAACACAGTTTTCAACACAATAATGCATTGAGTTCAATGGCAGTTTCAAGTTATTTGCAATAGATTACTTTCAGGATTACTTTTGTGATTCCAGGACTGGATCCTAGATTCAGTCCTGGGACAGTACTTAGAAACAAGTGATAAAAGTCGACTTAGTTACTACTAGGATTTTTAAGTAATATTTTGCAATTTTAAAAGTTGACACTTAGAATAAATTTCATAGAAAACAGTCAATGATTCTCTATGGAAGAAAATTCAAGTTGCAGGTATAGTATGTTCTCGTTACTTTTGTAATCCAGTACTAGGTGCCTAGACTCAGTACTGGGACCTTTATCCAAAACAGGTAAGTAATTAAGTTTGCATAATTTATACGATTTTTAAAGAATATTTAAAGTTTGCAGAAATCGACACTTAGAAGAAATTTCACAGAAAAACAGTCAGTGATTTCCTATGGAAGAAAATTGAGTTACTGGTAAGTACGGTTGTGAATATTTTTCAGAGTCTGTGCTGGGCACCAAGATCCAGCACTGGGAGCTCACCTAATAGCAGGTGAGTATTTTTCGTTTTCGTTACTCGGCTGATTTTTGGTGAATATTTTAAGTTTTGAAAGCTCCACACTTAAAAGAAATTTCAGAAGAAACCAATCAATGTTACCCTATGGAGAAAATGGAGTTATCGGTTTTAAGGTAAGTACTCGACTGGCAGAGTTAAGGTTCTGGGCATATACTCAGGGGTCTCCCAGGGTCAGGTAGGTACAGTTGTTTCACCCTCAGCGGCACAGGGGCAGCCGGGTGCAGAGAGAGTTAGGCCCAATGTTATCCTATGAGAGGCAGGGGGGGCCTTGGTAGGTGGCTGCTGACAAGCAGGCCATGCGGCTGTGGGAGCTGGGCTCCTGGTCACTTGCTCAGGGCAAATGGAGTAGATAGGTGTAGAGGTTACACTGCCAGGGCCATTCGGGCGGCTCGGTGCAGGGTGATTTTGAGCCTTCGGGCGCTCAATTGATTTCATTGGGAAAGCTCCGGTTTAGAAAAGGACTGCAAGCTCGGGGACGAAGATTCTTCAGGTGCCACCACCACTTTGAAAGGTAAGTTGGGTAGTTGGAGGAAAGGTAGGTACCCAGGAGTTAGGCTCAGGGGAGCGTCGAGGGAAGTCCTTAGGTGCCGGACTTTGGGTCACAGTCGCTGTGGGGTCGTCCTCGTGGTCCTTGTTCACTTCGGCACAGGCCAGGCTTGGCGGGTGCAGTGTGTGTACGGTTCGCAGTTCCGGGCTGATGCCGCGGATTAGAAGCAGATTTTGAGTAGAGCCTGTACTCATGGGAGTCCCAGGTGCTTAGAGCCAAAAGGTAGCCAGGTCCTCCGGGGTTTGTGAGGTTGCTGGCCACAAGAGGTGTCTGGTTGTAGCAGGAGCAGGTTCGAGGGTCGACAGACCGGTAGGGCTGGGGCCAAAGCAGTTTGTGTCTTCCTCTTCTTAGCAGCTGCAGGGCAGGTCTTCTTCCTTCTTGCTCTTCTTTGTATTTCGGAATCTGGGGAAGGAAGGTTCAGGGTGCCCCTAAATACTAGATTTAGGGGCGTTACCGGTAGGTGAAGGGCAGGGACCAATGGGTCCCTGTCTTGGGGTGGGTACACGCCCTATTCTGCCACACTCCTGTGGGAGGGGGGGCAGTAGCCTAGTCCTGATTGAGTAGGGCCTCCCATCTTCAAGATGGCGAGTGCCCGGAGATGTGCTTCACCTCGCCTCCCCCACCTGAGGGGTGGGGTTGGCAGGCTGGCACATCCCCTGTCCTTATTTGGGGTTTCCGGCCAAGCTTCCCGCCAGAGTGGGGGTTGCAAGTGGCCTGGGGAAGCTCACAGAGGCGGCATGCCTTTGAAGCTTCCCCCTGCCCATCCTGGGGGAGGAGATCTAGCACCTCGCCCTGGATGTGCATTGTTGCAGACCCAGGAGAGCAGGGGCTCTCCTACCCAGGGGTCCAGCAACATGTCTGCTGTGTGGCAGCCTCTCAGACCAGACGTGGATTGTAGGTTAGGTTTCAGGGGGCCTCTCTAAAATGCCCTCTGTGGTGCTTGGTACATTAAATCCCACACTGGCATCAGTGTGGGTTTAATGTGCTGAGCAGTTTGATACCAAACTTCTCAGTCTTCAGTGTTGCCATTATGGTGCTGTGGAGTTCGTGTTTGACAAACTCCCCGCACCATGTACTCTTAAATGGCAGCACTGCACTTACAGGGCCCAGGAATGGACCTGGGTACTGTAGGGGCACAGGGCTTATGCCCCTGCGTCCACACCACTGGCATAGGGCACTCAGCTAGAGGGGTGGCTGATGTATGACAGGGCAGTGTAGGTGGTGGGCATGGCACACAGGGATGTGTGCCATAACGAGACTGATTTGTCCTGTACCCAGATACTCAGCCTGCAAGGGCAGTGTGTGTGTGTGTGTGTGTGTGTTAGAGTACAGGGCCTCCAAGGGTGGCACAATGAGTGCTGCAGCCCTTAGAGGCCTACCCTGGTTACAAGGCCCTGGGTACCTAGTGTACCATTTACCAGGGGCTGACATGTGGCCAGGGTTTGTCAATTTGGGTTGAGGTTATGGTTTTTAGGGAAGTAACATAGGCCCTGGGCACCTGATTGGCAGGGGTCATGGGCACAGTCAGTCAAAGTACATTCAGCAATTCAGCTAAAAGTGGGGGCATACCATGCAAGAAAGATGGCACTTTCTCACAGAACTTCATCCACAAGGTCTTCAACCATTCTTTCAAATGTGGGGGCAACCGCACATAGACCTCTTCGCCACCCACAAACGCCAAATGCCCATGCTTCGCGGCCAGATACCCTCACCCATTGGCCAAAGGCAATGCGATATGGATGAACTGGTCAGGCAGATTTGCGTACGCCTTTCCGCCTCTCCCACTCATACCACTGGTGGTGCGCAAACTACGGCAACACTCACGGACTCTCATTCTAGTTGCTCCAACTTGGGCCAGACAACCGTGGTACCCCACATTACTGGAACTGTCTGTAGTTCCGCACCAAAGATTACAGCTCTCACCACGCCTCTTAACCCAGAACCGTGGAGAGATCAGACACCCGGACCCAGCTCAGCTAAACCTTGCGATCTGGCTCCTGAAATCTTAGAATTCGGTTACCATAACCTTCTCCGAAGTAATCCTAAATTCCTCCCTAAAGTAATTTCTCCCTTCCGCCTCAATCAATCTGTGGAGTTGTCCGTATTCTTCTCGCAACCACACACAGTCGCAGAAAGAGTTCTACATAGATGTTAATTGCTTTATTACATTGAGAGAACACAACCTTTTCGCAAGACTAAACAACTTTGTTTCTTTCTTACCACCACACAAAGGCAATCCCATATCAAAGTCTGGGATAGCCAGATGGATTGTTAAATGCATACAAATTTGCTACCACAAAGCAAAACTTTATCTGTTCCTCCTAGGGCCTACTCTACAAGAAAAGTAGGGGCTTCTATGGCATTTTTAGGGAACTTTCCCTTCGATGACCTCTGCAGAGCAGCTACATGGTCTACACCGCACACGTTCACAAAACACTATTGTGTAGATGTGCAATCAAAACAACAAGCTAGTGTGGGCCAAGCTGTAATCAAAACACTATTTCAGACTGCTGCAACAGATACTGGTGGCCACAGCTAAGAATGGGGACTGCTATACAATCTATGCATAGTGTGTAATCTGCAGCTCATATGCCTCGAACGGGAAATGCTACTTACCAGTATGCCTCTGTTCTTTGCATGTAGAGCTACAGATCTACACACGCTCACCTGCCTCCCCGGCTTCCTTTATCTGTTCCAGTTTTATCTTATTTAGATACAACATACAAGGGCATCTTCCTTGTTTCCTACAAAGCTCCATCATTTCCCTGCTGGCGAAAAACAATCTGAGGATGGAGCCGATGCCCATGCGCACTATGATCCTAAGGAGGAGTCCCCTATCTTGTGACTTCCAAAGACTTTCCATGACAAAAACAAGTGCAATCATCCGGGCCCAACACCAGATGGCGATCTATGCATAGTGTGTAGATCTGCAGCTCTACATGCCAAGAACAGATGCATACTGGTAAGTAGCATATCCCTTTTAGGAAAGAACACCGGCACTGGGGACCTGGTTAGCAGGAACCCAGTGCACTTCAGTCAAAGTTGCTTCAAATCCCAGGCAAAAAATGGGGGTGACCATGTCAAAAATAGGCACTTTCCGACATTGACAAAACAGTAAACCTTTCTGACTTTCCCTTTGAATGTCCACTGATATTATAAGGCCTACCCCAGGTCAATATCCAAGCCTTCAGTGTCCCCTCTGCGCCAGGCTACCTGTGTTCAGTTACTGGGCTGCGCATGACTGTCTCAAATATGCAGCCCTCACTTGCATGCACACGTGTTCATGTGTAACAAGCCAAGTGCCTCTTACACTTACTGAACCACAACAACCTTGTATTGAAAGGCGGACACTGGCGGTAACCAGCTCAGTCCATTTAGCATGGGTGAGTCACCAACTGTGAGGGTCCCCAACAGTAACATGGACACAAAACAGGTGATCCAAAAGCTCAATATCCGGGTGGATTAAATGGGCAGAACCCATTTTGCTACAGCTGACCTCTTGTGTGGCTACAGGGACAGAATTCAAGAGACCTTTTTCCTGAAGTGCCCACCTGACCAGTTTCAACTGGCCTGAACTGAACCCTAATGAGGACCTTGCTACATACAGGAAGTTATGACCTGTAAGTTCTGTCTCTTAGTTCCTTGGGACCCTTGCTTTGTGGAGCTTGACTTTTCAAAACATCTCAGAAAAGTTGTGACTTGGACAAATTTTAGACTAGGACTAACCACCCAAGTCAATCCGACCAAGGCACGACCTTGGCAGCTGAAGATTTCAAGTTGGTTCATCTCAAAGCTTTTTGCTGCTTGAAACATCTGTTTCTCTAAACACTAAAGGATTTAACCCTCAATCAGTAAGGCCGGGCCATCTGTTCAGCAGGCATCAGTGGCAAACCTATCTGACTTTAGTGCAACTTTCCCAGATACACCTTGCACCCTTTTCCCGATGGAGCATATTGACCTCCAAAAAAGAGACTGTCTAAACAAATGAATCGTGACTGGGTGAAGCGCGAAAAGTATCTTGCTCATAAGTACTTCCCTGGGTCTGAAATTTGGGCTTTTCCCGTTCTGAGCTTTTCTCACCAAAAACAACGGGTCCAGCCGGACCTCATTTAACATCTATATCCCCTTCGAGAGGACTTCCTCAAATTCCATTTCTAACCTTATCCCACTGGTGAATTTTGACTTGCATTTCCGTAATTAGGTCAGGTTAAAAAACTTGACTGGGGTGATCCTGCTTGGTGTTTCAGACTACGCTTCATTGCAGTCGGCCTGAAGTAGTGCCTAAGTCCTAGTCACATGGGAACAGTGCTTTATATTGCCACTTTAATTTATCTTGGTTCCTTTTCATTTAAATCTTTTAAAAATTCACATCTCCAGGTCCCCTTATTGGAGGTTTCATTTTGCTAATTAAGTGCTACTCTATTATAAACTGTAGTGTGATGACTTTTGAACTGTTTTGGTACTTCTAAATGCCTTACACATTTTCTCTTAGTTAAGGCTACCTGTCTGTCTCATTGCTACCAGGGGTTGAGCTCATGTTTAAATTAGTGAAACCTTATTTTCCTGGACCGACTAGGTTAGTGATTTTATTATTTGTGGTTGACTACTATCCACCCAAATTAATAATTCATTTTTTTATACCTTGACTAGTGACAATTTGCTGACATGGCATTCATGTTAATATTTGTTACTGTGACAGATGTATCTGCGTTTCTAGCCACCGCCTCCTGCTGTGTGGCCTTGATTGCTCTCCCTCTGTAGACCTCAGATATAATAAAGGTCCCCAAAGAAGTAACTTTTATCAACTAGGGATGCCTTTGCATGCATTCAGCTCCGGATGGCTCAGCGAGTTAAACACTTGAAGCTGAGAAATGCGGAGAGCTGAAGTTCAAATTCCAGCAATGCTGACTTGGCCCTTAGTCATTCTACAGTCGGTGTAGGAGAGTGGCATCGACTGCATAGTTGCCCCCAACTTTTTGCTGATGTTTTGACTGTTTTCTGACTCTAGCCAGGCTGTGGCCCTGCTATCCAGGACCCCAGCCTATCTGCTTCCTCTCTAAACTGATGTGAGTACCCTAGGTACAAACCAATTGGATACTGAGGACACCCTATTAGCCCCTTGTAAATGGTACCCTAGGCACCCAGGGCATGGGTCCCTCAGAGGCCTACCAGGGGCTGCAGCACTTATTGTGCCACCCCTGGGACAGCCATACAAACTGACACCACTAGGCCACTACTGTAGTCTGGGTAAGGTGGTGCTTGCACCCCTTACAGGGATATAGGTATCCTGTATCCCACTTAAATACAACACATATATCCTCATAGGTCACCCCTAAGGCAAGCCCTGCTAATCCTACAAGGCAGGGTGCTGAGATATGTGTGAGGGGGAACCCATACCTGAGTAGGGCCCCTCTGCAACCTTCGTAAAAACTATTGCTGGGTTGTTTGTAGTGCAGCCATACCATATACTCTTAACCGCATTAGAAGTAATCGCGATAGCATGATAACTTGAGAGTGGCTGCACAGAACCATGTCATGTTTGGTGTCCAACATCGTGGAATCATACCCCCAATCCAGCCATGGGAGTGAGGACATGATTCCCCCCTGCTAGAGGGGTGATATGGTAAAAGCGGCAGATTTTAGACACCAATTTAAAAGTGCACACATAGTACAAAATGGATGCTACCCGCCACCCACAGCACTCTGGCTGCCTGTTGCTGGGCAGCACTCCAGCCACGGCAGCTGGACAATAGGGATCTTGTTGCAGGGAGGTGTTCCCACCTCCCCAGACAGACTATGTGGATTGAAACTGGGTGGGCGCACCATAGGATGTCAACTTGCACGTAGGCTTCTCCAGTGCCTACTTCTGCATACACCGCCTAGAACCGGTTCAGGGGCATCCTGTCCCCTGCCCAGGCGGGAAAACACACAAAGGGGAGAGGGTGTAGCCACCCTTTCTCGCCTGAACTCTCATTGGTTGGCTCTGATTTAGACACTCCTCCAATCCCTGGATAAAGGTGGGTACAGGGTCCCCAGAGCCTCCGATTAATCTTGGACTTCAAAGACTTGAACCTTCGATCTGCCGCACAGCTGAATGAAGAAATCTCCCTTGGGGTAAAGGAGTTACCCCCCTGCTTGGCAGGCACCTGAAACACTGCAAGTGACCCGGTTGGAACTCCGCTGCTCCTACGGACATCGAAGACTTCTGCCTACCCTGAGGTGGGTTTCCAAGCATCCCAGAGGCCAGTGAGTGTGCACAGCAAAGCTCAGCACCGTGGACCCCGTGGGTGCCGATAGCCCCAGGACACCGGCCACCTCTTGCACAGCGCACGACCCCGACCAGTGGGGAAGTTGTGCTTTGGCCCATCATTGAGCCAACCTCTCAGCATTACTTGTGCCAAAGGACGACGCTCCAGCCCACTCCGGCGACCCGTGGGCTCATCTTTACGCACTCCAAATTGCCGCTTCCCGCGGTGCCTTTTCTCTCGACTGGTGGGCCCTAGCGGAGGTCAATCTTTACTTTAAAGGGCTTCCCTGGTTGCTCCAGGCCTGCTCGATCGTCTCCTCGCTGGAGACCTCGCTCAGACCTTGTGGGTCTGCACCGTAGCTGTTTCGTGATCTTTGCGTGGGTTGCGGTTGCCAAGGCTTAGTGGATCCAATCCGGACACTAACACCGCAGCGGCCTTCATCCTTCGTGGGACAGTCGCCCTCCAGTAGCTGGCCTTCCTTGAAGCCTCCTGGACCCCGTGGCTGCTGATCCAAGCTACCAGTCTTCAACCTGAAAACACCCGCTATGGAAGGGCTCTATCTCCTGAGCTCCCTGGTCACTGGCTAGTGACCCAGACTCTGTCCCTTCTGCTTTCAGGTCCTTTCCTTTAAGATCTACATCTTCAATCTGCATGACATTGACGCTTCACGCCAGCAGCAGTTCTTCACCTTTTTCCATTGAAAACGAGATCGCGACCCGACATCGAAAACGATGTATGCACCCGGCTTCCCTGGGGCAGGTAACAGTGGTACCTTGGTACTGTCGTGGGTGTGGGCCCTCCAAAAGCTCAAGTCTAAGCTCCTGAACTTGAACTCCTGCTAGAAGTGTCCAGATTCTTGTAATTTCCAACTGCGACATTTCCCATAGGGTTTAATAGAGATCCCGACTGTAGTTTAAACACTGCACCCGTCTCCCGTGGGTCCCCTTCCTCACTACCTTGGGTGGTTTCGTAAGGGGCCAGCGACCCTTAGTGCCCTAGGCACTGTCTACAGAACTGTCGTGGTTCTTATACCACTTTTTTAATATATGGTTTGGTCCCCCCCGGGGCCCTGTGATTCCAGTGCTATTTATTGTTGTTTAAATGCTTTATTGAATTGTATCTTTATCTCCAGCCTCACAAGAGACTAGTGGGATTTGTTCTTAGAATAAATACATATATTTTGAATATATAACTGTGTGGACTACTTTCATTTGGTAATTCAAGAGGTTATCCATGGTAGAACAATAAGCTTAACACTCCTTCAAGACTTAGCCTGAAGGCTGCTCTCCACAGCTACCACTAGGATAGATTTCTTTAAAGGTTGTCTTTTAACCTATCACCTTAAGAGTCGAATTGGACTGGTGCAAGGTGTCCCCTATAACTAGTGGACAGCATATGCCAGGCCAACTTCTCAAAGTCGGTAACTGAAATATCTTAAAGGGGACCCTATAGTCACCTTGCAATAAAACAAGTTCAGTTGAATTGAGTAATGGTAAGACCCATTCTTTACAGCGATTAGAAATGGGGCAGAAATGCATTATGAAACATTACTTAAATGTAAAACATACAAGTTACTATAGATATTGTTGCCTGGAATATCGGCATAAAACTAAATATTCATGAAGGATCTTGTCCAATAACCACTTACTACCATAGGTCCCAAAGAAAGTATATATATATATATATATATATATATATATATATATTCCAACAAACGCCACCCGTTCTGCCGAACACATTACTTGATGGGTGCTTCCTTCGTGCAAGTGGCATGCACGCTTTAAAATAGTTCAACAACTGTGTCCCTCCTTCAGGAACACACACGGAGCACTCTTTGGGTTTTTAAAGTCCTTTATTGCACCCAGCATGACGCGTTTCGTCTACTGACTTCCTCAGATGCTGTCCGGTGAGTAAAGAAATCAATGGCTTCTTAGTTTCTTTAAAAGGCTCCTCCTGCCCAGTGTTCAGAAAAAGGACTATGCTGGGAATACAGTCCCGATTTTTGGCCGCCATCTTTGAGTGTATGTTCTTTTGTTAAACAGTCCATGGTGTATACCAAATGGCTAATCTAATTGTTGGTGCAGGTCCCTCCTTTTCTTAAAAGTATTGCCGTGGGAACGAGCAGCAGCGCGCAGAGGAGGCTGGCACCTCCTCCCAAGCTGCAAAAAAACAGCTGTTGTGCTCCGATCGCAGCTGCTGTGAGAGTGCTCTGCGGTAAGTGTAGACGCTCTCTTGTTAACTTGCATGTTTTAATCTGTGTAATACCGTCGCAGGTCTTTAAAAAAATCTTTTATTTAAAAACCTGTGGTATCGTGGGTGATGGGGCAGGCCTAAGGACAGGGGGTAACTACGGGACAAACAGGACACAGCAGTCAGGGTCACTGGTGTGGGCCGAAGACCACGAGCGGTCTTGCGCCCGTTTATTTATGCCTTCGGGCGTGCCCGCCCTCCGGGTGCGTGGGTGCGTGCTCAGCGTGGCTGAACGGGCCGGGTGGCTCCGTTACCACATCCCTCCAATCTTTCAGATACAGAGATCAGTTATCACAGAACAGTTCGGCTCTTGCGCACACCACGCAAATTCTCTCAGTCTCTGATTAGGGGCCGGGTTTGGCCGAAGGCCGTACGGCTGGCTCCGGGGGACGTCTCCTCGTCCGGTCCCGCAGGCTCCTTTCTCACTGGGTACCCCCACATCTTCGGAGGACCCGTTCTCTCGTTCTCCCACGCCAGACAGTGGGGGCGCGCTCCGGGATGTGCTCGCCTGCCCTCCTGGTGAGCTGCCCCCTTCTCTGGCCTCGAACTCCTCCTCCTGTGGGTCGGTCTCGGGGGGAGCTGAGGTGACCTGTTTGAACCAGGACGCATTTCGAGTCACTGTCCGTGTTCCTCTCCGGACTGACACCATGGTGCCCTGCACTCTGGTCACCTCCCACACTTCCGGTTCAAACGGGGTGCGATACATCCAATTTGGGTAACGGTCTCTCATGATGACCACGTCCCCCACCTGGAGACTCCTCGCTTGGGCTCTCCTCGCCCGACTGGCCTTCTCGTTGGATGTCCGCCTTCTCTCTTGAGCCGCCCCTTGGTCCAGCGGCCGAGGCTGCCACACTTGGCTCGCCGGGATGTTGTCCCTGGGGGCCTTCTTGAACAGAAGATGCGCTGGCGCACACTGAGTGGTGCAGTGAGGTGTCCGGCGGTACGCGCTGGGAAACTGTGAGACGCATTGATCCGCGTCTTCCCCTTGTTCGACTCCGATCCTCAGCGCCCGGTTCATCGTGCACATAAACCGCTCCACCTCTTCATTCGCCTGGGGCCATTGCGGGGTGATCTTCCTGTGCCTGACCCCTCGAGCTGCTAAGTAGTCTTGGAATTCTCTTCCTTGAAAAGGTGGCCCATTGTCCGACCGGACTTCCTCAGGTAGTCCCATCATGGCAAATATGCGGTCCAACGCCGCTCTCACCTGGCTGAACGCTGTGGAGGAAACCACTTCCACCACCGGGAACTTGGAGTGCGAATCCACCACCACCAAGGTGTGTCGCCCGTCCGGGAAGGATCCAAAATCCACACACAGCTTGGACCAGGGTTCTAGGCATGGTTCTTCCGTGATTACCGGATGAGGCGCCGGCTCGCCCCCGGTGATGTTGCACGAGTGACAGTTGCGGACGACTTCCTCAACCATGGCATCCATCCGAGGGAACCACACCTTGCTCCGCAGCCTGGCCTTGGTCTTGGAGACGCCTTGATGCCCTTGGTGCGCCAACCGAACCACCTCCCCTTGGAGACTCCTCGGTATGACGAGTGTTGCGCCTCTCATGACCACGCCATGCGGCCCTTCGCTGAGCTCACTCTGCGCATTCCACACTTGCTGTCGAAAGACTCTCTCGTCTTCGGTGAGGGCTTGCACCCCATCCAGGAAGTTCCGCCAATTGCGGTTCGCCAACGTGCGCTTCACCTTTACGAGGCACTCATCCAGCTCCGTGGCCCTGCCGATGTCCTCCAGCGTGAGTGCCACCGGGCACGCTGCCTGCGACACCATCCTGACGAACTCTTCCGTGCCGCGCTCATCCGACTGATCAGGGTGTGATGGGGCCGGCCCCGGGTGCCAGGACAGGAAATCCGCCGGGTTGTTGGCACCAGGTCGGAAGACGACCTCAAATCGGTAAGCTTGCAATTGGACTGCCCATCTCTCGATCCGCGGGGGGGCCCAGACGTGCCGTGCCAGCGAAGAGCGGGACAAGGGGTTTGTGGTCGGTGACCACCCGGAAGTCGTGACCATACAAGTAGAGATGAAAGTGCTGACAGGCCCACTTGATGGCCAGCGCCTCCCGCTCAATCTGCGCGTACCGCATCTCGGTGGCCGTCAGGGCTCTGCTGGCGTATGCGGTCGGGACCCATTCCTTCGCCTCCGTTTCCTGCATCAGGACTGCGCCCAGCCCAACAGGGCTCGCGTCAACCACCACCTCTGTCCGCCTTTGAGGCCGGAAGTACGCCATGACCTTGTCGTCGATTAGCGCGTCCTTGACCGCCTGGAACGCGAGATGTTCCTTCGCTGCCCAGGTCCAGGGCTGGCCACTCTTCGTGAGAAGCCGGAGCGGCTCCGACAGGGACGCCAAGTTGGGAATGAAGCGTCCACAGTAGGTTGCCATCCCTAGAAAACTCCTGACCTCGGTGACGGAGGTGGGCCTCGGGGCTGCTCGGATTGCTTCCGCCTTCTTCGGATCCACTCTCAGGCCTTCCCTCGAGAAGACATAGCCGAAGAACTCGACCGATTCCTGGTAGAAGGAGCACTTGGCCTCGTGCAAGGTGAGGCCACTGTCCGCCAGCCGCTGCAGCGTGTCCCGAAGATGCCGATGGTGCTCTTCCAGAGTCTTCGAGAACACCAAGATATCGTCGCTCAAATTGATGACTCCCTGGAGTCCCGAGAGAGTCTCCCGTATGGCATTTTGGAACACTTCAGCCGCTGACGAAATCCCGAAACTCAGCCGCTTGTATCTCCGCAAGCCAACGTGGGTGGAGAAAGTGGTGATGTTGCGGCTGTCCGGGTGGAGTTCTAGCTGATGGTATCCCGCGTTGAGGTCCAGTTTTGTGAACCACTGTGCGCCGTTGAGGTCAGCCACGATATCGTCCATGGTGGGCGTGAGGTGTCTTTCGCGCTTCACTGCCTTGTTCGGGAGGCGCATATCGACGCACAAACGGATGGCGCCTGGCTGCTTGGGTTTGGGCGCCACGACTAGGGGGGCACCCACGGGGTGGGGCCGGATACCTTTTCGATCACCCCCAGGTCTTCCAACTTCTTCAACTCCTCCTCCACTCGTGGTCTCAGGAGGAATGGTATTCTCCTGTGGCGCAGCGCCATGGGCCGGACTGTCGGGTCCACGTGTAGTTTGAACTGTTTCCCGCGTAGGCACCCTAGACCTCGGAACAGCATGGGAAAGTCCTTCAACATCTCCCTGGCATGCAAGTCATGCACTTGATTCGCAAAAAACACCAGCGCCAGATCTTCGGCGGTGTGACAGCTCAGTAAGGTGCCCCTCTTGCCTTCCGCCACGTGGAACGTCATGGCCAGCTTCCTGCCGTCACTGACGACTTCAACGTCAATCACCCCTCGCAGGGACAGCGGCTTGTCACTGTCATATGTGAAGATTTGGGCTTTGGAGGGCCTCAGGGGCGGTCGTGGCGACAGCCTCTCATACTGGCAGCTGTCCATTACGTTCACTGACGCCCCCCGTGTCGATGAGAGCGCTCACCGGGGATCCGGCCACCATGATGTCACACATGGGCGGCGGCCTTCGCCTCGTGCCTTCCCGGCCAACGAACGAGACGAAGAATACTTCATCATCCTCTACCTCTTCCACGAATTCCGCCTTGGTGTTGTCTCTCAGGGCGGCGGATTCTTCCTCTGTCAGTTGGTGCACGCTCGCCGCTGCACCTCGCGGGCCCCCAGTACCGCCGCGCATCCTTCCGCCTCTGCAGACCTTCGCGAAATGGTTCGCTCGTCCGCACTTCAGACACGTTTGTCCTCTTGCGACGCACCGCCCGCCAGGCGGGTGACCTAGGCCGCAGTTGCCACAGGCGTCTCTTTGTGGAGCCCTCGCGGCTCCGCGCTGCTTGTTCGGCCGCCTCTGCAGCACATCCACCCTCTCCTCCTTGACTGCCGGCGGTTTCGGGGCCACAGCCGGCCGGTTGAGGGCTGCTTCCATCACGTCCGCCCGAGCGTTGGATAGCTCGTGAGACCGGCCCAGGATTAAGATATCATCCAGGGAGATGCCTGGCTGCCGTAGGATCAGGCGCCGCAACGGGACCGACCTGCACCCCTGGATGAGCTGCGCCCGAATCTCTGCTCTCTGGTCCGGTAGTTCGCATGACAGCGAGAGTTTTCGAAGGCGGGCGTAGAAAACGTCGATGCTCTCTGTTTCCTCTTGTCGCGCCTGGCGGAGCTTGAACCACTCGAAGTCGGGGTTGGTTTGGGGGTCAAAATGGCGATTTAGGGCCCTTATGGCGCCCGCATAGTCGTTGTCGTTCCCTCTATCTGGTAGGGTCTCGAAGAGGTCGTACAGCTCCTCGCCACCGTAGCACATGAGGAGAGACCTCTTGACTGTATTGTCCGTCTCCCGCACCCCGACAAAGTAGTGCTCCAGCCGTCCGATCCATGATCGCCATCGCACCGCCGCCGTGGAGGGGTCCGACAGCTCGCTGAACGGTGGCAACGGGGCTACCGCACTGTGTCCAGGTGCGGCGGCCGCTGGCTGCGCGGCCCGCTGCTGTGGTGGCTGCGCGGTGCCACTTCCGCTGGTGACAGGGGTGGTCATGCTTGCTGCCCCTCTCCGTCACCTCCCGCCACACAGGCCGTGGCTGCAGGTCTGTTCTCCAGGCGAGACCACTGTCACTCTCCTCCCCCGCCGAGGGATGATGCCGGCTGCCTAGTTGTCGCTGCGCGCAGGCGAGACCAACGGCTGTGCACCGTGACGCAGATAGGCTGCCTGGCTGGTGCTGCGCGAGGGCGAGACCACCGGAGCCCTTCTTTTTTTTTTTCACAAAGCTTTATGCAGACGATCTCCCCCTGCAGGCACTTTCATGGACGCCCCTGCCACTCGTCTCTCTCTCGGGGCCTTGCACACCAGAGCGGTAATGAGCTCTCCTCTCCCCACGCAGACGCGGGCCGGGCTCACGAGGGCCGACTCCCCCCTCCGACAGAGCTTACCGGCACAGCACAGGACGCTGGAATCCCCTCCAGGCACCAGAATAGCGCGCGCGCGGCCCAGCCAGCCAACGCGAGGGCGCGCCTTGGAAAGTCCTTCGTGTTCCGCCTCCGCGGACAGCCTGGAGCACCGCCAGCCGGATCAGCAGGTGCGCGGGGGGGCGAGGCGCGGGTAGGCTCCGCTCTCGTCGCCAATGTGGTATCGTGGGTGATGGGGCAGGCCTAAGGACAGGGGGTAACTACGGGACAAACAGGACACAGCAGTCAGGGTCACTGGTGTGGGCCGAAGACCACGAGCGGTCTTGCGCCCGTTTATTTATGCCTTCGGGCGTGCCCGCCCTCCGGGTGCGTGGGTGCATGCTCAGCGTGGCTGAACGGGCCGGGTGGCTCCGTTACCACAAAACCCATTTTTTTTTCTGCAATGCCCATTAAAAAGGACGTCATTCCCAACATGGCCTGAGTGGAGCTAGGCGTTTGCCCGTCG
Organism: Triturus cristatus; assembly: GCF_964204655.1. NCBI lineage: Eukaryota > Metazoa > Chordata > Amphibia > Caudata > Salamandridae > Triturus > Triturus cristatus. The sequence goes on from NC_140580.1 coordinate 262,175,936, forward strand.
CAACCTGCGGGTCCCTGTCTGGGTTTCGCTTTCGTTACGAGAACGTGCGGTGGCCAGAAAAAGAGAAATGGTGACTTAATGAATGTTAATAAGTGCATTTATCAGTTGCTAAGTGAATTGCTCCCCCCCAAAAAAATACTTAAGATCAGGGTAAAAAGACATTGAGCAGGGATTACAGTTGGCAAAGGAAGATTGATAACAAAAGGCCTACCTTCATGACTTTTCCTCGAACTGCCTGCTTTGCCAGCAATAATTTCTTCCCATTAGGACATTTTAGAGTCTAAAATTTAGACACACAAAATCAATCGTGGAAAACACACGATTCCATTATTTTCTAGTAGAAAACCATAACCCCCGATTTTTTTGTCCAGTGGGTAAGGTTAAATTAGTTTGTTACAGTTAAAGGAGGAAATCCGACGGTGGGTCAGTAACTGTTTTCGTCACCGTTTTCAACATAGTTATCAATGTAAATTAAGGGGGCACTCCGAAGTGTCCATTGCCTACAAATTGATTACCCGGTCAGCGAAAACCGGGCTCTGCGGGTTGAGAGAAACAGTAGAGAGTAATTAATTACAAGGCTTTCCTGGTGCCTGAGAATACAGGCATCTCTGCTGATCTCAGCCTGCAGTTCTATGTAACTTGCAGGCTTAGCCTGGCAGTTAAAATTATATTATACTATTAATTCTTTATTAAAATCAACATAATGTAGTAGTAGTCATGAATTATACCTGAGCGGCCCGGGCCGACGACTGTGGTCTTCCCATGCAGGACAGCACCGGAGGTTGTCAGATTTTTTGAAATCCGATTCTGTCTCTGTAGCAGTGACTGTTGCAACCTCCCAATGATCAAGATGAGGCAGCAAACTGGCGCCACACAAGCTGGCAGAGGTGCCGCAAAGAAACTTAACTGCTGCATCTGCCTTCGTGTGACTTCCGGTCTGCAAATTGAGTCACAAGGCATCAAAAGTAAACAACTTTCGACACGTAATAATATTGCCCCAAAAATACCGTGAACAAAATATAAATGTTGAATTCAAAAACTTCAAAGCTCTTTATTGTATATGCAACTTTTTATTTTCCGACAGTTGGGGGGGATGCACCAAAATCTACTGAAATGTTTCTACATACAAGATCTAAACTGGCGGATGGTCCACTGGGAGAAAATCGATTGCGTTTTATTTTACTTTTCCCTCACCTCAAATGTTTTTGCAATTCCCTTCTCTACACTCTTATAAAACATGGAAGCTTTTGGAATTATTTTTTTTTCACCCAATATGCACACTCGAGCAGCAGAAAGACCATGCACAGCCTCTTTTGCACACCTTTAGAAAACAATTATGTAAAAAAGTTCAACCAGCTTTGTAATTTCAGGAGCTTGCGAAGTTTTAAAACCTGTTCAGCTGTGTATTTTGTCGCTTGAACCTGATCACCTTCTCTCCAATCAGCTCTGTATTTCCATGTCCCATCCCTTATTCCTACCAGCATTTTTTACTGCTTCCCGTTACTCCCTCGCTTAAGACTAACTGGCTACCACTTTTTGCCAGTAGTGCGAAAGAGCTGGCTTTTGCTAAATTAATACCTTGTGCGCCCCCTTTTTCCTATGGAATGTCTGGAAAGTATGTATGTAGATTGCGTACACGTTCTGACTGAGTGCGATTGAGATTCATGTTCAATGGCTCCCTTGTAAATTTGAGTGATGCATGGATTCAGATGAGGTGCATGTATGTTTACTGCAGTGCAATTAGGTGACATTGAAGTCTGGTCATGTGACTTATGGAGTGCAGTTACACTCCCCCTCATTGTTTTGATGTGTTTGCAAACTTGGGAAAGACGAGGAAACGCCTAGACTAGAGGGGCTTTAGGGTTCATTCACCTGGCCAGGCCACTGGGAGTCCCCAACTACATATCCTGCATGTACTGATTGTGCAGCAAACAAGATGCTCGAGGGCGTCGTGTTCAAGGTGATCGCAAAACCTAGGGGGGTCGTGCGATTATGGTTTGACATGAAGTTTAGTTAGCATCACGCCAGTAAAGATAGCAAGGCTTTCCTTACACTGTGGAAGGATTGTGACTGCTTTGTTGTCTCTTTTTGTGTTCGTTTAGGTCGGGTGGTTAAGGGTGATTAAGGCATCCTGCAATTTGAGTGTTTGTTGTGCGAATATGCAGTTATGTCTAGTATTTGGAATGTGGACCATTCATTCTTGCTGCAAAACATGCAGTATTGTTATAAGATAGTGTGGTTTGTAGTAGCCTGTGGGTCCCTGCCCCCCAACCTGGGGGGCAGGGACACCAGACCGGGGTTTGCCGGCAACGGCGAAGGGCTGCGACACGGAGGACCAGGGGTGGAGGGCCCCACTGCAGATTGGTGTGGGTTCAGCTACGCCAGCAAGACGGAGCGAGCTTGAGCGGATTGAAGGGGTCCCGAGGAGTAGCAGGGCCCCCCCTCCCAGGGCCGAAAGAGGAGGCTGGAGTTGCGGCTGGGCTGCAGCAGACCGGTCGGGGGGCCCACAGCCCGCAGACACAGGAGCGTGAGTTGGTGGCGGCGTCGCGGCGGCCTGGGCGCCCCCAAAGTCGAGGCCCGAAAGAGAACCAGGCCAGTCACGAGGCCCATGGCGGGAGCAGGAAACAGAGCCCCAGCCACAACCGGGACCTACTGACTACCGGCCCAGGTAGCGGCAGCCGGATAAGCGCAAGACAACACCAAGCTCCCTGCGACTAGAGCCTCCGGCGGACATAAGCCAAGGCCTACTGTGCCGAGCTACTGCTAGTCAGAGGAGACCACCATGAGGGAGGGTGCGGCAGGAGGGGGGCAGGAGCGAAGAGCCCAGGTGGAGGATTCAACGGAGGACCGGGGGCACAGGCGACTCAGGTAGCGTCCCGGCCCAGCAACCATGGCAGGCAGTAAAGGAGGGAGGAAAGGAGAGCGCACTCTCCCTGAACTACTAAACCGGCACCCGCAAAGAGCGGACAGGGGACAGCAGTCGCCCCACACCTCCGGAAGTGTACCGGACCCCGACAATGGGGAACCCCCGATCACCAGGTCCCTTATGGAGTCCTTCTTCGGATCTCTCAGGGAGGACTTCCAAGCTTTGAAGAAAGAGGTAGCTAGTGAGGTGCGGGAGGTCAGCCGGGAAGTGGACGGCCTGGGGGACCGGGTAGCCACAGTGGAAGAGACCGGACAGAGGAGAGATGAAGAGATCGAATAACTACAACAGGAGGTATTGCGTCCCAGGGACCAACAGATTGATCTCCAAGCACATGCCGAGGACCTTGAAAACGGGTCTCGGCGAAACAACGTACGGGTTCGAGGAGTCCCATCAGCAACGGAGGGAACGGATGTGGCAGGGTACCTGAGAGGCCTGTTTAGAGAGATTTTGGGGGAGTCGGAGGAGTTCCCCATCAGAATAGACAGAGCGCATAGAGTGGGGGCGCAACGTAGGACAGCGATGCCGCCCCCGGACATTCTGGCGTTCCTTCCGGACTACCCACTTAAAGAACGGACCATGGAGGAAGCACGGAAGCGGCAGCCCCTGACTTTCAGGTGGCCTTATACCAGGATTTGTCTGCTATTACGCTCCAGAAACGGAAAACCTTCAAAATAGCCACCGACTTCCTGAGGGAACACGGAACACCCTATGCCTGGGGTCACCCCTTTAGACTTATATTCCGATGGAACGGTACATTGCACCAATTACGCTCCCTGCAGGAGACGTGCGGGGTCCTGGGTCTTCCTGCTGTGGAGGACGACGCTGCGCCGGGGGCGCTCTGGCAGGGATGGATGGCGGCGGGTGGCCAGACGGCGCTCAACCGACCGGCGCGGCCGGACTCGCCTGCCATCAGAGCCAGCATGGCTGACGCGGTGCTGGAGGTGGCCGAGAACACAGGCTACGGCGCTGTAGCGTTGACAGCGTAGGAGCGCTCCGGGGGGAGATCACCATAGCCAACTTCCATTTGCAGGTTTGGGGGCTGGGGGGGGGAGGGGGCCAGTGGAGGGGAGAATGGTGGCTGGACGTCCACTGGAGTGCTTTACCAATGACCTGTTCCCTCGGGGACCGGACTTGGACAATGGAGACTCCGGATCTGAGGCGGGGGAGAGATATGTTGGAGGGAAGGGACTCAATGTTGATGGCTTGTTGCCGAGGGGTAGGTTGGTAGGTATCGGGGGAGGGGAGTTTTTGTTGGTATTGGGAAGGGAGAGGGAGGGAGGGAGGTATGATGGGGTGGGGAGCGGGAGAGGGGGGACCAGGGAGGGGGGGGGAGCATCGTCCAGTGCGTGACCGAATTTATGGCCAAGATAGTGACTCCAACGACATAATACACGGGTCCTTGCAGGACCAGCGCGGGCGCACCTGTCCCCTCACATGACACACACCACCCTTAAAATAGTTACGCTTAACGTCCGGGGCCTCAACAACCCGACTAAAAGGCGAGCGGTACTGTCCTTATTGGAAAACACACAGGCGGATATTTGCCTTCTCCAAGAAACGCACCTTCTACCCCGAGACTGTGCCAGGGTGCGCTCTCCCAAATTCCCAACGCAAATCTTTTCCTCTTGCAATACCAAAACGGCAGGGGTGGCGATATTGGTGGCTCGGCACTTTCGAGGGGAAGTGCTCCACAAACAAGCAGAGCAGAAAGGTAGACTCTTAGCCTATCGATTTAGAGTAGCGGGTCTTTCCTTCACGATTGGATCTTTATACAGCCCGAATGAACGACAGGAGGGCTTTCTTCGCTCGGTCTTGGGGGAGGTCACGGCCACCCCGGACAGGCACATCATTCTGGGGGGTGACTTCAATCTGGTCTTTGACTCGGCACTTGATAGGTCCGCCCAACGTTCGCCGCAGACCGGGGAGTTCTCGGCGGGATGCAAGGCACAGCTAGCGGACATGGATTTACTGGATCTTTGGCGTCACTTGCCCCCTACAGCACGGGATTATTCCTACTACTCGCACGCACATAAAACCTATGCACGGCTAGACCACTTTCTAGTCACCGGGCCTGCAGGCGCCTTAGCTACAACGGCAGAAATGGGGGTGATCTCCATGTCGGATCACGCCCCGGTGATAGCCACCTTCGCATTGCCGCCGGTCTCCTATGTCCCCCGGGTGTGGCGGCTACGAGACACCTTACTACACAGAAGAGACGTAATAGACCAGGTGACGAACGCGATTCGGGACTATCTATCTCACAATGAGAACTCTGACTTCCCGGGCGACTCAGTGGGCTGCTCTGAAAGCGGTCCTGAGAGGGGAATTTATTGCGATCTCAGCTGCGGATAACGCACAATGACGGAGTAAGAGAGAGGAACTCACGCAGAAGGTCAGGGAATTAGAACACATGCATCGCCGGACGGGAGCCCCCCGGATTTGGCGGCAGCTCCAGAGCGCGAGGAAGACCCTGATGGCTCTGGATATGGATCGCGCAGAATATGCAGCGCTCCGTCTCCGACACGCCTATTACACTGGGGGAGACAGATGCGGCCGACTGTTGGCAAGTAAACTCAGAGTGGCGCGACAGAACCAGTTAGTGAAGATGATTACCGACCCCACGGGGTCAACGGTCACAGAGGACGCCCACATTGCGGAACTTTTCCGTAAGTACTACGCTGACCTGTACGCCGGGGACCCCCCGGATGCACCCGCAACGCAGAGAGATATATAGACTCGGTTTCTCTGCCATCCCTGACACCTCAGCAGGCGGAGAGTCTAGAAAGGGAAATACGGATTGAGGAGGTTATAGCCGCTATTGCCAATCTTAAACATGGTAAATCCCCGGGACCGGATGGCTACACGTCCCTCTTCTATAAAACATTTTGCACAATGCTGGCGCCGATTCTCACGCGCCTTTTCAACACCTTCGCCGAGCCGGGGGCTATACCGCCGGATCTACTGCGGGCGTCCCTAACGGTCATCCCGAAACCGGGGAAGGACAGAACTCAATGCGGCTCCTACAGGCCGATATCTCTTTTGAATATTGATCTCAAACTGTACACCGGGATCTTAGCGGCTCGCTTAGCACCACTCTTGCCGGGGCTTATAGATCCAGATCAGGCAGGCTTCGTTCCGGGGAGGCAGACGGTGGACAACACCAAACGGGTCACACATCTTATAGAGAAAGCGTCACGGACCCAGGGAGAGAGAATGTTACTAGCGGTGGACGCTGAAAAAGCGTTTGACTGGGTTCACTGGCCGTACTTGGAACGGGTATTGGAGAAGGTGGGGATGGGGGACAAATTCCGCAACATGGTCTTTAACTGTTACAGATCCCCGACCGCGGTGGTTCGCGAAACGGGTGCAGCTCTGGGAGTTTTCATATTGAACAAGGCACGAGGCAGGGATGCCCGCTGTCGCCTTTACTTTTCGCCTTATATATGGAGCCCTTTGCGCAGAGGATACGGAATCATTCGATGATACCAGGAGTGAAGATGGGTGGCTTCTATCACGCAGTTAGTTTGTATGCTGATGACGTGATCCTCTCATTGGAGGATCCGCTTACAGCCCTGCCGGCCTGTATTGAGGAATTGACTTCCTTTATGGACGTAGCAGGATTCAAGATAAATATGGGGAAGTCGGTTGCATTGGATCTCTCTCTTGCGCCAGCGACCAGAGCCCTCCTGCAGAATCGAATCCCGATCGTCTGGACAAAGGATCCGGTGCTCTATCTGGGAATTCAGCTGGCTCCCACCCTGCCCACTATGGTGGCAGTCAATTATACCGCGTTGGGTCGGAAGATACGGGAGGAATTAACTCGGTGGGACCGCACTACTCTCTCGTTGCTGGGCAGGGTGGCGGCCGTTAAAATGACAATTTTGCCCCAGGTTCTCTACCTGTTTCGGGCACTTCCACTACAGCCCCCAGTGGGGTGGATCCGACAGATGCAGTCTGCTTTGGGGCGTTTTATCTGGCAGGGTAAGAAGCCCATAATGAGGAGAGCACTCTCAATGCTGGCGCCGGAGGCTGGAGGCCTCGGCATTCCAGATCTCCGCAAGTATTTTCAAGCGGTACAGTTGCGCTACCTTGTAGAATGGAGCAAGTGGGAATCGGACAAGCACTGGCTTTTTCAAGATCAGGCAGTAGCGGGCAGACCATTACAGGAAGTGCCATTTTTGCGCAGGACCCACCGCCCCGCGAATCTATACGCCTCATTTATCACCAGAGTACCTTTACGGGTTTGGGACACCACAAATCTCACTTACGGGTTGACCACGTTCCCCTCCCCGTTGACGCCTCTGGTGGATAACCCAGACTTCACCCCAGGGATGGAGGCGGGTGCGTTTGCTCATTGGCGCGCGGCGGGATGCAGGGCTTTGTGTCATTTGTACACCACGGAAGGAATCATCCCCTTCACAAGCCTCAGACAAGACTATGCGTTTACCGAAGCCGAAAGAATGCGTTACTTGCAGGTTCGCCACTGAGCGCTGAACCCCCAGGTGCGAGAGACAGCGGATAGACGACTCCTCCCTTACGAACGATGGCTCATGTCCCGCACGTCTGACGCGAAGCTCATCAGTGACCTTTACAAGTTCCTCCAAATGCCCTCCTCGCACTATCACCCGGGAAGGGGACGCTGGGAGAAGGAATTGGGCCGAACCCTGAGCCACGCAGAATGGGAACAGGTAGCGTACAGAGCTAGACACTCAGCATACCACACAGGCCTAACAGAAACCCTCACAAAAATCTCAACATACTGGTACTATACCCCGGACCGCATACACACAATGGACAGTAGCAAAGAGGCCACCTGCTGGAGGGGCTGTGGGCGGGTAGGTACATTGACTCATATCCTGTGGGAATGCCCCCTTCTCGACGCCTACTGGAAGGAGGTGATAGACAACGTGGACTCCCACTTTGGGATCGAATTGCCACGCCTCCCGGCCTATATTATACTGGGCCTTCCGAACAGGCTGATGTGCCCCTTAAAATCCCGTAGAGGCAGGCAGATAGCTATAGCGCTAGGGTCGGCCATACAAACTATTCTTACACATTGGCGTTCACCCACACTCCCCACTGTGACTGGATGGCTGCACAGACTATGGCATGTACTTGGAATGGAGAAAATGTCGTTTATCGCAGCGGGGGAGGCAGAGCAGTTCAATGACATCTGGAAGCCATTCCAGTCCCTCCTGGCCACGGAATTTAGAGAACTGACCTGCCCGAGATACCTTCGACTCCTGCGGCTTGCTGAGCAAGCAGGCTCGACCTCTTGATCGCACCTAGATAGGGGTACCTAAATGGGGGGCGCGGAAACACGTGAGATGGGTTAAAGGCCGCACTGGATGGGGTAGGAGGGAGGAGAGGGAATAGGGGATTTGGGAGATCGAGGGGGGGGGGGGGGTGTTGGGGAAGTTATGGTTTTGTTTTTCATGAATATTGAAACGGAGTGGTGTCCTAGGAACGCGTCTTAGCTATGGGACCTACCACCCCAACCGGGCCGTCACAGCCACAGGATGACACTTTCAGGCATGTATCTATGGGTTCGCATTTATACGGCATATTCTTTAAGGAGGAGGGACCTACGGGGAGAATCACCAGCTTTTTTCCCGCCGTAAAGGAAGTGACTCCCAGGCTCCCCTCCAGTTTAAGACGCTGCCGGCCCCAAGGGGTTGTAGGCGGCATGCTGTGTTTAACAATGACCTGATAACGAGACAGGGAGCGGCTTAAGTGGTGTTGATATCTACGCGTGTAACTTGCCGGCCCGAGGGGTTGTAGGCTGAAGATGCTGATACCGTTGACAATGTTTTACGAATGATTTAAACAGACATTGGCAAAGTCAATATCTCTGGCTAAACACTTATAAGGTCCCAAAGGCGAGACCTATTGGCTATGCCAATGCTTGTTATTTCTGGAACCACTGTCAGTGCAAGCTGAGCTCACAGCATTTCCTTACAGCGCTCACCTTATTCATAAAGACTTAGCATTAACGAACCATAAATACAAGTTCTAACAGTATAAACGTATGGATAGAAACCTCACCTCAACTGCAGATGTGCTTTTTTGCAGATACATAATGAGGTACTGTGAACTGGCAGCCAATGTGTTTGTGCTACAGGGGCTTCGGCCTCCATGTCCAAAGGACAAATCAAACATAAAAACTTGATGTCCTTGACTTCAAACAATATGACCAGTATGTCCGCAATAGGAATTCCACACCGCTGGTATGTAACATTCTAAAACTGGAAACAAAAGTGTTCTCTGTATTTTTTACATTGGTAAACATTTTGGGATGTATTTTGAAAAACTGAAATATTACTGTTCCCTTAAGTAGTGCTTTTTAGATCCTGTACATCATGTTAATAATATAATCTTTTGTTTTAATTTACCGTTATCAATTACAGGGTTTGACATTTAAACGAGTAGGTGTCCCTTCTGCGGCTGATATAATAAAAGCTTCAAGCAAAGATGCTATCAGGTATGGTCATTTTTCCTCCTGTGCATGATCATTCACATTGTTCGGTGTTCCAACAGCTGCTCATCAACTTTGACTGTTTAGAGTGTACGTTTCTAAAGCATTCAAGCATTAAAGTGTATAAAGCTCCCAATTTATTTTTATATTTTGGTATTTCCAGTACTGTTAAGAATATTTTTTGAATAACACATGAACTGACCGTTATCATGTAGGAGGCTACTTACATTCTAATATGTAGCAATAGTATCATTGAATGCTTTTCCAGATGGGGGCAGATTTAATTGGCAAAAGCTACTAGGCAGGACATCAGATAAAGCATTGTAAATTCTGTGATGGGAACTGCAAGCCCTCTTGGAAAAGGAAGCCATTAGAAAGGTGCCTGCATCAGAAGTCTGGTGGCTATTCCCATTGCTTCTTGGTGAAGTCATAGGATGGAAGCCTCTGCCCTATCCTTAATGTTCACCCTCTAGACTTTTTGCTCAGAAAAGTAAAGTTTTAAATGCTCACTCTGGTCCAAGGTCTGCCTGCCCTGGATCTGGCTGTCTGGATGATGATGTTTGATTTTCAGCACACCTATTTCCACAACTCTGTCCTGCAATCCCATAGACGTTGCCTGCAGTTTCAGTTAAGCCACTAGCACTTTTAATTTATGGTGCTGCCCTTCGGCCTTACCAGTGCACCTAGAGTGTTAATAAAATTGATGGTGGTGGTTTCTGCCCATTTTTGGAGGTTTGAATACCAGTCTTCCATGCTTCGACTGGCTGCTGAAAGTAGGCTCACCTCCGGCAGTTGTGGGCAACCCCCAGATTTGGCTGCCAACCTTTTGACCTCAATGGGATTTTCCTTCAGCATGCCAGTCGCACCCTACTCCTTCACAGTGGCTCCACTTTGTTGGAACTATCTAGAAGGCAATGTTTTTCCAAGTCTTCCCTCCACCTCAACAAGTTTGGCTATGATACTGATATTTTAAGCCTTGACTTGGATCTCCTTGTATGTAAGGCTTCTTGGCCTCCTGCATCCTGCTTTTGGACCACGCTACATGGCATATGAGGGCTGTGCAGTGGGTTCTGAAGTTTTAGTTGTCTTAACACCAAGGGAACCTTACAGATTATATCCAGGTGTAGGAGGATACTGAAAAAGATCTGCAGTGGTGGTTGCTGGACCGCAGTTGGTTCCAGTGGCAGACCGCTCTTCCAGTCCCACCCAGTGCCAATTGTTGTGGCGGAGGCATTGGTGCATAGTTTAAATTAGCCCACCATTAAGACAGTCTGACTGATGTCATCCAGGGCTTGGAGGAGACTGCTCACGATCTGAAGTGGGCCACTCAAATACAGTTTACAATGTCAATAGCTTAATCTCTCTCAAATGCGAGACCTATTGCATTTGCACCCACACACAGCGCCACACACACAGCCCCACACACAAAGCCACCCACACACACAAAGCCACCCACACACACAGAGCCACCCACACACACAGAGCCACCTACACACACAGAGCCACCTACACAGAGCTATTCACATAGAGCAACCCACACACAAATAGAGCCACCCACACAGAGCCACCTACACACACAGTTACCCACACAGAACCACACACATACACACACACACACACACATAGAGCCTCACACACACACACACAGCCACCCTCAGAGCCTCAATGTGTGGCGCAAGCTGCAGGGGCCTCCTAAGGAGGGCCCTGGCACTTATGTTTTTTACTTCTATATATTTTTTTTTTCATAAATTAAGCACTGCAGTAACCACAAACTGTTCTGAGCATCAGTATGACGGTTCTTCTTAAATTCCTGAGTCCGGCCACAGATAAAAGGATCGTTACTTCAAAGGGAAGTGCTCAGAGTTCAACCCCGCAGCTAGGAAGAGTGGACAGCAACTGGTAATTGAGGGTAATAGCCCACGCAGGCAGCCTAGCTTTGAAAGGGAGACCGGCTCTTAGATGGATGGTCAGCGGTCAAGACTGACATTCCGAAATGGCTACCGAAGTTGCGCTACCGGACAACCACTGCGATAGTCCTTCCTTTGTGTTTTGTAAGCTGAGAGCGGCGCAGTGACAGTAAGTGGGCAGGGAGGGCAGCCAGGGAGCTGCACAGTCACAGCGGAGGAGGCAGCGTTTAAGTGCAGGTGTGTGTTCCCTCACCCACAGCACCTGCGGCCCCTCGGGGGCGCCTCCTGCCCCAAGTCACCTTCTCCTTGCAGAATGTTCTCCTTGGAGGAACCATAGAGACCTCAAGAAATCTACACAAAGTTATGGACCCGAAGAAGGACGTCTTGACCCGCCTGAAGCACCTGCGAGCCGTGCTGGGTAAGAGAAGGGGGGGAGGGAGGGTGAGAGGAGACACACACTCGGAGAGAGGGTGCAAGGTGTAGGCTCTGTTGTCACTCCTGGCACAGCACATCACCATTGTTAGTATTCCAACCTGAAAACGCACTTTAGCAAGCATAACCTCCCCAGACTTTTCACGGCAGTTCAACACCGCTGTAGAAAAGGTGTAGGATGGCTGTACTTGTACACAAAGCTTCACACAGAAACAACACGTTAGTTAAATCGGCTCTGGTAAGAAGTTGTGAAATTAAAAAGTACAGTAGACTTCCTGAAAAGCACGTGCACAATGTAATCAAAACAACGAGTAGCTTCAACACTACTGTAAAACATAGTATGCATGGTCCTTTGAGGTCCATGACTTCCGGGGTCTGTCATGGCTAACCTCCATTGACCGACACAAGGTGGTCTTTGCGGCAGATGGCACACTTAGACAAGGCTCGCTCGTTTCACTTCTATGGGGCTGCCCGCGGTACAGACGTCTGTCTCTGCCCGCGGTACAGACGTCTGTCTCCCTTAAAGACATGGCTCACCTTATCGACTCCTGTGGGTTGGCCTCGTAGCACACAGCACAGACATGTTTTGGCAACACGACCTCAGGGGCTGGAGAGCCTGATACGCCATGAACACCACCACCTTTCTCCGAGGTCAAGCAGAAATGCCTCGGAGAAACGCAGCGGCGTTTTCGGATTCGGGGGCGTGTTTTTCTTTCTCTCCTCTTGCCATTGGCTGGAATGTTTACATTCCAGAGGAGAGAAAGAGAAAGAAAGTTAAAAACATGCCCCCGAATCCGAAAAAGACGGGGCTTGTTTGGAGAGACAATGCTCTTCTCCAATGGCTGACCAGTATTTCAGAGGCCAGCCAATGGAGAGGAGGTAAAATAAAGGGGCGGGTTAAAGCCCCACTCCTAACATTAAATCTCGGAGCGAGACTGCGCAAGCGCAGCCTTCTAGCCGAGACCTAAAAAGGACACAGTCTGCTAAATCCATGGGAGCATTACAGTCTCCATCCACACAAGGGTCCTTTCGACGCTCCTTCTATAGAGGAGCATCTAAAAACATCAGTACAGACGCTGCTCCTTTGTCCTATAAAAACACCACACAAAAATCCCCCCACAAGGGATATTTTAGAGGTGGGTACAGGGGAAATAACAAAGGAAGAGGACGAGGTGACAACTCGCGCCTCTCCCACTAATAAACAGTGACTTTCCTCCACTCCCTGCAGACCATCCCACTCTGGTCGGAGGGAGACTCTCACAGTTCATACCCACTTATCTGTAGTGATGGAATTCCAGATAGTTAAGACAAATTATCCCGTACGGTTACTGCCTGGAACTTACTGCAACTCCCCCCAACATACCTCCCAAGCAGTGTCCGATGTCCACGGAACATCTAACACTCCTCAAGCAGGAAGTTCTATCACTGCTTCAAAAGCATGCCATAGAATCAGTCCCCGTATAGCATCAAGGAACAGGAGTATACTCCCTGTATTTCCGAATACCCAAAAAGGACGGTACTCTACGGCCAATACTGGACCTCACACCTCTAATCTCTACATACAATCAGATCATTTTCACATGATCACTCTTCAACAGGTCCTTCCACTGCTTCAACAAGGCGACTTCCTTGCCACACTAGATCTCAAGGACGCCTCCTTACATATTCCCATACACCCTGCTCACAGGAAATACCTAGGGTTCACAGTGGTCACTATCAGTTCAAAGTTCTCCCATTCGGGGTAACCACAGCACCCAGGGTATTCACGAAGTGCCTTGCGGTAGTAGCAGCGCACTTGCGAAAGCAGCAAATCTATGTATTTCCATACCTGGACGACTGGCTGATAAAAGCCAAGTCATACAACCAGTGTGTTTACCACACTTATCAAACCATTCAGCTGCTACACAACTTGGGGTTTACAGTAAACTATACCAAGTCACACCTTCAGCCCTCCTACCTACATCAATATCTAGGAGCCACAATAGTCACTTCCAAATCCATAGCATACCCCAATCCAGCCAGGATATCCAGTATGCAAACCCTCATCACCAAGTTTGAACCCAAACACTCTTTTCCAGCACAAGTGTTTATGCAGCTCATAGGGATGATGGCCTCTTGCATTTTCATTGTACCTCACGCAAGACTTCAGATGCACCCTTTACAACAATGCTTAGCACGTCAGTGGAATCAGGCTCAAGGTCAACTTACAGATCTGGTGTTGGTGGACAGCCGCACACATCGCTCTCTGCAGTGGTGGAATAAACAAAATCTTTCCAGAGGGCGGCCGTTCCTAGACCCAGTTCCACAGATAGTGCTAACAGCAGACGCATCTCTCACCGGCTGGGGAGCCCATCTCCTAAACCACACAATTCAGGGCAGGTGGACTACCCAACAAAAAGCGCTCCACATCAATCAACTAGAATTACTGGCAATATTTCTAACATTAAAGTCATTCCAAACACATCTCCTCAACAAAACTGTCCTAGTCCACGCGGACAATATGAGAGCAATGTATTACATACAGAAACAAGGAGGAACACACTCTTTGCAATTGTCTCAACTAGCGCAAAGCATATGAATATGGTCCATTCCACAAAACATATACCTTCTCGGGTGATTGTTTGCGCTCTAAGTCGCCATTTCATTTCTGGTGGAACATCTGCCAGGAGTGAACAATCAGATTGCGGATCTGTTAAGTCGTAAGACTCAACACCTACCCGAATGGGAACTTCATCCGCAAGTTCTTCAACCCTTTTTCCAAATGTGGGGACAACCAGACATAGATCTGTTCGCCACACACGCAAACGCAAAATGCCCATCCTTCGCCGCCAGGTTCCCACACCCGTTGTACAAGGGCAATGCGATATGGATGATCTGGTCAGGCAGATTTGCGTACGCTTTTCCGCTACTCCCGCTCATTCCGCTAGTAGTACGCAAGCTCAAACAGTCTCTCAAGATGATCCCAGTTGCTCCCACATGGGCATGGCAACCATGGTTCACAACACTACTCGAACTCTCAGTAGTTCCACATCAAAAACTACGTCTCTCCCCAAAGCTGCTCACGCAGAACCATGGAGAGATAAGGCACACAGATCCAGCACAACTGAATCTAGCGATCTGGCTCTTGAAATCTTAGAGTTCGGTTACCTCAACCTCCCACCCGACTGTATGAACATTATTAAATAAGCCAGATGACCTACTTCTAGAGCTTGCTATGCAGCTAAATGGAAAAGATTCGTCATTTACTGCAATAACAAAATTGACCCATTAGATGCTTCAATTCAAAACATTATTTGCTACATCTACAAAATACAATCTGGCATTCTCATCTATAAGATTACATCTGTTTGCCCTTGCCGCCTACCTACAAAACAGACATTTGTCATTGTTTAGAGTACCCGCTATCAAAGCTTTTATGGAAGGCCTTAAAAGGATAACTTCACCCAGACTGCCACCCTCTCCAGTGTGGAACCTAAACATTGTTCTTACTATTTGAGCCTTTACACAAGTGCGAATTACAATTCCTTACATGGAAAGTAGCTTTCCTTGTCACAGTCACCTCTCTCAGGAGAGTACGTGAGATCCAGGCTCTAACCATACAAGAACGATTCTTACAAATACATCGTAACAAAGTGGTTCTTAGGACGAATCCAAAATTCCTTCCAAAAGTAATTTCTGCTTTCCATCTTAATCAATCAGTAGAGTTACCAGTGTTTTTCCAATACCCTGATTCGGTAGCGGAAAGAGCGCTTCACACACTCAACGTCAAAGGAGCTTTACTTTATAACTTAGACAGGACTAAAGCCTTTAGAAAGACAAAACAACTGTTTGTGGCTTTCTCTCCACCTCCTAAAGGCAACCCCATCTCCAAAGCTGAATTGCCAGGTGTATAGTGAAATGCATTCAAATATGCTACCAAAAAGCAAAACGCACATGAACAATTCCCCCTAGAGCGCATTCAACACGCAAATTAGGAGCTTCCATGGCATTCTTAGGGAACATTCTCCTAGAAGACATTTATAAGGCAGCGACGTGGTCTACAACACACACCTTCACCAAACACTATTGTGTAGATGTGCAGGCAAAGCAACAAGCTTCTGTGGGTCAGGCTGTTCTTAAGGCACTTTTTCCAAACCACTGCAACTGATACAGGTGACCACCGCTAGGGGAGACGCTGCTGTACAGTCTATGCACAGAGTGTGAATCCTGCAACTCATATGCCTCGAACGGAAAATGCTACTTACCAGTATGCATCTGTTCTTGGCATGTAGAGCTGCAGAGATTCACACGCCCACCCACCTCCCCGGAACCTGTATCTGTTCCAGTGTTATCTTACTTAGATACATGCACATGGACATCTTTTCTGTTTCTACAAGCTCCATCATTCCCCATCATGGCGAAAAACAATCTGAGGATTGAGTCGATGCCCATGCGCACTATCGTCCAAGGGAGGAGTCTCCTATCTCATGACTACAAAAGACTTCTTCCAAGACAACAAGGTGCAAGAATCTCTGCAGTCTACATGCCAAGAACAGATGCATACTGGTAAGTAGCATTTTCCTTTAGTTACTTTATTTTCTAGAACCGAGCAAGCCTGGCACAGGTAAGTTGATAAATACTTTGTAGTAACTATACAGTTTGAAATGCAATTGTAAATGTGCTTTGAAATGGTTACTGTTTGAATTACTGGTAATGCAATACTGTGAAATACTGTACATATACTTTGTATCGATTTTGCATTAAGAATTACAGGTAAGTTACTTTTACGTTACTTTTGAGATTACTTTTTAGATTACTTTTTCTACTCCGTGTGATATGCCTAGATATCACAATGGGACATTTCCTAGAGAAAAGGTAAGTAAAGTCAGTTTTGCTCAATTGTTGTTTTTCTGGTTTCCATACAAATCAACTCCCCCCTTGGAACATTGTTCAGAGAAAAAACAGTCAATGCATTCCTATGGAGAGAAATGAAGTTAAAGGTTACCAGGTAAGTAATCAGTCTTTGGAGTTGAGCTTCTGGGGCTAGAACCAGGGTTCCCCCAGGGCCAAGGATGCACTCTTGTTACACCCTCAGCAGCACTAGGGCGGCCGGGTGCAGAGTGGTGAGGCCCAGAGTTATCCAATGGGGGATAGGGGGCCTCTGGTTGGTGGCTGCTGGCAAGCAGGCCACTGGGTTGTGGGAGCAAAGCTCCTGGACTTTAGCTCAGGGCAAATGGTGAAACAAAGTAGCACCAAAGCTACACCCTCCGCGGCACAAGGGCGGCCGGGTGCAGGGTGCTGTTTTGATGTCGGGCGCCCTGTTTGTTTCAGTGGGGAACCTCCGGTTTTCAAAGGCACTGCAGGCTCTTGGACGAAGGTCTTCTGGGTGCGACCACCACTTGGAGAGGTAAGTTGGGAAGTTAGGGATTGGTTAGGCACCGTCGGTTTGGGCACACAAGGCCGTGGGGCGTCAGATGCAAGGGTGCCTTTTGGGGTTGGATCTTCTTACTAGCTCCTGGTCACGGTTGTGGGGACCTTCTGGATTTAGGCTGCAGGGGTCGCTGGATCTTGGGTCAGGATGGCCGGGGTGACAACCTTGTGGTCTTTGCACGCTTGGGCCTTGGGTGCGGATCCGCGGTGCCCGACCGGAGTGAGAGGTTGTAAATTAACAAATCCTATGTTCACAGGAGACAGTCTTTGTAGTTAAAGACAGGCAGGTCCTCCGGGGTTTTCGAGGTTGCTGGCTGCAGGAGACACAGGAATTTCACAGGAGCAGGTTCGAGGGGGAGACAGGCCGGTAGGGCTGGGGCTAAGTCAATGGGCCTCTTCCTCTTGTTAGGTGCTGTACGGCTGTTCGGTCCTTCTTCTTGTTTCCGGTTCTTGTCTGAGGAAGCAAGGTTCAGGGGTGCCCATAAATACTAGATTTATGGGCGTTGCAGGTAGGTCAAAGGCAGGGACCAATGAGTCCCTTCCCTGGGGTGGCTACACCTCCTATTATCCCACCCTCCAGTGGGAGGGGGCATGAGCCTGTCCCTGGTTGGCTGAGTCCCCCCATTTTCAAGATGGCGTGGACTGACAGTTGTGCTTCACCTCGCCACCCCCATCCGAGGGGTGGAGTTGAGAGGTGGGCACACCTCTCTTCCTCACTTGTTTTTCCCGCCGGTTCTCCTGCCCAAAGTGGGGTTCAGAACCAGTGGGGACCAGTTGCTGAGAGCAGCAAGTGGCCTAGAGAAGCTCACAAAGGCGGCAAGCCTATGAAGCTTCCCCGTCGTGAACCCTGCCTATCCTGAGGGAGGAGGCTTGGCACCTCATCCCAGGATGTGCATTGTTTCAGGCCCCAGAGAGCAGCAGGCTCTAGACCCAGGGTCCAGAAACATGTCTGGCGGTGGCAGCTGAAAGCAGCCACTCCGCCTGGACACTAGTGGTATGTTGTTTTTCAGGGGACATCTCTAAGATGCCCTCTGTGTGCATTTTTCATTAAATCCCACACTGGCATCAGTGTGGGTTTAATGTGCTGAGAAGTTTGATACCAAACTTCACATTTTTCAGTTTAGCTATTATGGTGCTGTGGAGTTCGTAATGACAAAATCCCAGCACCATATACTCCTAATGGCAGCACTGCACATACAATGTCTAAGAATGGACTTAGACACTGTAGGTGTACAGGGCTCATGCACTTGTGCCCTCACCACTGGTATAGTGCGCCCAGCTAGAGGGGTGACTGATCTATGCCAGGTCAGTGGGTTGTAGGCATTACACACAGATGTGTGGCATGTCGACTCTTCACTTTGTTCTGCACCAAAACATGCAGCCTGCAGAGGCAGTGTGTGTGTGTAATGGTACAGGGCCTCTAAGGGTGGCACAATAAGTGCTGCAGCCCTTAGATGCCTTCCCTGGTCATAGTGCCCTGTGTACCTGTGGTACCATTTACCAGGGGCTGACCTGTGGCCAGAGACGCCAATTGGGTTTTGTTTTTAATGCAGGTTTAGGGAAATAACATAGGCCCTGGGCACCTGCTTGGCAGGAGCACATGGCACACTTAGTCAAAGCACATCAGCAATTCAGCGGGCAAACCATGCAAAAAGAGGGCACTTTCTCACATATCTTACTTAGATACACACACAGACATCTCTATTCTACTCTTTCTAACTCCATTCTCACCCTCTGCGGGAAAACAATATAACAATGGAGTCGATGCCCATGTGCACTATCACCGAAAGGAGGAGTCACCTACCTCGTGACTGGAAAAGACTTCTTCGAAGAAAAAGTGCAAACATCCAGACCCAACACTAGATGGCAGGCTTATGCAAAGCACGTGAATCTACAGCTCTACATACCAATAACAGATACATACTGGGTAAGTAGCATTTTCCTTTGGTGGCCAGGCAGCACTCTACCAAGACATGTACGCCTGCCAATGGCAAAAATGTGTAAAATATTGTACAGAACTGTCTTGATCCTCTTTCTGCTTTCCTCTCAAGTCCTTCTTTTTATTTGACCCTTGCCCAGCAGGGCTCTGCTCTGGGCACTTTTAAAGGGTGCCTTTCTGCCTTCTTGAGGCTGCCAGATCAACCCTCTTTATTTAAATCTCCTATTGTAAACAGATTTCTTAAGGGACTTGTGCACCTGCCCCATTCATCATGCCTCAATGGGACCTTAATTTGGTTCTCACCTTACTGATGTGCGCTCCGTTGGAATTTCTGCACAGCTGCCCCCTCTGGCTGCTTTACATCAAAACATCCTTTTTAGTGGGAATAACGTCCCGCAGGAAGGCGAGTGAATTGCAGGCTCAGTCATCCAAGCTTCCTTACCTGACCATCTTCCCTGATAAGTTGGTACTTCGCACTAGGGTCTCCTTTCTTACTGTAAGGAGTAGTTTGAGGCATGTGGGCTGCTGAATTCATATCTGTGCATAGATCGCCGCCTAGTGTTGGGTCCGGATGTTTGCACGTTGTTGTCCTGGAAGAGTCTTCGAAGTATCCTGAGATAGGTGACTCCTCCCCTGGACCATAGTGCGCATGGGCATCCTCTCCATCCTCAGATTGTTTTTTTTCCGCCATTGGGTTCGGATGTGCTTATCTTGACTCAAGTTAGGAAAAACTTTTTTCAGGGCAAAAGGCCTTTAGTTCGCGTCGGTACTGTTCCCGGTCGGTATCGACAGTTACTTGTTAGTTTATTAACTTCTAAAACAACTTTTTCGCATCGACACCATCGACGATGGAATCGAGGACACCATTCAAGCGGTGTCCTGTTTGCAATGCGAAATATCCCCATATCGACGTCCACCCGGTGTGCAACAAATGCCTTTCACCGGATCACGACGAATCCACATGTATGGCCTGTGCCCGATTCCGATCCAAGAAGACCCTTCGGAATCGACGAGCGCCGAGACTTGAAGCGCAGCAAGCGGCACCGGCCCCGACCAACATCTTCAGCGCCGAGGACGAAGATGTGGAAGGCGTGGAGAACCTACCCTCCAGCCCCGCTTCCGAACACGATTCCGGATCGGAAGACATCGAAGAACAACTCTTTCACAGAGATGAAGACGACACCGAGGTAGGAGACTACGATGAGGCCTTAGGGGCCGAAGAAAGTGGCTCCGGTGACGAGCAAGGCCTACCCGTACAGACGGAGGATATCCCAGTGCGTCAGTCTATGGCTCCGGTCGAGGGATCGCCTTCGGGCCTTACCCAAGACCTATCTCGCAGTTCTTCGGCCCCGCCCTCGGGCCCGGCCTCGGACATTCAGCGACAGCCATTAGGACCCAAACCGGCTGGTTTCCCTTCCTCGAAACCGAAACCAAAAGTCGTGTCGGTTCCACAAAAACCGAAACTGAAAGTGGTACTGGTCGGATCGAAGCCCACTACACCTTCGACGCCAGCAAAACCCGTCGGCACCGACCGCACCAAACGGGACTTCGGCGCCGAACTCGCAGCAGCAGACGTCGGCGCCGACACACGGAAAAAGGCCATCGGCACCGACAAACCGCCTCGGCACCAGGCACCGAAACAATCGGCTACGGCCACGAAGGTCAAAATGCCCGCTGCGTCGCACACCACTTCGAAAGCAGCACCTAAGGCCCAATCATCGACGCCGTCCACGGCTACCGCCTCTCCTCGACTTGATGACCCCGTGGCCCCGAAGAAGCCCACGCCTGACTCTACTGAACCGGTCGGCGCCAAACAACCGTCGGCGCTCCAGGTGCGACAAGTTGCAGAGTCCTTGCAACGCATCAAAGAAAGGGCAGCCCTCCAGGACACGTCGGGCCCAGAGCCGAAAAAAGCTCAAAGCTTCTCCAGCAACACCTCATATCACTTTTGGCCTGCCGCCATCCACTGCGCCAAAAATGTTTGAAATAAGAACTCGTGTCACCCAAACTAGGATCACACCTGCCGAACGCTGTCCTACGGAGACGTCACCATCTCACATCATCGATGCCGACACCAGCAGAATTATGCTCCACAAGCGGAGAATATCTTCCGAACACGCTTTGGACTCCTACCGGATCCCGCTGAAGAAAAAGCTGCCAGCAGATTCGGAGCCAGTTCCTTACGAACGTCTCCATACCTACTACCCAGATCCAGAGTCCTTCTCCACACTCCGAAACTGACGTTTTGGAGGACTATATGGGTGACGACGTCCCCTACCCAAGAGAGATGGACCCTGAGGGCCAACAGGACCCTGACCAGGCTTGGGATGACCCTGTAGACACAGGTGCACCTATGGATACACAGGACACGCAGCTCTATGGCGCAAAAACGTCTCCCACAGAGGACACTGCGGCATTCAACGCCCTAATTGAACGTGCTGCGGAAAATCATGGTGTGCAACTCCACTCTGACACAATCGAGGACGATTTTCTAATGGATACTTTTGCATCCTCAGAAAGGAATATCAAAACTCTACCCATGCTGAAAGGTGTCCTCAAACCAGCAAAGGACATTTTCAAAGAACCCACCAGGGCAAGAGGGATAAACCCCAGGATCGACAAAAAATATAGGTCGGTGCCTGGGGACCCTACGTACATTAGAGGCCAGTTGCCTCTAGATTCCATCGTAGTCGCAAATGCTCGCAAACGGGCGCACTCGCAAACAACTGGGGATGCTCCTCCCCTGGACAAAGAGTCCAAGGTGCTAGAGACCTCCGGCAAACGGGTTGCAGCCCAGGCAGCTAACATATGATGTATTGCCAATACACAGGCGCTCCTAGCTCGATACGATCGCGCACACTATGACACATTAGAAACCCTACTCCAACATCTCCCTGACCAATACAAAGAGGGAGCAGAGATCCTCATCAGGGAGGGACAACTCCTCACAAACGCATCCATTAAGTGTGCACTGGATGCCGCAGATACAGCTGCCAGAGCAATAAACACCAGCGTCCTGCTACGACGACACGCCTGGTTACGAATCTCCGGATTCAAACCTGAGGTTCAAAATACCATTCTCAATCAGCCGGTCAACCCCGACTACTTATTCGGGCCGGAAGATGACGCCACCCTAGAGAAAATAAAAAAGGACACAGACACTGCAAAGTCCATGGGGGCTCTCCAAACACAGACCTTTCAGAGTGGCTCCTTTCATCGCCCCGGGAATAGAGGAGCAGGCAGAGGACAGGGGTCACAGCAAACCTACAACAAGGGCAACACACAAAGTACCTACGATAAAAACACCCGGGGTGGGTATCGTGGCTCCAGCACAAAGGGCAGAGGACGCGGATACGGCAATACCAGGTCCTCCCCCAAGAACAAACAGTGACCCCTTCCTCCCGACCACATAACACCTGTCTGGGGAAGGCTACAAAGGTTCCTGTCCACGTGGAACTCCATCACCACGGACAGGTGGGTCAAAGATATTATCAAACACGGTTACTGCCTAGAATTAACCTCCACTCCACCCACAATACCGCCAAAACACCGTCCTATGTCCTCAGAGCACTTAGCGCTCTTACAGCAAGAAGTGCTAAGTATGCTGGAAAAAGGCGCAATAGAGGTCGTACCCGTCCACGAGCAAGGCATGGGGATATACTCCCTGTACTTCTTAATACCAAAAAAGGACTGGTCACTCAGACCTATACTAGACCTGAGACCCCTCAACCGCTACATTCTGTCAGAGCATTTCCACATGCTCACCCTACAACAAGTTCTCCCGCTGCTCAAACAGGGAGACTTCCTAGCCACGCTAGATCTCAAAGACGCATATTTCCACATACCCATTCACCCCTCACACAGAAAATATCTCAGGTTCACTATTCAAGGGCAGCACTACCAATTCAAGGTTCTCCCCTTCGGCGTGACAACAGCACCAAGAGTTTTCACAAAGTGCCTAGCTACTGTGGCTGCACATCTACGGAGGCAACACATTCACGTCTACCCTTACCTGGACGACTGGCTTGTTCAGGCAAAGTCAGCCCAGCAATGTGCCAGCCACATGTCCCACACCATTCACCTTCTTCACAGTCTGGGGTTCTCACTAAATTACCCAAAATCACATCTACAACCCGCACACGTACAACAGTACCTAGGTGCGACCATAGACACTCTGGCAGCCACAGCTCAGCCAAATTTAGTGAGGATCAACAGCATACAAATGCTGATTTCCAAGTTCAAACCACAACACTCCCTTCCTGCACGAGTGTTCATGCAGTTGATAGGCATGATGGCCTCCTGCATCTTCATAGTCCCACACGCGAGACTACATATGCGCCCGCTTCAGGAGTGCTTAGCACGTCAATGGAATCAGGCTCACGGGCAACTGAAAGACCTAGTGTTGGTGAGCGGTCGGGCATACAACTCTCTGCATTGGTGGAACCCACAAAACCTTTGCAAGGGCCGACCGTTCCAAGAGCCTGTTCCACAAATAATACTGACAGCGGACGCGTCTCTCCAGGGATGGGGAGCTCATGTACTCAATTACACAGTGCAGGGACTATGGACAACACAACAAAAGAAGATGCAGATCAACCTTCTGGAACTGTTGGCAATCTTCCTAGCCATGAAGGCATTCAAAGTACATCTGTGCAACAAGGTCGTGTTGATCCGGACGGACAACATGACCGCCATGTACTACATACAAAAGCAGGGAGGAACACACTCTCCACAGTTGTCTCATCTGGCTCAGAGCATGTGGAAGTGGGCCATTCAGAGGAACATATTCCTCATGGCGGAACACCTCCCCGGCAAGGACAACCAGATGGCGGATCTGCTCAGCAGACACAGCCACCAGATGCACGAGTGAGGAGTTACACCCATCAGTACTCCAACCGTACTTCCAGCAGTGGGGTCATCCAGACATAGACCTATTCGCCACAAGCGAAAACGCAATATGCCAAAGCTTTGCCGCCAGGTTCCCACATCCGCAGTCGCAGGGCAATGCGATATGGATGAACTGGTCCGGCAGATTTGCGTACGCTTTTCCCCCAGCACCATTGATACCGCTGGTGGCGCGCAAACTCAGACAACACTCACTGACACTCGTCCTGGTTGCTCCAACGTGGGCACGCCAACCATGGTACACCACCTTTCTCGAACTTTCCGTGGTGCCGCATCAAAGGCTGCGGATCAAACCCGCGCATTTGACGCAGAACCATGGAGAGATTCAGCACCCAGATCCGCAACAGCTGAACCTGGCAATCTGGCTCCTGAAGTCCTAGAGTTTGGCTACCTCAATCTGCCACCTGACTGTATGGACATCATTAAGGAAGCTAGAAGACCCACTACCAGAGCTTGCTATGCAGCCAAATGGAAAAGGTTCGTAATTTATTGCAATAACAATGACATTAACCCGCTAGATGCATCCATCCAAAACATAATTTGTTACCTCTTACACCTGTACCGATGCAATCTGGCATACACCTCAATACGTGTCCATTTGACCGCAATATCAGCCTATCTCCAGACCAGGCAGCACCTCTCTCTATTCAGAGTGCCTGCCATCAAAGCATTCTTGGAAGGACTCAAACGAGTAATTCCTCCAAGCCACCCACCAGCTCCAATGTGGAACCTCAACTTGGTCCTCACACGCCTGATGGGTCCACCCTTCGAACCTCTACACTCATGCGAGATTCAGTTCCTCACCTGGAAAGTAGCTTTCCTAGTAGCGATCACTTCTTTGAGGAGAGTTAGTGAACTCCAGGCACTAACCATTCAAGAGCCATTCATACAGGTTCACGCAAACAGGGTTGTACTACGTACCAACCCAAAATTCATGCCCAAAGTGATCTCGCAGTTCCACATGACTCAAACTATTGAACTGCCTGTTTTCTTTCAAAACCCACAAACTGTCGCAGAAAGAGCACTCCATACACTGGATGTAAAGAGAGCCCTCATGTACTATATAGACAGGACTAAAGTCTTCAGGAAAACAAAACAACTTTTCGTTGCCTTTGCCCCACACCACAAAGGCAACGCCATCTCCAAAGCAGGTATAGCCAGATGGATCGTTAAATGTATTCAAATTTGCTATCAAAAGGCTAAACGCACATTAACGATTCCCCCACGAGCCCACTCAACACGTAAGTTAGGGGCCTCCATGGCTTTCCTGGGAAACATTCCTTTGCATGATGTATGTAGAGCAGCCACCTGGTCCACTACACATACATTTACCAAACACTATTGTGTAGATGTGCAATCAAAACAGCAGGCAGCTGTAGGACAGGCTGTTCTCAAAACTCTTTTTCAGACCGCTGCAGCTGGCACTGGTGGCCGCCGCTAATAGAGGGTACTGCTATGTATTCTATGCACAGATATGAATTCAGCAGCCCACATGCCTCGAACTGAATCTGCTACTTACCAGTATGCATCTGTTCTTGGCATGTAGGGCTGCTGACATTCATATCGCCCGCCCTCCTC
Source organism: Triturus cristatus (assembly GCF_964204655.1). Lineage (NCBI taxonomy): Eukaryota > Metazoa > Chordata > Amphibia > Caudata > Salamandridae > Triturus > Triturus cristatus. The sequence goes on from NC_140580.1 coordinate 262,201,507, forward strand.
CCCGGCGCCTGTAGCAGCTGCAGCTCTCAGAATTACTGTAAGCATGGTCATCACTTTCTGTATCTACTCCATCACTGCCACAATGGCGAAAAACAATCTGAGGATGGAGAGGATGCCCATGCACACTATGGTCCAGGGGAGGAGTCACCTATCTCAGGATACTTCGAAGACTCTTCCAGGACAACAACGTGCAAACATCCGGACCCAACACTAGGCGGCGATCTATGCACAGATATGATTGTCAGCAGCCCTACATGCCAAGAACAGATGCATACTGGTAAGTAGCATATTCAATACAATTCCACGTGGGGCAATCAGTCTCCTTGCCCCACTTTCTATGCTCCTCTGCACCACTCTAAAGGGTAGGAGCGACTCAACCGTTTGGACAGAAAGAGCGTTGTTGTTCTACCTTGACTGCAGAAGGAGTTCCGGGTGGATGACCAACTCTTCATGGGATACCTTGGCTCAACAAAAGGTCGTACAGTGCAGAAGAGAATACTATCTTGAGATGGGTTGTCCTCTGCATCCAAATTTGCTACGCTTTGGGTAAGAAACAGCCTCCTGAAGGCTTAAGCTCTCATTTCACGAGAGCTAATGCTGCGACCAAGGTGTTGCAATGTGGTGTTCCAGTCCTTGACATTTGTCAGGTGGCAACGTGAACATCACTGCACACGTTCACTAAGCACTACTGCCTGGACAGTCAAGTCCATATGGACTGCCTTTTTCGCTGCTCTCTCTCCTACAGGACTTCCTGGTCTAAACTTGTCTGCAGTCCCTCCTCCGGGGATGGTATTGCTGGGGTATCTATTCTAAGATAAGAGATCTGCGGCCAGATGTCTTTCAGATGGACAAGTTACTTACCTTGGGTAATGCCTTCTCTGGTAGAGACATAACCTAGGCACAAATTCCTTACCTAGACACCCATCCTCCCCGTTCTGTGGACAGGTTTTTAGGGTCAGGGCTGATACCCTAAACTGTAAACTTTCTGACCTGTAAGTGTAGTTTTGCAGCTTGAAGAATTTTATGGATTCACAAGTGATTCACCACCTCCACCAAGAAGATGTAAGAAAAGAAGAAGATACCAGGAAAAAAAAAAGGAAAAAAAATATCTTAATATGGTGACCAAAGTGGGGACTTCTGGAGGAAAGAGTGACGTCACAAGTAACACCAAACGGTGGTCCGTTGACGCCCACCAACAAAAACCAAAAATCGAGGCACTAAAAAAAAACCAAAAAATTGAGAATTCGGGACCCAAACACAGCATTGTGCAGTTATGCACCGCATGTGAATCTAGACAATTCTTCGAGCAGCAAAACTTCACCTACAGGTAAGAAACTATACGCTAGGGCCTGTGCTTCCACAATTTTTCCAGGAATCTTAAGGGCATCTCCACAGTACGCATACTGCAGAGAATCACAATAGGCCTGTGCACATGTTGACAGTGTACACAGAGCAATTTCTCTGTGGATACACTTCTCATAAGACGGTATTACAGTAATTATACAGTGAATAGCACATGAAGAAAAACACTGAAATGTTGTTTGTTGTTTTTAATTCTGATCGTTTGCCCAGCTAACACGTGTTTCGTCTGGGTGGTAACCCAAGACTTATTCGGGGCTTGTAGGCAAGTGAAGGGTCGTGTAAGAGCTCTCTGCCGGTTGTACTTCCGTTCCGGCTGGACTAGGAGAGTAGGATTTCTTCAATTGTGGGTGACTCAAAAGTGTCGACCAGCTCGTGGAGATGGGAATAGGCTTCACTCCTCTGTAATGCCCGTAGTTGATGGGGAGCTGCAACTGTGATTTGGGCGTGTGTAGCCGAGGAGTGCTGTCTGCTTGATGCTCTGAGCAGCGAGTGCGCTGCATGTTGAGACGACTGCTTCGAGATCTTACACGACCCTTCACTTGCCTACAAGCCCTGAAGAAGTCTTGGGTTACCACCCAGGCGAAACCCGTGTTGGCTGGGCAATCAATCAGAATTAAAAAAGAACAAGCAGCAATATTTCCAAGTGTTGTTCTTCATGTGCTATTCACTCTATAATTACTGTAATACAGTCTCATGAGAAGTGTATCCACAGAGAAATTGCTCTGCGTACACCGTTGACGTGTGCACAAGCCTATTGTGATTTTGTTGACCTTGTCTTTCTTCAGGGGTTCAGGGTTAGCCCCAACTTGTGACAATGTCTTAGATTTACTGCAGCTTTTACACACGCACACACGAGCAGGTGCCATCGCATACCGAATACGCATAAACCCTTTCCTTTGCACCATTCTGCGGAGAAACCACTTTGTGCAAGTTAGTTTAGCAACTACGGATGCCCACATTTATCAGTCCTAAGAAAAGGATAGTGCAGGTGTTTTTTTTTTATAAATAATGGTGGGATAACTGGAGCTTTCCAAGACTGTGGACATGTTGCTTGGGTACAAAGCCCCGAATTCCAATATTCTTAGTTCCATAAATTGTTAGACTGAAACAGTCGGTTGTTTAAAAAAATTTGGAGGCCACCGTAAGATGCATAGCGTGTTTAGGAAAAGTATGAAGTGTGAAATATATTAAGATATATGTATATATTTTTGTTACCATATTAGATTCTTGGATTCTGTGCCCCCTTCCGCCATTGAGCACTTCAAAATATCTGCAGCGCAACTGATAGAGGAGAAGGGAGCAGTGGAGGCTTTGGCAGCGGCATTAGCTCACATTTCTGGAGCCACTGCCATAGAACAGCGGTCTTTGCTCAACTCAGACGCGGTATGTTTAAATAAATTAAACATTTTATTTTTAATATTTTCTTTGGTTTAGTAATATTTTTCTTCAGTGTTTTTTGACAGTTAAAAAGGAAATATTAGCGATAAGCATTTTTTAATAATTTGTTGAAAAATGTTTTGCTGGTGTCCGCGTCTTTTTTTTTTTTTTTTCTTGCACAGTGCATTGTTTTTCTCTTTCTGCAAACTGATTGTTTTTTCAAACAATATTATTTTCATTACTCTTTATTTCTGTGTTGTTCTTTCTTTAGTTTTTTGTGTTTCTTTTACCTGTAAATTCATTCCCTAATGACCGCATCCTTCGCTTGTAACTAGCCCACTGGAATTTCTCCTCTGTCCTTTTTGCTGTCACATAACGTTTTCACAGGCTTTAGCATCTCATCTCGACCATTACCTTCACTCCTTTTGTGTCTTAGCATTGTCTTCCACAAACACCAAACAAAGCTATTTTTTAACACCTTTTTTTTTTTAAATTGGCATATGTGCTTCAACAGCCATTAACATTAGCTCTATCTTACATCCCCGAATATCTTCAAGAATCGGTCCAAGCCCCCCATTCCCACTCCCTACTCATACATTTATTTTGGATTTCTCCATCAACTTTTCACATCCCCATCAGCCAATTCCAAGTCCCCTTGGCTCTGGCCCCTATCTGAGTTCCACCAATTCCATATTTCCCCCCACTGTCAGGGACATCCCTTAGCCTGATACTCAAAATTTTTGGCTACCAAGCATCAGTCCATGTCCCTCTTCCATGCTTCAAGATCTAGGGCCTATCCGGCATCCCATGACTTTGCAACAGTTCTCTTTGCCACTGCCGGACCCACCCTCATCCATGTCTGCTGCGCCTTGCTGACCGTTGCTTCTCCCCAAATATTAAGAACACATTGTTTTGCGGAGACCGTCAAGCCCCTCCCCCTACTTTACCCAGGCATTCCACCACTCCAGACCAGAATACCTGTACTGCTGGGCAGTCCCACATGATGTGAATGAAAGTTCCAGTCTGCTCACATGCACACAAGCCATGTGCATCAGTACCCCTCCCCATCTTTATCATAGTTGTCCGAGCGTAATAGGAGTGATGGAGGATCCTTAACTGGACCAGTCTGAAGCCTGATCGTATTGTCACCTCCCTAGGAGGTGCTGCGAGGACCTCCTCCTATTCTGTCTTGACGACCACCCACGTCCCAATCCCATTGAGCCCTTAAGGGTTGCAAGGCATCAGGTGTGTTGTTTATTAGCTTTTTTATAGGTCAGTGACGTGGCTTTTCGGGGCTTGGGAACTCCAAAGGATTCTACAAGTTCTGTTCCCCTTGGCAACACCGCTCTGACCGCATGTCGGAACTGCAGATACCTGTATGTCTCGGAAGGTGCTAGTTGGTTTCCTGTTGTAAGTCGAGCAGGGTTGTAATATCTCCCTGGGTCCCTATCTCCCTCACTGTGGGGAGTCCAATTAGGTCCCATCTGTCATACCCTGGTTGCTTCCGCAGTGTACTCAGAATCTCAGCGTCCCATGTTCGTTCACCCCAAGTATCTTGAAGTTTCACTACTGTCCTAGTGGGTTCAGGCCAGTCTGTCACCCTCCCACCGCCATATTGGGCTTTCCGGTATCCTCGCTCCCCCAATATATACCTGTCCATCTGGAATTCTGTTGTCAGGAAAGCGCAGTGATCGTGCTCAGCTGTACAGCCCAAAAGTATTTGTGAATATATCCGGCAGAGCTATGCATCCATCATATCAGCCTCTTGTAAGCTTGAGTAGCACATTTCCAGCTGGTCCTAAATTCCACAGCAGCGATCAGACCTCCCCCTCGACTGCTTTGAAATAAGATTTGGGGTCCTCGTATCGGGTATTCTGTAGTGCATATAAAAAGCGTGGTAAAGACAACATTTTAAATAACGCCGCTCTCCCCAATAGTGAGAGCGAGAAAGACTGCCATTGTCGCACGTGTAGCCATAGTCTGTCTAGTAACGGGGCCAGGATACTCTTGAGAGAGAGTACAGTGTCCGGTGTTAAGTATATGTTCGAGGCATATGAGCTGCAGATTGTACACTTAGCATAGGTCGCCATCTGGTGTTGGGCCCGGATGTTTGCAGTTTGTTTTTCTTCTTGGACCGTCTTTGGAAGTCACGAGTTTGGTGACTCCTCCTTCGGTCCGTACTGCGCATGGGCTTCGGCTCCATCCTCAGATTGTTTTTTTCCGCCATCGGGCTCGGATGTGATCCTTCGTACTCCGGCTTCGAACTTCTACGGTTCCAGCCTCGACGGAAAATCCTCGATTCTTCGAGTTCCTTCATCATCTTCATCTCTCGAAGCGGCACTTTTTCCATCCCGTACATCGACACCGGCCTTCGGGCCCTCCGCGACTCCGGTCCCGGCCGATGGAAAGGACTCCGTTTAAAAAGTGCCCAAAATGTGGGTCTAAATTTCCCCACACCGACCTCCATCAGGTGTGTAACCTTTGCCTCTCTCCGGAACACGAGGCTCGAGACTGCCCCGCCTGCAAGTCTTTTCGATCGAAGAAAACGATCCGAGATCGAAAGGCTCGACGCACCATGGCGCACTCATCCTCGACAGTTCCACCGGACATCTTCGGAGACGACGCCGAAGCTTCGGGGCAGACACACACCGAACTGGGAGAAGACATCGTCAGCGCTTCCGAGGCCGACGACTCCGACCTGGAGGACGTAACACCAGGACAGCGGGCCGTGAGTACAATGCCCCCTCCCAGCCCCGCACCGAAAACCAAAGAGACTCCGGTTACTCCCTCGCCTGCCGGCCTGGGCAAAACCAAAACCAAAGCCTCGATCACCCCACCTTCGGGCCCGGTGTCGAAGCACTCAAAGTCTCACGGCAGCTCGGGATCGAGCCAGCCGACGCCCGGTGCCGATAAACACCACTCGGCACCGAAGCCTGCAAAATCCAGCTCGACTCCGAAACCACCGGTGCCGAAGCCTGGACACTCGGCGCCGACCAAACACAAACAGAAATCGGTCGGCACCGACGCTCCGGCGCCGAAACAGCATTCGACGCCGAAACACACGGAGACCTCCAAAAAGCAGGGCGTACACAGAACATCGAAACCTCCGGTTCCGAAATCGCCGGTGCCGACAGACGACTCGGCGCCATTGGCTCTGTTTACACCAGACCCTTTACAAAAGACTTTGTCCAGAGATCCAAAGACTGGCCTTTTGACTGTGATTACTAAGAAGCGTCGCCTTGAGGCTCCGGCTCCTCCTCCTCCACCCAAAAAGAGGGACTCAGCTACTTCTCCCCTTAGAGTACCCTCCCCACTGCCACCCCCCCTCCCACCACCACCCCCTCCACCTTTACCTCACTACGATCCGGCCCCATCCCCAGACCCGGATGACGGGGACCCGGACAATGACCCAGGGGACGCCCCAATGGATCCCACTCCACCAGGGACCCCAGATCCATGGGAGGATTATAATAACCCTGATGTACCCAATGTACCTCAAGACGACCTATACCCATCAAGGCCGTCTCCTCCAGAGGACTCTTTAGGGTTTCACCATTTAGTGCAGAGAGCAGCACACTACCATGGGGTGGACATGCACACGGAACCAGTGGAAGAAGACTTCCTACTGGATACATTTGATTTACAAGATCGTTCCACTGCTATTTTACCCATGCTTAAGGGTGTCACCAAGCACGCTACAGAGGTATTCAAAGACCCTGTCAGAGCCAGAGTACTAAACCCTAGAATAGAGAAGAAGTACAAGGCGGCACCCACAGACCCTGCATACATCAAGGGCCCTGCTCCTCTAGATTCCCTAGTTGTCTCCACAGCTAGAAAGAGGGCTAACTCCCAATCTTCAGGAGATGCCCCACCACCAGACAAGGAATCTAAACTTCTGGACGCGTCTGGTAAACGCACCGCCTACCAGGCTGCAAACATGTGGCGCATTGCAAATACACAAGCACTGCTTGCGCGATATGATAGAGCACACTACGATGAATTAGAGGCTCTTATGCAGCACCTTCCAGAGAAATACAAACGCCAAGCTCATGACCTGATACAGGAGGGCAAACTAATCACAAACACCTCCATTAAGTGTGCCCTCGATGCAGCAGACACTGCTTCTAGAGCCATAAACACCAGTGTCCTGCTTCGACGCCATGCCTGGCTCAGGATATCAGGGTTCAAGCCTGAGGTCCAGACATCAATACTTAATCACACCTTTGACCAGCAAACACTCTTTGGCCCAAAGGTAGACGAAGCGCTCGAAAAAATGAAGAAAGATACAGACACAGCGAAGTCTATGGGAGCGCTCCAGACCCAAGCCTCTAAGCGTTCCTTTCGACGCTCGTCCTTTCGTGGCACAGGTAGAGGCTCCTCCACCGATAATGCCTCTACCTCCTACAAATCCCCTCCTCAAAATACCTTTTCAAAGGGCAACCAAAGAGGTGGTTACAGAGGCAACAACAATAAGGGCAGGGGCAAAACCAACAATACCCGTTCTGCCACCCCACCCGCACAATGACTCCCCTTCGCTCCCCCCAGACCATTCCACTCCGGTCGGGGGCAGACTACAAGATTTTATCCACGTATGGGAGTCCATAACATCGGACAAATGGGTGACCCAAATCATTCGGTCAGGGTACTGCCTCGAGCTAACATCTACCCCACCCAATATCCCACCAAGGCACCGTCCAATGTCCCAAGAGCATTCCACACTGCTCAAACAAGAGGTACTCTCGCTCCTCCAGAAACACGCCATAGAGCAGGTACCCGACAATCAACGAAATCTAGGGGTCTACTCCCTATATTTCTTAATCCCAAAGAAAGACGAGACCCTCAGACCCATTCTGGATCTCCGGCCTCTAAATGCCTACATACATTCAGACCACTTTCACATGGTCACCTTACAACAAGTCCTCCCACTCCTCTGTCAGGGAGACTTTCTCACAACACTGGATCTGAAAGACGCGTACTTTCACATTCCAATACACCCCTCTCACAGAAAATACCTCAGGTTCGTGGTGGACGGGCAACATTACCAATTCAAGGTTCTCCCCTTCGGGGTCACCACTGCACCACGGGTGTTTACCAAATGCCTAGCAGTAGTAGCAGCACACCTCAGACGTCAACATGTTCACGTCTTCCCTTACTTAGACGACTGGCTCATAAAAGCCGCGTCCTACCACCAATGCGTGCAACATACAAACAGCACCATCCAACTGCTTCATCAGCTAGGCTTCACGGTGAACTACCAAAAGTCCCACCTCATACCATCTCACACAAAGCAATATCTCGGGGCCACCATAGACACCTCAAAAGGTATTGCCTATCCAAACTCAGCCAGAATCACAAGCATTCTAGCCTTACGCAAAATATTCCTTCCTCAACACTCTCTACCAGCAAGAGTGTTTATGAAGCTCATAGGGATGATGGCGTCTTGCATCTTCATAGTGCCCCATGCAAGACTCCACATGCGTCCACTTCAGGAGTGCCTAGCACAACAGTGGAACCAGGCCCAGGGTCAGCTGACGGATCTGGTGTTGGTGGACGGCCGCACACATCACTCTCTGCAGTGGTGGAACACCACAAACCTTTCCAAGGGACGGCCGTTCCTGGACCCGGTTCCCCAAGTGACTCTAACAGCGGACGCATCGCTCTCCGGCTGGGGAGCGCACCTCTTACACCTCACAATGCAAGGTCTATGGACGCCACAGCAAAAAACGCTCCACATCAACCATCTGGAGCTTTTGGCGATCTTTCTAGCCCTAAAATCTTTCCAAAAGCAGATTTCAGGCAAAGCAGTCCTCATTCGCACAGACAACATGACTGCGATGTATTATATACAGAAACAGGGGGGGACACACTCTCCCCAGCTCTCCCGCTTAGCCCAGAGCATATGGAGATGGGCAATTCCCCAAAACATTTTTCTCCTGGCACAACATGTTCCAGGCGTACAAAACACCATAGCAGATCTGCTCAGCAGACAGACTCAACAACTACACGAATGGGAACTGCATCCACAAGTTCTTCACCCATTCTTCCGACAGTGGGGGCATCCTCAAATAGACCTCTTCGCCACCCACGAAAACAAAAAATGCCCAAGCTTCGCCGCCAGATACCCACACCCATTGTCCAAGGGCAATGCGATATGGATGAACTGGTCAGGCAGATTTGCGTACGCCTTTCCACCTCTCCCACTAATTCCATTAGTGGTCAGGAAACTACAACAGCACTCCCTCACACTCATTCTGGTAGCTCCGACGTGGGCCAGACAGCCGTGGTACACCACGCTACTACAACTATCAGTGGTACCACATCAAAAACTGCACCTTTCCCCATGCCTCCTAACCCAGAACCATGGAGAAATCAGGCACCCGGACCCAGCTCAGCTCAACCTGGCGATCTGGCTCCTGAAATCTTAGAATTCGGGTACCTTAACCTTCCCCCTGATTGCATGAACATCATCATGGAAGCCAGACGTCCTACCACTAGAGCATGCTATGCCGCAAAGTGGAAAAGATTTGTAATGTACTGCCGTAACAATACAATCAACCCTCTAGATGCATCCATACAACACATCATATGCTATCTGCTCCATCTTCACAGGTGTAACCTGGCGTATTCATCCATACGCCTACACCTAGCAGCGATCGCTGCCTATCTACAAAACAGACAGCATTTGTCACTCTTCAGAGTGCCCGCTATTAAAGCCTTCATGGAAGGCCTCAAACGAGTAATTCCTCCCAGGGCACCACCCTCCCCTGTATGGAATCTAAATTTGGTCCTTACACGACTAATGGGTCCGCCCTTCGAACCAATGCACAAATGTGAGCTACAATTTCTCACCTGGAAAACAGCTTTCCTTGTAGCTATCACTTCCCTTAGAAGGGTTGGTGAAATACAAGCGTTCACCATACAGGAACCTTACATACAAATGCATCACAGCAAGGTCATACTTCGAACTAATCCGAAGTTCCTGCCCAAAGTCATTACCCCCTTCCACCTCAATCAATCAGTGGAATTACCTGTCTTCTTTTCGCAACCCCAATCTGTTGCGGAAAGGGCCTTACACACACTAGATGTGAAAAGAGCGTTGCTATATTACATACAAAGAACGCAACCCTTCAGGAAGACCAAACAGTTGTTCGTTTCCTTTTCTCCACCACATAAAGGCAACCCCATCTCAAAATCAGGGATAGCTAGGTGGATTGTAAAATGCATACAAATTTGCTATCAGAAGGCAAAGAGAACATTATCTGTTCCCCCTAAAGCCCACTCTACAAGAAAGTTAGGGGCTTCTATGGCTTTTCTAGGGAATATACCCTTAGATGACATATGCAAGGCAGCCACATGGTCTACACCGCACACATTCACAAAACACTACTGTGTAGATGTGCATTCCCAGCAGCAAGCTAGGGTGGGCCAGGCTGTACTAAAAACACTCTTTCAAACAGCTGCAACGGATACCGGTGGTCGCCGCTAAGGTTGGGTACTGCTATATAATCTATGCTAAGTGTACAATCTGCAGCTCATATGCCTCGAACGGAATATGCTACTTACCAGTATGCATCTGTTCTTGGCATGTAGAGCTGCAGAGTTGTACACGCCCACCCGCCTCCCCGGCTACCTGTATCCGTTCCAGTCCATCTTATTTAGATACAACACACATGGGTTTCTCACTGTTATTACTACGCTCCATCATTTCCCTGTTGGCGAAAAACAATCTGAGGATGGAGCCGAAGCCCATGCGCAGTACGGACCGAAGGAGGAGTCACCAAACTCGTGACTTCCAAAGACGGTCCAAGAAGAAAAACAAACTGCAAACATCCGGGCCCAACACCAGATGGCGACCTATGCTAAGTGTACAACTCTGCAGCTCTACATGCCAAGAACAGATGCATACTGGTAAGTAGCATATTCCTTTCAGGTAGCAGAAGACCGTCCACGCTACTGTCACCGCACAGTTTGGCGGCTGATGTGGCACCCGACCTCTAAGTGGACATATCAAAGATATATGCCAGTTGATAGTGTACCCAGAATTCTGACCCCCCGGAAGTACCCACCATTAACCTTAGCCATTGAGCCAGTGTATCGTAAGCGGACTCATTGCACGAAGTGGGGGACAAAGCCCAATTTTGCCAATACTGCAAAGATATAGTCCCATTCCACTGTGTCGAATACCATTTTGGCATCCTTTGACCGCACCAGGGCCTGCTTTCGTAAGTTGGTCCTCTGCCCCTATACCCCGTGAAGGTGCTGGAGATTGTGTGGTGATCCGGTGGGGCATAAATCCTATTGATCGGCTGGATCAGGGACTGGATGACTGTATTTGGCTAATACTTTGGCTAAAATTTTGACTTCAGCATTTATTACCTTATTCATACACGCAATGATGCATGGTGTATCGCTTAAACGGCCTCCATGGCAAGGTCGTTGTATTACCTTGGGGCTAGAGTGTGTCGCACTTAAGATTCCTTCTCGGTCATTAGGAGCTACTCCTGTGACAGTATGTCCCCCTCAAGCTCCTCAGGTTTTGCCCACCTATCTCTCTTGAAACCTGAAATAAGGGATATCGCTTGACCACTAAACAGTATTATATGCCTCCCAGAGAGTTTGTGCCGAGTCGAATGAGGCCAGTTTCTCTTTAAAGTAGTGTTCTGTGCTTTTAATGCGGGACTTTGTATAGCACATTGCTTCAAGTACCAGGCGTTTATTTGTCTGGTTGTCTCAGTGTCACCATGTCTCGAGGCTAACACTGCCCAAACTGGGGAGTGGTTGACGATCCCCCTGGCTAAAGTATCACGCGACTCCGCCCGACGTCTTCTGCGGGCGTGACGTCAGCGAGGTCACATAAGCCCCACCCCGGCACGCTGATGTCAGTTTTCTTCTTTTCCGCGTGCAACGCGGATCCGGATCGTGTTCATGGCCTGTTTCAGGCCTTCTTTTTCCGCTTTAAGCAGTGTGCGAATGCCTTCGGGCTTCAAGACGTGCTCGTCTTGCGCGCGCCAGATGTCGGCGACGGATCCTCACCCCATCTGCATGTGGTGTTTGGGAGAGCACCACGACTCCACCGACTGCGAGGCTTGTCAGCAAATGAAGCCAAAGTCCTGGCAGGAGTGCCGGATGAAACTCTTTTCGGCACGCATGTCCAGGTTGGTGTCCTCGCCGCGTCCGTCCCCCGTGGAAGGCTTCAAGACCCGCCTCTTCCGTCTCCGACATCGTCCCTCTCCCAGGCCACAAGGGTGTCGCTCACCTGTTGGTAAGTGTTGCAGTTTGTCCCCAAGGCCCGGTCCCCGGCCTGGTGGGGTTGCGGGTTCTCCGTGCTTGGTGCGGCCCCGCGCGTCGCCACCCTATCCGCCGTTCCCCGGCATGGGGGCGAGCAGAGCCCAGATGGAGGCCTATGCAGCGGCCTTGCAGGCCTCTTTGGCTCTTCCCTCTTCTCCTTCTCTTCCTGACTAAGCAGGTCAACGTCGTCTCCTCCTCCTGCTTCCACACCCTCCGCATGCTCCGCAAGATCTACAAGTGGATCCCCACTGACACGAGAACGGGCACCCTGGCTCTCGTCAGCAGCTGGCTGGACTACGGTAACACCCTCTACGCAGGAGCCTCGGCCAAACTCCTGAAACTGCTGCAACGCATCCAGAACGCCTCTGCACGCCTGATCCTCGACATCCCTCGCCGCAGCCACATCACACCCCACCTGTGAGACCTGCACTGGCTCCCAGTCAACAAGAGGATAACCTTCAAGCTCCTCACCCATGCACAAAAGGCACTCCACAACACCGGACCTGCGTACCTCAACAGACGACTCCGCTTCTACGCCCCCATCCGCCAGCTCCGCTCCGCCGACCTCGCCCTCGCAACAGTCCCCCGCATCCGAAGAGCGACCTCCGGCGACAGATCGTTCTCCCACCTCGTTGCCAAGACTTGAAAGACTGCCAAGACTTGGCACACCCTCCCCATCCACCTACGGCAGACCCAAGACCTGCTGATCTTCAGGAGACTCCTCAAAACCTGGCTTTTGGAGCAGTAGTAGCATTCCCCACCTCCCAGCGTCTTGAGACCCTCACAGGTGAGTAGTGCGCTTTATAAATGCTGATTGATTGGGACGTCTGCGGATCCCTTGCCGTGTGCGGGGACTTCTGCGGCGGCTCCGGCGCCGTCAGGTTCGACTTCAGGTTCTGAAGTGCTGGTGCCGTCGGGGTGCAGCCCTTCAGGGTTCCCTCCTTCGGACCATGGCGCCTTTGCCTCGCTGCAAACCCCCGCGGGGGTCCCTGTGGGGTTGCGGGAGGTTGCCGGGGCTCGGGGCGTGTCCTCGAGTCCCCCTTGGTCCTCTGGGCAGGCGGCGGCCTTGGCCGAGGTGACACCGCTCTGGCGCTGGTGGCTGCTGGCCTTGGCGGCGCCGCAGGGGCCAACTAGGGGTCGGGGCGTGACGCCTCCCTCCACGCCGGCCGTGGGAGGTAGTCGACGCCTTTTTGGCGCCATTCTTTAGCTGCCCGACTCCAACCCAGCCTCTGTGTTCTGCACCGCGTGTTGTGGCGGAGGTCGTTCCAGCGTGCCCTTCGGCGCCGATCGATGTTGGCCTGACGCCGGTGGCGGACTCTACGGCGCCGGGCCGACATCGGGTCGTTGATTCTTCTCCAGAGGTTCGGCGGTTGTTGGTTTCATCTTCTCCGGAGACAGGTCGCTGCATCGTGGTTTTTTCCCCGGCGTCCTGTAAGGACGTCTCTTCGCCGTCACCGCGCCCGCTGTTCGCCGGAGGCACCTCGGGTTCCCCATTCATTGGACCCCCCCCCCTTTTCCGGGCTTGGCCTTTCCTTCCTCTGGTTGGGCTGGGGGACAGCCGCCTTAGCTTGCAGCAGTCGCCCACAGAGTAACTGCTTTCCCCGCCGCGGGGCCCTAAGGATGCAAGTGCTGCCTTCGCTCGGGCTGTTTCCACGCCTGGGGGAATGTTGCGCTTTGGCGATCCAGCTGCCCATTTCCACACGGATCATCTGCTGGAGGTCCTCCATCAGAGTTCTGGTGGTCGGGAGCTGCTTCTTCCCTTCGAGGCTTCGCTTCACACTTCTCTTTTGGGGACTTGAGGGCGTCCTGCCACAGGGGACCCGGTGCCCCAGCCGCTTCGTCACCGTCCTGCCACGCATGATCCTGTCTCTTTCCCTCCACCCCTCTACCAGGGACCCTCTTTTACAGACTGCCTTTCCCTCCCTGCCATCGGTGTTGTCTCCCCCGTCACAGGAGGCCCGCTGGTTAGATTCCTGGGGGCGCAATATCTTCGCCTCCTCCAGTGCGGCTTTGCGGGCCCTTAACACTCATTGTGTGTTGGCTAGAGCCACTTCTTGCTTGTGGGATTCAGCGGAGTCCCTTATGTCTGCCGCTTCTCGGGAGGGTGCCTGTGTTAATCTGCGGTACCATGTGTTGGATGGCCGGGAACTGGCGGCATTTATTCTTCGCTTGGCTCTGGACATTTCGGAGGTGCTTGTCGTACCATGGCTTCTTCGGTGGCCCTTCGTCGCCATGCCTGGCTACGGGATAGTGTGTTCCCTGAGAACGTTAGAGAACGGCTGGTTGACCTTCCCTTTGATGGCGCTCTTTTGTTCCACGCCCCTGCGGATTCAAAGGTTTCTTGCGGGGCTTTGTCCCCCAACCCCTTCCCCCTGTGACCTGTATGTCTGTCTGTGTTTTGGGAGGTGTTCCATTGTTTTCCTGGGGCCTTGTAATGAGTAGCCCCGGTTGTGTGTTCTGTGGTTGATGTGCCTTCAGGTCCTTTTGTTGGGACTTTAGTGCTGTTGGCTGCTGGTCTGGCCCTTTTTTGACTTGTGGTTTTGGCTGTTGGTAAGTAGTGTAGGCCCTGAGATTAGGCCTTCTGTGTATTCTTTATTGGCTGATTAGCAAGCCGTCTGCGGTTTTGTCCGCAGGTCTTTGTTTGTCCTCTGCTGCGGAAACTTTTTCCTAAGAGGGTTCCCATGTTCTTGGGACGTAACATACCCTATGTGGGGTGATGGTAGCTATTACATAGCTCTATAATGTGCTGGGGAGGTGTGGTCGCCCTTTGGGCTCCTTGCTCTCCGTGGCGTCACGGTACGTCGCAGGTGCGATCTTGCCGTTTGTTTGAAGCAGCTTGCGTTGCGCCCAGGTCCGTCCCTCTCCTGGTTCGCTACGTCGCTAGGCCAGTCTGGCCTGCTGTCTGCGGCATCGTGTTGTAGCGGTTCCGCACTTCTGTCCGAGGTTTCGGCTTGGTCCTCTGTCTGCTGTTCTGGGGGGGGGGGGGGGGGGGGGGGGGGGCTGGCTTTCCTTGGCTTCTGTGTTCTGGTGGACGGCTTTGTCCGTCCTCCGTGTCTCTCTCTCTCTTCTTTTCTGCCTGGTTCCTCTTCCTTCATGGGTCTGTGTGTGTTTCTGGGCCGGCCTCCCTTGGGGTGTGTCCTGGCCTCTGCCTTCGGCTGGTGTCTGGCTTGTCTTGGATGCACCGTTTTGTGGTGTTGCCTGCTGCTTGCTGCGCATGCCTGTGCAGGCCTATTTGTTCTGCTCCACTGTTGTGGCCTTTGATGTATTCCCTTGTGCCCCTGCCTTTGGTTCCGCTGGGGCTTGCACGACTGTCTCTTTTCTGTCTGCGCTTTGGTGGTGGAGCCGTTCCTGCCCTGTCCGCTGCTTGCGGCTGAGGTGTGTTCAGTTTTTTCTGTCACTATGTATGTGTTTCTTACGGTGGGCCCTGCCTCCGGTTCTTCCTCCTCTTCCTAGGGTTTTTGGTGGTCCTTGGGTTCCTTAGGGCTCTCAGGCGCTGTCTGCCCCTGCGGGGTGTTGGGCAGTTCTCCCTTGGTTGGGCTTAGGATATCCTGGCCTCTTCCTTGTGACGTCCCCTGCTGGGGCCCTGTGTCTCACTTGGTGGGGAGACTCTCTCGCAGGCCCTCCTCCCTTCTGGGTATGGCTAGGGTATCTATTCTACGTTAAGGAATCTGCAGCTAGTAGTCTGTATCAGATGTACAAGTTACTTACCTTTCGGTAACGATGTATCTGGTAGAGACGATTCTAGCCGCAGATTCCTTCACGACCTGCCCTTCCTCCCCGTTCTGCGACAACCCTCTGCTTGGGTTTCTGCAGTCGCCTCCCTCTGGGTGGCTTGTCTTCTGTGGGTGTCCCCTTCGTTTTCTTCTGGTCAGGCATCCCTCCAGCTGGTTTCTTACCAGCGTGCGGGCCTCTTTTTGCTCTTTCCCTCTGTTAGAGTTTCTGATCCCCACCGGTCTTCGTTGGGTGTTCTTTTACCTGTCCTTTGACCTCCTACTTCTTTCAAGGGTTATGGCCCTCCTTGGCAGCGTGGTCTGCGGATCGCTTACCTGCCCTTTGTCGTCCTACTCCTTTCCGGAGGTAGGGCTATCCTTGGCGGTGTAGTCTGTCTCTACCAGATACATCGTTACCGAAGGTAAGTAACTTGTACAATAGAACGATGTCAGGACCATGGGGGTTAAGACATTGCAGTACCACTTCCCTCTTAATTTTGTCTCCAAGCCCATTGACATTCCAGGACATTATTTTCTAGGAGGTCCTCCCAGCTAATTTGGATTTGTGGTAACAGGATTTAGGGGCTCTGAGGGTCAATGACCCAAGTCCCTGGGCCAGCTCCGGTAGGCTTAGAAGTCATTTATCCCCAGTGTGAATCGACAGTGCTTCAAGACCAATAAAAACCAACCAACTCAGCAAGAAAGGTTCCACAATCAATCCCTCCCTCCCTGCATAGCAGATTTAGAACTGCCCCCTCCCCCCCAACAATGCAGAACGCCTGTTCCCCCAGTAGTAGTATATAACAATGGGGTTCAGCGGTCCCAACTGACGGAAATCATCCCGCTTGCTACCCATGTCTTGCTGTACATGGTATCGTTCATTCCAAGTGGCCGGCACGTCTCCCATGAGCCTTATGTATTCTTCTCCATTTCCCATGCTCTCATATCATCCTTCACCAGCGTGTGGCCCGGGGCCATGTCTGCAGTCCAGGGCTTCAGTCTGGGGCATCAGACCAGGACTCCTGGGTCTAGTCGGACACGGAGTCCTGAATCTTTCCTCGGTGGCAATCATTGCATTACTTCCCCAGCACCATCTGTGGCCCTGTGGTCTGCCCCCCTCACTCATTTTCGTTGTTGCTGGGGGCAATTCAGCACCCCTTTCCCTAGTTGGCCTCCATCCCTAGAACCAGTTCCAGGTCTCCACTGGGGATGGAAATTGCCAAGCGTTACCCTCTGCCACCGCTTGTAGCTTTGGCAGAAACATCATTGAATATTAAAAGTCTCCTTGGATTTTTTTTTTTTTTTTTATATCTTTTTTTATTGATGACAGGTTGACATCTTGTACATCATGCAAACAGTATCAATCAAGAGTGTATACATTGCTGACTTTTCAAAAAAAAAAAACACTGAGCTTGACACCATCTTCAGATAATACATTTTATCAAGTTGACTTGCTGGCCTACAATGGTATATCCCTTTATCTCTGCCTTGGGGGCTCACAAATTTCTCCCCTGTAATTCCACTTCTCCCAGATCTATGACCACTTGTTGGGGCACCCTCTAGATTCGTACACCGTTCTTTCTGGGTGCATACACCAGTCCAGTTCATTATTCCATTCTGTGAGGGCCGGAGGACCCTGCTTCCCCCCACAATCTTGCAATGTTACTTTTTGCAATTGCCATACCAAGTGTCACCCATGTTCTCTCTTTGGTGTTAAGGTCAGTGGGACCCCATATATTCAGAATGCACAGCTTTATATTATAGTCAATCTCACAGCCCATCATTTCTGCCATACATATTTTAACCTCGGACCAGTACACCTGTATATATGTACATTCCCAGAATGTGGATAAAGGTTCCCTCCTGACCACACTTTCTCGTACATCCTGGTTCTGTTCTGTAGTCCGTCCTCACCATTGCGAATCCTGCAATATAGATCCTGTGGAGCACCTTCAATTGTTTCAGCCTCAGCCTAGATGAGGTAGCTACCTCCCTAGGGGACGTAAGTACCTCAAGCCACTCTGTCTTCCAACCCCGCCACATCGTGTTTCCATTTGGACCTGAGGCGGAGAAGATGATCGGACATGTTGTTAATTAGCTTCCTATATGTCAAAGTAGTGGCTTTTACTGGCATGTATCCCTCTAAGATTCTATCTTCTAATGGGGAGGATTCAGGTAACGACTCCCCGGCGACTATTGTCATCTGTAGTGCGTGTTTAATCTGCATGTATCTAAAATATTCAGTGCTGGCCAAGTCGTATTCCTTCTTCAGTTGGTTAAAGGTGACCACATCTCCCGCTTTCCAAAGATCTCCAACCCTAGCGATGACTATTAAATCCCATCAGTCAAAACCCTTGGTCTTCCTGAGGTTACCAAAAGCCTCTGCATCCCAGAGAGGGGTAGCGTGTTATTTTCATTTCCCATGCCAAGCTTTTCGTAGCCGCCCGCCAGACCTGCACCGCATGCATTGTGGGGCCAGTCCGCTTCAACTTTGTGGGTTTGGTATATAACACTCTTGTGAAGCCCCTGGAAGAAGCCACCTGTTCATTTGATAACCTAGATCCCCAGGGGGCCTATAAGTGCATTGGTTAATTGCAGTTAGCTGTGAAGCCCAGTAATATTGCCTAATGGGGAGCACAATCCCTCCATCATACCACCCATAAGTGAGTTTTTGAATGGATATCCTGGGTGGTTTCCCAGCCCACAGGAGCCGTCTCTGGTCACTTTCTATGGATCTAAAATGGTCTACTCCAACCTGGCAAAGCGAGTTTTGTAGTACATATAAGAAACGCGGCAGGGCCATCATTTCGAACAATGTCCCACTCCCCAATAGGGACTGCGGGAGAGATTCCCAGTGTTTAACATCAGATCGTAGTCTTTGTAAGGGGGGCAAAAGATTTTCTTCATAGAAGAGGGTGAAATCCTTCGAAACATGGACCCCCAGGTATCTAAAATCTAATTTGGCTTCACTGATATTGATACCCCGCGGCAGTGTAGGCGGTTTACTGCACAGGACATAGATGATCGACTTGGATCAATTTATGCTATAGCCAGAGCACCTTCCTAAAGCCATAAAGAGATG
The DNA here is from genome assembly GCF_964204655.1 of Triturus cristatus. Classification (NCBI taxonomy): domain Eukaryota; kingdom Metazoa; phylum Chordata; class Amphibia; order Caudata; family Salamandridae; genus Triturus; species Triturus cristatus. The sequence continues at coordinate 262,220,326 of NC_140580.1, forward strand.
TATAGCTGTATCTAGGAAGGCGCTGTGTGATGCCAGATATAACAGTATATCATAAGCTTACAATGATGTATAATCCTCCCATTCCTCAGCCCATTTCAGTCCCCTGATAACAGGATCTTTCAAGGTCTCCTTGTTGTTGTGTCCTTTTCACTTCATCAAAACAGCAGCGGAGCTTCTGGACCCTGAGAGTGAAGTTAGGAAAGAAGCTGATGGCCCCGTTGTCATACTTCAGAGGCAGCTGTTGGTGCGTGGCCTGGAGGATAGCTTAACGATCTCTGTGATTAAAGATGCAGGCGATGATGATGTGCTGCACTTCACCCGGCCTCGGCGGGGGACCAGGGACCCTTTGCACATGTTCTGTCTGGAAAAATGTAGAAAGTCCCTTTGGCTGTATTTTGTTTAGGATCAAGTCCCCAAGTAAGAGGTCTGTACTTGGGCCCTCACCAGGACCCCAACCACACTGTTATTTCTTCTGGAGCTGCCTTTGAGGTCCTCCAGCTTGGCTCCTGTTGCCTTCGCGCTCGCTCATAGGCTGTTCACTTGATCTCTCAGGGTCTGTGCTTCTGCCTTGAGGGCTGCCTTTGAGTGTTCCGCCTCCTTCACTTTCTCCCCCATTTTACGGAGATCAACACTGTCCAGTGTAACTTCTGTGGTGACCGAATCAATTTTTGTCTCCAAGGAGTCCCAAACCCCCTGTGCTTCCATGATGTCTTTAAGGATGAGGGCCTCGCCATCATGAGGGTCTCCCCTGAATCCTGTCTGCATAAAGGGGCTCCCTGCCCTGGTCTCCCTGTCCGGAAACTGCTATTGATCGGATTCCCGTTACTGCATAGCTGCCAAGGTTTCAGATTGCTATGTGTGACACTTAAATAATTTTAGTGTAATTATAAGTGACATTTCAACGACTAAGTAACACTTGAAAATGAGGGAAACCTACAAAAATGAGAAATCACACCCATTTGAGCAATGAGAAACTCTAAAGTTAACTGTTGCAAAGCACCAGAAAAATACGCAACCAGGAAACAAGCATTCTGTGACATTCAAACACTTTGATTTATTATATTTGCTGGGTGATAGCACAAAACAAGTGTTTAGATTAATATACTTGCACAGTGACGCTCTTTCAGGCACCTTTTCAGTTGAACTTCTAAAGGTGACTAGGATTGAAAATAGTTGCAGAATGATACCTGTAAGAGTAGAGAAAGTGTGAAAACCTGCGAGGGACAGGACGGAAATGTAAACGAGAATGTAAACTTGCAGCAAGGTGGGGAGAGAAAGCTGCAGGAGAAAAAGGGTAGAACCTGCAAAACGAAAAGGAGGGAAAGCTGTAACAGAGTAGGGTATTCCTTTTCCCCTTTCTTTTTCTTTAGTGCCTGTTTTTCCCTTACTCTTCTTGGCGTACCTCTGCTCCCCAAACAACCATAGTTCGAACATCGAACCCAGGTGGTAGTCTTATCTGCCCTGCACTCACCTTGTCGAGCCCCTACCGCTCTAACTGGTTAGACGCCTCAATTAATGTATGCTAGCTACTGCTGGGATCTGCGAATCATGTCGGATCACTGTGAGCCAGCCAGTTAAATTATTCATTGCTTTGCGTGTCTAACAAAATTAGTGTTGAGTCCCTTTCGTCACTGAAGTTCATTAACTTCTGCCACAAGTGCCCTGTTTAAGGATAATTATGTGTTCGAGGCATGTGGGCTGCTGAATTCATATCTGTGCATAGATCGCCGCCTAGTGTTGGGTCCGGATGTTTGCACGTTGTTGTCCTGGAAGAGTCTTCGAAGTATCCTGAGATAGGTGACTCCTCCCCTGGACCACAGTGCGCATGGGCATCCTCTCAATCCTCAGATTGTTTTTTTCCGCCATTGGGTTCGGATGTGCTTATCTTGACTTAAGTTAGGAAAAACTTTTTTCAGGCCAAAAGGCCTTTAGTTCGCGTCGGTACTGTTCCCGATCGGTATTGACAGTTACTTGCTAGTTTACTAACTTCAAAAACAACTTTTTCGCATCGACATCGACACCATCGACGATGGAATCGAGGACACCATTCAAGCGGTGTCCTGTTTGCAATGCAAAATATCCCCATGTCGACGTCCACCCGGTGTGCAACAAATGCCTTTTACCGGATCACGACGAATCCACATGTATGGCCTGTGCCCGATTCCGATCCAAAAAGACTCTCCGGAATCGACGAGCAGCGAGACTTGAAGCGCAGCAAGCGGCACCGGCCCCGACCAACATCTTCAGCGCCGAGGACGAAGATGTGGAAGGCGTGGAGAACCTACCCTCCAGCCCCGCTTCCGAACACAATTCCGGATCGGAAGACATCGAAGAACAACTCTTTCACAGGGATGAAGACGACACCGAGGTAGGAGACTACGATGAGGCCTTAGGGGCCGAAGAAAGTAGCTCCGGTGACGAGCAGGGCCTACCCGTACAGACGGAGGATATCCCAGTGCGTCAATCTATGGCTCCGGTCGAGGGATCGCCTTCGGGCCTTACCCAAGACCTATCCCGCAGTTCTTCGGCCCCGCCCTCGGGCCCGGCCTCGGACATTCAGCGACAGCCATTAGTTCCCAAAACGACTGGTTTCCCTTCATCGAAACCGAAACCAAAAGTCGTGTCGGTTCCACAGAAACCGAAACTGAAAGTGACACTGGTCGGATCGAAGCCCACTACACCTTCGACGACAGCAAAACCCGTCGGCGCCGACCGCACCAAACGGGACTTCGGTGCCGAACTCTCAGCAGCCGACGTCGGCGCCGACACACGGAAAAAGGCCATCGGTACCGCCAAACCGCCTCGGCAGCCGGCACCGAAACAATCGGCTCCGGCCACGAAGGTCAAAATGGCCGCTGCGTCGCACACCACTTCGAAAGCAGCACCTAAGGCCCAATCATCGACGCCGTCGACGGCTACTACCTCTCCTCGACTCGATGACCCCGTGGCCCCGAAGAAGCCCACGCCTGCCTCTACAGAACCGCTCGGCGCCAAAGAGCCGTCGGCGCTCCAGGTGCGACAAGTTGCAGCGTCCTTGCAACGCATCAAAGAAAAGGCAGCCCTCCAGGACACGTCAGGCCCCGAGCCGAAAACAGCTCAAAAAGCTTCTCCAGCACCACCCCATATCACCTTTGGCCTGCCGCCACCCACGGCGCCCAAAATGTTTGAAATAAGAACACGTGTCACCCAAACTAGGATCACACCTGCCGAACGCTCTCCTCCGGAGACGTCACCGTCCCACATCATCGATGCCGACACTGGCAGAATTATGCTCCACAAGCGAAGAATATCTTCCGAACACGCTTTGGACTCCTACCGGATCCTGCTAAAGAAAAAGCTGCCAGCGGATTCGGAACCAGTTCTTTACGAACGTCTCCATACCTCCTACCCAGATCCACAGTCCTTCTCTCCGACACACTCCGAAACCGACGTTTTGGAGGACTATATGGGTGACGACGTCCCCTACCCCAGAGAGATGGACCCTGAAGGCCAACAGGACCATGACCAGGCTTGGGATGACCCTGTAGACACAGGTGCACCTATGGATACACAGGACACGCAGCTATATGGCGCAAAAACGTCTCCCACAGAGGACACTGCCGCATTCAACGCCCTAATTGAACGTGCTGCGGCAAATCATGGTGTGCAACTCCACTCTGACACTATCGAGGACGATTTTCTAATGGATACTTTCGCATCCTCAGAGAGAAATATCAAAACTCTACCCATGTTGAAGGGTGTCCTCAAACCAGCAAAGGACATTTTCAAAGAACCCACCAGGGCAAGAGTAATAAACCCCAGGATCGACAAGAAATATAGGTCGGCTCCTGGGGACCCTACGTACATTAGAGGCCAGTTGCCTCTGGATTCCATCGTAGTCGCAAATGCTCGCAAACGGGCGCACTCGCAGACAACTGGGGATGCTCCTCCCCCGGACAAAGAGTCCAAGCTGCTCGAGACCTACGGCAAACGGGTTGCAGCACAGGCAGCTAACATATGGCGTATTGCCAATACCCAGGCGCTCCTAGCTCGCTACGATCGCGCACACTATGACACATTAGAAACCCTACTCCAACATCTCCCTGACCAATACAAAGAGAGAGCAGAGATCCTCATCAGGGAGGGACAACTCCTCACGAACGCATCCATTAAGTGTGCACTGGATGCCGCAGATACAGCTGCCAGAGCAATTAACACCAGCGTCATGCTACGACGACACGCCTGGTTACGAATCTCCGGATTCAAACCTGAGGTTCAAAATAACATCCTCAATCAGCCGGTCAACCCCGACTACTTATTCGGGCCAGAAGTTGACACCACCCTAGAAAAAATAAAAAAGGACACAGACACTGCAAAGTCCATGGGGGCTCTCCAAACGCAGACCTTTCGGAGTGGCTCCTTTCGTCGCCCCGGAAATAGAGGAGCAGGCAGAGGACAGGGGTCACAGCAAACCTACAACAAGGCCAACACACAAAGTACCTGCGATAAAAACACCCGGGGTGGGTATCGTGGCTCCAGCACAAAGGGCAGAGGATGCGGATACGGCAATACCAGGTCCTCCCCCAAGAACAAACAGTGACGCCCTCTACCTTCCTCCCGACCACATAACACCTGTCGGGGGAAGGCTACAAAGGTTCCTGTCCACGTGGAACACCATCACCACGGACAGGTGGGTCAAAGATATTATCAAACACGGTTACTGCCTAGAATTAACCTCCACTCCACCCACAATACCACCAAAAAACCGTCCTATGTCCTCAGAGCACCTAGCGCTATTACAGCAGGAAGTGCTCAGTATGCTGGAAAAAGGCGCAATAGAGGTCGTACCCGTCCACGAGCAAGGCACGGGGGTGTACTCCCTGTAAGTCTTAATACCAAAAAAGGACGGGTCACTCAGACCTATACTAGACCTGAGACCCCTCAACCGCTACATTCTCTCAGAGCATTTCCACATGCTCACCCTACAACAAGTCCTCCCGCTGCTCAAACAGGGAGACTTCCTGGCCACGCTAGACCTCAAAGATGCGTATTTCCACATACCCATTCACCCCTCACACAAAAAATATCTCCGGTTCACTGTTCAAGGGCAGCACTACCAATTCAAGGTTCTTCCCTTCGGCGTGACAACAGCACCCAGAGTCTTCACAAAGTGCCTAGCTACTGTGGCTGCACATCTACGGAGGCAACACATTCACGTCTACCCTTACCTGGACGACTGGCTTGTTCAAGCAAAGTCAGCCCAGCAATGTGCCAGCCACATGTCCCGCACCATTCACCTTCTTCACAGTCTGGGGTTCACTAAATTACCTAAAATCACATCTCCAACCCGCACACGTACAACAGTACCTAGGTGCGACCATAGACACTCTGGCAGCCACAGCTCAGCCAAATTTAGTGAGGATCAACAGCATGCAAATGCTGATTTCCAAGTTCAAACCCCAACACTCCCTTCCTGCGCGAATGTTCATGCAGTTGATAGGCATGATGGCCTCCTGCATCTTCATAGTCCCACACGCGAGACTACATATGCGCCCGCTTCAGGAGTGCTTAGCACGTCAATGGAATCAGGCTCACGGGCAACTAAAAGACCTAGTGTTGGTGAGCGGTCGGGCATACAACTCTCTGCATTGGTGGAATCCACAAAACCTTTGCAAGGGCCGACCGTTCCAAGAGCCTGTTCCACAAATAATACTGACAGCGGACGCGTCTCGATGGGGAGCTCATGTACTCAATTACACAGTGCAGGGACCATGGACAATACAACAAAAGAAGATGCACATCAACCTTCTAGAACTGATGGCAATCTTCCTAGCAATGAAAGCATTCAAAGTACACTTGTGCAACAAAGTCATGTTGATCCGGACGGACAACATGACCGCCATGTACTACATACAGAAGCAGGGAGGAACACACTCTCCACAGTTGTCTCATCTGGCTCAGAGCATGTGGAAGTGGGCCATTCAGAGGAACATGTTCCTCATGGCGGAACACCTCCCCGGCAAGGACAACCAGATGGCGGATCTGCTCAGCAGACACAGCCACCAGATGCACGAGTGGGAGTTACACCCATCAATACTCCAATCGTACTTCCAGCAGTGGGGTCATCCAGAGATAGACCTATTCGCCACAAGGGAAAACGCAAAATGCCAAAGCTTTGCCGCCAGGTTCCCACATCCGCAGTCGCAGGGCAATGCGATATGGATGAACTGGTCCGGCAGATTTGCGTACGCTTTTCCCCCAGCACCATTGATACCGCTGGTGGCACGCAAACTCAGACAACACTCACTGACACTCGTCCTGGTTGCTCCAACATGGGCACGCCAACCATGGTACACCACCTTTCTCGAACTTTCCGTGGTGCCGCATCAAAGGCTGCGGATCAAACCCGCGCATTTGACGCAGAACCATGGCGAGATTCAGCACCCAGATCCGCAACAGCTGAACCTGGCAATCTGGCTCCTGAAGTCCTAGAGTTTGGCTACCTGAACCTGCCACCTGACTGTATGGACATCATTAAGGAGGCTAGAAGACCCACTACCAGAGCTTGCTATGCAGCCAAATGGGAAAGGTTCGTAATTTATTGCACTAACAATGACATTAGCCCGCTAGACGCATCCATCCAAAACATAATTTGTTACCTCTTACACCTATACCGATGCAATCTGGCATACACCTCAATACGTGTCCATTTGACCGCAATATCAGCCTATCTCCAGAACAGGCAGCACCTCTCTTTATTCAGAGTGCGTGCCATCGAAGCATTCTTGGAAGGAGTCAAACGAGTAATTCCTCCAAGCCACCCACCAGCTCCAATGTGGAACCTCAACTTGGTCCTCACCAGACTGATGGGTCCACCCTTCGAACCTCTGCACTCATGCGAGATTCAATTCCTCACCTGGAAAGTGGCTTTCCTGGTTGCCATCACTTCCTTAGGGAGAGTTAGTGAACTCCAGGCACTAACCATTCAGGAGCCTTTTATACAGGTTCACGCAAACCGGGTCGTACTACGTACCAACCCCAAATTCATGCCTAAAGTAATATCGCAGTTCCACATGAACCAAACCATTGAACTGCCTGTTTTCTTTCAAAACCCACAAAATGTCGCTGAGAGAATGCTCCACACACTAGATGTAAAGAGGGCCCTCATGTACTATATTGACAGAACTAAAAACTTTAGGAAGACTAAACAACTCTTCGTTGCCTTCTCTCCACAACACAAGGGCAACGCCATTTCCAAAGCAGGTATAGCCAGATGGATCGTTAAATGTATCCAAATTTGATATCAAAAAGCTAAACGCACATTAACCATTCCCCCACGAGCCCACTCAACACGAAAGTTAGGGGCGTCCATGGCTTTCCTGGGAAACATTCCTTTACAGGAAATATGTAGAGCAGCCACATGGTCCACTATACATACATTTACCAAACACTACTGTGTAGATGTACACTCAAAACAGCAGGCAGCTGTAGGACAGGCTGTTCTCAAAATTCTTTTTCAGACTGCTGCAGCTGGCACGGGTAGCCGCCGCTAATAGGAGGTACTGCTGTGTATTCTATGCACAGATATGAATTCAGCAGCCCACATGCCTCGAACTGAATATGCTACTGTTGGAAAGCATTCCCCGGGGAGGCTGCGGAGTGTGCTCCCGTCCACCCTGGGGCCCACCTTTCCCAGAATTAGGCCGAGCAAGAGCAGAGAGGCCCTGCCTGGCAGGGTCTCGCACCTAGGATCGCACGCGCTGAGCTTACTCTCTCTTCGGATAGAGGGACACCACACAGTAGGTCGTTTATAAGGCAATAAGTCTTTATCGGTAGTTGTCAGGGATCTTTATGATCCGGTAAGCAGGTGCCAAAGTAAATGCCACAAGCGGCAGCGATCTTGTGATGAGGGAAAAAGGGGGTAGCGGGACAGTCTTTGAATCAGTGTCTCTGTGAGTTATCCGGCGCCCAGCTCTCAATCCTCGAGCTGAGGGGATGTTGCTTCTCTCGGCGATCTCTACCGATCTTCTTGGAGGAACGGGCCGCGAGTCACTCAGCAGGCACCGGAGGGTCTTAGTTCAGGGAGCCGCGACGGAGTCAGCAGGGCTCAGATGGATCAGAGTTCGGGGAGCCGCGACGGCGTCAGCAGGGCTCAGATGGTCTCAGGGTTCGGGGAGCCGCGACGGCGTCAGCAGGGCTCCGATGGTTTCAGAGTTCGGGGAGCCGCGACAGCGTCTGCAGGGCTCGGGTGGTTTCAGAGTTCGGATAGTGATCTTCTGTTCGGTGAGCGATCGAGCCGCGACCAGGTCAGCAGGCTCTCATCAGTCCAGGTCTTCTCTGCCTCTCGTCCCTTCAGCACCCCTTGTTATACTCCCCTTCCTCTTTGAAGTCCGGGGTCCTCACGGAGAGGGGTCTGGTGCCTGGGGGGCGGTGTGTCGGGGTTTCCTGTCGCTCAGCCCCTTGATCTGTGTCCGGGAGGGACTCCAGACGCCCAGTAGGAGAGGCGCCTGCTCACCGGGGGCCTGGTGGCCGATCGAAACCTCCCTCGGGGAAGAGACCAGAGGTGTGACAGTCGGCGCCTCTCGGTCTGGTTTGGGGGGGGTGTCGTTCTCCCTCGGCCGGGCATGCGTGTTGGGGATCTGTTCGGCCCTCGGGATGTTGGTCCACGGAAGCCAAAAGGCCGTGCCCACGAGGTTCGGCGTGTTTGTAGTGTGACTTGCTGGTCGGGAGGGCCCACGCCACGAGGCCGGTCTCACACGTGCCCCCCCCAGCTGAAAGGCGGGGAGAACTACCCATCCACTTGGGAGTTCTCCTCGCTGAAGCGGAAGAATCGGGACAGGCCGTCCGCGTTGGCGTGGTCAGTCCCGGGGCGATGTTCCACAGTGAAATCCATCCCCTGGAGAGAGATGGACCAGCGTAGCAGCTTTGGGTTTTCCCCTCGCATCTGCATCAACCACCGCAGGGGTCGATGATCCGTTTGCACTCGGAAGTGTGTTCCGAACAGGTAGGGCCGTAGCTTTTTGAGGGCCCAGACTACGGCGAACGTCTCTCGTTCAATTGTGCTCCACCGCTGTTCCCGGGGCAGCAACCTTCGGCTGATGAAGGCGATGGGCTGATCTATGCCTTTGTTGTCATATTGCGAGAGGACTGCCCCGATGCCGTGCTCCGAGGCGTCCGTCTAGACCACAAACTCCTGGGTGTAGTCTGGTGCTTTGAGTACCGGAGCCGCGCACATTGCGGCCTTTAAGGTGTCGAACGCCTTCCGGCAGGTGGGAGTCCAGTGTATTTTCTTGGGGTGTTTCTTGGAGGTTAGTTCTGTAAGAGGGCCGGCGATGCTGCCATAGTTTTTAATGAACCTACGGTAGTAGCCGGTGAGGCCCAGGAAGGCACGGACTTCCGTTTGGGTTGTAGGGGGTTCCCAAGACAAGATGGCGTCGATCTTCGGCTGGAGGGGGGCGGCCTGCCCACTCCCCACCTGGTGCCCCAGATAAGTTACGGAGCCGTGCCCAATCTGACATTTGCTAGCTTTGATGGTGAGGCCGGCCCGGCGCAGAGCCAGCAGGACTTGACGGAGGTGCTGGAGGGGCTCGGTCCATTGGGAGCTGAAGACTGCTATGTCGTCAAGGTATGCCGCGCTGAACCCCTCTAGTCCGGCCAGGACCCTGTTCACCAGCCGCTGGAAGGTGGCCGGGGCATTTTTCATTCCGAACGGCATCACTCTAAAGCGGTAGTGCCCATCTGGAGTGGAGAAGGCGGAGCGCTCCTTGGCTCCCTCGGTGAGGGCAATCTGCCAGTACCCACTGGTCAGGTCGAAGGTGCTGAGGTAGCAGGCGGCCCCAAGGCGGTCAATGAGTTCGTCGGCACGGGGGATAGGATGAGCGTCTGCTCGGGTGACCGCATTGAGGCCTCGGTAGTCCACGCAGAATCTCAGCTCGGTGGCAACATCCGGGGTAGTCGCTTTCGGAACCAGGACTACCAGGCTGGCCCAAGGGCTGTCGGAGGGTTCAATCACCCCGAGGTCTAACATCTTTTCTACCTCGGTCTGGATGCAGGTCCGGACCCGATCAGGGACCCGGTAGGCCCGATGTCTCACGGGCGGGCTGTCTCCGGTGTCCACGTCGTGGACACACCAGCTGGTGACCCCAGGGGTCAGGGAGAAGAGATCCGCGAACTGCCCTAGTAGCTGGCGGCAGTCGTCGGTCTGTTGGGCTGTGAGGGCGGTCGACAGTCTCACTCCTTCCACGGATCCATCGGTCTCCTTCGCCCCCAGGGGGTCTTGGAGGGGCTCGGTGTCTTCTTCGGCCCCATCGTCTGTGGCTAGGAGTAGACTTAATTCGGTCCGTACAAAGTGTGGCTTGAGGCGGTTCACGTGGAGAACCCGGAGGGGGTTCCGCGGGGACTGCACGT